>NC_135714.1:172421690-173621690 GCF_964656455.1 Halichoerus grypus
CATGTGGCTGTCCAATTTTCCCAACACCATTTGTTGAAGAGATGGTCTTTTTTCCATTGGGCATTCTTTCCTGCTTTCTCAAAGATTAGTTGACCATAGAGTTGAGGGTCCATTTCTGGGCTTTCTATTCTGTTCCATTGATCTATGTGTCTGTTTTTGTGCCAGTACCATACTGTCTTGATGATGACAGCTTTGTAATAGAGCTGGAAGTCCGGAATTGTGTTGCCGCCAGCTTTGCCTTTCTTTTTCAACATTCCTCTGGCTATTTGGGGTCCTTTCTGATTCCATACAAATTTGAGGATTATTTGCTCCATTTCTTTGAAAAACGTGGATGGTATTTTGATGGGGATTGCATTGAATGTGTAGATTGCTCTAGGTAGCATTGACCTGTTCACAATATTTGTTCTTCCAATCCATGAGCATGGAACGTTTTTCCATTTCTTTGTGTCTTCCTCAATTTCTTTCATGAGTATTTTATAGTTTTCCGAGTACAGATCCTTTGCCTCTTTGATTAGATTAGCAATGTCCACAATAGCCATACTATGGAAAGGGCCTAGATGTCCATTGACAGATGAATGGATAAATAAGATGTGGTATATATATATATATAATGGAATATTATGCAGCCATCAAAAAATGAAATCTTGCCATCTGCAATGATGTGGATGGAACTAGAGGGTATTTTGCTAAGCGAAATAAGTCAAACAGAGAAAGACAAGTATCATATGATCTCACTGATATGAGGAATTTGAGCAACAAGACAGGATTATAGGGGAAGGGAGGAAAAAATGAAAATGAAACAAGACAAAAGCAGAGAGGGAGACAAACCATAAGAGCCTCTTAATCTCAGGAAACAAACTGAGGGTTGCTGGAGTGGAGGTGGGTGGGATTGATAGGGTGGCTGGGTGATGGACATTGGGGAGGGTATGTGCTATGGTGAGCGCTGTGAATTTGTGTAAGACTGATAAATCACAGACTTGTACCCCTGAAACAAATAATACATTATATGTTAATAAAAAAGAATAAAAAAGAATATTACATAAATTTAGTTGATTAAACAGCAGCAGGGTTTGAGAGGATTGACTCCAATTTGAAAGAAGTTCTACTGTGAGTAAAACGTCATCAAACACCATCACATGCTTACAGAGAAACTGTTCTTGAAAGAGTCAATCAATGAAGGAAACTTCATTGTTGTCTTATTTTAGAAACTGCCACAGCCACCCCAACCTTCAACAATCACCAGCCTGATCAGTCAGCAGCTATCAGCATTAAAGCAAGATTATGACCTGTTGAAAGCTCATATGATCATTAGCATTTTTTTGGAAAAAAAAAGAAAGAAAAAATATGTATCAGCAAGTGTATTTACCAAAAAAAAAAAAAAAGTATTTTTTAATTAAGATATGAACCTTGTTTTTTAGACATAATTCTATTTCACACTTACCTGACTATAGGATAGTATAAATATATAACTTCTATATGCACCAGGAGACCAAAATTTATTGTGATATTCGCTTTAATGTGGTGGCCAGGAACCAAACCCACAATATCTCTGAGGTATGCCTTTATTCAGGAAGAACACTCTCAAGGGGGAAAGTAAAACCTAGGATGACTCAGAGAATTAATGATCTTGAAAATCACCTGTTTGGATAATCTACAAACCACTAAATCCATATACTGATATATAAGTGCACTCATCAGCTTATTACAATATAAAATGAGTTTGATGTATTAGGGAAAATGGCAGCATTATACTATAAAAATTTGTTAATGATTTTTCATGTAATTCTGCTATATATTCTTCCAAATTAGTACTAACCTCTGCACTTCCACAGTCACATTGTTCTCCTTGTTCCACTTGTCCATTACCACAAACCGCAGCTTTGTATGATGGATCTAAGTGTGGCTGATTTTGAAGACATTGGGACTTTGGATTTGAAATAAAATGTGCAAAATCCTCCATGCTGCAGTTACTAAAGATCTTCACACCACTGGAATGACTAAACACATATCAAACTTCAAATTTTTACGTAAGTATTGCTTCATAAATCGCCTAGACTGGGAATAAAGCTATTTAATAGCATTCCACAAGAGTCAAATGCTCAATTTTGTTAGTGTCAAACCTTCATTTTCTATACAAAGGAAATCAACTGTGCAAGAACTTATATTAAATATTTTAGTTTGAATTAATAAAATTTTATTGTTTCTTATATTACACTCACTCATGACATTATTTTCTCTTATAGCTCCTACCTCACAAAGTACTCCATCTGTTTCATTTGTTGCTTCTTTTTCTTTTCATGACTCTTAAATATTATAATAGCCTGTATTAACAAAAGAGATTGGGCTTTTTGCTTCTTTTATCTATATTTATTCATAGGTAATCTTATTCAGTACTGCATTTTGAATAACACCTATACCTGACAGCTCAGATAGCTGTTTCTCTAACTTAAATATATTGTCTAAACTCGAGTCCAGTATCCAATTCTTTATTCAAACAGAGATAACACTTCTAAGCACACATCTAAAATACTACTCTTTTAAATTTACTACTATTTATTCATTTATTTATTTATTTATTTTAAATTACTACTCTTTATTCTTTTAGTGACATTTTTCTTTAAAATATTTATTAACCACTGAAATATTATTTATTTGCTCATATCTTCTCTTAAGAGTTTTTTAGCTCCAGGAGAAAAGGCATTCCAATCCCTTTCTTCTCTAGCACAGAGTACAGATCTCAATGATTTTTTATTTTTAAATAAATGAGTCTATGTGGAAACCATCTGTTGTAAATAGTACATTCTTTGGTTTCTGTTACATTACGACTTTTGTTATTCTGAATAGTATTAACATGTGAAAAGATTATATTCATAAAGTTTATAATTTGATGAAGGATATAGCTAATGTGAAGTTGTTGGATTTTAAGGCAATAGACTCAAATCATAGTCCTTTGGCTTAGGACAGGGAAATGTTATTTACATGAGGTTCATGAACAAATTGGGGATTTTTTAATGAATTACCAATTTTTTTGGAGGTCACATCCTGGTTGAACATACTCCAGTTATAATAACCCCAAATAATGGATTTATTGTTACATTGCAAATAATTCAGATGATTTCTATCTAAATACCCAAAACCAAAAGATGAAAAAGTGATACAGCATTATATTATTTAAAACTAGGTAATGCAAGATATGTTTATTATGTGTAATTGGTTTATAAGGGATACACTTCCTAGTAGTAAAATTAATGTTGTCATTGAAAAAAAGTATCAATCATAATTATATCCAACTAAAGAATTTCTTTGCAGCTTGAATCTTTGCAAACATTTGTTGGACATTCCCATTCTCCATTCTCTCATTTTTCCTTGATAATAGAACTTCTGATTTTCAGTTGAATACAGGACTTGTACAATCATTACATTTCTTGGCCTTTTGTAAAGTTAGGCATATGGGGCGCCTGGGTGGCTCAGCCGTTAAGCGTCTGCCTTCGGCTCAGGTCATGATCCCAGGGTCCTGGGATCGAGTCCCACATCGGGTCTCCCTGCTAGGCGGGGAGCCTGCTTCTCCCTCTGTCTCTGCCTCTCTCTCTCTCTCTCTCTGATTTTCATGAATAAATAAATAAAACATTAAAAAAAAGAAATTATAAAGTTAGGCGTATACATGTATAAAGGTCAAAGAAGTGGTCTAAAACAAAACCATATGTTTAAATTCTAGAAAATAATGTTGACAGCCATGTTTTCATTCTATTGGTGACTCTAATTTTGGTTAAATGTTATAATTAAAGCTTCCATCATGAGCTATGAGATGATCTTGGATAAGAAAGCCACTATGTAGAAATTAATGTGAAATTATACAGTGAAATGCCATGCAATTAATAGAACGCTAATTTCCCAAAATAAAATAAACTTTTCTTTAAGCCATTATTACTTTAGGATTTCTGTAACTTGGACTCAAATCTAAATACAAATGCCATCCCAATAAATACAGATCTCAATCAGGATGTTGCTGTTTTAATCACATTTCACTCATTTTCTCACCACTCACTACAAAATTTCAAAGCATTGACAGCAGGAGGCAGTGTTCTCATTACAGTGAGGTATAGAATACTAGAATAGATCATCTTTTGCTTAATCCATAAACAAAACATGTGTCCAATATCTGCATTTTTTTAGAAGAAGCAATACTCAGAAATAGGATGAATAAAACCTGTGTTCAAATATACCTCTGGAGAATTTATTAGAGCATTTCAATTACTAACTGAAAAAAAAATACAACACTTCAACACATACTCTCTCAGTGAAGTTTGTACAGCATGGAGATAATCAGGCAAAAATGGGAAACAAAAAGATAAAAACAATTACTATTATTAAATAAGTCACAATGAACTTCAAGATATGTACATCTAAAACAATAAATATCAATTCAGAAATTAATAACAAAAAGGCATCTAGATGATCCACAAATATTTGAAAATCAATTGACATACTTCTAAACCAACCCACAAAAAAAGAATCACAAAGAAAATGAAAATATTTTAACCAAATAAAAAATAAATACAAAATATCAAAATGTATGGTATATAATTGAAGCTGTGGTTAGAGGGAAATGTATAGCTTTAAAGGGCTTACACAAAAAGAAAAAAGGTTTAAAATTAAATATTTGCATTTTCACATTAAAAATCTAGG
Source organism: Halichoerus grypus (assembly GCF_964656455.1). Lineage (NCBI taxonomy): Eukaryota > Metazoa > Chordata > Mammalia > Carnivora > Phocidae > Halichoerus > Halichoerus grypus. Next base: position 172,426,377 of record NC_135714.1, read on the forward strand.
GGAAAAAATAGTTTACCCCAAACTATGCATAAAATTAAGAAAATAAACTGGACAAGTGAGGAGAGCTAATAAAATTAAAATACAGTCTTTAAAAAAATCAATTAATTTGATAAAAACCCAAGTTGGAATGATTAAGAAAAAAAAGAGAAGGGGCGCCTGGGTGGCTCAGTCATTAAGCATCTGCCTTCGGCTCAGGTCATGATCCCAGTGTCCTGGCATCCAGCCCCACATCGGGCTCCCTGCTCCGTGGGAAGCCTGCTTCTCCTCTCCCACTCCCCCTGTTTGTGTTTCTGCTCTTTCTATCTCTCGTTCTGTGTCAAATAAATTTAAAAAAATCTTTAAAAAAAAAAAGAGAAAACACAAATTATATCAGAGATAAAAGAAGTAATATCACTAGAGATTCCAGTGACTTTTAAAGAAAAATAAATGGAATTTAGGCTTGGAAAGATGGCAGAGTGGGAGGACCCTAAGCTTACCTCATCCCATGTTTACAACTAGACATCACTCTCATCCCATTAATAAACCAGAGAGTGATCCAAAGACTGGCTGAATAAACCCCATGACTAAATGTAGAGAAGAAGCTACATCAGAGAGATTAAGAAGGGCAGAAATGGTGGTCAGGAGCTGCCCACAGGAAAAGGGACGCAGCCAGTTCTGAGAAGGGAAAGCACCAGGGGGCCCACATGGGGGGTGGGGGTGGGGTGAATCCCCATAACATCTGCTTTGAAAACCAGAGAGGCTGAATTCCTTGAGTTTGTATAACCAGCAGAACTTGGAGCCTGGAACTTCAAAAGTCAGCTGACTCAGCACTGGGTGAGCGAGGAGGGTGAGTAATAGACGTGTCCTCAACCTTAAAGAGATAGCAGCTCTCAGAGAGACAACATAGAAGTGACTGTTTGCACAACAGAGAGGCAAATGAGAGGGAGATCAGTTTATACTAATTTCAGAGTGTGATGGAGGACTTCTCCAGCAACAAAGGATTTGGCAGTTGCCATTTTCCTCTCTTGCAATCTAGCATAAACACAGAGGCACCTGTGGGAGATGGCACGGCACGGATACATGCTACCTAACTTGCTAGCAGTGTTCCCTGTCCACGTTTTTCTGAGGAACCACACAGTCCAAGCCTGCTGGCCTCAGCCCTGGGCTCAGTGCAAGTTTTGTTAACTCCACACATGCTCCATGCAGCTGCCTCAAGAATAGAGTCACACAAACACATGCCATGCTGGTTGGCCACCACACTGTAAGGGACCTGGCCTATGACTAGCAGCTCAGTGCAAATTTTGCTAACACCACTGCCTCACTCTTGAGACCTCTTGCAGTCACATCCCCTCAGAGCCAGCCTGCCTGGGTCCCATTAACACCACAGAGAGCAAGCACAGCCCACAACAGGCAGAGAGCCAGTGCAGACATCTGGACTGAAAGAAAAAGCAACTCAAACACAACAGCATGATGCAAGCAACACACATAAGAGACTCCCTTGAAGTGCCAGGTTCTGGTGATCAGGGGACACTGCACCGCAGGGCACTACAGGACTTCTTCTTCATAAAGCCACCACTTTCAAGAGCAGAAGATGTAACTGACTTTCCTAACACACAGAAATAGACACAGAGAGGTAGACAAAATGAGGAGACAGAGAGATATGTCCCAAATGAAAGACATGACAAAATCATAGCAGGAGATCTAAGTGAAACAGAAATAAATAATATGTCTGATAGAGAATTTAAAATAATGAGCATACAAGGACACACTGGACTTCAGAAAAAAGTGGAGGATATTATTAAGAGCCTTGACAAAGAGATATAAAATATAAAAGATGAAGAAGTTAATAAATGAAGTTAAAAATACAATAGATGGAATAAACAGAAGACTACAGGAAGCAGAGGAATGTATCAGTGACCTGGAGTATAGAGTAATGGAAAACAAGCAAGCTGAACATGTGAGAGACAAATACTGCATAATGAGAATAGACTCAGAGAACTCAAAGACTCCATCAAGCATGATAACATTTATACTATAGGGACCAAAGAAGGAGAAAAGAGAGAAAGGGGAGGGAGGCGCAGAAAATGTATTTGAAGAAGTAATAGCTGAAAACTTCACAAATCTGGGGAGGGAAACAGACCCAGATTCAGAAAGCAAAGAGTTCCAAAAGAGGTCCACACCAAGACACACACTAATTAAAATGGTGAATTAAAAAAAAATAGTGATAAATAATTGTAAAGGTGGCAAGAGAAAAGAAGACAGTTACATGCAAAGGACACTTCATAAGGCTATCAGGCTTATTTTTCAGCAGAAACTTTGCAGGCCAGAAGAGAATGGCACAATATATTCAACATGCTGAAAGGGAAAAATCAGCAGCCAAGAATACTCTATCGGGCAAGGCTATCATTCAGAATAGAAGGAGAGATAAAATCGGGGAGAAAAAAAGATGGTGGGGGAGTAGGGGATCCTATTCCAACTGGTCCCCTGAATTGAGCTGGACCAGACTACTCTGAACACCCACAAAATCAGCCTGAAATGTAAGAAGATAGATCTGGATCTCTACAAACAGAATATCGCAGGTGGTTGGTTTCAAGGTATGAAGCAGGGAGCCCTGATTCCATGGGCAGATGTTGGAACATAAATGGAAAGGGGAGGGAGACTTCAGGATCCTGCACCACTGGTGAGAGGAAGCCTCCCACGCTGGGGACGGGGCACAGACTTGCAGACCAGTAGAGACAGGGAAAGAACTTTAGGACAGCCCCCCACACTGAAACTGAGGGCAGCTGGTGGTTTTAGAAGCACAAAGGGCAAAGATGTGCCCCGACCTGGAGGCTAGGACAGGGAGCGCTGCTGAGGGGCGCACAACTGAGGACACTGCAGTTTATAGCAACACAGACAGAAATGGAGATAGTGTGACCTGGAGAGCTCACTGAAGAACAGACTGCGATCTCTCTGTTCTGAGGCAGAGGGTTAGAAAGTCTCTTCTGTTCTGACTCTCAGAAGAGATGCAGAAAGCCACCAGGGAAACCCGCCAGAGAACAATAGCCCACCCAAAAAAGGTTTTCACTGACCACCCCCCCCCCCACAGGGGGCAGGGCAACTCTGCCCAAACAGGGTTACCTGAGTAACAGCATGGCAGGCCCCTCCCCCAGAAGACAGGCTGAGAGAACAAGAGGCTGACAACCTTAACATCCCTATAAAACAGGTGCATCTTCCTTTGGTTATGGTCAATAACTTGGTCTCTGTACATTCCCTGAAACACCCCTCAACAGAATGACTAAGAGGAGGAACCCCCAAAATAGGAAAGACTCAGACACTGGGACTTCTGCCACAGATTTACAAATGGATACAGATATAACCAAGATGTCAGAAATGGACTTCAGGGTAACAGTTATGAAGATGATAGCTAGAATGGAGACATCGATTAATGGCAACATAGAGTCTCTAAGGGCAGAAATGAAAGCTGAACTGGCAGAACTTAAAAATGCTATCAATGAGATCCAAAGCTGGGGGCATCACATTGCCCGATTTCAAGCTATATTACAAAGCAGTGATCACCAAGGCAGCATGTTACTGGCACAAAAAAAGACATATAGATCAATGGAACAGAATAGAGAACCCAGATATGGACCCTCAACTCTATGGTCAAATAATCTTCAACAAAGCAGGAAAAATATGCAATGGAAAAAAGACAATCTTTTCAATAAATGGTGCTGGGAAAATTGGACAGCCACATGCAGAAGAATGAAACTCGACCATTCTCTAACACCATACACAAAGATAAACTCAAAATGGATGAAAGACCTCAATGTGAGACAGGAATCCATCAAAATCCCAGAGGAGAACATAGGCAGTAACCTCTTTGACATCGACCACAGTAACTTCTTTCAAGATACATCTCCAAGGGCAGGTAAAACAAAAGTGAAAATGAACTTTTGGGACTTCATCAAGATAAAAAGCTTCTGTATAGCAAAGGAAACAGTAACAAAACAAAGAGGCAACCCACAGAATGGGAGAAGATATTTGTAAATGACACTACAGACAAAGCGCTGATATCCAAGATCTATAAAGAACTTCTCAAACTCAACACCCAAAAAACAAATAATCAAGTCAAAAAATGGGCAGAAGACATGAACAGACACATCTCCAAAGAAGACATACAAATGGCTAACAGACACATGAAAAAATGTTCATCATCATTAACCATCAGAGAAATTCAAATCAAAACCACACTGAGATACCACCTTACACCAGTTAGAATGGCAAAAAATGACAAGGCAAGAAACAACAAATGTTGGAGAGGTTGTGGAGAAAGGGGAACCCTCTTACACTGTTGGTGGGAATGCAAGTTGGTACAGCCACTTTGGAAAACAGTGGGGAGGTGCCTCAAAAAATTAAAAATAGAAGTACCCTATGACCCAGCAATTGCACTCCTGGGTATTTACCCCAAAGACACAAATGTAGTGAAAAGAAGAGCCATAAGCACCCCAATGTTCATAGCAGCAATGTCCACAATAGCCAAACTGTGGAAAGAGGCGAGATGCCCTTCAACAGACAAGTGGATAAAGAAGATGTGGTCCATATATACAATGGAATATTACTCAGCCATCAGAAAGGATGAATACCCAACTTTTACATCAACATGGATGAGACTGGAGGAGATTATGCTAAGTGAAATAAGTGAAGCAGAGAAAGTCAATTAGCATATGGTTTCACTTATTTGTGGAACATAAGGAATAGCCTGGAGGACATTAGAAGGAAGGGAAAAATGAGGGGGGGGGGAATCAGATGGAGAGATGAACCATGAGAGACTATGAACTCTGAGAAACAAACTGACGGCTTTAGAGGGGAGGGAGTAGGGGGATGGGTTAGCCCGGCGATGGGTATTAAGGAGGGCACATATTGCATGGAGCACTGGGTGTTATATGAAAACAATGAATCATGGAACACTACATCAAAACTAATGATGTACTGTATGGTGACTAACATAATGTAATAAAATAAAATAAAATTTTTTTAAAAAAGGAAGGAGAGATAAAGCATTTGCCAGACAAACAAAAGTTAAAAGAATTAATGACCACTAAACCAGCCCTACAAGAAATTGGAAGGGAGACTCTGTGAGTGGAGAACAAAAATCATAAGTAAAAGTAAGAAAATAAGAAGAACAAAAGCCAAAAAAAAAATGAATTATATCTGTAAAGATCAGTCAAGAGAAGCAGAAAGTAAAAAGATGTGAAGTATGACACCAAATACCGAAACATGGAAAGGAGAGGAGTAAGAATGAGTTAAAAATTAGGTGACTATCAGCTTAATATAGACTGCTATATGGAGAAGATGTTCTGTATAAATTGAACAATAACCAAAAAAAAAAAAAAAACAGTAATAGATTAAAGAAAGGTTTTCCTTACTTGGATTCATCACTAAAGAAAACCAGCAAAACATGACCAAGAGAAAGAGAAGAAAGGATCAGAGAAAATCTACAAAAACAATGAGAAAACAACTAACAAAATGGCAATAAATACATATCTATCAATAATTATTTTGAATGTAAATGAACTAAATGCTCCAATCAAAAGACATAAAGTGACAGAATGTATAAAAAACCCTATCTATATGCTACTTACAAGAGACTCATTTCAGACCTACAGACACCTGTAGATTAAAAGTGAGGGGATGTTGAAATAACAGCTTTTGGCAAGGATGTGGAGAAAGGGGAACCCTCCTGCACTGTTGGTAGGAATGCAAACAGATACAGTCACTCTGGAAAACAGGTTCCTCAAAAAGTTAAAAATAGAACTACCCTATGATAAAGCAATTGCACTAGGTATTTACACAAAGAATACAAAAATACTAATTTGAAGGTATACATGTACCCCAATGTTTATAGCAGTATTATCTACAATACCCAAACTATGGAAACAGCCCAAGTGTCCACTGACTGAAGAATGGATAAAGAAGAATGGATATATAATTCCATTATATATCTAATGAAATATTACTCAGCCATAAAAAATAATGAAATCTTGCCATTTACAACAAGGATGGAGCTAGAAAGTATAATTCTAAGCCAAATAAGTCAGTCAGAGAAGACAAATACTATGTGATTTCACTCATATGTGAAATTTAAGGAACAAAACAAAGGGGCAGAGGAAAATTAAAGACAGGCAAACCAAGAAAATGCTCTTAATTAGAGAGAACAAACTAATGGTTACCAGAGGGAAGGTGGGTGGGGGAATGGGTTATATAGCTAATGAGAATTAAGGAATACACTTGTGATAAGCACTGGGTGTTGTATGTAAGTGTTGAATCACTACAATGTATGCCTGAAACTAAAAATAAATAAATACACACATAAATAAATACATAAATAAATAAATATAAAATAAAATAAAAAGAGGGTATGGAGAAACATTTATCATGCAAATGGATGTCAAAAGAAAGCTGGAGTAGCAATACTTATATCAGACAACATAGACTTTAAAACAAAATCTGTAAAAATACACAAATTAGGTTATATAATTATAAAAGGAATAATCCAATAAGATAGAACAATTATAAATATTTATGCACCCAATAAGGGAGCATCCAAATACATAAATCAGTTCATAACAAACATAAAGGAACTAATCAATGGTAACACAATAATAGTAGGGGACTTTAACATTCCACTTACATCTATGAGTAGATCATCCAAACAGAAAATCAACTAGAAAACAGTGGCCTTGAATGACACATTGGACCAGATCATTTTAATAAACATATTCAGAATGTTCCACCCTAAAACAGCAGAACACACATTCTTTTCAAGTGCACACAGAACATTCTCCAGAATAGATTACATATTAGCCCACAAAACATGCCTCAACAAATTCTAAAAGATCAAAGTCATACCATGCATCTTTTCTGGTCACAACACTATGAAAATAGAAATCAACCACAAGAAAAAATCTGGAAAGAATACAAATACATGCAAGTTAAATAACATATTAAACAGTGAATGGGTCAATCAAGAAATCAAAGAAGAAATCAAAAAGTACATGGAAAAGAACAAAAATGAAAACACAATGATCCAAAACCTTTAGAATACAGCAAAAGCAGTTCTAAGGGTGGAGTATGTAGCAATACAGGCCTACCTTAAGAAACAAGAAAAATCTCAAATAAACAACCTAACCTTACACCTAATGAAGGTAGAAAAAGGAGAACAAATGAAACTCCAAACCAGCAGAAGAAAGGAAATAATAAAGATTAGAACAGGAATAAATGATACAAACTAAAAAACAAACAAACAAACAACAACAACAACAACAAAAACAGATCAATGAAACCAGGATCTGGTTCTTTGAAAAGATCCACAAAATTGATAAACCTCTAGCCAGACTCATTTAAAAAAAAAGACTCAAATAGATACAATCGCAAATGACAGGAGAAATAACAACCAATACCACAGAAATACAATTGTAAGACAATACTATGAAAAGCAATATAATTGTAAGAGAATATTATAAAAAGCTATATGCCAACACATTAGGCAACCCAGAAACATGGATAAATTCCTAGAAAAATATAAACTACCAAAACTGAAATAGGAAGAAGTAGAAAACTTGAACAGAGGAATAAACAGGAAGGAGATCAAATCAGTAATCAAAAAACTTTCAACAAACAAAAGCTCAGGGCCAGATGGTTTCACAGGCAAATTCCACCAAACATTGAAAGAAGAGTTAATATTCTCCTCAAACTATTACAAAATACCAAAAAAGAAGGAAAACTTCCAAATTCATTCTATGAGGCCAGCATTACCTTGATACCAAAATCAGATAAAGACTCCACTAAAAAAGAGAAATACATGCCAATATCACAGAAGAAAATGGATGGAGAAATTCCTCAATAAAATACTAGCAAATTGAATCTAACAGTATATTTAAAAAGTCATTCACCACGATCAAGTGGGATTTATTCCTGGGTTGCAAGGGTGGTCCAATATTTACAAAGCAATCAACATCAGTAAGAGAAAGGATAAAAACCTTTTGATCATTTCAATGGACACAAAAAAAGCATTTGATAAAGTACAACATCCATTTATGATAAAAGCTCTCAACAAAGTAGGGATAGAGGGAACATACCTCAATATAATAAAGGCCATATATGAAAAACCCACAGTGAATATCATACTCAATGGGGGAAAACTAAGAACTTTCACTTCAAGGTGAAGGACTAGACAAGGATGTCCACTCTCACTACCTTTATTCAACATAGTACTGGAAGTCCTAGCTACAGCAATTAACAACAAAAAGAAATAAAAGGCATCCAAATTGGTAAAGAAGAAAACTTTCACTATTTGCAGATGGCATGATACTACATACAGAAAACCTGAAAGACTCCACCAAAAACTACTAAAACTGAAAAAAAGAATGTGAGGTTATAAAACCTATATAGGATATAAAATCAATGTACAAAAATCTGTTGCATTTCTATAATAAGAAACCTGCAAAAGAGAAATTAAGGAACCAATCCCATTTACAATTGCACTTTAAATAATTAGATACCTAGGAATCAACCTAACCAAAGAGGTGAAAGCCCTATACTCTAAAAACTATAGAACATTGATGAAAGAAAGTGAAGATGACACAAAGAAATAGAAAGACATTCCATGCTCATGGATTAGAAGAATAAATTTTGTTAAAATATACTACCTAAGGCAATCTACACATTTAATGCAATCCCTATCAAAATACCAGCAACACTTTTCACAGAACTAGAACAAACAATCCTAAAATTTCTATGGAACCACAAAAGACCCTGACTAGACAAACAATTTTGAAAAAGAAAAGCAAAGCTGGAGGCATCACCATTCTAGACTTCAAGTTATATCACAAAGCTGTAGCAATCAAAACAGTATGGCACTGGCAAAAAATAGATACATAGAGCCATAGAACAAAATGCAAAATCAGAAATAAACCCACAATAATATGGTCAATTAATCTTCAACAAAGCAGGAAAGAATATCCAATGGAACAAAGTCTCTTCTACAAATGGTGTTGGGAAAACTGGACAGTGACATGCAAAAGAACAAACCTGAGTCATTTTCTTACACCATACACAATAATAAACTCAAAATGGATCAAGGACTTGAATGTGAGACCTGAAACCATAAAAATCCCTAAAGAGAACAAAGGCAGAAATGTCTCTGATATTATTCATAAGAACATTTTTCTAGATATGTCTCTGAGACAAACTAAATAAAAGCAAAAATAAACTATTGGGACTATTTCAAAATAAAATGTTTCTGCAAAGCAAAGGAAATGATATAAGGTAACCTACAGAAGATAGGGAGAGGATATTTGTAAATGATGTATCTGATAAAATGTTAGTATCCAAAATATATAAAGAACTTATAAAAAACAAATAAACCAATTAAAAATAATAATCCAATTAAAAAATGGGCAGAAGACTTGTACAGACATTTCTCTGAAGAAGACATCCAGATGGCCAACAGACACATGAAAAGATATTACATATCACTCATTATCAAGGAAATGTAAATCAAAACCACAGTGAGATATCACCTCACATCTGTCAGAATGGCTAAAATCAAAAACACAAGAAACAAGTTTTGGTGAGAATGTGGAGAAAAGGAAACCTGGTGCACTATTAGTGGGAATGTAAACTGGTGCAGCCACTGAGGAAAACAGTATAAAGCTTCCTCAAAAGGTTTAAAATAGAACTACCCTATGATCCATTAATTGCACTACTGGGTATTTACCCAAAAAATACAAAACTCTAACTCAAAGGGATACATGCACCCCTATGTTTATAGCAGCATTATTTACAATATACAAATTATGGAAGCAGGCCAAGTGTCTATCAATTGATGAATGGATGAAGATGATGTGGTATATATATAAACAATGGAATATTATTTAGCCATAAAAAACAAAATCTTGCCATTTGCAATGACATGGATGGAACTACAGAGTATCATGCTAAGCGAAATAAGTCAGTCAGAGAAACAAATACCATATGATTTCACTTGTATGTGGAATTTAAGAAACAAACGAGCAAAGGTAAAAAAAAAAAAGAGAGAGAGAGAGAGAGACAGAAACAGAGACAAACTAAGAACCAAACTCTTAACTATAGAGAACAAACTGATGCTTACCAGAGGGGAGGTGTATGGGAGGGATGGGTGAAATAGGTGGTGGGGATTAAGAGTGTACTTGTCGTGATGGGCACTGAGTGATATGTGGAATTGTTGAATCACTGTATTGTACACCTGAAACAATATAATGCTGTATGTTAGCTATACTGAATGCAAAATTTATGACAAATTAATTAATTTCAAGGAAACTTTTTTTAAATCCCAACTAAATATCCTCATATCTTAAAAATTAATTATTAAACACCTTTCCAGAGAGAGAAGTCTAAGTCCATATGGCTTCACTGATGAATTCCTATCAAATAATTTGTGAAGAATTAATATCAATTTTCCAAATCACTTTCAGGAAATTTTAGGAGGCCAATATCACCCTGATAATGAAACCAGTCAAAATAATTACAAGAGAAAACAACTAAAGACCAATGTCCTTCATAAATATAGAGGCAAATATTAGGGAAGAAATATCCAGCAACAAGTAGGGCAATACACGAAAAGGATTATTCATCATGTCCAAATGTGGTTCATCCCAGGAAAACAAGTTATTTAAACAATTGAAGATCAATAAAATGTATTTCAACATATCAACTGAAAGTAGTAAAAACAACAACACATAATCATCTTGATACATAATGAAATTTTTTTTTAATTTTATTTATTCATTTGAGACACAGAGATACAGAGAGAGAGAGAGCATGAGCAGGAGGGGAGACAGAGGGAGAGGGAGAAGCAGGCTCCCCGCTGAGCCAGGAGCCCGACGTGGGGCTTGATCCCAGGACCCCAGAATCATGACCTGAGCCGAAGGCAGATGCTTAACCATCTGAGCCACCCAGGCGCCCCGATACATAATGAAATCTATTCATGACAGAAACTTGGACAAAGAATAAAAAAAGAACTTCCTCAATCTGAGTAAAAGCCTCTATGAAAATCTTTCAGCTAATATATTTAATGGTGAAGGATTAAAGATTTGCTCTTAAATTAGAAGCAAGAAAAATAGCCACTCATTCCATTTCTATCTAACATTGTATTAAAGGTCCTAAACACTGTAGTAAGGCAAAAAATAGGAATTGGAAAAAAATATGAAGATTGAAAAAAATGTAAAACTGTATATACAATATATGATTGTACAAGTATAAAATTCTAATAAAGCTAAATTAAAATTCCAGAATTAATTTAGCAAAACTATAGGAAACAACCTCAATGTAAAGTAATCAATAAAATTTCTATATACTTGCTACAAACAATTGGAAATTTTATAGTCTTATATATAAAGAGGTGCAATTGGAAAGAATAGTAAATGGCAATCTATTTATACCTAATAATTTCCCCAAAGAAAACAATTGAGGAAACACTGCACTTTGAAGATTTCTAACCGTGATGAGAATAATTCAGGCATCTCAACAAAGTAAACTACTTTCAAAATTGAACAAAGAATATTTGACAATATTTAAGAGGAAGTTGAGGGTCCAAAGAGCTATTAATAGTTCAGGTCTTCCAGCCCTTCCTATCATTTCCTCACCATCATAATCATTATTATCATTGTAATCAGTATCACAAATAACATATCATTATTGTAAAAACTATAATGCAGTCAAAGATAAATAAATAAATATTTAATAGGCAGTGTTCAACATTATTAAGAAGTACATACACTGTCATCTATCTATACTTAGATTAACCAGAAAAACGAAAACAAAACAAAAACAAAATAAAACAAAGGAATGAATTTAATTGTAGGAAATTTATTTGGGACATGATACTAGGAAGCAGGATTAAAGGAGTAGGAATACAAAAAGAGAGAATGAGGAAAAGTCAACATAAGTGTGTTTTATTGAGATGACAACTGTGGCTCCATTCTGCTGGGACCACAGAGAAGTACAGAATATTTAATGGAATTGTCCTTAGAGGGTCAGGAAGCTGGTGTTCCAATAAAGTGGTTGAAGCCTGCCCCTGTGAAGAGGTCATTACCTTTATTTTAAGGCCCCTTTTACATATTTTGCCTAAGGAAGAAGCTGATTGACATTAGTGAATTTTAAAATGTTGACCTGGTCATTGAGTACTTCTTGTGGGACTTGAACTTAAGGTAGATATAAAAATCTGCTTACTTTGTGCCCATCTAAATCAATTCACATGCTTCTTCCACCTAACATATTGAAAGTAGCTATTATTGAAATAAGACAAGGTTCTTTTTCCTCTCCAGCCAGTTTTAGGGAACTCCCATGTAGCCATTGATGTGAAGTGATTGAGAAATATTGGTGCAAAAGATATAGGTGACATGGAGCTCTGGGATCCCTGTTCATATTATTTACTTACACTGTCTGGATATTTTTAGTTAGCTACCAGATATGCCATATTGGTCATTAGGTAGATTAATAGGCCCACTTGACCTTATAATTCCAGAGATCTGAATATACCAAATTAAGATGAAAATAATCAATTTTAGTAACATTGTCACTATTTCCTGGATGCGTGCTCAACTCTACAAGTGTGCAGTAGCCCACCAAGAGCTTCAAAGAACTCTAGGGACCTGCACTACAAATTTCTTATATTTGTCAGAAATTCCACATGTAACCTAATCTATCAGGAATATCTTTACTTTTATTGTATCTTAATGATCATAAGTGCCAAAGAACGAACATTTTGCATCACAGCATGGACCTGTAGCACCCCCTCTATATATCATCTCCTGCTAAAGGCATCCCTGTTGTCGCCAATCATAAATTGTTCCAGGTCCATAATTATTTAAAAAGCCTTGCTTTCTACAGCCCCTTCTTTTTTGTTGTTGTTTCAAATTTATATTCAAATTCTAGTCAGTTAACATATAGTGTATTGATTTTAGGAGTAAAACTTAGTGATCCATCACTTACATATAATGTCCAGTGCTCAACACAACAAGTGCCCTCCTTAATACCCATTACCCATTTAGCCCATCCCCCATCAACCTCCCTTCCAGCAACCTGTTTGTTTTCTCTATAGTTAAGAGTATGTTTTATGCTTTGCCTCCTTTTGTTCCCTGTTCATCTGTTTTATTTCTTAAATTCCACATATGAGTGAAATCATATGATTTTTGTCTTTCTCTGATTTATTTCTTTTAGCATAATACACTCTAGCTCCATCCATGTCATTGCAAATGGCAAGATTTCATTCTTCTTGATGGCTGAGTAATATTCCATTGTATATATATACATATATATGTATACACACACACACACACACACACACACACACATATCCTCTTCTTTATCCATTCATCAGTTGATGGACAGTTGGGTTTTTCCATAATTTGGCTATTGTTGATAATGCTGTTCTATAGCCCCTTCTGAGATAACTATTTTCATATGAGTCTCTGCCAAATCAGAGCCTGAGATAAAAATTTGATTGCAAGTATTCTTAAGAAATGATTGTGGAAACAGAAGTGAAGGAATGGAGAGAATGTGATGTTATCAACTTTGTTGCTGTAGGCAATGGGGCTTGATTTTCTAAGACATATGAGAAGCAGAAAATGGCTGCGAGAAATGTCATTCAGAAAGGCTAAAGGCTAGCTCTAGTCATTGAGTGGATGATGGTTTCCCTAAACCCCCTATTTGGTCCTAATTCTATGAAATCTCACTGTTGTACTCTAAGAATAATGATGATAATATCAAATTCACTAGGTCCTTGAGGCATGTCAAGGATACTGCAAAAAGGCCTTCTCTAGTGACAGAAAAAGCTGAATAACAGCATCTCCTGATTTGCCAAGACTTCAGGTTGAGAGGGCAAAATAAAATTCATGCAGACAAGACCAAACTAATAAATCATTCTTTTATAGTGTTCACAAGCCTGTATTTAGTTTATCAAATGATGCATTAGATTATAAAATCTGGCAAATGACTTAGTGATAAGTGTAGAAGTAGATAATATATGACAAAGTAAGTGTGGTATCAGATTACAAGGGACAGTAGGTAGACATGCAGCATTGGGCATTGTTGGACACAGCTTATATTTGACCATTAGTAATTATTTTAGCACCCTAGACTTTTTTAAATTAATTACACCAAACTTATTTTTATATAAACTATGTATATAAAGCATATAAAAGTAGAGCATCTTACATTGCTTCTGGGTTCATTATGCAGACAGTTCCTGAGCACTGGCATTTGTTAACATCATCATAAGCTACTCCCATACTAAGGCTCAGTAACTGAGCTATAATAACTGCAAGCGATTCCAGACTTATGGTTCTGGGGTGCTGGAAAAAAAGAACACACATGTACACACTCACATTTTAGAAGATGATTCATTTACCTGGAAAATAATGTAATTATTAAAAATAGTCACTCAATAAAATTGAATAGAGGCATCTAATATATTAACCACAGGTGTGCCATCCATATTTGTCTAACATGTTACAGGTACCATTAACAATATAAGAAAAGCATAAAAAGTGAGATCTGAAATTTTACCAAAATGTAAATGCATGGTTCACTTGGTGGCATCAGGGCAAGAAAAATATTGCCCCAAGAACTTGTTAATTATATATAACAATTGTTATAGTCATATTTGTACTCACAAAAGAAAATCTTTAGACACACATATACACACATACAGTGTCAAATTATTAACAGGTTATGTTCATTTATAATTTAATTACTTGGGGATATTTTATGTAAATCTTCCATACATTTAAAAAAATCATAAATTAACCCATTGAATTAAGCTAAATAATGACTGAAATTAAAAATGCTGACTTACCATGGTTGTTTAAACTTCATTTTCAAAACTAAAGTACCCTTATAATTTTTCTTTTTGCGAATATAGGATACTTATTATAGCACATTTTAACCATACTAAAACATATGCAGTTTAAGAAAAATCCAAAAATCACACTATCCCCTCATATAGATCTAACAGCATTTTGTTGAATATACTTCAAGATTGGTTTCTAGGAATATATTTTGGTATCTTCTGTTTGCCTCTCTCAATCAACCCTGCAGCTCTCTAGCCCAGAAGGTAACACCAGTAGATTATATTAAAGCGTTCCTTTACCCTCTGCTTTTAACTTGATTTGGTCTAAAGAGAGGAACAGGCTAAGAAAAGAGAAGGGTATTTATTACCATCACTGCCAGGGTACCTATAACTGAATCCTTGAGTGGAGGCCTCTACCTTCTGTCTGTGACCCTAGTAAAATGACATTGTCCTTTCCTTCAAGTCTGAGTGACAATTGAATTTTTCTTTTATTACTATCCCTAAAGTATGGCAAAATTCCTATATCTTGCATACATATTAACAAATGGTCCCTTTATCAAATTACCACAGTTTAATGTACCACCCATTCTCAGAGAGAGAAAGGGAGAGAGAGGAAGAGTAGGAAAGAAATAGAAGGATTCTGAGGATTCTACTAAATTTCAAGAATTTAAATAACTGGATATTATAAATAATAATATAATAGTGTGTTATATTATTACTGTAGTTATTTATAAATTTTCTTTTTTGCAGGATAATGTAGCAAAGGTCTAGCAGTTATTCAATCAATATATCTCTACAATCACATCTTTTTTTCTTTTCTGTTATTATGTTATGTTAATCAACATACGTTACATCATTAGTTTTTTATTTTTATTTTTTAAATTTTTTATTGTTATGTTAATCATCATACATTACATCATTACTTTTAGACGTAGTGTTCCATGATTCATTGTTTGTGTATAACACCCAGTGCTCCATTCAATACATGCCTTCCTTAATACCCATCACCAGGCTAACCCATCCCCCTACACCCCTCCCTCTAGAACCCTCAGTTTGATTCACAGAGTCCATAGTCTCTCATGGTTCCTCTCCCCATCCGATTTCCCCCACTTCATTTTTCCCTTCCTGCTATCTTCTTTTTTTTTTTTTTTAACATATAATGTATTATCTGTTTCAGAGGTACAGGTCTGTGATTCAACAGTCTTACACAATTCACAGCGCTCACCATAGCACATACCCTCCCCAATGTCTATCACCCAGCCACCCCATCCCTCCCAACCCCCCCCCCACTCCAGCAACCCTCAGTTTGTTTCCTGAGATTAAGAATTCCTCATATCAGTGAGGTCATATGATACATGTCTTTCTCTGACTGACTGATTTCGCTCAGCATAATACCCTCCAGTTCCATCCATGTCATTGCAAATGACAAGATTTCATTCCTTTTGATGGCTGCATAATATTCCATTGTATACCACTTCTTCTTTATCTATTCATCTGTCAATGGACATCTTGGCTCTTTCCATAGTTTAGCTATTGTGGACATTGCTGCTATAAACTTTGGGGTGCACATACCTCTTCAGATCCCTAAATTTGTGTCTTTGGGGTATATACCCAGAAGTGCAATTGCTGGGTCATAGGGTAGCTCTATTTTCAACTATTTTTTAAAGGAACCTCCATACTGTTTTCCAGAGTGGTTGCACCAGCTTGCATTTCCCACCAACAGTGTACGAGAGTTCCCCTTTCTCCGCATCCCCGCCAACATCTGTCATTTCCTGACTTGTTATTTTAGCCATTCTGACTGGTGTGAGGTGATATCTCATTGAGGTTTTGATTTGGATTTCCCTGATGCCAAGCAATGTTGAACACTTTCTCATGTGTCTGTTGGCCATTTGGATGTCTTCTTTGGAAAAATGTCGTTCATGTCTTCTGCCCATTTCTTGATTGGATCACTTGTTCTTTGGGTGTTGAGTTTCATAAGTTCTTTATAGATTTTGGATACTAGCCCTTTATCTGACATGTCATTTGCAAATATCTTCTCCCATTCTGTAGGTTGTCTTCTGGTTTTGTGGACTGTTTCTTTTGCTGTGCAAAAGCTTTTTATCTTGATGAAGTCCCAATAGTTCATTTTTGCCCTTGCTTCCCTTGTCTTTGGCGATGTTTCTAGGAAGAAGTTGCTCCAGCTGAGGTCAAGGAGTTGCTGCCTGTGTTCTCCTTTAGGATGTTGATGGACTCCTGTCTCACATTGAGGTTTTTCTACCATTTGGAGTCTATTTTTGTGTGTGGTGTATGGAAATGGTCCAGTTTCATTCTTCTGCATGTGGCTGTCCAATTTTCCCAACACCATTTGTTGAAGAGACGGTCTTTTTTCCATTGGACATTCTTTCCTGCTTTGTCAAAGATTAGTTGACCATAGAGTTGAGGGTCCATTTCTGGGCTCTCTATTCTGTTCCATTGATCTATGTGTCTGTTTTTGTGCCAGTACCATACTGTCTTGATGATGACAGCTTTGTAATAGAGCTTGAGGTCCGGAATTGTGATGCCGCCAGCTTTGCTTTTCTTTTTCAACATTCCTCTGGCTATTTGGGGTCTTTTCTGGTTCCATACAAATTTTAGGATTATTTGCTCCATTTCTTTGAAAAACGTGGATGGTATTTTGATGGGGATTGCATTGAATGTGTAGATTGCTCTAGGTAGCATTGACATCTTCACAATATTTGTTCTTCCAATCCATGAGCATGGAATGTTTTTCCATTTCTTTGTGTCTTCCTCAATTTCTTTCATGAATATTTTATAGTTTTCTGAGTACAGATCCTTTGCCTCTTTGGTTAGATTTATTCCTAGGTATCTTATGGTTTTGGGTGCAATTGTAAATGGGATTGACTCCTTAATTTCTCTTTCTTCTGTCATGTTGTTGGTGTATAGGAATGCCACTGAGTTCTGTGCATTGATTTTCTATCCTGTCACTTTACTGAATTCCTGTATGAGTTCTAGCAGCTTTAGGGTGGAGTCCTTTGGGTTTTCCACATAAAGTATCATATCATCTGCAAAGAGTGAGAGTTTGACTTCTTCTTTGCTGATTTGGATGCCTTTTATTCCTTTTTGTTGTCTGGTTGCTGTGGCTAGGACAGTTCTACTGTTCTTTTGGTTTCTATTTCATTGATTTCTGCTCTGATCTTTATTATTTCACTTCTCCTGCTGGATTTAGGCTTTATTTGCTGCTCTTTTTCCAGCTCCTTTAGGTGGAGGGTTAGGTTGTGTTTTTGAGACCTTTCTTGTTTCTTGAGAAAGGCTTGTATTGCTATATACTTTCCTCTTAGGAATGCCTTTGATGCATCCCAAAGATTTTGAACAGTTGTGTTTTCATTTTCATTTGTGTCCATGAATTTTTTTAATTCTTCTTTACTTTCCTAGTTGACCCATTCATTCTTTAGTAGGATGCTCTTTAGCCTCCATGTATTTGAGTTCTTTCCGACTTTCCTCTTGAGATTGAGTTCTAGTTTCAAAGCACTGTGGTCTGAAAATATGTAGGGAATGATACCAGTTGAGACCTGATTTGTGACCTAGGATGTGATCGATCCTGGAGAATGTTCCATGAGCACTGGAGAGGAATGTGTATTCTGTTGCTTTGGGATGGAATGTTCTGAATATATCTGTGAAATCCATTGGTCCAGTGTGTCATTTAAAGTCTTTATTTCCTTGTTGATCTTTTGCTTAGATGATCTGTCCATTTCAGTGAGGGGGTTGTTAAATCCCCCCACTATTATTGTATTGTTGTCGATGTGTTTCTTTGCTTTTGTTATTAACTGGCTTATATAATTGGCTGCTCCCACATTAGGGGCATAGATATTTACAATTGTTAGATCTTCTTGTTGAATAGACCGTTTAGTATGATATAGTGTCCTTCCTCATCTCTTATTACAGTCTTTGGTTTAGAATCTAATTTGTCTGATATAAGGATTGCCACCCCAGCTTTCATTTGGTGTCTATTAGCATGGTAAATGGTTTTCTACCCCCTCACTTTCAATCTGGGGTGTCTTTGGGTCTAAAATGAATCTCTCTTGCAGACAGCATATCAATGGGTCTTGTTTTTTTATCTAATCTGATAGCCTCTGTCTTTTGATTGGGGCATTTAGCCCATTTACATTCAGGGTAACTATTGAAAGATTTGAATTTAATGCCACTGTATTGCCTGTAAGGTGACTGTTACTGTATTTTGTCTGTGTTCCTTTCTGGTCTATGTTACTTTTAGGTTCTCTCTTTGCTTAGAGGACCCCTTTCAATATTTCTTGTAGGGTTGGTTTTGTGTTTGCAAATTCTTTCAGTTTTTGTTTGTCCTAGAAGCTTTTTATCTCTCCTTCTATTTTCAATGACAGCCTAGCTGGATATAGTATTCTTGGCTCCATATTTTTCTCGTTTAGTGCTCTGAATATATCATGCCAGTCCTTTCTGGCCTGCCAGATCTCTGTGTATAGGTCTGCTGCCAATCTAATGTTTCTACCATTGTAGGTAACAGATCTTTTGTCTGAGCTGCTTTCAGGATTTTCTCTTTGTCTCTGAGACTCATAAGCTTTACTATTAGGTGTCGGGGTGTTGTCCTATTTTTATTGATTTTGAGAGGGGTTCTCTGTGCCTCCTGGATTTTGATGCCTGTTTCCTTCCCCAATTTAGGGAAGTTCCCTGCTATAATTTGCTCCCATATACCTTCTGCTTATGGCATCACTTATCTCTCGAATTCTGCCCTCGTGATCCAGTAGTTGTTTATCTCTCTTTTTCTCAGCTTCTTTATTTTCCATCATTTGGTCTTCTATATCACTAATTCTCTCCTCTGCCTCATTTATCCTAGCAGTTAGAGCCTCCATTTTTGATTGCACCTCATTCATAGCCTTTTGATTTTGACTTGGTTAGATTTTAGTTCTTTTATTTCTCCAGAAAGCGTTTCTCTAATATCTTCCATGCTTTTTTCAAGCCCCGCTAGTATCTTTAAAATCGTCATTCTGAATTCTAGTCCGAAAACCTAGTAATGTCCATATTGATTAGGTCCCTGGCAGTCGGTACTGCCTCTTGTTCTTTTTTTGGAGGTGAATTTTTTTGTCTTGTCATTTTGTCCAGAGGACAATAGATGAATGAGAGAACAAAATGCTAACAGGGTAACAAAGACCCCAGAAAAATATACACTAAGCAAATCAGAAGAGACCTTGAAACCGGAGGAAAAGAAAGGGAAAGAAAGAAAAAAGAAAAAGAAAAAAATAAAAACAATCAAACAAACCAAAAAAACCAGAATATGACCAAGTATGATCAGCCTGGTGCATATATCAGTGGCACACACTAGATATCAGTCGTATTTTGGTCTGTTAGAAGTGCCTCCCAAAATTTTAAAGAAAGAAAAGCTTATATATATACAAAAATAAGGGTTAATACAATGAAGGGATGGAATATGACTGTAAAGATGAAAATTATAAAAGATTTTGTAAAAGGAATTGATAAGATAAGAAGTTGGTTGAAAAAAGAAAGAAGAGTATTTAAAAAGAAAAAAAAAAGGGAGAGAATGTGATCAGGCAGGAGACTAGAACAAAGCGATACACTAGAGATTTAGGGTATATTCTGGTGTTAGAAGAAACTGTACCCCAAAATTTTAAAGAGATATATATATATATATGTATATATATATATATACACCAGAAATAAGGTTAACTACTATGAAGGGATAGAATATGACTCTAAATGAAAAATTAAAAAGATTTTTAAAAAAAGGGATTGATAAAATGTTGGTTGAAAAAGGGAAAAAGAAAAATTCAAAAAGAAAGAAAAAGAAAGTTAAAAAAAATTAACTTTGAAAGACTAAAGAATCATGGGAAAAAAGCCATGAATTCTATGTACAGTATTCCCCTAGGGCTGGAGTTCTGCCATTCTCATTCATCAGTAAACTTGGTCTTGGCTGGCTGTTCTTGCTGATCTTCTGGGCGAGAGGCCTGTTGCCATGGTTCTCAGATGTCTTTGCTGGAGGCAGAATTGCCTGCCCTTGCCATCTGGGCTAAGTAATCTGTTCGGGTTTGCTCTCGGGAGCTTTTGTTCCCTGAAAGCTTTCCGTCCAGCTTTGGAGGATGAGAGTGAAAATGGCAGCCTCCCAATCTCCACCCCAGAGGAGCCGAGAACTCGGGGCCCCACTCCTCAGTGAGTCCCCAGAGAAAAGCAGTCAATCACTCCCGTCTCCCCGGTCTCCAGCTGCACTCCATGCTCACCCGGCCCGTGACTGAGCGCCTCTATCTCTGGCACACAACCCCGTGTGGAGTCTCCAAACCCAGCAGAGTCCTGCGGTGTGCTCCCACACTGCTCCTCCTGGGGCAGGAAGCAGAGTCTCCCCAGATCTCCCACTTGTTGTGTTCCTGCTGGAGGAGCAGTGGCCCCCTTGTGCTGCAGATCACAGTTTATGGCAACCCCGAGCTGAGAGCCTGCGCCCTGGCTCCGTCTCTGCAGCCGGCTTCCCTGCTCGAATACCTGCAAGCTCTGCTGCACTCAGGCACCCCCAGTCTTTCTGTGACCCCAAAGGTCCTGAGACCGCACTGTCCCAGCAAGGGTTTCACCCCCCACTTAGCCACTGGAGTACCATCCCTCCGAGGAGCTGACTTCTAGAAGTTCCAATTTTGTGCTCTGCTGCTCTATCACTTGCTGGTAGCAGCTGACAGAGACCCCCTCCCCCGCCGTCAATCTTCCCAAATATCACCTCAGATTCACTTCTCCGCACGTCCTACCTTCCAGAAAGTGGTTGCTTTTCTGTTCAGAGAGTTGTTGTTATTCTTTTCTTCAATCTCCTGTTGAGTTCGTGGGTGTTCAGAATGGTTTGATCCCTATCTAGCTGAATTCCTGGTACCAGATGAAATTTAGGTCTCCTACTCCTCTGCCATCTTCCTCCTCCTCTCTACAATCATTTCTTATTCTGTCCCATTCCCTGTTATCTTTTATAGCTCAGTAAGATGAAAAAAATGATATTCAAAAATTCTACTTTAGTTATTTGTGTAAAAGTAATCTCCTCCCCCACCCCATGCAACTGCTTCTTTATTTTCTATCTTCTTACTACTGCATGTATTTTGACCTTTCCTTTCATTGTATATAGGATCAAAAACATGGCTTAGTTTTCGAGATGACCTTTCTTTATAGTCTTTTTATGACAATCTCACATTGGACTTCTACTTATCAGCTCAGGGTGCCATTACAAAATAATACAGATTGGATTGGTTTAAATAACAAATTTATTTTTTCATAGTTCTGAAGATCAGAAGTCCAAGATGAAAGTACCAGCATTGTTAGTTTTTGGTGGGGTCCTTCTTTCATGGCTGCCTTTTTGCTGTGTTCTCACATGGTTTTTCCTCTGTGTGTGTACAGACAGGTATCTCTGCTGTCTGTTCCTCTTTTTATATGAACACCAGTTCTATCGAATTGGGGATCCACTCTTATGAGCTCCTTTAATCTTAATTATCTCCATAAAGGTTTAATCTCCAAATATAGTCACATGGGTCTTTGGGCTTCAATATATGGATTTTTTAAAATTTTTTTAAAAGATTTTTTAAATTTATTTATTAGACAGAGAGAGAGAGAGCACAAGCTGGGAAGTGTCAGGCAGAGGGAGAGGGAGAAGTAGGCTCCCCTCAGAGCAGGGGGAGCCCGATGTGGGACTCGATCCCAGTACCCCAGGATCATGACCTGAGCCAAAGGCACTTGCTTAATCAACTGAGCCACATAGGTGCCCAATATATGGATTTTAGGAGGACATGATTTAGTCCATAACAGACCAGTAGGAAAAAATTGAAAAAGGTATGGACCGGAGTATGAGAATTTCCTACAGAATATTGTTATGATTACTTCTGTTTTGAAAATAAAATAATGGAAAAAGTAAAGTTATATTTAACATTGGATTTTTAAAAAATGCAACCCACAGAATGGGAGAAGGTATTTGCAAATGATACTACAAACAAAGGGCTGATTTCCAAGATCTATAAAGATCTTTTCAAACTCAACACCCAAAAAACAAATAATCAAGTCAAAAAATGGGCAGAAGATATAAACAGACACTTCTTCAAAGAAGACATGCAAATGGCTAACAGACACATGAAAAAGTGTTCATCATTCGCCATCAGGGAAATGCAAATCAAAACCACACTGAGATACCACCTTACACCAGTTAGAATGGCAAAAATTGACAAGGCAAGAAACAACAAATGTTGGAGAGGTTGTGGAGAAAGGGGAACCCTCTTGCACTGTTGGTGGGAATGCAAGTTGGTACAGCCATTTTGGAAAACAGTGGGGAGGTGCCTCAAAAAATTAAAAATAGAGCTACCCTATGACCCAGAATTGCACTCCTGGGTATTTACCCCAAAGACACAGATGCAGTGAAAAGAAGGGCCATATGCACCCCAATGTTCATAGCAGCAATGTCCACAATAGCCAAACTGTGGAAAGAGCCGAGATGCCCTTCAACAGACGAGTGGATAAAGAAGATATGGTCCATATATATGATGGAATATTACTCAGCCATCAGAAAGGATGAATACCCAACTTTTACATCAATATGGATGGGACTGGAGGAGATTATGCTAAGTGAAAGAAGTCAAGCAGAGAAAGCCAATTAGCATATGGTTTCACTTATCTGTGGCACATAAGGAATAGCCTGGAGGACATTAGGAGAAGGAAGGGAAAAATGAAGGGTGGGAAATCGGAGAGAGAGATGAACCATGAGAGACTATAAACTCTGAGAAACAAACTGAGGGTTTTAGAGGGGAGGGGGTAGGGGGAATGGGTTAGCCTGGTGATGGGTATTAAGGAGGGCACATACTGCATGGAGCACTAGGTGTTATATGAAAACAGTGAATTGTGGATCACTACATCAAAATCAAATGATGTATTTTATGGTGACTAACATAACAATAAAGTAAAATAAAATTTAAAAAAAACTAAAAATTAAAAATTAAAAAAATTAAAAAATATTTTAGGAAAAATATTACAACTAAGTAGACAAGCTTCTTTTTGTAAATAATACCTGCTTAGGACAATAGTTGTAAAATAATAACAGTAATTGACATTTATTAAGGCTTCTTATGCACCAATCACCAGACTAAAAAAATTGGCAGACAAGGAAGTATTGATTGAGACTTCCTTTATTGTGCAACATGTGATTATTCTACAAATGTGCCTGACACTTACGCTAGTAAAAACTTCTAATCTCTAATCAAGATTCTATATATGTCTTTCAGATAAAGCTTGCTAATATTGTCCAAATCTTCTAAATTTTGGTATGAAAAATTAATTATCCAAGTATGATTTATTTGGGCTAGTAATTTTTTCAGTGTTTGCTTTGTGTATTTTGTAGGTATTTAGTTAGGTACATATGATTTCAGGTTTAATTATATAAGGCAATTAAAATTTTGTTTAATCCTAAGTAATGAATCATTTAAAAATCATATCTATTTTACTTGAAGAACATTTTGCTGCTTTTTACTAATACTTTTACATTAATTTTCCTTTGGCACCATATTCTGTATTTTTGTACTCTTCAGGCTTAAAATTTCTGGCATTATATATATGGATTTGAAACATAAAAGAGAAAACAATCTGGTAATTTTTTTTATTTTTAATAGTTAAAATATTTTTAACCTCTATTGGGTATTTTCAAAATTATTTAAATTTTTTTTTTTAAGATTTTATTTATTTGAGAGAGAGAAAATGAGAGACAGAGAGCATGAGAGGGAGGAGGGTCAGAGGGAGAAGCAGACTCCCTGCCGAGCAGGGAGCCCAATGTGGGACTCGATCCCGGGACTCCAGGATCATGACCTGAGCCGAAGGCAGTCGCTTAACCAACTGAGCCACCCAGGCGCCTGGGTATTTTCAAAATTATTAATAACATTTTATTTTGTGTGATGGTTTCACGCTGAGTGTACAAATCTTAAGTGTCTTGATGCAGTTTTATGTAAATATACACATATGTATATATAGAATATTTATTTACACATATATACACATTCATCTGCAATTTATACATATTATATGTGCATACACATATACCTACATATTTATGAAGTGTGTGTATGTGTCACAAACCTGCATAAGTACTACACTGTGGAAGATACAGAATGTTTTTATCACTCAGGAAGCTTTCTCCAGCAAGTTTCCAAGGATTACCTCTCCACCAAATGTAACTTCTATTCTGACTTTTAACAATATGGCTTATCTTTAGCTACACTTTAGCTTTATAAAAATGGCATCATGCCTTCTTTTGCTCAAGTTACAGTTTTTGAGATCCATCAGTTATTGAGTGTACCAATAGTTCTTTTTATTGCTTACATCATATGAATATACCACACATGTTTATCCAGTTCATGGATAAGAGGACTCAGTACTGTTAAAATGTCACTCTCCCTCAAATTGACCTAAGGATTCAATTTTAAAAACCAATCAAAATCCAAACTTTTTTGTTGAAATTGACAGGCTGATTTTAAAACAGAAATGCGGGGCGCCTGGGTGGCTCAGTCGTTAAGCGGCTGCCTTCGGCTCAGGTCATGATCCCAGGGTCCTGGGATCGAGCCCCACATCAGGCTCCCTGCTCTGCGGGAAGCCTGCTTCTCTCTCTCCCACTCTCCCTGCTTGTGTTCCCTCTCTCGCTGTGTCTCTCTCTGTCAAATAAATAAATAAAATCTTTAAAAATAAATAAATAAATAAACAAAACAGAAATGCAAAGACCTTAAGATACCTAAATTAGTCTAAAGAAGTAGTAGTAGGATTTATAGTACCATTGTTGATGATATACTATAAAACTATAGTTACTAAGACAATGTGGTGTTGGTGGAAAGACAAAAAGACCAATGATCATAAAAGATTCCAGAAAGAGACTAGGAATATTATGATCTGATTTATATAACAAAGGCACCACTCTAATTCTGTGAAAGAAAAATAACCTGTTTACTAAGTGCCATGAAGTGACTGCTTACCTAATGTGAATAAATAATCCTTGACCCCTAACTCACACCAAATGAGTTATTTTAATGTGGTTTATATAGATCTATAATTGAAAGGTAAAAACAAGTTCATATTAGAAAATGTAAATGATTAGCTTCAAGACATTAGAGTGGACAAAAATTTGTTGAAGGAGTTCCTTTTTGTATCTAGTTTGTTGACAGTTTTATCTCTTTTTTTTTTTCTGTCATAAATGGGTTCTAATTTTACCAAATGTTTTTCTGCACCTATTATTTCTTTTGGTATGGTAGATTATGATTGATTTTCAAATATAAAATTAACCTTGAATTCCTGGAATAATTCCTACTTGGGTCATGTTGTGTTACTCTTCTGATAGATTGCAGAATTCTCTTTGCTAAAATATAATTGTCATAAATATCAATTCATAACACAAGCGAAGAAACAGCCCCTCCTCTTATATTCTCTAGAAGAATTTGTTTTACATTGATACTAAAACTTTTGGGGACTTCCTCAAGGAGGTCCTCTGAACCTAGTGTTTTTGTGTGTTTGTTCATTTTCAAGTCTTATTTAAGATTCAATTACTCAATAGGTCAATGTTTATTCAGATTTTCTTTCCTATTCATTCAATAGAGTTTATTATTCATGAAATTTGTTAACTTTATCCAAATTTATTGCCACATATTAGTTGAGAATATGCTTTGTTTTGTTTTTAATATATGTAGGATCCATGGTGATCGTGTACCTTTTTTCTCAATGAGGTTTTGATAACTTATTTGCTCTTTTTGATGTAGGATAATAGTTTTGCTTGGGATTTATCAATTTTATTTATCTTTTTAAACTAATTACTTTTGGATTTGATGATTTTCTCCATAATACACATGTTTTGTATTTTTCACTGGTAGTCAATATTATTTTTTTATTACTTTCTCCTTTCTAGAGTCTTTCAGTTTAACTTGTAACTATATGTTTTTTGAAATAGGATTTAGATCATCTACATTTAGTCTATCTTTAATTTGTATAATTAGAGCTACAATGTTCTCAGTTCTGTTTTTTCTGGCATCCCAGGAGTTTAGATATTCTGTGTCATTTTTAGTGTCATTTAGTTCAAAATGAGTTCTAATTTCTCATGTTTTATTTGCAAACCTCTAGAGGTTTTAAGTGATCTTTCTATTATTTAGTTCTAATTTTAATCCACAGTGGTCAGAAAATATTCTCTGTATGATTTCTATCATTTTATATTGATACTGCTTTATTTATGACTATTTTATTTATTTCAGTAAATTAAAAAAAAGCAAGGGAACAGAAGAAATCTTTTGTAGGTGATGGATATGTTTATTCCTTTGTTTGAAGTGAAGGTGGTGATGGATATGTTTATTCCTTTGTTTGAAGTGAAGGTATTATGGATTTATGCATATGACAAACCTATCAAAGTGCATACATTAAATATGCATAAATTTTTATATTAAATATACTTTAATGGAGTTAAAAATAAAATTCTGCTGCTCTTTGGTATAAGGTCTTTAAATATGTTTCAACAAAATGGAAAATAGAGCATTGCTGAATTAGATTTCTCCTCATTCTCAAATATTATTATGGATATCTTTTTTCTTTATTCTTTCACATTTGCTTTATACATTTTGAAGCAATGTAACTAGGTGCATACAACATTATGATTGCTATGTCTTTCTTTTCAATTCCTTTGATTATCATTTAATATTCCTCTTTATTTCTCATAACACATCTTTCCTTAAAGTCTACTGCTATGGATTGAATTGTGTCCCCTGCAAAATCCTATGCTGAAACCCTAGCCCCCAGTGTGACCAATGTGACTGTATTTGGAGATAGGGTATTTAGGAAGTAATTAAGGTTAAATATGGGCATCTGATAAAAGTGTGGCCTTAAAAAAAGCTCTCTCTCTCTCTCTCTTTCCCCACTTCTCCCCCACTATGTGAGGACACAAGAGAAAGCGGATGTCTGCAAGCAAGCAAGAGAGAGCTCTCACCAGAATCTGACCATGCTGGCACCCTCATCTCAGACTTCCAGCCTCTAGAATTGTAAGAAAATAAATTTGTGTTTTTTAATCTACCCATTCTATGCTATTTGGTTATGGCAGCACAACCTAATTAAAACATCTATTTTATTTGTTATTAATATACCCAAGACAAATTGCTTTTGTTTAGTATTTACATTGTATAAATTTTCATTGCTTCAATTTCAATGTATAGATTCCATTTCCAGAAAGATGGAGCAAATAAATGCCAGTGTATCTCTCCCACTGAACTCAGCTATAATACCTGGACAGAATAGAGAGACAACTATTTGATTTGACAAGGCTGAAAGTATCAGCATTCAAAAGGGGAAGAACACCCAAATTCAAAGTACCAGTGAATTGGTCTCTCCTGGCCTAAAAGCCCTGCAGTCTGACTTTGGAAGTGAGCACTGTAGTACACACAGAGAACCAGAAGTTCTGTAGTTCTTAATTGAAGAGTGTAAAAGTAAGCTCTTAAATCTCAGGGAAAGTGGGTATTTCTTGTTTATTTCTTTTTTCCTTTTCCTTCTGTTCTTATAAGCCCCATCTATCAGATGATTCTTCAGGGACTGTAGCAGCACCAAAGCGGCCAAAAGGGGGAAATTACAGAACCAAAATTCTGAAGGAGGAGCACTTTTCCTTTCCTTTGGAGCTTTGGGTTCATGAGTTTAGGACCAAATAAAGTAGTCTGTTTTGTCATATTCTGTTCTCCACTGCTTGGCCTCCTGAGGTGATACAGTCACAGAAATGGGAAGATTCTGGACAAAAGACTAAAAAAGGCAGCCACAAATAAGTGAAATGTACCAGGGAGATAAGAGAGCTGTGAATTCAGGAAATCAGTCCACAAAGCTATATTTATCTATCATCTATCTACATCTATCTATCTATCTATATCTATCTATCTATCTATCTATCTATCTATCTATCTATCTATCATCTATCTATATCTATCTATCATCATGTCTATCATGATCTATCTTTCAATATTTAAGTATATATTTTTTATATTTAAGTATTAGCCATTGTATTAATCAGGGCTCTCCAGAGAAATAGAACCAAAGGCATATATAGAGAGAGGCAGAGAGAAAGAGATGTATTATAAGGAATTGGCTCACATGATTATGGAGGCTGGCAAGTACAAAACCTGCTGAGTGGGCCAGCAGCCTGGAGACCCAGCAGAACCAATGATATCATTCCAGTTTGAAGGCCAGCAGGCTGAACACCCAAGGAAGATGATGGTGCAGATGAAATCTGAACGCAGTCTGCTGAAGAATTCTCTCCTGCTTGGGTAGGATGATCCTTTTTGTTCTATTCAAGCCTTCAACTTACTTGATGAGGCCCATCCACATTATGGAGGACAATGTGTTTTACTCAAATTTCACCAATTTAAATATTAATCTCAACAAAAACTCTCCAAGTCAGCATACAAATTAATCATCACAAGCATCACTCTAACCTTTCAAGTTCAGTTTCCAAATTAAACTCCTTCTACCCTTCTACTTCCCTTATGCCTCTTGGCCCCTGTCCCTCTGCCTAGTTTTTCAAGACAAATCTGAGGCATAATCATTTATTTTTCCATCCTACAGGCTATGTATTCAATAAGTTGGTAAGCCCTTTATGTTCTGTTTTCATAATATATATTGAACAAAATCTACTCACACATCCAAGAATAAAATACCAGTTTATACCATTCATCTGCCATTGTCTCCTATCTGGTCTCCTTGTTTTGGATCCTTACCACTGAACAATTACTTTTCCATAAGGCTACTAGAAAAATATTTTGCACTGGCTTAAAAATTTCCAGTGCCTTTTCATTGCAAAGAGAATAAAATTCAAAACTGTTTACCAGAACTATAAGGCCCTATTTTAATTAGACTCTGCTGACTTAATATTTTTTCAGCCATCTTGTTCATGACATTCATTTGATCTTTCTTGTGGGCTCTGACTTGTTAGACCTTCCCATAACTGTCTTTGTCTCATTCCTTCATGCTTCCTCTTAAGTATTTTCTCCTTAAGGTTTTTCTTTGATCACCCTAGCTAAAATAGTCTGCTCCTCATCCCATCAATTTTAACTATATCATCCTAATGTCTGTTCTTATTAGCAAATGCCATTAACTGAAATATTACAACATTACTTTCAGTCAAAAGATGTCAATAGATTTTCTAAAGTTAAATGATCCTACATTCTTTGGATAAAATCACCTTGGCCATGGTCTTCTAAACTGCTAGGTACAGTTGGTTAGTATTTTTAATTTATGTTTCTAACTCTCCTCTATGTTTGTGATAAATTAGTCTCTAATTTTATTTTGTGTAACATCCTCTTTTGTTATTAATATTATTATGGTAATTTTGGCTTCCAAATTTGTATTTTCTCTTTTTCTATTCTCTATAGATGTATGAGATTGAAATAATCAGTTCTCTCAAAATTGTGGAGAGTGCCTAAAAGCATTGTTTTATTTTCCTTATGAGATTTTTAAAATAATTAATTCCTTTAATAATTTGGTGATTCTGAATTTCTAGTTTTGCTTGTGTAAGTTTTAGTAAATGATGGATTCCTACTAATAATGTACTATTTGTCTACATTTGCAAATTTGTTATAACTCGTCTATTATCTTAATGTTATCTACATCTGTAGTATTTCTTCCTTATTTTTATAACTTTATTAATGTATTCTACCCTATTTTATAAAAATTAGTTTTGTGAGAGATATGCTTGTTTTTAGTTTTTTTGAGACCTAATATTCTTTTTGAATATTTCTAATCTACCTAGACTCTCTTGCATTGATTTCTGCTTTTATCTTCATTATTTCCTGCCTTCTATATGTCTTAAATGTTATATTTTTCCATCTTTTCACATAATTTAGATTGGATAATTAGCTCACTGTTTTTTAGCTTTATTTTCTGCAAAGTTCATTAAATACTAATTTCCTTAACTGTTCTTCCTTTACTCCTTCACTCCTAAAGTTTTAGCATCAATTATTTTAGCATCAACAGTACTTTTGATTTAAAGTTTCCTATGAATATGTGATTCCAATTTTATTATTCATTTTTGTTTATTGTATAACTGGAATTGCCTTGACAACTTGTCAAAATCATTTGATTATATATGTCTGGGTCTATTTTTAGATTTTCTATATTGTTACATTGATCAGTTTATTTACACTGCAATATCTTAATTACTGTAGTTTTTCAGAAGTTTTTATCTTCCACTTTTCCTCAATTTCCAAACTTGCTTTATTTATTTTCTTTTTAATATTTGTATATAAAATTTTTGTATCACCTTGTCAGTATTTACCAAAAAAAGAAAAAAAGGCCTGTTGAGATTCTGGTTAGGACTGCATTATTATACCTCTATAATATAGCAAAGGACAGTTTAATTTTATATGATAAAGATATTTCAACAAAGTTTTTATAAGAAACAAAGATGGGATTAAAAAATAAAACACGTTTTAAAAAGCTTAGAAAATTAGAAATAAAACTGAGCCTCTTTATTATGTTACAAAGTGTCTGTAATAATCTAGAGCAAACATAATACCTAATAGTGAAATATTGAGAGATTTTTTCCTTAAAATCAAGAATGATACAAGAATGTCTACTATTGATTCAATTAAACATTGTTCAATTCAACTATTTCAATTGAATATTATTCTTGAGATACTAGCCAATTTGAAAGGAGAAAAAAACTTAAAATATGTATGTATTAGAAAGGATAAAAGAATGAAATTGTTCTTATTCACATGACAAAATTGGACACAGAAAAATCTAAATCTAAAACTACTACAAGTAAATATAGAAATATACAATCACTGTAAAATGTTTAATGTTTAAGAAACACATATTATGTTTAAAATATAATATTCACCAATATTGCCAACAAGGTTAAATACCTAGGAATAAATCAAACCAAATATATGCAAAATATCTACATGGAAACCTACCATGAAATTTATGCCTATTTGTTACCTATATTTTACTATAAATCCTATTTTCTCATATTAACTTGCTTCTTATTTAACTTGAATATATTTTTATATTTATATTTATATTTATATTTTTATATTCACCTTCACTTAGTCGTGGTAGTATATCTCTTGTAAAGAACTAAACATTTGAACTTTAAATAATTTTTAAATCCATCATAGATTTTATCACTTACTTGGTAAGTTTAACCCATTTACATTCACATAATTGCTGTTATATTAAGATATATTAAAACATCTTATTTGATATTTCTATTCATTTTATTTTGCATTATTGTTCTTATGTTTCTTCTTCCTTGGCTATATTTTCTGTTCTCTCATTAGATTATTACATGGTACAGTTTTGTTCTTACTATCTGTTCTTAAGACCAACATTCATCTCATATGCCCTTACTTCTTTCTAATATTTACCATTATCTATACCTTTCCCTTAAGAAGACAAGTCCTATAGCATGCTTTCATGTCAATTCTATTACTCCCTTAACCACACCATAATAGAATGTGCTCTGGTTTAATATTGATATAATACCTGTCATTCCCGACTGCAGCCCAGTTCCAGCTATTCTCATTTTAAGACAATAATAAAATTTAGCAATATTTATTCACTTTTACTTTCATAATTCTTGTAGCTTTTCCTATTTTAAGTAATTTCTAAAAATATATTCTGAATGTTAGTGATTTATTTGGCAAATCTTTTGAGAACTTATATAACTGAGACTACTTTTATTGTGTCTTATATTTGAATGATTTTTTTAGATATTACTTGTGCTTTTAAAGTACTTTTATGTTACCATTTTAAGAATAAAATCTTTTTGTATTCAGGGCGATTTTTCCCACTATAGGACTTCTTTTTTATTATGATTTCCTTTTTTCTGGAAATAAAGCAATTTTACTTTGTATTTGATATTTTCTCTTTTTTTATTATTTTATTTTATTATGTTGTGTTAGTCACCATACAATACATCATTTGATTTTGATGTAGTGATCCACGATTCATTGTTTTCGTATAACACCCAGTGCTCCATGCAGTACGTGCACTCCTTAATACCCATCACCAGGCTAGCCCATCCCCTACCCCTCTCCCCTCTAAAACCCTCAGTTTGTTTCTCAGAGTCTATAGTCTCTCATGGTTCATCTCCCCCTCTGATTTCACCCCCTTCATTTTTCCCTTCCTTCTCCTAATATCCTCCATGCTATTCCTTATGTTCCACAGATAAGTGAAACCATATGCTAATTGACTTTCTCTGCTTGACTTCTTTCACTTAGCATAATCTCCTCCAGTCCCATCCATGTTGATGTAAAAGTTGGGTATTCATCTTTCCTGATGGCTGAGTAATATTCCATTGTATATATGGACTACATCTTCTTTATCCACTCATCTGTTGAAGGGCATCTCGTCTCTTTCCACAGTTTGGCTATTGCGGACACTGCTGCTATGAACATTGGGGTGCATATGGCCCTTCTTTTCACATCTGTGTCTTTGGGGTAAATACCCAGGAGTGCAATTGCTGGGTCATAGGGTACCTCTATTTTTAATTTTTTGAAGCACCTCCACACTGTTTTCCAAAGTAGCTGTACCAACTTGCATTCCCACCAACAATGCAAGAGGGTTCCCCTTTCTCCACAACCTCTCCATTTGTTGTTTCTTGCCTTGTCAATTTTTGCCATTCTAACTGGTGTAAGGTGGTATCTCAATGTGGTTTTGATTTGAATTTCCCTGATGGCTAATGATGATGAACACTTTTTCATGTGTCTGTTAGCCATTTGTATGTCTTCTTTGAAGAAGTGTCTGTTCATGTCTTCTGCCCATTTTTTGACTTTTATTTGTTTTTTGGGTGTTGAGTTTGAGAAGTTCTTTATAGATCTTGGAAATCAGCGCTTTGTCTGTAGTGTCATTTGCAAATATCTTCTCCCATTCTGTGGATTGCCTCTTTGTTTTGTTGACTGTTTCCTTTGCTGTGCAGAAGGTTTTTATCTTGATGAAGTCCCAAAAGTTCAATTTTGCTTTTGTCTCACTTGCCTTTGGAGATGAATCTTGAAAGAAGTTGCTGTGTCCGATGTCAAAGAGGTTACTGCCTATGTTCTCCTCTAAGATTTTGATGGATTCCTGTCTCACATTGAGGTCTTTCATCCATTTTGAGTTTATCTTTGTATATGGTGTTAGAGAATGATTGAGTTTCATTCTTCTCTATATAGCTATCCAAATTCCCCAGCACCATTTATTAAAGAGACTGTCTTTTTTCCATTGCATATTTTTCCTGCTTTGTCGAAGATTATTTGACCACAGAGTTGAGGGTCCATATCTGGGCTCTCTATTCTGTTCCATTGGTTTATATGTCTGTTTTTGTGCCAGTACCATGCTGTCTTGGTGATCCCTGCTTTGTAATATAGCTTGAAATCCGACAACGTGATGCCCCCAGCTTTGTTTTTCTTTTTCAACATTTCCTTCAACAATTCCTCCTTTTTCAACAATTGCTTGGTGATTCAGGGTCTTTTCTGATTCCATACAAATTTTAGGATTGTTTGTTCCAGCATTTTGAAAATTGTCATTGGAATTTTGATTGGGATAACGTTGAAGGTATAGATTGCTCTGGATAGCATAGACATTTTAACAATGTTTATTCTTCCGATCCATGAGGATAGAATGTTTTTCCATCTTTTTGTGCCTTCTTCAATTTCTTTCATGAGTGTTCTGTAGTTCCTAGAGTATAGATCCTTTACCTCTTTGGTTAGATTTATTCTTAGGTATCTTATGGTTTTGGGTGCAATTGTAAATGGGATCGACTCCTTAATTTCTCTTTCTTCTGTCTTGTTGTTGGTGTATAGGAATGCCACTGATTTCTGTGCATTGATTTTGTATCCTGCCACATTACTGAATTCCTGTATGAGTTCTAGTAATTTGGGGGTGGAGTCTTTTGGATTTTCCACATAAAGTATCATGTCATCTGCGAAGAGAGAGAGTTTGAATTCTTCTTTGCCAATTTGAATACCTTTTATTTCTTTTTGTTGTCTGCTTGCTGTTGCTAGGACTTCTTTTCATTTCATTGTCAGTGTGCATTTTTTTCTATTCTGTTTTGACGTTTTATGTGCTCTTTTCATCTGACAACCCGGTTTTCTCCCCTTCTACCAGATGATCCAGCATAAGAGATTATGGGAAGACTCCAAAAGGGATTTCCTGGCATAAGGATTTTGTTGATCTAATAGTGGCTATAATTTGGTGAAATTTATTTTCATTTCTCCTTCAAAGGTTTTCTTATGGCTTTTTAATTATTATCTCCATTACTCTTTTTTAAAAAGATTTTATATATTTATTTGAGAGAGACAGAGAGAGAGCACACTCGAGTGGGAGGAGAGGCAGAGGAAGAGAATCTCAAGCAAATTCTATGCTGAGAAGAGAGCCCCACAGGGGCCCAATCTCATGCCCCTGAGATCATGACATGAGCTGAAATCAAGAGTCAGACCCTTAACCAACCAAGCCACCCAGGCGCCCCAATCTCCTTTACTCTTAATATCTAGATATTGGCACTTCTACTTCAATAATCCATTTCTCTTAAGTTTTCTTTTACTATTCCTATAGCTTTTCTGATGTCTCCTGGGAGAGGTTCTGATTCTGATTTAATCTAATACTTTGTGCAATTTATTATAATTATATTTTTTGTACCTAATACTTCCAACTAGTCCTTTTCTATAATACCTTAAACTTTATTTTGTTTGAAGTTTCTATAACTGCTAATTAGTTCTGCTTCAAGTGGTATGTATTGTGTACTGTGTTTTCTTCTGAGAATGTTTAATATTCAGGATCTACATAGTCCATGAACTGAGATAATGTATCCAGTAATATGTAATGGTATAAAAATCCTGAGGCCAAGAACTAGCTTGTGTCAGTCCTCATGAGTGAGTAAATTAGTGACTAACAAGTGAGTGGATAAGTCCCAGGAAAAAGAGTTGCAAGACATCAAATATCATCTGCTAATTATTCTTATATTTTTCTACTCATCCAAAAATCACCTGGGTTGTGGTTTCATCTATAAACTTTCAGGAAAAAGCAGCAAAGGAGGGATATAGATCTTAGATTTTTTGCCACAGCTCTGGGAGATTAGGGAGGCAGGGATATACCACCAGCATTTTTCACAAAGATAGAATAAACAATCCTAAAATTTGGAACCACAAAAGCCCCAAATAGCCAAAGCAATCTTGAAAAAGAAAAGCAAACCTGGAGCATCACAATTCCAGACTTCAAGCTATATTACAAAGCTGTAGTCATCAAGACAGTATGGTACTGGCACAAAAACAGACACAGAAATCAATGGAACAGAATAAAAAACCCAGAAATGGACCCACAACTACATGGTCAGCTAATCTTTGGCAAAGCAGGAAAGAATATCCAATGGAAAAATGATAGTCTCTTCAACAACTGCTGTTGGGAAAACTGGACAACAACATGCAAAAGAATGAACCTAGACCACTTTCTTACACCATACACAAAAATAAACTCAAAATGGATGAAAGACCTAAATGTTTGACAGAAAACCACCAAATTCTTGAGGAGAACACAAGCAGCAACCTCTTTGACCTTGGCCATAGCAACTTCTTACTAGACATGTTGCCAGAAGCAAGGGAAACAAAAGCAAAAATGAACTATCGGGACTTCATCAAGATAAAAACTTCTGCTCAGTGAAGAAAACAATCAACAAACTAAAAGGCAACCTTCGGAATGGGAGAAGATATGTGCCAATGACATATCTGATAAAGGGTTAGTATCCAAAATCTACAAAGAACCTACCAAACTCAGCAACCAAAAAACAAATAATCCAGTTAAGAAATCAGCAGAAGACATGAACAGACATTTTACCAAATAAGACATATAAATGGCCAACAGACACATGAAAAGATGCTCAACATCACTGGTAATCAGGGAAATACAAATCAAAACCATGATGAGATATCACCTCATACCTGTAAGAATGGCTAAAGTTAACAACACAGGAAACAATACATGTTGGCAAAGATGTGGAGGAAGGGGAACACTTTTGCACTGTTGGTGAGAGTGAAAAGTGGTGCAGCCACTCCAGAAAACAGTATAGAAGTTCTTCAGAAACTTAAAAATAGAACTACCCTATGATCCAGCAATTGCACTACTAATTATTTACCCAAAGGATACAAATTTTATATTTATGCAGTTCAATAAGAACTTTTTAAAGTCCCAACATTTCCAATCTGTAGCAGGGACAAAGATCTTTAGAATCGTTTTGCAAATTTTAATATACATAAAAATAATAAAATAAATAAATATTTAACTGTATATTGATCTAAATAGCATTCTATTTATACATCTCAGCCAAACAAATTAAACCATACCATACCAGAGCAACACCTCCTCCATAATGGCTATCACACATCTTCCCTTGAAAGGTTGCACCAACATAATTTGATTTTTCTCTGTAACTTAAGTTAAAAAAGAATCATAATCATATAATTTTGTAAAATTAAGCACAATTACTATTGAATTTTCCTAATAACATTTTTTGATTTGCATATTTATATAATAAATTGATAAATATTTCCACCTAACATTAGGGTAATGAAGCTTGGAAATGACTAAACATGTCTGCTTGTTTTGAAAACAATGAAATACATTTAAAAAACAAATAATAGAAAGTTATTTTCATATTAAATTTTTAGAAAACAATATTCTTTATTATGTGGTATTTTTAAAAAATAATTCCTAGACTATCAAAATAATAAAAATAAATAAAATTCCTAAAATTAGAAAGCTAAAGCAATACAATTGATAAATAAAATAGGCAGAGTCACCTTATGGGCTGAAGTTTCCCATTAACTGGATAGAATTAGATAACCAGGATCATGAAAATATATTACATATTTGTGGGACAGAAAATAATTTAAAATATTATAATTTTGTAAATATATATTATTTTTATATAATATAACAATATATAGAGATACTAAAAATTAATAAGAGAAAAACAAAGAACTTATTAAATAGAAGGGGAGGCTTATATTTTTTAAAATGGAGCACAATGTAAATATGGTATGTTAGAGATATTAAAATATACAGTAGTGTTGCCATATCCTTCGGGGGGTTTTTTTTGTTATCTTATGAAAATAAAACATAAAAAGGAGCCCTAATTACTACATTCATCATGTGTGTTTCTTCAGATATATATTGTTATTATTTTAAGTAGAGTTGGGGCATTTAATGATATGTTACACATTCTAAGGTAAGAAAGCATATGATAACAATATTGAAAGAGTGAGTATTAACTACAAACAAGTAAATAGAATGATTCACATCAATAATTCTGCTATAAAAACTGTGTTTTGAAAAATAATATACACACAATGTTCTATGTAGGAAAAAAATGGCATATTTTCCCTAAAGGCCTGTCAACTGTCAGAAATTAGGTCAAATATGGATGTTTCCTTTGTATAAGACTTAGTAAAACCAAAATATGCTTACACAAGTAAAAATGCTATATCATGTGGACGCAAAACAAGATAAGATCTTTTCCATTTTAAAAATCTGTGTAATAACTCATTAACATCTCCAGTTACCGGGATTTTATTTTCATCTATCCAAAGTTCCAATGAAGAGAGAATTATTGTAACATTAAATGATGTAAAAATCTAAAATAGAAGACATGAAGAAAATATATTCAAATATCATGGTTTAAATAGATCTGGGGATTTATCTATAAAACACTACACTGATGACAAATATTAAACAACAGAATTGCTAAGTCTAGATCAGATCTTACAGAGTATATTAGTAAATTATAAGTACTACTTATAAAACAAGTAATAGTTAACAGTTTGAAATGCTTGTACTTCAGTAAGCCCCATGTGAAGTGCTTTATCAATTTTAAAATTAGCATAACTTAATTAGATATACATAATAACTATTATTCTTATTATTATTCCTACTCAGAAAACTGAAACTTAAAATAGTCATATAATTTGACCTATTTCATACATCATGTGCATTCAGACAGTGCCATAAAAAAAAAGTATGGGAATTCTTTAAGTAACACAAGCAAATGCAAAAAGAATTAAAAAGCAAATACTTACAGCATTTGTCAGTCCAATCAACTGGAAGATCTTTTGAGTGACAACAATCGTATCAGAGCCCATATGATTATACTGAAAAAGATAAGAAATTGTTTAAATTACTAATTTATTAGTTTTTAAACATTATTATTATAGAAATAATATTATATATACTCAGTGCAAAATAGGAAAAATATGTTTTAAAATACAAAAGACATGCAAACAATGAATTATGGAACACTACATCAAAAACTAATGATGTAATGTATGGTGATTAACATAACATAATAAAATTTTTAAAAAGGCAATAAATAAATAAATAAATAAAATACAAAAGACACTACAAACTCTTCTAAAAACAAAAGAGGAGGGAACACTTCCAAACTCATTTTATGAGGCCACCATTATCCTAATACCAAAATCAAAAACTGCAAAAGAAAAATATAAACCAATATTCCTAATGAACACAGATGCAAAAAATCCTCAACAAAATATAGGCAAACTAAATTCAACAGCATATTAAAAGGATAATACACTGTGATCAGTAGGGATTTTTTCCAGGGATGTAAGAATGTTTTGACATCTGCAAATCAGTCAATATGATACACTACATCAACAAAATGAAGGCTACAAATTATATGATCAGATGATGAAGAATCATCAGAAGAAGCAGAAAGGCATTTTAACAAACTTCAACATCCTTTCATAAGGAAAACTCTCACCA
This sequence comes from Halichoerus grypus, assembly GCF_964656455.1. NCBI lineage: Eukaryota > Metazoa > Chordata > Mammalia > Carnivora > Phocidae > Halichoerus > Halichoerus grypus. The sequence goes on from NC_135714.1 coordinate 172,465,990, forward strand.
ATGTGGGTATGGAGAGAAGGTACAACAACATAATAAAAGCCATATATAACAAGCCTATAGCTAACAATATGCTCAACTGGGAAAACCTGAAAGCTTTTAGTCTAAGATCAGGAATGAGACAAAGATGCCCACTCTCACCACTTTTATTTAACATTGTATCAAAAATCCTACACAGAGTGACTAGGTAAGAAATAAAGAAGCTATACAAATTGCAGATCACGTGATATTATACAGAGAGAACCCTACAGATACACACACACACACACGCACACACACACAGAGAACTAATTTTTAAAATTCAGTAAATTTGCAGGATAAAAAAACAATATGCAAAAATCTGTTGCATTTCTGTATACTAATCACAAACAATTAGTAAGAAAAAATAAAACAATTCCATTTGTATTTGCATTAAAAAGAATAAAATACCTAGAAATAAGTTTAAATACAGGAGATAAAAGATATGTACGGTGAAAACCATAAGACAATGATAAAATAAATTAAAAACACACAAAAATAAAAATATATACTGTGTTCATGGATCAGAAGAATTAGCATTGTTAAAATGTCCATACTACCCAAAGCAATATACAGATTCAAGGTAATGCCTATCAAATTTCCAATGACATTTTTCACAGAAATAGAATAAAGAGTCTTGAAATTTGTGTGGAACCACAAAAGACCCTGAATAGCCAAAACAAATTTGAAAAAGAACAAAGCTAGAGGCATCATGCTCCCTGATTGCAAAATATATTACAAAATATATTACAATATTATAGTAATCAAAACAGTATGATATTGCCATAAAAACAAACACACAGAGCAATGGAACAGAACAGAAAGCTCAGATACAAAACCATGCATACCTTATGGTCAATTAATTTATAACAAAGGAGCCAAAAATACACAACAGGGAAAAATAGTCCGTTCAATAAATGGTATTAAGAAAACTGAACAACACATACAAAAGAATGAAACTGTACCACTATCTTACAATATACACAAAATATAACTCATAATGAATTAAAGACTTGAATGTAATACCCTGAAACCATAAAACTCCTAAAACGCAACATACAGTAAGCTTTTTCACATCAGGTGGCAATGACTTTTTGGACTTGACACCTAAAGCAAAGGCAACAAAAGCAAAATTAAGTGGGACTACGTCACTCTAAAAACCTTATGCACAGTAAAAGACAGCATGAACAAAATGAAAGGCAACCTACCAAATGGGTTGTAAATCATGTATCTAATAATGGGTTAATATCCAAAATATATAAAGAACTCATATAACTCAATAGCAAAAGAAAAGCAAACAATCCAATTAAAAAATGACCAATTAAAAAATGAATAGACAATTTTTCTGAGAAAATATACAGATAGCCAAGAGGTACATGAAAAGGTACTCAACATTACTAATCATCAGGGAACTACAAATCAAAACTACAAAGAGATATCATCTCACACCTGTTAGAATAGCTGTTATAAAAAAGACAAGAAATAGCAAGTGTTGGTGAGGATGTGTAGAAAAGGGAACCCTCATACACTGTTGGTGGGAATGTAACCTGGTGAAGCCACTCTGGAAAAGAGTATGGCGTTTCCTCAAAAAAATTAAAAATGGAGTTGCCATATGATCCATCAATGCCACTCCTGGGTATTTGTCCAAAGGAAATAAAAACATTAACTCAAAAGGATGTATGCACCCTAGGCTCATTGTAGCATCATTCGCAATAGCCAAGACTGAAAACAATCTAAGTGTCCATCAACGGATGAATGGAGAAAGAAAATATAGTATATGTATACAATGGAATGTTATTCAGCCAGAAAAGAACAAAGTCTTGCCATTTGTGACAACATGGATGCAGCTTGAAAGCATTATGCTCAGTGAAATAATTCAGACAGAGGAAGATAAAAACTGAATTATCTCACTTATATGTGGAATCTAAGAACAAGTCAAAAAACCAAACTTATATATACAGAGAAAAGATTGATGGTTTCCAGAGGTGGGGTGTAGAGAATGGAAGAAATGGGTGAAGGTGATCCAGTTATAAAATAATTAAGTCCTGAGAATTAATGTACAGCATCGTAACTATAGTTAATAATACTGTATTGTACATTTGAAAGTTGCTAAAGAGTACATTATAAAAACTCTCATTACAAAAAAATTATAGCTATGTGTGATCATTTTGCAGTATATAGTTTGCAAATACTGAATCATAATATTGTACACCTGAAACTAATATAATGTTACATAGAAATTATCTCTCAATTTTAAATAAGACACTACAAATAAGATATAGTTTTACTATCAAAAAATAATAATTGTTGAAAGAAAATGTTAGTTTAAACTATAAGATTTAAATGTGAAGAATAAATATTATATATTGAATATATGCATTCAAAACCATTCTTTACTGAAACTTATTTTAAAAATTAATTAAAATTAATTAATAATTAACTTAATTATTACGGTATTAAAAATTATTAATAGAAAAATAAAGCACAAATAAAAGAAAAGCAAAAACAAACACAAAATTTGAAAACCGAAGAACAGATAAGTAATAAATGATTAAGAAGATTTAAGAAATTTAGGTGATAGACCAGTGCAACAATATAATTCACCTTGAAGACCCTAAAATACTCATATTGGCTCTATCAGTTTTTCTTCAAGTAAGAGAAATTGGCACTAAGAGCAGGCAGATTGACTTTAAAGTTTAAGAAGTAGTTAAGGCTGGGAGAACATTCAGAATGGTTGTGTGAAAAAAGACAATCCAAGAATGTTACATATTGAATGATTCCATTTATATAACATTTTGGAAATTAAAAAATATAGACATGGAGAAGAGATTAGCTGTCTTCAGAGATCAGGGAAAGGGGAGTGAAGGAGAACTGGGTGTGGCTGTGAAAAGGCCACACAACAGATCCTCATTTGAAGTTATTCTGTATTTTGACTATGAGTATCAATACCCTAGATGTAATACTGTATTATAATATTTTAAGTTATTACAAATTGGAAGAAATAAAGGATATACAGGATCTCTATATACCCTTTTTATTTTAATATATGTTTTATTCTTATTTTATTCAGTAAAAAAGAAAACAAACACTATTGGCAATGTGTACACATAAACCACACAAATCCACAAACACATAAATATAAATTAAGGTGAACAATCAATAATTTAAGCACTCTATGCCAACATTTGAGATAACAAAGCTATGTTAAATGTTTCAAACCAAACTTATAACTCACCCATCTGTAAGTAATAAAGAAGACCAAGAACATAATTTTTGGATAGCAGATAGGGCAGAAAGTTCATCAAAGAAATTGAGTAGTTGCTTAAAAGTGTGTTAAACCTAGGATAGGGCAAAATCATAGATTTTTCAGGATTGAATGAAAGAACAAGATGGTTTGAGATACTCAAGAGTAAAAACTTCAGAATAAAAGTTTTTGTTTGGGGCCAAGAGATCTATCACAGATAATAATCTCTAAATATTCTGAATATTCCTACAAGTACATATTAGTAAACAATTATTTCTAATAAAAAGATAATTTAAAAAAACATTAAAAACTAGAAAATATGCACTTATGACAAAAGGAGATAGTAGGGGAGGAACAAATAGTTCTGGAACATAAAAAATTCAAAATGGCAGACATACATACAGACATATAAATAATGACATTAAAAAATGAATGAAAAAATCACTTAAAGGATTGAAAAATCAAAACCACAATGAGATAGTACATCACACCTGTTAGAATGGCTATTATCAAAAAGACAAGATATAAGAAATGCTGCCTAGGATATGGTAAAAATTTAAGTGTCCATCAATGGATGAATGGATAAAGAACTTGTGAGATGTACACACACACACACACACACACACACACACACACACACAATGGAATATTATTTGGCCATAAAAAGAATGAAATTTTTCAATTTGTGACATGGATGGACCTTGAGGGCATTATGCTAAGTGAATTAAAAAGTAAATTAAGTCAAAAAAAAAAAAAAGTAAATTAAGTCAAACAGAGAAAAATAAATTCCCATTATCTCATTTATATGTAGAGTTAAAAAAAAAAAAAACTCATAGATACAGAGAAAAAATCGGAGATTGCCAGAAGAGGGGGTGAGGAATGGGCAAAATGAGTGAAGAGAATCAAAAGGTACAATCTTCCAGTTATAAAATAAATAAGTTATGGGGATGTAATGTATAGCATGGCAACTATAGTTAATAATACTGTATTGCATATCTGAAAGTTGCTAATAAAATAGATCTTAAAAGTTCTCATCACAGGAAAAAATTCTGTAACTACGTGTGCTGTGGATATTAACTAGACTTATGGTGGTGATCATTTTGCAATATATACAAATACTGAATCATTATGTTGTACACCTGTAACTAATATAATATGTCAATCATACCTCAATGAATAAAAAGAGGAAAAAAGAAAACTAATCAAAAGTCTTCCATGATAAGCAATAGCACGGAGGACCATAGGGGAAGGGAGGGAAATCTGAAGGGGGAGAAATCAGAGAGGGAGACAAACCATAAGAGACTCTGGACTCTGGGAAAAAAACTGAGGGTTTCAGAGGGGAGGGGGATGGGGGAGGGAGTAATCGGGTGATGGGTATTAAGGAGGGCACATGTTGTGATGAGCACTGGGTGTTATATGTAACTAAAGAATCATTGAACACTACATCAAAAACTAATGATGTACTATACAGTGGCTAAGTGAACATAATAAAAAAAAGTCTTAAGCAGGAGATTGATACAATTTGAATCATGTTTTAAAAAGGTAAAAAGGCCCTAGCCTCATGAGGTTTGAGGTATTAAACTTCTTTGTCTATATAAAATGAATTAGGAGCTTTTTAAACAGTTTAGAAAGTAGCTCTCAGATTTGGGCAGGTCAGAATCACTTGGAAAAGGAGTAAAGAATACAGAGACCTAGATTTATTGAAGTACAACAGGGTCTGGGTGTCTGATTTTATCACCAAGTTTCCTAAGTGATTCTTATTCATACCAAGTTTGAAAACTACTAGGTTAGAATGTAATTATCAATTATTTAAGGTTTAGATAAAATGCAGATATGAGCTCATAAATTCCTGAAATTTTCAATCATAGTCCTTTAATCATCTTTCAGGTTTCTTCTGTGTTAATTGATCTATTTAACAAAACTATAAAACACCCATACTCATTAATATGAATGCAAATTTTATAAATGTTAGTCAAGAGATTCCAGCAATGTATCAAAAGAATAATATGTGATGATGAGGCAGAGTTTATTTCCAGTAAATTCATGTTCAACATCAATAAAATATGTAAGTGTTATCCATTACATCAACAAACTAATAAAGAAAACCTGCATGGTTGATATAATAAATGCTGAGAAAGAATTTGATAAAATTCACCAGCAATTCCTAATAACAAATCAAAAAATGGGAACCAAGTAAAATTACTCAAATGTCATGAAGACTAAACACAGCAACAATGGAAAAAATCAACAACAAAAAACTAAGAGTAAATATGATTCTAAACGGAAAAACCATTTCAATTAAAATCAGGAACTATATAGCTTGTCTATTACTCTCTTCATTATTTAACATGGTCAGGGAAGTTTTCGTGAATGCAAAAACACCAGAAAATAAAATAACTGCGGCAAACATCTGGAAAGAAGAAATGAAACTCTATCTTTGAGTTTATGATATATTTTATACTAGAAAACCCATGAGACTCCAATAAAATTACTATAATTATTATGAGAATATGGTAAGGTTGCTAGATACAGGAGCTATCTATAAAATTAATGATGTTTTTCTCATTTTATATAAAAAATTCATTTACAATACTGAAAAATTAAATTGTTTTATTTACTTAAGAGTAAATTTTAAAACAGTATATCTAAATGAAGAAAACTACAGTAATCTTATTAAAAGACATAAAATCAGTCTAATCACAAAAGTATACATTATTTTTTGATAAAAAGACTTTCTGTCACAAGTTTGTTAATTACTCTAAGTTAGTATTAAATTTTAATGCCATGCCAATTAGAGTCCCCCATTTTGGGAGGGAGGATTAAGAAAATGATCATAAGGCTTATACATAAGAAAAAGAACATGACAGAAAATATGCTAAAGTATGAGAAAAAACAGGATGAGGAGATTTGCCTTGCTGGATGTCATTATACCATAAAGCCACTGTAATTGTCAGTATGATGTTAGTTTATGAATGGAAAAATAGACTAATGGGACACACAATAGAGAAATCATAAATATATCCCAATTACATGTGAGACTTTAATATTTAATAAATAGTGCTGGCAGAACCAGCTATTCATCTGAAAGAAAATAAAAGTAGACACCCACCTTAAGTCATAGTTTATCCTATGCCATATGTAAAAATACATTCCAGGTAAATTAAAGAGTTAAATGTTGACAAATCTAGAGAACTACATAAAAAGTATAGGCGTTATTGATAGCCTCCTAATTAAAATTGCAAAGCTAAAAATTGTGTAGGAATGTGAAGGCATATTTAAATACATGAAAATTAAAGTTTTGTGATACAAAAAATTCACAAAGGAAGTTAATTACCAAACTCAATATTTTGATAATATTTTATTTCAGGCACTAAAACATGAAGATTTTCAATATTCAAAGATTTCTTATAAGTTGATAACAAGGCAAACAAATAAAAAAATGAGAAAAGGCATAAGTTATCAATTCAGAGGAAAGCTAATACCAGTGACCACTAAATATTAAATGATGCTTAAATTAATTCTCAAGGAAATACAAATTAAAATCACATTTAGATAAAATGTTATGTGCACTGACTAGCAAAAATTAAAGAGAAATATAAAATGGATGATTAGCAGGTATGAAAGGAACATTGTATTTTCAGTTTTAACAGATATGTGAAAAAAAAAGTTACAATCTTTATGAAGCAATGGATGATATCTATTAAAATTAAACAACATAAATCTTTTGAGCCATCATCCCTACTCCTGGTAACCTTTCTCATAGAGGTTAAATGTCCAAGATGGAAGTACTGATGAATAAGGATAATTCATAAGCATTATTTATAGTGGAAAGCAAAACAAACAACAACAACAATAACAAAAAGAAAACTGGAAATAAAGTGAATACTCACCAAAAAGGGAATAAATGAATCAGTTACAGCCCATGCATACCATGAAATACTATTCAGTCCTCAAAAAGAATGAATTAGCTACTCAATTGACTTGAAGAACCTCCCACACACAAAAAAAAAATTTAAAATTAAATAATCCAAGAACATGTCAGAGGCTGCCAGACTTGATAAAGGGAAAAAAAGAGAAGAATTAAATGTATATTGTTTACAGAAGACATACTACCTTTCAAAGATACAAATAACTTGAAAGTAAAAGTACTGAAAGAGTACACCATGTAAACAATGAGAACTGACATGCCCACGAAGAAGATATAAAATTATAAATACATATGGATCTAAGAACAGAGCCCGGGGAAGGAGTTAAGATGGCAGAGGAGTAGGGGACCCTAATTACATCTGGTCGCTGGAATGCAACTTGATAGCTATCAAATCATTCTGAACACCTGTGAAATCAATGGGAGATCTGAGAAAAGAATTGCTGCAATTCTATAAATAGAAAAGTGACCACTTTTTGCAAGGTAGGAGGTGCAGAGGAGACGTGAATATGGGGCAATATATTGGAAGATAAAGAATGGAGGGGAGAAAGCTCTTAAGCAGGCTACCAGAAAGTATTATAAGCATATAAGCATTGGAGTACAAAATTGGAACATTCAGGAGTCTGCCAACTTGGGGACATCCCTGGCTTAAAGGTGCTCAAGTGGTGAATGGGGCCAGGTGGACAGCATGGTCTCAGGATCCTCAGGGTCACAAAAAAGAACGGGAATGTCTAAGTGTGGCAGAGTTCCCAAGCATCAGAGAAGGGAAGCCAGCTGAAAGCAGCAAGTCTAGGTGCCGGCTTTCTGCTCAGTGTTGCCATAAACTGAGAACCACAGGATGGGTGGGCGACCCTTCTCTGGGCAGGGGCTCAGCAAAACGCAGACGCTCAAGGAGAACCCCCTCCATTCCCCAGGAGGAATGGCTCCAGTCCACAATGCAGGAGTTCCAAAAGTTTGGAGACTGGAAACTGGGTCATGTGCCTGAGATAAAAATGCTCGGTCACAGGCTAAGTGAACACAGAGTTAGGATGGAAACCAGGGAGACAAGAGTGATTGACTTCTTTTCTGTGAGGGCTCACTGAAGAGTTAGGGGCATGAACTTTCAGCTCTGGGGCTAGAGATAGGGGTGCTGCCATTTTTATCCCCTCCATCAGTACTGAAAGCCTTCAGGGAGCAAAACATCACCACATAGTGCAATCTGGAGCCACTTTCACTGAGCCCAGCCCCCTGGCAAGGGAGGCACAATTCCACCCAGGCAAGGATACCTGAGAATCAGTGCAACAGACCCCTTTCACAGAAGACCAGCAGGAACAACTGGCTACACCAAGTAAACCAATCATATAGAACTGCAAAACTTCAGCTCTTGGAGAAAAGAGTATATAGCATTTGTGGTGTTTTCATTATTCTTTAGTCTTTCAGGGTTTTTTCCAGCTATTTTCTTATTTTATCAATTCTTTTTTAATTCATTTTTAATTTTTATATATAAATTTTTATATATTTGTTTTTCTTCCATTGTAATATATATATATATATATATATTTTTTTTTTTTTCCTTTCTTTCCTATTTTGGGATCTGGTTTGCTTTAACAAATAGACCAAAATACACCCAAGATCTAGTTTATTGTTTTGTCCTGTTTTACTTATTGTTTGATTTTTTTTTCTTATTTCGTTTTGTTTTTGTTTTCTTCCAGTTTGATTTGTTTGTATTTTTCTGGTGTTGTTGTTGCTATTTTTGTCTTTTTTCTCTCTTTCACATATTCTTTCTGGACATAATGATGAGACAGAGAAACTCACACCAAAAGAAAGAATAGGAGGCCATACTCATTGCCAGAGATTAACCAATTTGGATATAAGTAAAATGGCAGAATTAGAACTTGAAACAATGATTATAAAGATACTAGCTGGGCTTGAAAAAAGCATAGAAGACAGTAGAGAATCCTTCACTGTAGAAATAGAACTAAAATCTAATCAGGCCAAATTCAAAATGCTATTACTGAGATCCAATCAAAAATGGAGGTTCTAACTGCTAGAATGAAGGAGGCAGAAGAGTCAGTGATATAGAAGACAAAATGGTTGGAGAATAAGGAAGCTGAGAAAAAAAGAGAGGAAAAACAACCACTGGATCATGAAGGCAGACTTTGAGAAATCAGTCTGGCCAGTGGTTTATCGAGCTTATTAATTCTTTCAATGAATCAGCTCCTTGTTTTGTTGATCTGTTCTACTGTTCTTTTGATTTCTGTATCATTGATTTCTGCTCTAATCTTTATTATTTCTCTTTTCCTGCTGGATTTAGGCCATATATGCTGTTCTTTTTTCCATCTCCTTTAGGTATAAGGTTAGGTTGTGTATTTGAGAGTTTTCTTGTTTCTTGAGAGAGGCCTCTATTGCTATATACTTTTAGGACTGCCTTTGCTACATCCTATATGTTCTGAAATTTTGTGGTTTCATTTTCTCAACCAGGTAATTAAAGAATTAAAAAAATACCATAACACAAAATAATATTTGAGTAATAGGGGTCCCAGAAGAGGAGGAGAGAGACAGAGGGGCAGAAGGTTTATTCAAACAAATTAGAGCTGAGAATATCTCTAATCTGTGGAAATAAACAGGCACTCAAGTCCAGGAAGCACAAAGAACCCCCTCAAAGTGAATAAAAATAGGTCAGCACCTCAACATATAATAGTGGAACTTGCAAATTTCAGAGACAAAGAGAAAAGTCCTGAAAGCAGCTTGAGACAAGAGGTCCATAACCCAAAAAGGCAGAAACATAAGGCTGGCAGCAGACCTGTCCACAGAGACCTAGCAGGCCAGAAAGGACTTGTATGACATATTCAATGTGTTAAATGGGAAAAATACACAGCCAAGAATACTTTATCCAGCAAGGCTGTCACTCAGAATAGAAGGAGAGATAAAGAGTTTCCAAAACAAACAAAAACTAAAGGAATTCATGAACGCTAAACGAGCCCTGCAAGAAATACTAAAGGGGATCCTTTGAGCAAAGAGAGAGCCCAAAAGTAACAAAGACCAGAAGGGAACAGAGACAAACTACAGAAACAGTGACTTTACAGGTAATACAATAGCACTAAATTCATATCTTTCAATAATAATTCTGAATATAAATGGACTAAATGCTCCAACCAAAAGATACAGGGTATCAGACTGGACTAAAAAACAAGACCCATTGATATGCTGTCTACAAGAGACTCATTTTGGACCCAAAGGCACCTCCAGATTGAAAGTGAGGGCATGGAGAACCATTTGTCATGCTAATGGACATCAAAAGAAAGCTTGAAGAAGGACAGTATATTATAAGAAAAGAGTCTATCCAACAAGAAGATCTAACAATTAACACCCCACTCACAGCAATGGACAGATCATCTAAGTAGAAGAGCAAGAAGGAAACAAAGACTTTGAATGACAAACAGGACCAGATGGACTTCACAGATATATTAAGAGCCTTTCATCCTAAAGCAACAGAATACACATTCTTCTAGATTGCACATGGAGCATTCTCCAGAATGGATCACACACTGGGTCACAAATCAGGGCTCAACCAGCACCAAAAGATTGAGATTACTCTATGAATATTTTCAGACCACAATGATTTAAAACTTAAACTGAATCACAAGAGAAAATTTGGAAGAAAAACAAATACATGGAGGTTAAAGAGCACCTACTAAAGAATGAATGAGTCAACCAGGTAATTAAAGAAGAATTTAAAAAATACATGGAGGGGCACCTGGGTGGCTCAGTCGTTAAGCGTCTGCCTTCGGCTCAGGTCTTGATCCCAGCGTCCTGGGATCGAGCCCCGCATCGGGCTCCCTGCTCCGCGGGAAGCCTGCTTCTCCCTCTCCCACTCCCCCTACTTGTGTTCCCTCTCTCGCTGTCTCTCTCTGTGTCAAAAAATAAATTAAAAATTTAAAAAAATAAAAAAATAAAAAAAATAAAAAAATAAAAATAAAAAATACATGGAAACAAATGAAAAAGAAACCACAAAATTTCAGAACATTTAGGATGCAGCAAAGGCAGTCCTAAAAGTATATAGCAATAGAGGCCTCTCTCAAGAAACAAGAAAACTCTCAAATACACAACCTAACCTTATACCTAAAGGAGATGGAAAAAAGAACAGCATATATGGCCTAAATCCAGCAGGAAAAGAGAAATAATAAAGATTAGAGCAGAAATCAATGATATAGAAATCAAAAGAACAGTAGAACAGATCAACAAAACAAGGAGCTGATTCATTGAAAGAATTAATAAGCTCGATAAACCCCTGGCCAGACTTATCAAAAAGAAAAGAGAAATGACCCAAATCAACAAAATCATGAATGAAAGAGGAGAGATCCCAACCAACACCAAAGAAATACAAACAATTATAAGAACATATTATGAACAACCATATGCCAAGAAATTAGACAATCTGGAAGAAATGGATGTATCCCTAGAAACATATAAGCTACCAAAACGGAAGCAGGAAGAAATAGAAAACCTGAACAGACCCATACCAGCAAAGAAATTGAAGCAGTAATCAAAAGTCTCCCAACAGAGTCCAGGGCCAGATGGCCTCCCAGCAAAATTCTACCAAACATTTTTAAAAAGCATTAATACCTATTCTTCTGAAGTTGTTTCAAAAAATAAAAATGGAAGGAGAACTTCCAAGCCCATCCTATGAAGCCAGCATTTCCTTGATCCCAAAACCAGACAAAGACCCCACCGAAAAGGAGAATTACAGACCAATATCCCTGATGATCATGGATGTAAAAATTCTCCCCTAGATACTAGCTAATGGGATCCAACAGTACTTTAAAAGGATTATTCACCACGACCAAGTGGGATTTATTCCTGGACCACAAGCATGGTTCAACATCCAGAAATAAATCAATGTGATACACCACATAAATAAAGAAAGGACAAGAACTATATGATCCTCTCAATAGATGCAGAAAAAAAACCTTTGACAAAATACAGCATCTTTTTTTGATAAAAACTCTCTGCATTATAGGGATAGAGGGAACATACTTCAATATCATAAAAGCCATATATGAAAAACCCACAGCGAATATTATCCTCAATGGGGGAAAAAACTGAGAGCTTTTCCCCAAAGGTCAGGAACATGACAGAGATGTTCACTCTCACCACTCTTGTTCAATATAGTACTAGAAGTCCTAGCTTTAGCAATAAGAGAACAAAAAGAAATAAAAGGCATCCAAATCATCAAAGAAGTCAAATTTTCACTCTATGCAGATGACATGATACTTTATCTCAATAACCTGTAAGACTCCACCCAAATATTGCTAGAACTCATACAGGAATTCAGCAAAGTGACAGAATATAAAATCAATGCACAGAAATCAGTTGCATTTCTACACACTAAGAATGAGGCAGAAGAAAGAGAAATCAAGGAATGGATCTCACTTATAATTGCACCAAAACCATAAGATACCTAAGAATAAACCTAACCAAAGAGGTGAAAGTACTTTGAAAACTATACAACACTTATGAAAATAATTGACGAAGACACAAAGAAATGGAAAAATGTTCCATGCTCATGGATTGGAAGAATAAATGTTGTTAAAATGTCTATACTACCTAAAGCAATCTACACGTTCGAAGCCCGAGCAACAATATTTATATGGGACAAACTAGACTTTAAAATAAAGACTGTAACAAGAGATAAAGAGCACTATATAATCATAAAGGGGACAATCCAACATGAAGATATAACAATTGTGAATATTTATGGCCCCAACATGGGAGCACTCAGATATATAAGAATTAAAAACAGACATAAAGGAATTCATTGATAATAATAATAGTATGGGACTTTAACACAGCACTTATATCAATAGACTGATCATCTAAACAGAAAATAAAGAAACAATGGCTTTGAATTGCACACGAACAGATGGACTTAACAGATATATTCAGAACATTCGATTCTAAAACAGCAGAATACAAATTCTTTTCAAGTGCACATGGAATATTCTCAAGAACAGATCATATATTAGATGACAAATCAGGCCTCAAAAAAATACAAAAAGACTGAAATCATACCATACACCTTTTCTGGCCACAATACTATGAAATTTGGAAGTTGATCAAAACATAAAATTTGGAAAGACCACAAATACATAGAGGTTAAACAACATGCTACTAAACAATGAATGGTTCAACCAGGAAGTCAAATAAGAAATTAAAAAAAAATACATGGAAACAAATGAAAATGAAAATATAACAGTCCAAAACCTTTGGGATGCAGCAAAAGCAGTCCTAAGAGGGAAGTATATAGCAATACAGGCCTATTCCAAGAAGCAAGAAAAATCTCAAACAACCTAACTTATTACACACAATGGAGCTAGAGAAAGAAAACAAATGAAGACTAATCCAGCAGAAGGAATAAAATAGTAAAGATTAGAAGAGAAATAAATAATATAAAAGCCAAAACAAACAAACAAACAAAAAAACAATAGATCAATGAAACCAGGAATTGGTTTTTTGAAAAAATAAATAAAATTGATAAACCCCTAGCCAGGTTTATCAAAAAGAAAACAGAAAGAACCAAAATAAATAAAATCACAAATGAGAAGGAGAAATAACAACAATCACTACAGAAATACAATTATAAGAGAATATTATGAAAAAGTATATGCCAACAAATTGGACAACCTAGAAGAAATGGATAAATTCCTAGAAACATATAGACTACAAAAACAGAAACAGGAACAATAGAAAACTTGAACAGACCAATAACCAGCAAAGAAATTGAATCAGTAATCAAAAAACTCCCAAAAAACAAAAGTCCAGAGCCAGATAGCTTCACAGGCGAATTCTACCAAACATTTAAAGAAGAGTTAATACCTAGATGGTGGAGGAGTAGGGGACCCTATTCCAACCAGTCTCCGGAATTGAGCTGCATATCTACCAGACCATTCTGAACACCCACGAAATCAGCCTGAGATATAAGAAAATAGATCTGGATCTCTACAAACAGAATATTGCAGGCAGTTGGTATTGAGGTACAAAGCGGGAAGCTGTGATTCTGCGGGCACATATCTGAAGATAACGGAAGGGGGAGGGACCTGCCATAAGTGCTGGTGCTGGGAAGGTGGAAATAACACAGGAGCACAAAAGTATCCCTCAATGGGGACCAGGCACAGACTCGCAGACTGGTAGCAATGGGGAAAGGAGTTTAGGGCAGGCCCCTAGACTGAAACTGGGAGTGGTAGGGCTGTGCGAGGGAACTGGAGGTGGCTGTTGGATTTAGAAGCACGAAGGGCATAAACGTGCCCCAACCAGGAGGCGACAACTGGGAGCGCTGCTGAGGGGCGCACAACCCAGGACTGCAGTTTATAGCAGCACAGACAGAAATGAAGATAGTGTGGCCTGGAGAGCTCACTGAAGAACAGTCTGCAATCTCTCTGCTCTGAGGCAGAGAGTTAGAAATGATCTCTTCTGCTCCGACTCTTGGAAGAGATGTGGAAAGACACCAGGGAAAGCCTCCAGAGACAAAGGCCCCCCAAAACCGGTTTTCATTAAGCCCATCCGCCCCCCACAGGTGGAAGGCAACTCTGCCCAAACAGGGATGCCTGAGTAACAGCATGGCAGGCCCCTCCCCCAGAAGACAGGTTGGGAGAACAAGAGGCCTGCAACCCTAAGGTCCCTATAAAACAGGTGCATCTTGCTTGGGTTGTGGTCAATAATTTGGACTCTGTACATTCCCTCAACCACCCCTTAACAAAATAACTAGAAGGAGGAACCCACAAAATAGGAAAGACTCAGAGACTGTGACTTCTGCCACAGACTTACAAATGGATACAGATATAACCAAGATGTCGGAAATGGAATTCAGGGTAGCAATTGTGAAGACAATAGCTACAATGGAGAAATCAATTAATGGCAACATAGAGTCTCTAAGGGCAGAAATGAAAGCTGAACTGGCAGAACTTAAAAATGCTATCAATGAGATCCAATCTAATCTAGAAAATCTAACAGCTAGGGTAAGCAAAGCAGAAGAACGAATTAGTGATCTAGAAGACCAATTGATAGAAAAAAGGAAAAAGAGGAGGCCAGGGAAAAACAACTCAAAATCCATGAAAAGAGAATCAGAGAAATAAGTGACACCATGAAACGTTCCAATGTCAGAATTATTGGGATCCCTGAGGAGGTGGAGAGAGAGAGAGAGGACGAGAAGATATATTTGAGCAAATCATAGCTGAGAAAGTCCCTAATCTGGGGAATGAAACAAACATTTGCATCCTAGAGGCAGAAAGGACCCCTCCCAAGATCAAGGAAAACAGGCCAATGCCCCAGCATATAATAGTAAAACTTGCAAATCTTAGAACCAAGGAAGCCATCTTAGGGGCAGTTAGGGGGAAGAGATTCCTTATGTACAGAGGGAGGAACATCAGAATAATGTCAGACCTATCCACAGAGACCTGGCAAGCCAGAAAGGCCTGGCAAGACATATTCAGGGCACTAAACAAGAAGAACATGCAGCCAAGAATACTTTACCTGGCAAGACTGTCATTTAGAATGGATGGAGAGATGCAGAGCTTCCAAGACCGGCAGAAACTGAAAGAATATGTGACCACTAAGCCGGCCCTGCGAGAAATATTCAGGGGGTTCTATAAAAGGAGAAAGACCCCAAGAGTGATATAGAACACAAATTTACAGAGAGAATCTATAGAAACAAGGTCTTCACAGGCAACATGATGACAATAAATTCATATCTTTCAATAATCACTCTCAATGTGAACAGCCTAAATGCTCCCATAAAATGGCACAGGGTTGCAGATTGGATAAAAAGACAGGACCCATCCATATGCTGCCTACAAGAGACTCATTTTGAACCTAAAGATACATCCAGACTGAAAGTGAAGGGATGGAGATCCATCTTCCATGCCAGCGGACCTCAAAAGAAAGCTGGGGTAGCAATTCTTATACCAGTAAAATTAGATTTTAAACTAAAGTCTGTAATTAGAGACACAGAAGGACACTATATCATTCTTAAAGGGTCTATCCAACAAGAAGATCTAACAATTGTAAATATCTATGCCCCCAACATGGGAGCAGCCATTTACATAAGCCAGCTATTAACCAAAATAGTCATATTGAGAATAACATGTTAATTGTAGGAGACCTCAATACTCCACTGTCAGCAATAGACAGATCATCTAAGCAGAAAATCAACAAAGAAACAAGAGCTTTGAATGACACACTGACGAGATGGACCTCATAGATATATACAGAACATTCCACCCTAAAAAACAGAATACTCATTCTTCTCGAGTGCACATGGAACTTTCTCCAGAATAGACCACACACTGGGTCACAAATCAGGTCTCAACCGATACCAAAAGATTGAGATTATTCCCTGCATATTCTCAGACCATAACACTTTAAAACTGGAACTCAATCACAAGAAAAAATTTGGAAGACCTTCAAACACTTGGAAGCTAAAGACCACTCTGCTCAAGAATATTTAGGTCAACCAGGAAATCAAAGAAGAACTTAAACAATTCATGGAAACCAATGAGAACGAAAACACATCGGTCCAAAACCTATGGGATACTGCAAAGGTGGTCCTAAGGGGGAAACACATAGCCATCCAAGCCTCACTCAAAAAAATAGAAAAATCCTGAATTAACCAACTAACTCTACACCTTAGAGAACTAGAGAAAAAGCAACAAATGATGCCTAAGCCATGCATTAGAAGAGAAATACTTAAGATTAGAGCAGAGATCAATGAATTAGAAACCAGAAACACAGTAAATCAGATGAACAAAACTAGAAGCTGGTTTTTTGAAAGAATTAATAACCACTGGCCAGACTTATCCAAAAGAAAAGAGAAAGGACCCAAATTAATAAAATTATGAATGAAAGGGGAGAGATCACGACTAATACCAAGGAAATAGAAACAATTATTAGAAATTATTATCAACAACTCTATGCCAATAAACTGAGCAACCTGGATGAAATGGATGCCTTCCTGGAAACCTATAAACTCCCAAGACTGAATGGAAGAAATTGACAACCTGCATAGGCCAATAACAAGTAACGTGATTGAAGCAGTGATCAAAAACCTCCCAAAAAACAAGAGTCCAGGGCCTGATGGATTCCCTGGGGAATTCTACCAAACATTCAAAGAAGAAATAATACCTATTCTACTGAAGTTGTTTCAAAAAATAGAAACAGAAGGAAAGCTTCCAGACTCATTCTATGAGTCTTAATCCCTAAACCAGGCAAAGACTCCATCATAAAGGAGAATTTCAGACCAATATCCCTGATGAATATGGGTTCCAAAATCCTCAATAAAATCCTAGCTAATAGGATCCAAGAATACTTAAAAGGATCATCCATCACGACAAAGTGGGATTTATCCCTGGGATGCAAGGGTGGTTCAACATTCGCAAATCAATCAGTGTGATAGAACACATTAATAAGAGGAGAGAGAAAAACCATATGGTCCTCTCAATTGATGCAGAAAAAGCATTTGACAAAATACAGCATCTTTTCCTAATTAAAACTTTTCAGAGTATATGGATAGAGGGAATATTCCTCAAGCTCTTAAAATCCATCTATGAAAAACCCACAGTGAAAATCATCCTCAATGGGGAAAAGATGAGAGCATTTCCCTTAAGATCAGGAACACGTCAAGCATGCCCACTCTTGCCACTATTGTTCAATATAGTACTGGAAGTCCTGGCAACAGCAATCAGACAACAAAAAGAAATAAAATGTATTCAAATTGGCAAAGAAGAAGTCAAACTCTCTCTCTTTCACAGATGACATGCTACTTTATGTGGAAAATCCAAACGACTCCCCTCCCCAAATTACTAGAACTCATACAGCAATTCAGTAATGTGGCAGGATACAAAATCAATGCACAGAAATCAGTTGCTTTCTTATACGCTAACAATTCAACTGTAGGAAGAGAAATTAAAGAAACTTTTCCATTTACACTAGCACCAAAAACCATAAGATACTTTGGAATAAATCTAACCAAAGAGATAAAGGATCTATACTCTAGGAGCTACAGAACACTCATGAAAGAAATTGAAGAAGGCACAAAAAGATGGAAAAACATTCTATCCTCATGGATCGGAAGAATAAACATTGTTAAAATGTCTATGCTATCCAGAGCAATCTATACCTTCAACGTCATCCCAATCAAAGTTCCAATGACATTTTTCAAAGTGCTGGAACAAACAATCCCAAAATTTGTATGGAATCAGAAAAGACCCCAAATCGCCAAAAAAAATGTTGAAAAAGAAAAACAAAGCAGGGGGCATCATGTTGCCGGATTTCAAGTTATATTACAAAGCAGTGATCACCAAGACAGCATGGTACTGGCACAAACACAGACATATAGACCAATGGAACAGAATAGAGAACCCAGATATGGACCCTCAACTCTGGTCAAATAATCTTTGACAAAGCGGGAAAAAATATGCAATGGAAAAAAGACAGTCTCTTCAATAAATGATGCTGGGAAAATTGGACATGAAACTCGACCATTGTCTAACACCATACACAAAGATAAACTCAAAATGGATGAAAGACCTCAATGAGAGACAGGAATCTATCAAAATCCTAGATGAGAACATAGGCAGTAACCTCTTCGACATCAGCCACAGCAACTTCTTTCAAGATACATCTCCAAAAGCTAGTGAAACAAAAGCAAAAATGAACTTTTGGGTCTTCATCAAGATAAAAAGCTTCTGCACAGCAAAGGAAACAGTCAACAAAACAAAGAGGCAACCCACAGAATGGGAGAAGATATTTGCAAATGACACTACAGACAAAGCACTGATTTCCAAGATCTATAAAGAACTTCTCAAACTCAACACCCAAAAAACAAATAATCAAGTCAAAAAATGGGCAGAAGACATGAACAGACACTTCTAGGAAGAAGACATACAAATGGCTAACAGACACATGAAAAAATGTTCATCATCATTAGCCATCAGGGAAATTCAAATCAAAACCACATTGAGATACCACCTTACACCAGTTACGATGGCAAAAATTGACAAGGCAAGAAACAACAAATGTTGGAGAGGTTGTGGAGAAAGAGGAACCCTCTTACACTGTTGGTGGGAATGCAAGTTGGTACAGCCACTTTGGAAAACAGTGTGGAGGTGCTTCAAAAAATTAAAAATAGAGGTACCCTATGACCCAGCAATTGCACTCCTGGGTATTTACCCCAAAGACACAGATGTAGTGAAAAGAAGGGCCATATGCATCCCAGTGTTCATAGCAGCAATGTCCACAATAGCCAAACTGTGGAAAGAGCCGAGATGCCCTTCAACAGACGAGTGGATAAAGAAGATGTAGTCCATATATACAATGGAATATTACTCAGCCATCAGAAAGGATGAATACCCAACTTTTACATCAACATGGATGGGACTGGAGGAGATTATGCTAAGTGAAATAAGTGAAGCAGAGAAAGTCAATTAGCATATGGTTTCACTTATTTGTGGAACATAAGGAATAGCATGGAGGACATTAGGAGAAAGAAGGGAAAAATGAAGGGGGGGAAATTGGAGGGGGAGATGAACCTTGAGAGACTATGGACTCTGAGAAAATGAGGGTTTTAGAGGGGGGTAGGGTTAGCCCGGTGATGGGTATTTAGGAGTGCATGTACTGCACGTACCGCATGGAGCAGTGAGTGTTATACGAAAACAATGAATCGTGGATCACTACATCAAAAACTAATGATGTATTGTATGGTGACTAACATAACATAATAAAATTAAATTAAATAAAAATAAAAGAGTTAATACCTATTTTTCTCAAAATATTCCAAAAATATAAGAAGCAGGAAAACTCTCAAATTCATTCTATGAGGCCAGCATTACCCCAATACCAAAACCAGTAAAGACTCCACCATAAAAGAGAACTATAGACCAATATCGCTGAAGAACATCAATGCAAAAATTCTCAGTAAAATAGTAGCAGACTAAATCTAACAATACATTAAAGAAATCATTCACCAATCAAGTGATATTTATTCCTGGTTTGCAAGGGTGGCTCAATATGCACAAATCAATGTGATACACCACATTAATAAAAGAAAGAATAAAAACCATATGATTATTTCAATAAATGCAGAAAAATTATCTGAAAACTACAGCATCCATTCATGATAAAAACCCTCAACATAGTAGGTTTAGGGGGACATTCCTCATCATAATTAAGACAATTTATAAAAAACCCACAGCCAACATCATCTTCTATGGAAAAAACTGAGAGCTTTTCCTCTATGGTCAGGAACAAAACAGGGATGTCCACTGTTATTTAAGATAGTACTAGAAGTCCTAACTACAGCAATCAGACATCAAAAAGAAATAAAAGGCATCCAAATTGGCAAAGAAGAAGTCAAACTTTCACTATTTGCAGATGACATGATACTCTATATGGAAAACCTAGAAGATTCCACCAAAAAATTGCTAAAACTGTTCCATGAATTTAGTAAAGTCACAGGATACTAAATTAACATACAGAAATTTGTTGCATTCCTACAGACCACTAATGATACAGCAAAAAGAGAAATTAGGGAATCAATCCCATTTACAATTGCACCAACAACCATAAGATACCTAGGAATAAACCTAACCAAAAAGGTGAAAGACCTGTACTCTGAAAACTATAAAACAACTAATAAAAGAAACTGAAGAGAAATGGAAAGATGTTCCATGCTCATGGATTGAAAGAACAAATATTGTTGAAATGTCTATAGTACCCAAAGTAATCTACACATTTAATGTAATCCCTATCAAAATACCAATAACATTTTTCACAGAAATAGAAAAAACTATCCTAAAATTTGTGTGGAACCACAACACACCTTTAATAGCCAAAACAATCATGAAAAAGGAGAGCAAAGCTGAAGACATCACAATCATAACTTCAGGTTATGTTACAAAGCTGTAGTGATCAAAACAGTATAGTACTGGCACAAAAACAGACACATAGACGAGTAGAGCAGAATAGAAAACTAAGAAATGAACTCACAACTACATGGTCAATTATTCTTTGACAAAGCAGGAAAGAATATCCAATGGAAAAAAAAAAAGATAGTCTCTTCAACAAATGGTATTGGGAAAACAGGATAGCAACATGCAAATAATGAAATTGGACCACTTTCTTACACCATATACAAAAATAAATTCAAAGTGGGTGAAAGACCTAAATGTGATACCTGAAGCCATAAGAATACTATAGAAGAACACAGGCAGTAACCTCTCTTCTATTGGCCACAGCAACTTCTTTCTAGACATAGTATCTTGAGGCAAGGGAAACAAAAGGAAAAATAAACTATTGAGTCTTCATCAAAACATCAAGAAAAGGAAACAATTAGCAAAACTAAAAGGCAGCCTACAGAATAGGAAAAGATATTTCCAAATGGCATATCTGATAAAGGTTAGTACCCAAAATATATAAAGAATGTATAAAACTCAACAACAAAAAAATGAATAATCCAATTTAAAAATGGGTGAAAGACATAAGTAGACATTTTCCCAAGAAGTCATACAGATGGCCAACACATATGAATGCTCAACATCACTCATGATCAGGGAAATACAAATCAGAACTGCAATGAGATATCACCTCACACCTATCAGAATGGCTAAAATCAAAAACACAAGAAACAACAGATGTTGGTGAGGATTTGGACATAAGAAAGAATCATCAGAGTCAAGGACAAGATAATTGAAATTACTGAGTCTAAGAACCAGAGAGAGAAAAAAAAAGAATTTTGAGACACTATTGTGCATAACAATATATGAATTATGGGAGTCCCTGATAAGAGAGATTTTTGAAGAAACAATGGCCAAAACCTTCCCAAATTTGATGAAACACGTGAACGTATAAATCCTGGAAGCTCAACAACACTAAGAAGCATAAATCCAAAGAGAACTGTATCAAGACACATTATAATCAAAGACATTATAATCAAACTATCAAAGCTAAAGACAAATATGGAATACTGAAAGCAGCAAGAGAGAAGTAAAGATAAGATTATCAGTCAATTTTTCATCAGAAACCTTAGAGGCCAGGGACACCTGGGTGGCTCAGTCAGTTAAGCATCTGACTCTTGATTACAGCTGAGGTCATGGTCTCAGGGTTATGAGATGTAGTCCTGCATCAGGCTCTGCATTGAATGTGGAGCCTGCTTCAGGTTCTCTCTTCACCCTTCCCCCATTCTTTCTCTCTCTCTTTCAAAAAAAATGAAAAAAAGAAAGAAACCTCAGAGGCCAGAAGATAATGGAATGATATATTTAAAGTGCTAAATGCAAAATGGTACAGTCACTTTAGAAGAAAGTCTAGCAGTTTCTTACAAAATGAAACAAACTCTTACCATATGATCTAGTAATAATACTCCTTGGTATTTACCCAAAGGAGTCAGAACTTAAGTCCACACAAAAACCTGTACATGGATGTTTTTAGCAGTTTGGTTCACAATTTTCAAAACTTGGAACCAACCAAGATATCCTTCAGTAGGTGAGTGAATAAATAAATTGTAGTATATCCAGATAATAGAATTTTATTCAGTGCTGAAAAGAAATGACCTATTAAGCCATGAAAAGGCATGGAGTAAAGTTAAAAACATATAACTAAGGTAAAGAAAACAGTTTGTATTTGGTACATACTGTATATTTCAATTACATGACATTCTGAAAAAGCCAAAACTATGGAGACAGTAAAAAGATCAGGCATTTCTGAACATTAGGAGGATGTGAAGGATAAATAAAAATTACTAAGAAACTATTCTAAAGGTAGCAATTGTTTTAATTTACATTATTTATATAAAACTAAGAATAAATTTAAAGAGATTTGATTTCCAATTTACTACTAGTACTAGTAATTTAAAATACATTAAAGCAGAGATAAAGCAAAAATGGTCATTTATTGTCACTTGTTAAAAATTTATTCCAACTTTTTCATAACCCTTCATTGCTAATATAAATGGACATAAAACAAACAAATTAAAATATACTTACCAAATTTTTTTCAACTACAACATGCATTTCTATATACTGAGAGAACTCTGAAAGTGGCTGAAAAAAAATCCACAAATTTTACATCAAAATTGAAATATTACTTAACTATTTTAATATATATCACTACTTCATGAATTCAATGTTGCAAAATACAATTTTATCTATAAAAAAGAATTAGATAATTTAAGCAAAACTTCCTATCACTGAATCATTTTCAGAAATTTTGCCTTTGTCACTTCTTTTGCTCTTGATCAAATATTTAATTTAATAAAAAAAAATCCTTTACTTCCATTGTCCATATTCTCATTGGTACTGGGCTATTCATATTATTTTCTCTAAAGAAACTTTTCCATTGACTTCCCATTACAAGATGTGTGTGTTTAATTAGCTTAAAAATTCTATTATACTGTAGTATGTGGTCCTATGGTTTTTTTCTATACCCCAAAAGAGTGAGGACGCATCTCTGTGTCTAGAGGAGGGGGATTTCATTTGAAGGATAAAGTTAATTTTTGTATAATTTACCTCAGAAAAAGGTTAGCAAATTAAAATTTTTTTAAAAAAATAGAAAAATGTTATCCAACAGAGATTCAAAATGACAAACTTTCTTAAATCAGATGATAGATATCTCAAGATGTATATTCTGGGTATCATGTGATCCACTTAGATCATAGTGGTTAAATTAGGTAATGGTGTTTGAAATCTGGCTTATCATTTATGTGACTTAGACTGTTTTTTCCCAAAAAATAAGGATAAAGTAGTAATTGTTATAATTACTATTAATAAAGTGTTACTTATATTCATCATTATTTTTTGGTGAAGGAGGAAGGCACTGAAGAAAACATATAAGACAGTCTTTGCAAGCACTTTATATGTGTGGAAACTTAAAATATTTTGTTACTAAAATAGCATACCATCTACATGCACTGGAAAATATTTGGAAGCAGAAAAGAATCATCAAATTTCAGAAACTGAGGACAATTTTATCATGTTTATTTTAGTGTCTGCATTTTTTCTTCTTTACACTGATAAATTTAATCCCTTGAAAGTTCAAAACCATTCCATTTTAGGTAAACTGTTTTCCTTAACATATAAAAAGGAGAATTAAAGAGGGAACAACAAATCTGGGGTTTAGTGGAGACGAAAAGAGTAATGATTTTAGTAATTGTAAGGCAAAAGAAAAGTTGAGAAAGGTCAGAAAGACAAATTTAGGGCTCAGTGATTACTCATTTTTCCCCCTCACTTTAAAATTCTCTTTCTTGGCCCAAGTTTTGGAGATTTGAGGGTTTCATTTAAAAAATGTTGATGAAATCCCCTTATGGTCTAATCGGTTTCTTATCATTTCTTCCAAAATTAAGCACCAAATGTTGTATAATAGTCTTGCTTATAAGACTATCCTTTCATTAAAATCCCTAAACAAGAAAATGATACTACCTTACTGGAGGAGAAAAATAAACATTTAAATAATATATTAATGGTTAATGGATTGAGGGATTCAAATCTATTTGTTTGTTTTAATGAACATAAGTGTTGCCTAACATTCTCTGAAATAATCCTTGATCTTTGAGATTGGGATTGGTTAATATTTAGTTAATAATTTATTTGTTCATTTACTGAACAATAAGCTTCTATGCAGAATCATATATTTTACTCAATCACCTACCTCTATACTTTGTATTTTATAGGGCATTTCTCTTGACTCAATATCCTTCTCAGCATATAAAGAAACACCTTTATTCTTATGTTTTACTTGATAAATCACATGTTCAAAACCAATTGAAGGTTCCAAGGGCTCAATACCATAACTTACGTTTTCAAACTGAAGTAAGCCCCTACAAATTTCAAAAAATAAGTGAATAAATAAGATAATACATTTTAAAGTCAATACAATAAATAAGAAAATGATACTGAATGAGTTTTTTTTAAATAGTATGTAGATTATTTTGAGTCTTAGTCTTAGATGGTCATGTAGAAAAAAGTTACTGAATACATACAAACTTACTGAGTGGCACAGAATAGTAACATTATTGGTATTCACTTAGCAATTAATATTTTATAGTCTACAAATATATCAAAAATCTTAACTCAAGATTGGGTAGGAGACATTACAAGAATTTGCATACTATGCTTTTCCACTGAGAGTTTCCCACAATAAGTCATGGCTTACTTTAGAACTCCTGAATATAATTTTAAGAATTTAAAAGTTTCTGGGGCACCTGAGTGGCTCAGTAGGTTAAGCAACCAACTCTTGGTTTTGGCTCAGGTCATGATCTCAGGTCATGAGATCAAGCCCCGTGTCAGGCTCCACTCTGAGCATGGAGCCTGCTTAGGATTTTCTCTACTTCTCCCTCGGCCCCTCCCCACTTGTCCTCTCTCTCTCTCTCAAAAAAAAAAACAAAAAACAAAAAACAAAATGAATTTAAAAATTTCTAAAACACTATTCTACTTTGTAATCATAAAATTATATAACATAACCTGAGTCCAGTACATGTGCTAACGATCACCATAGAATTTGGATAACCTTCAATATACCCTTGGTAGTAGCAAAAATTCTGAAAAATAAAGATAAAATACATGTACCTCTATTAGAATAATTCATTAAAATAATTCATGTTAAAGGAACTATTTTCAAATATTTAAAACATATATGTTTATTTGTGTGTATGTGTCAAATACTCATTGTTTCCAAAATAGATTTATAAGATTATTAAATGAGCATTTGGCTCAATTCTCCAAAAATTTTCCCACAGGGTCAAAGAGAATTAAGTATGTACTGATTTTGAAAACTTCAAAATTGCTCCCAAGTACCTTGTTTTCAAAGGGTAATCATAAAATGTTAACTCTTGGTATTCAGAGAATTAAAACCTTTAAGCATTAAAAAAAAAGAATTAAGTACCTTTTCATATTTTTTTACTGTTAAAAATTAAACATGACATTTGCAGTCATTAGGGTCAAAGTAAAAATCATTAGAAACTTTTTTTCCACACTCTCTTGACTTAATTTTGCAAGATAGAGGTTAAAAAATGAATCCAAAGGAGAATTTTTTCTTTTCAGAATTACTTGAGTGTAATGGCAGAGTAGCTTGCATTAACTCTCTCACTGATAATAAATATAAGCTCTGGAAAAATAATTCTTAAATTATCACTACAAAGGCAGGAAAAGTAAAGGAGGGAGAGTGGGAATCCACACTAGAAAGAAGAAAACTGCATTTTCCGAGGTTTGCATTTGTAATGGTTTTCACCTGAGGGCACTCCCCAAGGCAGGGCAGCATAAAGTAGCTAATGTTCCAAAAACAAAAACAAATAAAACACAAAAACCAACTTACTGAGTATCTAGAAATTGAGATGCGATATTCAGGAAAGGAGAAGGCACAAAGTGCGGCCTTAAAAATGGGTGCTATTAACTCAAGTGTAAGTTCTTTACTTACATCTAAATTGAGACTATATGAAAGAAATCTCAAGTAGTTTAGCGGAAACTAAGACCAGAAAAACTGGAAACACTAAGAAGAGATTTTTGGCTGTCTCCAAACACAAGACAGTAGAATTTAGAAACTCGCTCCAATCAAGTTTATTGTCTGCAATAGCGAGAATAAAAACAGTCACAAGCTCCAATGTATCATTGAATATGGCCAGTATAGGATTTTAAAATAGTGTATATATGAATAAAAGAAAAATGTGGCCCATAGTCAAGAGAAAAATCCAAAGAGAACTGATCCTGAAATAACTCAGGATTTTGGAATTAGTAAAGAAAAAAAAGGCATTAAAATAGATACTAAAAACGTGATTTAGAATATAAAGGAAACTTTGAGCACAGTAAGGAAATTCAGCAGAGAAATAAAGGTTATAAAAAATATCAACTCTAGGGATGCCTGGATGGCTCACTCGGTTAAGTGTCTGCCTTTGGCTCAGGTCATGATCCCAGGGTCCTAGAATCGAGTCTCACATTGGGCTCCTTGCTCAGCGGGGAGCCGGCTCTGCCTGCCACTCCCCTTGCTTGTGCTGTATCTCTCTCTCTCTGACAAATAAATAAATAAAATCTTAAAAAAAAACGCCAACTCTAAATTTTAGAACAAAAAATATATTTAAAATGAAATATACTGGGACACCTGGGTGGCTCAGTCGGTTAAGCACCTGCCTTCGGCTCAGGTCATGATCCCAGGGTCCTGGGATCGAGTGCCCCATCGGGCTCCTTGCTCCTGCTTCTCCTTCTGCTTGCCGCTCCCCCTGCTTGTGTTCTCTCTGTCTCTCTCTCTCACACACATAAATAAATAAAATATTATAAAAAAATAAAAATAAAATAAAGCGAAATATACCGGATAGGTCTTACTGCACACTGGAGAAGGTAAGAGAAAAGGTTTAAAAAAAATACCTAGAGTATGGCCTATAGATATTATCAAATCTGAAAGAAAGCTGAGAAAAAAAAGAGGCTTTAAAAATTAAATATAGTTGCAGCAATCAGTGAGACAATGTTATCTAATATCTGTTTAATTGGAGTCCCAGAAAAATGGAAAGAAAAATAAGTAGGAAAATAGTTGAAAAGATAATAGCCAAAGTTTCCCTAAATTTAGTGAAAAACTACAATTATAGATTTAGAAACTGAATATACAAATGAACAAAGTCCAGACCATATATAAAAATAGAAGTGTGTCACAAAACCTTCAGTAACCTATCCAGGAAACCAATCCCATTGTTAACAATAAATAGCCCAGAAAGCCAGCCCACTGCAAGTCAGACTTTATAGGAAGTCATATTGCTATCTCCAGTAACAACCCAGAAAACTAAACAATAACTTATATAACAGTCACCCCAAATAACCAAGACTTGATTAAAAACTGTCAGCTTACCTAATTTTTGTCTCTCCTTCCAACTTAGAACCAAGCAGAAAGTCAAATATGTACTCCTAAACATAAAACATAAAATGCTTCACCACTTCTAGTTAGCCTACCCACAGCTTTTTCATGCCAACAACCTCCAGTCAGGGTATTTCTGAAGCTTTCCCTTTTTTCTACCATATAAACCTTTCCCACTCTTCTCCGGCTTTTAAGTGCCTGCCAAAATTCAAGTGATGGTGGCTGACTCTCTTACAATGGCAAGCTTTGAGTAAGTAGTCTTTGCTTATTCTCATTTTTTTGGTTTTTCTTTATTTTCACAAGATCTAAGGAACACATTAGGGTGAAAAAAAAAAAAAAAGCAAGCATTAGAAACTACTTGTGAAAGTGACCAGGTATTGGATTTAACAGAAAAAAACTTCAAGCAAACATTATAATTATGTTCAAAGAATTACTGAAGGAAACCATGATTTAAAAAATAGAGGTATGATAACAATATCATATCAAATAGAGACTATCAATAAAAGGTAAAGATCATCAGAAAAGGTAAAAAACAAAACACAACTATAGTCTGTTGACAGGTACCATGCTTTAAATTCAAAGATACAAATAGATGGAGAATAAAAGAATGAAAAAACATGTATCATACAAATAGCAACCACAAGCAAATCAGAGTGACTACACTGATAATCAGACAAAATAGACTTTAAAACAAAAAATTGTTACTAGAAATAAAGAGCAACATTTTATAATAATAAAAGTTTCAACCCATCAGGAAGATATAACATTTGTAAATATATATGCACCAAATAACCGAACACCAAACTGCACAAAGCAAAAAAAAAAAGGTAAAAATGTAGGAAGAAATAGACAATTCAACAATTATAGTTGGAGATTTCTTCTTCTATCTCACTTTCAGTAACAGATAGAACAACTAGGCAGAAGATCAACAAGGAAATATAAAACTTGAAAACACCATAAACAAATGAAACCTAACAGAGAACTGTAAAACACTCCACTGAACAACAACAGATTATACATTCTTTTTAATGTACACATGGAACATTTTCTAGGACAGACCATATGCTAGGCTATAAAAAAAGTGTCAATTAATTTAAAAGTATACAAATAATAAAAGTTTTTCTGATAACAATAGCATGAAATTAGAAATCATTTACACAAAAATCTGGAAAAAATAAAAAATATGTGGAAATTAAATATCATATCCTAAATAACCTATATGGGTCAAAGAAGAAATAAACATGAACCCAGGAAATACTTTAAAATAAATTAAAATGAAGACACACCATACTAAAAAGTATGGTAGGTAGCTAAATAAGAGATAAATTTATATGTAAGAAAATCTTAAATTAATATCCTAACCATCCACCTAGGACACAGGGGAAAAAAAAAGAAACTAAACCCAAATCAAACAGAAGAAAGGAAATACTAAAGATTAGAGTGAAATAAAATAAATAAGAATAGATAAAAAAATAAATCAATAAAACCAAAAGGTGACTCTTTAAAAAGATAAACAAAAATGACAAATCTTTATAACAGCCTGGGTTTGATACAGAAACTTATTACTCAGCAAATAAAGTACATCAATGGGTTTATGTGCTTGAAATTAACATATACTTTTCCATATAATTCTATCAGTTGAAAGTAGCTAGCCTAGTTGGAAGATACACTAGCTTACTAAATAGTCATTTATCATGCCAGTTAGTACTCTGAAAGGCTGGGGTTATGTTTGAACCAGAGATCATTATATGGTATGGTTTCCTGAAAGCCAGAATATGTGGGTTCAGGAATTAGTGTTGAAGTGGAAATGTCTCCTCTCACCATTATACCTAATAATCTTCTTGTAGAATTTTTGCTTTCCATCTCAGTAACTTTTAGCTTCAAGTCATTGGTAGGGAATTCCTCCACCAAGAGACATAATAACGGTTCCACTAATTTGGAAGGTGGAAACTTCCAACTGGATATGTTGAGATTCTTACATCACTAAACAAAGGCTAATGTAGTGGTTGGAGTGACTGACTCTGAATATCAAAGGGAAATTGGTTGCTTTTACCAATAAAAGCAAGAAGGGCTATGACTTGAATCCAGCTGATTATTACAGCAACCAAAAGAAAGTATGATTAAAGATGCAGACCCTTTGGGAATAAAGATTTGCTCTATTTTGCTTGGTAAATATCCTTAGCAAGCTAAGGTTCTGGGTGAAAGCAATGGGAAAAGGAATAGGTAGTAGGGGGAAAAGCCATAGATAGCAATCATTACTTAATACAGAAATGAAGACATTAGTGACTTCGCATATTTTCTCTTTGTTTCTTATATGTACACATATGTGTTTATTTGTATATGTTAGCCTTTTTCTTTTTCCTTCTTCCTATTACTACTTTACCTACAAGTTCTTGGAAGTTAACTTCACAATTTAATCTCCAGTTAACATAGTATTAATTAATGGATATGATGGCTCTTGTGATTGTGTGTCTCTTCAATTGAGGGGAAGGGTGGGAATTTCTTCACTTGTAGAAAGGGTAGCTGAATCTTGTTAAACAGAAATATAAGGTAATTATGTTGTTTTACCAGAGTTCAAATGTGTGCAAATGAAAGCTGAATAGTCAAAGTTGTAGACTTTATCAATTATTGATGTTTTGGCTCTCAGCTCCTAATAAATCTTCTACCTGCTTTGTGAAAATGAATCTGGGCCCCGAAATTATTTTTCCCTTTGGCAAGTGGCACTAAAGTTTTGCCAGTAGAAGGTGTAGGAGAGCATGAGACGAGAGCTTTGTTTCCTGGTTCCAGTGTGCTAGTTTGGAAGGCTCCTGTTAAGTGTCCTGCTCATTGCACCACCAGGATCCCTCAGAGCTTGACAATTCTCCAGTACACAGATGCTTTAGTGTATCATGGTCGCTAGCACCCATCAGCCAATAGGTTCCTCCCATAATTCAAATCTCTCTCCTTTTGCAGCAGAGTAGCTTTGTGACATACCTCTTTGTGAACAGCTTTCCTGACTACCCCAAATAGATTTCCAGAAAGTTCCAAAGAGAAATTCTATGGCAATACCTATTGGTACAGCACCATTGTGACTTCCTGCTATTCAGAGATCCACAGCTGTGCCCCTTCTAACAAGGTTTGGATCTCAACCCTGGGATAACGAGATTGTCTTCTTCATTCCAGTCCTAGGGTTGCTGGCTGCTTCTTGTATCTGGCATTCCTATATTTTTTAGAGTTCTCTTTACTTCTTATTTTTTATTCTAGTCCCTGTTACAGTTAATAATTCTTTATATTACACTTTCCCTTTTCAAGTTACTATATGGTTTCTTTACATTAATCAAATATAAACTAAAACAGTGTCTTGTCTTATTTTTTTTAAATATTTCATTGGCATACTATCAATGGATTACTTTGTATTTTTTTTTTATTGTAGGCCCATGTAGAGTTTCATCTGTATGAATCATACTTTATAAGATCAAGATAAAATACCTGGACCTTTCCACCAGCTTTTATCTACTTCCTTCCAAATGTGGTTTCTATTATTCAGATTGATAACATTTCTAATTCTTTGTAATAATCAGTAAGTTATATCAGCATTATAAATAATTGGAAAAGTTGTAAATAAATAAGTAAAAAAATCATTTTTAAGTAATCATTAAGATAAAATTTTCATGGAGGAGTCAAAAAGCTCATTATTATTATTATTAATCAATTTCCTTCTTCGTTTTTCCTCTTCTTATCATTACCATTTCTTGCACTGTTTTCCTCTAT
Organism: Halichoerus grypus; assembly: GCF_964656455.1. Classification (NCBI taxonomy): domain Eukaryota; kingdom Metazoa; phylum Chordata; class Mammalia; order Carnivora; family Phocidae; genus Halichoerus; species Halichoerus grypus. Next base: position 172,497,777 of record NC_135714.1, read on the forward strand.
TGTATCTTGTTCAATGTTCTCTTTGCACTAAAAGGAATATGTATACTCTTGCTACTGTGTGTTAGCTCCTATAAATGTTGATTAGATGAAGTTGATTGATAGTTCCACTCAAGGTCCAACAGATTTGCTGAGTTTCTTTCTACTTCATCTATCAATTATTGAGAAAATAATATTTAAAAATTCAATTATCTTAAAAATTTATTTCTCCTTTCATTTCTGTCAATTTCTGCCTCATGTAATTTGAGGTCTGTTTTTATGTGCATACACATTTTGAATTGTTATGCTGTCCTGATGATTTTACCTTTTAATCATGATGAATATTTATTTGTTCTAGAGAGACTGTAAAGTCCACAACAATGATGAATGGCTTATACTTGTAAGCTCTAGGCACTGGGAACAAATTCTTTCTATGTCTAACAGGCTAATTTGTTCTAAAATAAGTCTGTATTCACCAAGAAAATATGACTTTGAGGGATAAAAATCATTTGTAGACTTCATTAAAAACAAATTTACCTACTTTTAATCTAATTTAATAAACTTTCCTGATTTTTCCAGCTCTGGAAATAGGCTTGCAGCTTTGGCAAATATAAGTTATTTATATGGCACCAGATATGCATTGCATTTGAAGCCAACTTAACAACTTCATTCAGGTTATCAATAAAGCATTCTTTGCTTTGTTTTTTAAGTTATACATTTATCTCTCATGGTTACCTCCTGGGAAGTAGGAAGCAGAGTTAGGTGTTAGGTATAGCAGAATTACATAAAATTCAGCTGTGGGATATTGCAGCCCTGTGTATCTCTTTGTCTCACTGGTGCTAATTCTGTCTGTCTCTCTCTTTCACACACATACACACACACACATGCACATCTATGCCACACACACATATTATATATTTATGTGTGTGTATATATATACATATATATATATCATTTTGACAGCATGTAGTATTTATATATTTCTGTAGATGACTCACACATATTTGCCTAATCTATTGGACAAAATTTAAAGCAACTCACCATTATCTATTATTTATTTTGCTAAAAGTTGAGTCTAAATAAAAATGTTTTAATTTCAAAATACTGATTGATTCACTATGCAGAAATCAGGAATACAAACAGAAAAAAACAATAGAAATTGGGAGGGCAGCAAGAAGGGAAAAAAGAAAAACTGCATTTCAAACATGAGTAATCCCTGCAATTCTATGCACACTTCTCAATTATTTTTACAACAAATTATGGACATTATTAAATGAAGCTCCAAGTGTTCCAAATACATGAAAATTTAATATATTCTTAAATGTACATGAAATTCCATGTGTATTTATTTGGTCCTTGAACATATGTTAGACAAGTCTTTGGATTCATATCCATTAATTAATACTTTTCTTTCCAGATTTACCTTTCCTGATTCAAATCATATTTTTTCCACTTTAAGTATTTCATGATATTTTCAACCCTGCTTCTACATGTACTTAAGTACATACATGTACATCATCGTGAAATAATAGCTTAAAGAAATCACAATCGTTTTTTATTTGGTTGACCATCTGTGTCATAAGGCTAACTTGAGACACATTATAAGCAGAAAGCTAGGGGTCCCCAGAAAAAGAAAGATGAGACATAGCTTTCGTGACAGAAGAGAAGTCATTTTAGCCCCACCCACCCACCCCAGCTATTTTCTGTGATCTATGCCCTACCAGCGCTATTTGCCCAAGGACAGTTCTTGTAGAGCTCCCTAGGAGGTATCAGAATTACAAAGAAATGCCAAAACCTCAGTAGTTAAGGATTTTAAGGGAACAAAGGGAATGCAAACCTAAGTCTCTACCAGGCTAGGAAATAGCCTAACCATATCAGAGTCAATAAATCTGTAGTAAGACTCTCAGAGCTGTTTCAAAAGTAAGCAAGATCCTGCATTCTTTACCCAAGAGAAGAGCCCAAGACCCCATCTAGTTTATACTGGCTCTCTGAGCATGCCCACAGCCCCTTCTCCTTGTCCAACACTTACCTCTGTTTCATTATAACGCTAAAATCTCCACCCTATGAGGAGCACAAGCTTCATTAACAAGCATAAAATGTGTGTATAGGCATGTTTTCTAAGGACACCTGCACAACTTTATCCCTACCTTCACATGCGATGACAAAGCTCCCCTTTCTGAATATTCATCCTAAACACTAAAGAAAAAGAACCTGCTCGTTCTTGCTTAGGCTTTGGAATTATTCCCTGTGATCTTATTTGTTGCAAGTAGTTTCCTTTACGTGACAACCACCTGGTGTAGCCCCTATCTGTAACTCACCAAGGAGCTAACTCATGCTAGTTGTTACAGCATCATCAAAAGTAAATGGTTAACTTCATTTTAAAACAAAACATAACTCCAACCCTTTGTTTTCTAACAGGCCAACCCTAAGTAAGGTGATCACAGAAACTCACCTAACAAAGGTAAAACGGACAGTAAAAGTCATACCTGAAGCTGCTGTTCAAGAGGCTTCATACTTCCTGTGCCATCATAACCATAAACTCTAAAATTATGAGGTAAAAAAGCTCTGTAAAATAAAGATAAAAGGTATTTAATGGGGAATTTGTTTTCTAAGCTCCTATTTTGAAAAAATGTTTATTTTATTGTATTTATTATAGACAAGTCAGGGAAGAAATAGAAAGTCCTGAATACATGGACTTTGTTCTAATTTTACTCAAAAATTCTGGTGTCTAGACCTCTTCTCACTCACTTTACCATCACACTGTCCTCTAGGCTGTTTTTAAAAACATAATCAACAAGGGGTGGCTGGGTGGCTCAGTTGGTTAAGCTTCTGCCTTTGGCTCAGGTCATGATCCCAGGGTCCTGGGATGGAACCCTGAGTTGGGCTCCCTGTTCAGCAGGGCATCTGCTTCTCCCTCTGTCCCTCCCCCTGCTTGTGCTTTTGCACTCTCTCTCTCTCTCAAATAAATAAATATAAAATCTTAAAAAAAAAAAAAACAATAGGCAACTTTTGCCTCAGAGTATTTGTACCTGCCTGGGATGCTCTTCAGCATAGTTCATCATCTCATCTACTTCAAGTCTTTGCTTACATGTCAACTTCTCAGTGAGGCTTATTTTGGCAAGTTTATTTTAAAAATGCAACTTTCCTAATTATCAAAACATAAGCTTTTCAAACAACACTTCTAACTTTGCTCTCTATTTTTGCTTAAGCATTTATCACCTTCTAACATTCTTCCTAATCCACTCATTTATGATATTGATGTAGGAAAGATATTAGGGTTCAAAGCCAACAGCCAAGAAAGAATTCTTGAGACGTCTTTAGTGCAAAAAAGTGGTTTTATTAAAGCACAGGGACAGGACCCATGGGCAGAAAGAGCTGCACTGGGGTCATGAGGTGTCATCGATTATATACTTTCAAGTTGGGAAGGGGGTTGGTTAGGGATAGTGTAAGTCTCTAAGAAATTTTGCAAGCAAGGTTTCCAGGACCTTAAGGGGCTAGCTGTTGTTAGGAAAAGTTCATTCATGACTGTCTAATAAAACCTTAGTCATGAGACCCTGCAGATGTATACCAGTGGGTCATATGCTTGTGGGATGACTCCAACATACATCTTTGTGGAGTAGAGATAAAAGAAGTTTCCAAAGGAATTTTTATATGTTAAAGTAGACTTACACAATCCTGGGGGTCGGGCTAAGATTGCCTTTTGCCCTTAACAAAGTATTAACATGGAGGCAGCTGAGTTTCTAGAAGAATGTCCCTCTGCCTGTTTCAAGGATTTGTCAGTGGGCTGTATGTAGTAAGGAAATGTAATTTTTCCTTTGCCTTTGTTTCCCACATTAATAGCATTATTAGTCTCATTTGATAAACAGAGATTCTTGTCCCTTTTGTTTACTAGTGCATCTCAAGCATTTAGAAGAATATCAGTAAAATAACAAATGTTCAATAAATATTGAACTAATGTGACAAGAATTCAACAGATTAGATGGAGAACTCACATTACAATATATTATTTGTAAGTATGGGAAGAATATGCTGATATGGCGCTATAAAGAGAAAGGGTAAATGTAGATATCCCATTTCATTTCTCTAATAAGCATAATATAAAAATTTGTGACTACCATGGCAGTCTGGATTTGTTGAAGCAAAATGTCAAAAAGCCAAACACTGATAAGCAGAGCAAGATTTTTTGCATTTTTGCCATACCAAAAAATAATATGACCCACAGTGGGGTGGGGCTCCAGGAAACACATAGATTCTGAGTTGAAGGTCTTATAAAGAGATTTAGCTGCTCATATGCAGGCTCCAGTTTTTTGGAAAAGAAAGAAAAAAGTCAAATATCTGTGTTTGGGCAGAAAAGCTCCTGGGATGTCTAGAAACAGGCAGAACCCCTGGTGTCATGTACCCTCTAGAGAGAAAGTAATGAATGTTTGAGGTATATCAAATACATAGCTTCTCTCCCTGTAAAATCTTTTGCCGATGTTGGAAACTGTGTAGAGTTGCCAAGGAGCTAAACTTAATTTCTCTGAAAATAAGAGCAAATTTTTTTTTTTCAAAACTGGTAATACAGAATCAATAAGCTCTATGTAACTCAAGCATGATAAAAGCAAAGAAAAATCACATCTGATTTGTTTAAAAGACTAATGAAAACCAAAATAAAATCTTCAAAGTATTAAGAGGAAAAAGAAAAAAGATGTTACTTTCAAAGAAACAGAAATAAGACTGACAACTACCTTGTCAATAAAAATGAAGAAAGTCAGAAGATAATAGAATGACAATTTTAAAAGGCAAAAAAATGTTTAAGAGTAGGGTTAGGTAAAAATTTAACAATGAATACAAACCAATATAATCAAAAACAAGCAGACTTGCAACAGAAATATAGAGAATTCCAGAGAGATATATAAATTAACTGCATATAGAAATGGAAATGCGGGAAGAAATGAAAAACACCAGAATGAGTAAATATATGGTTAAATATAAAAGAATATTGACTGTACAAAAAATAATCTCATTGGGGTTTAAAAGTATGCAGGATTATAATGGCTGAAAAAAATAATGAAAACATAAAAGAAGGCAAGTGGAATTAAAAGATTTAATGATTTGACAATATAGGGTAACTGATAAAAGTAATAATGCATATTAGGTTCAATAACTCAGAGATTAACAAGTTAATCTAGATAAACTACTAAAAGAATAGTAAAAGAATGTATAACAAAGAATTTAATTGATGGGAAATGGTACAGTATAAAATGACAGATTCGTTAAAATGAAGACAATAAAAAAGAATATAAAATAAAAGGCACAAAAGAAAAATAATAAAATGATTTCAAAAATTATATGGAAAATCAAAGGGTCAAGAAAAGCAAAGACATCTTAAAACTGTTGAACAAGGCTGGGCATCAAGAACTATTATAAAGTCACAGTGATTAGTACAGTATGGTATTTGTATAGATAAATAGGGTGCAAGAATAAATATATAAACTAGCAGAAGAGAAAAAAAGGGTCCAGAGTCATTCAATTTATGACATCAATTACATTATAATGCAGTGAAGAAAGGTTGTGTTTTCTTCCCAACGGCCTTTGCTAAATCCATAGCATGCTAATATGAAGAAATAATTAAATCTTCACTCTTATGCTCACAAAACACATAAATATCAATTCTGGATGAATCTTAGAGCTAACTGTGAAAGTGAAAACAATGAAAACCATTAGAAGAAAATAGCTTTGATGGATGTCTGTATGTAGACAATTATTTCTTTTAAATTATGAAAATAATAATAACAACAAAATAAAAATGATCATTTGGACTGCATTTAAAGAAAGTTTCACACTCAATAAAAGAAAAATCCAGACTGGATAAAAATTGAAAGAAAATGGTAGGAAAATGTAGTTTACAAATACGAAACAAATAAAGTTATTGTAACTATACATATGTCAGATAAAATATAAAATAATTACTAGCCACTTCATAATGTTAAAATTTTATTCACCAAAAAGGTAAAATTTTTATTTAATTTTTTATAACTTCAAAATATGGAATTCAAAATTTAATCAATTTGAAAATCACTGTGGAAGATTTTAACACATATATATTACTAAATAGAAAAATCATTTTTGAATATGGAAGAATTCTATGACATGATTTAAAAAGAACATTATAGTAAATAATTGCAGGATACATGCTATTTTCTAGTACATATAGAATATTTACAAAAACTGAATATATATTACATCCCAAAGTTAGCCTCAACTTTTAAAGGATTGAAATCAAAGAATATTCTGTGATCAAAAATTACTAGAAATAATACCTAGAAAAGTGCCACATGTATTGGTATTTAGAGATACAGTGAAATAATTCATGGGCCAAAGAAGATATGTAATATGAACTTAAAAATGTTTGCTAATGGTAAACCAGAGAAAATTCTACACACCTAAAGATGTGAGGAGCAGCTAAGCAGTATTTGGAGAAAAAAGTTAGCCTTAAATTTTTAAACTAGAAAATAAAAATGGTTGATGAGTAATCAACTTAGAATTCTTTTGAGGAAGTTATAAACAAAGATCAAAATAAACACAAAAAAATTAAAAGCAAAGCAATAATACAAAAATCACATAATGTAGAGGACAGCTGGAGTAAAGGAGCATTTTTTTATACAAGATAAAACTATAATTTTTCATAAAGGAAAAATTCTCTTTACTAAAATACCGTGAGTGTGAAAACAGAAGGCATAAAATAGGAGAAGTTATTTGAAGACACATCATGAATTAGACTTTTAGGAAAAAAGTTAAAAGAATTCCTAAAAATAGGAAAGAAAAGGTCAGATTAGACCTGTCTTTTTAAAAAGTATAAATGTCTTATGTAGGTGCTTTACAAAGAAGAAAATCCAAGCAGCCAACTGATACATTTAAAAAAGTATTCAGACTTATTTGCATTTAGATACATATTAAATCACAGTAAGACATCAGTACATAATCAACAGTTATTGAAAACTTTAACTATCTACCATTATTTATAGAATATGCAATTCAGAGGGGCATATAAATTAGTCTAATGCTTTGGGAGAATTGTTTAATAATTATGACAACGCATATAATTTAACAATCCAGACTATCCTTAATTATATGTCCTAGAAAATCCTGTGCATATGTGACAAAGAATACATATACAAGAGTTTTCATATCTGAATATTTGTAATATCTCCATAATAGAAAAAACAAAAATGTCCAAAATAACAGAATAAATTGTTGCATAATCATAAAATTGGATCCTATACAGTAATAAAAATGAATAAGCTGGAATTACTTTTAACAACATTGATAAATCTCACAGACATTATTTTGAGTGACTGACATAAGCTGTAGGAGAATATGCTGTGATTCATTTAGAATTCAAAACAAACACATAGAAATATATTACTTAGGATAATTAAATAAAATCAAGGAAAGGGTTATCACAACGGATCAGGAAAATAGTTACAAGTAACAGGGATGGAAAATGGTATCTGTATGACTTTTGGAGGGCAGTCAATGTGTGTTTAATGTCAGGGATACAGGAATGTTCATTTCATAATTATTCATTTAACTGCATAAACATATTTCATGTATTTTAATTTATACTTAATATATTGTACAATAAGAAATATTAAAACAACAATAAAGGTAATTGGTAGTGATTTTTGTGAGAGAAGACCTAATCCCCTATTTCCATTTCCACTCTCAACACACAGAAATGACCAATTAACCATTAACTATTTTTAAATATGGTACTACACTTTAAACAATAAAGTGTGTTGACAAAGTATGGCCTATAGGCCAAACCCAACTCACCACTTTTTTTTTATATAAAGTGATATTAGAATATACCTATATCCATCTACCTGCATATGCCCTATGCCAGCTTTCACAATGGCAGAATTGAGTGGTTGCAAGAGAGACCGGAGTTCATTCTAAAATGTTTGCCCTTTGCAAAAGGTGTACTGATTCTTACTTTAAACAGAATGATCAAGGAAGTAAAAGCAAAGGCTAGTGCTGCAGCTGAAAGAGTGAGCAGGTGACACTGCAAACTAGGACAGAATCTGGACCAGAATTGTGCCTTAGGGAAGGAGGGTTAAATGGCCTCTGGTCTCTAGCATGAGAACACACTGTGGGCTTTTCAGTAAAGAACATAGAGCTAGAAATATCCTCAGCAATTTGTAAACAGAAGGAGAAAAAAAAATCAATACCTGCTGTCTGTAGACAATGGACAGAATGAAGCATATCCTGACAACGGCAGAAGGAGCATCACATGCAAAAATGAAAACCCTAAACTACATCTCATGCAGATGTGGAATGGATTACAAATGGCCCCATCATTGCTGAAACTCTGAGATGATGAATAATATAAACATTGGAGACAGCTAAATGGACCCACCAGGAATGAAGCAGAAACATCAATAAAGCCACTTGCTTGACATAGGGTTGCCACAAAAACCTTCAATATGTAAAAAAGTAGTACGTATGAAGCACAATTAAAATGAGGCTTGCCTGTAGTATTACCCTCAATATTCTAATCTAGATCCATTCCTGAGTTTGGCAAGAACACCTTTAAGCAATGTGATAAAATTGGTGTTCTAATTTTGTATGTTTGGAGACCCTAGGGTATTGATAAGTTTCTGTGACAAGATACAGATTCCTCCTAGCTCTGCACATACCCAAAGCTTCATAGGCTGTTGAGAGTGCAAGTGACATCACCCTGTTTGTATAGAAACTGTTGGCTAAGCCTGAAGACAACTACCTGCCAAGACACCCTGAGTAGGGACAGTGGTCACTGAAGGCTTCGTAACTCCACCAGCAGGGATTCCCTGGCAACACTTATTCTGTCTCCTCTTCACCACAGTACTACTCACTATATTCTCATCCATTGCATGTAAAATGAAAAAAAATGAAAGTTTTATGTTTTACTTTGATTACAAATTTGGTCACATCTAAAAAGTTAAGTTCTATTTGTGACTACTTTATTGACATTTTGCAACAATATTTTGAATTTTTCTAAGCCAAGACTTATTTGGTAACTCTTACTTAATTTCCAAAAAGCTGGTTCTTCTTTGATTAAACATTTGTAATTATGTTCTAATTTTATCATGCTAGTCACTGAGAATGTGGTTACTCTTCAAAAGATTTTGTATTCTATGTGATGGTTTTTAAGTGAACTTTGCTTGTATGTGTGAAAAGAAAAGCATTAATTGTAGGGTGTGAAATACTCAATTCATCACACCCTTTTTTTCCTAATATAAAAAAGACAGCTTAAGAAATATACTGCTATTCAGAAGCTGTCTTTCTTTATATCAGGAAAAAAATATAGAATATACAATACAACTAATGATGACACAGATGGCTAACAGACCATGAAATGATGCTCAACATCACTCAGCATCAGGGAAATACAAATCAAAGCCACAATGAGATAACCACCTCACACCAGTCAGAATGGCTAAAATTAACAACACAAGAAACAATAGATGGTGGCAATGATGCAGAGAAAAGGGAACCCTCTTACAGTGTTGGTGGGAATGTAAACTGGTGCAGCCGCTCTGGAAAACAGTATGGAGGTTCCTCAAAAAGTTGAAAATAGAGCTACCATACAATCCAGCAATTGCACTACTGGGTATTTACCCCAAAGATACAAATGTAAAAATACAGTTACTCTATGACCCAGCAATTGCACAGCTAGCTATTTACCCAAAGAATACAAAAGTATTAATTCAAAGGGATACATGCACCCTGATATTTATAGCAGCATGGCCTACTATAACAAAATTATGAAAACAGCCCAGTGTCCATCAATTGATAAATGGATAAAGAAGAGGTTGTATATCTATACAATGGAATATTACTCAGCCATAAAAAAAAGAATGAAATCTTGCCATTTGCAACGACATGGATGGAGCTAGAGTGTATTATGCTAAGTGAAATCAGTCAGTCAGAGAAAGACAAATACCATATGATTTCCCTCATATGTAGAGTTTAATAAACTAAACAGATTAACATGGCGGTGGGGGGGGGTGGGGAGAGAGAAAGGCAAACCATAAAAGAGACTTAACTATAGAGAACAGGATTACCAGAGAGGAAGTGGGTGGGGGATGGGCAAAATAGGTGATGGGGCTTAAGGAGCCTTAAGGAGTGATGAGCACTGGGTGTTATATGTATGTGATGAATCACTAAATTCTACTCCTGAAACTAGTATTACACTATGTATTAGCTAACTGGATTTTAAATAAAAATTTGGAAAGAAAAAAATTTCACACCGTTTTAAAAATACATTAATGGAGAGTTCTGAAATTCTTATTTTTACCATTTAAAAAGTACCATTTAAAAAGTACCATTACAATTCTGATTTTTCTTTATTCCTTAGTATGATGTGCTTATTTTTCCTAAATTCATCAGCTGGTATGGGATTGAGTTTGGCTAATTACAATTATATTCCAAGTCCTAAATACATTCTGACATGAAGTGTTAAGTAATTTCTTCTAATTATCACTATTCCTTCCACCCTAAAATTCATGACGTTCTTTTCAAATATGGTTGAATATTAGGGATTCAAAAACAAGACATATTTATGTTTTGATAAAGGTTAAAAAATAACAAAATTCATCCTTCATGAAATTCATGGATAGCCAAATAAAAATCTGGTGCTACTGAGAAGGAGGAAGATGGGAGTATACACTACAGGTTCAACTTCTAGATATTTATTATATAGACTTAAAGTTTTTAAGGCATAAAATAAAAGACAAATGAATAGCCAGTAACTAGGAACATTTAAAAATACCAAATAATTACATTCTGGATTAATTATAAACAATAATTAGAACAAATACAGATGATAAAATAATGTATATCACCTACTTTTGCATTAGGTTCACCGTGTATGTTTTTCCCTCAATCACAATGTTGTAGGACACCTGCAAGAAGCATATATTAAAAAGGCAAAGAAAAGTGAGAAGAATGTTAGAAAGGAAAACTATCATTTTATATTAATGATAATTACATTCAAAGCACATGAATACAAAAAAAGGAAAATTTATAATTTAATGTTGATTTATTTCAATGAAACTTGATACTTAAATATTGGTTTTCATAATAAAAATGGATGGAAGAATATGATTTGTGTCATTTATTTGTTAATTTTTAAATGTAGCTAATAAACATTTGAATCTGAAAAATTGGTCTTCATCCAATAATTACATTAGCTTAATAAAGACTGAGGCCACTGCAAAACTTATGCTTAAAATGAAAGAATATAAATTATTTGATATAAAATTTATGCTGTAGAACAAAGATTTAATAGCACATAATGTATATTTGCAGATTTTATAAAATTCATTCCAAGTTTGGATCAAAACTTATTGATCTATTTTACTAATAGTAAGATTAAGAAATGATGTCTCACAAATGGGCAGTTTAGTCTTGTTAGATGAATCTGGGTAGCTTTGACATCTTTACGTTATTGGGCCTTCCAATCCAATAGCATGGGATATAGTCCATTTATTTAAGCCTTTAATTCTGCTCATCTTGTTTTATTGTCTTCAGAGAAGAGGTTTTGCTTATCTTTGTAAGATTTATTTGGATTTTGGCTTTTATGTAGTGTAAAATTTTCTTTTTAAAAGTTTCATTTTATATTTTTGTTTTGCAGAATAGAAATACGATTGATTTTTATGTTTTGATCTTGTCTCTTTTTGCTTTGTTGTGTTTTGATCTTGTTTCTAAAGAATTTACAAAATTGTTATGTTATTTATAATTTTCTCTAGATTATTTTGGATTTTATTTTGTATACAATCACTTAATCTGTAAATAATGATAGCATTATTTTTTTCCAATTATTATGCCTATTTTTAATTTTTGTTGTTTTCCTTCCTTATTGCAGTGGCTAATATTTCCAGGCAAGGATAAATAGACAAGGTAATTGTGGACATCCTTATCTTTTTCTTGATCTCAGGAAAAAAGCTTTCAATATTTCAACTTTATGCATGATTTTTTTTCAAAGGCATTTGATCTTCTCTATAAGCCACAATTGATTATTACTTTTAATTATTACATATTTTGGACATATAAACATTACAGCAAATTATATAAAATGCCTTGTCACCAATGTCTATGTTAAAAAATAAAAACATTACAAGTATTTGAAAACAATTTTAAGTACTTTCTCATCCCAAGATTAATTCCCTTTCTTGCACTCCAGCTAACCAACATCCTGAATTTTGTGTTTATCATTCCCATGCATATTTTTATATTTATACTAATAATGGATGTTTAAGTAATTTTTTGCATAAATTTTAACTCTGCATAAATGTAATCCTTCTACAAGTTATATATTTCATTGCTGGATTACATCTCTGCTTGAAACACTATCTCATACAATAAGCACTATGCAAACATTTGCTATCATCAACATCATCAACACATGTAGCTTTATACTTTATTTTTTTGATGGTATAGTATGCCATTTTCTAAATATAGCACAGTTTATTCATCTATGCTGTCAATGGATGTTTATTTTTGTTTCACTATTTTAAGCAATGCCCCAGTAAATAATCTTAGACATACCTCTTTGTGCATATTTGCTAGATATGTTAAACTAAACCTATGAGTGAAATTCTTTTATTAAAAAGTACTTTTGCAACTTCACTTCAAGTTTAAAATTAATCTGCAAATTTGTTATACCGATGTAGACATTCACAAAAAGTAAATAATATTATCATTTTATCCATCTCCTCGAATTGCATTTTGTTTTGTTACATTTAACTTTTGCCATTAATGATGTGAAATAGTAACCTATTGTGTTTACTTGGCAATTCCCTATAAATATCCTGATTTGTATATATGTTTGATAATTATTACCCTTTCAAGTTCAACCCTTGTCATTCATAACTTTGTACATGTTTCTATTTTTTGTTTTTTATCTTATTGACTTGTATGAATTCTTGATATATTCTGGATACCCTTTGTGTGTTATATGGATTGCAAATATCTTCTGTGAGTCTGGAACATTTGTCACTTAAAAATTAAATAAATAAATAAACAAACAAATAAATAAATAAATAAATCTAGATATTCCTTAATCCTTCACTTAAGAATTTGTGTTCCTTTTTCTTTCCAGTATAATTCTTCCCTATTATAAGGTCCTAGAAATAATCTCCTATCTTGTCTTCCAGATTTTTAGTATTTTACTCTCAGATGTATGCATGTAAATGATCTTGAATCAATTTTGGTGTATAATGTAGCATTAATATACACTTTATTGTTATTCCATATCATTAATCAACTGTGCATTCACCATTTATTAACCAGTACTTCTTTATTCAATGATTTCATTCCCACCATTGAATTGAATAAGTTCATATGTGTGTGGGTTTTAGGAGGCACTCTATTCTGTTCTATTAATTTATTTGTCCCTTAGAAATACATTATATTAATTACTGAAACTTTAAAATATGTTTTGAAATAAACCAAAGTAAATCACTGTTTTGTTCTTCAAAGTTAACAATTTTTTGCCTTTTACCGTTCCATATATATTTTAGAGTCAACCTGCCAATTTCCATGAAATTTCTTTTTTTTTTTTAAAGATTTTATTTATTTACTTGATAGAGAGAGACACAGTGAGAGAGGGAACACAAGCAGGGGGAGCGGGAGAAGGAGAAGCAGGCTTCCCTCGGAGCAGGGAGCCCTATGCGGAGCTCTATCTCAGGACTCCGGGATCATGACCCGAGCCGAAGGGAGATGCTTAACGACTGAGCCACCCAGGCGCCCCTCCATGAAATTTCTTATGGGAACAGCAATCAATCTATAGATTTGGTGAAAATTAACCTAAGAAAATACTGAATATTCTTGACTGCCAACATGATCTATTTTTTATTTTTCCACTTTTATTAGTGGTTGTATAATTTTTTTAAGATTTATTTATTTATTTTAGAAAAAGAGAGGGAGAGAGAGAGAGAGAGCACAGGTAGAAGGGGCAGAGGGAGAGGGAAAGAGAATCTAATGTCTTTCAATAAAGGTTGACTATATCCTAAAAAGTCTTTACCTTTTAAATAATATTGTTAAGTAACTCATATTTTTGGCCTAAGTGTGTGTGTGTGTCTTGTACATATATATGGGTATGTATATATGTACACACATACAAATGTGTATATATATATATACACATATGTGTACAATACACACACTTTATCAAAAATATGTTATTTACCAATAATTATTATTAAATATATGTGTATAGATATGTGTGTGTGTATTTTCTCTTATTTTTTGTTCTGCATTTCTACTTAATTTTAATATTTGAGTCTCATTCTTTGTCTTATTTTACTCCTATTTTATAATATCCATCCAGTAGAATGTCTGGTATTCTGATTTCGCTATGTCAAGGTGTTGTCAATACTGATTTTTATTTATTCTGTGTTGTCATAATTGCATCTGAAGATTCTCTTTTTTCTATAATTTCTCAGTTATTATATGTTTAAATATAGCCTCTTCTCCAGGTTTTTTCCCCCTCTTTCAGGAATTTCAGTTATTATATACTTAGGCTTCTAATTCTATCTTCCTTCTCCTGTAGTCATTTATATGTTGTATCTATCTAGTCTACTGTTAATTCTTGATTTATTTCCCACTTTCATTATACTTTTCACATCTAGACATGCCATTCAGCTTTTTTTAGAACTTCTGGTTGAATATTCTCTTCTTATAATCTATATCATTTATTTGTTAATTATAACAGTTATAAACATACACTATGTTATGTTTACAGCATTTGTTAAACCAGTAAGTACAATATAGCCTCATTGGTTCAAAAAACACTATGTATTCAGCACTGTTCTAGACCTGGGGATAGAGATATTAACAAAATAGTCAAACTTTTTCCCTCATGAAATTGACAGTTGAGGACAGGTGATTTTTTTTTTTTTCTACTTCTCTTATGAGAATTACTATCATAGAAGGTGGTGATGCCTGGTTGAAGATATTTCCTTCTAAGTAGATTCTGTATATATTTTCTAATATGAGTAAGCAATTCCATATTATTTTTGCATTAAAAAATAAAACTCTCTCAAAATACTGTTAAATGCCTCACTTTTTTTCTATTTAAATGGTTAAATTTTAAGTTTTCATAAACATGCATTCCTTTTAAAATGATATATTGAAAATTTTAAGTTTGTAAATTAGGGTGACAAGTGGGTAGTTGCTAAGGAAATATTTGCACTCAAATTACCAGAACACTTACTACCCAACCAAAAAGAAAATTAAGGTGTGGTGTTTGAAAAAATATATTTCACATCTTGGAAATGATTCTAGAAATTAGTTTAAAAAAATATATTTTCTAATTCAAAGAAAAGAAAACCTAATACCCTGAACCAAGATGAACTAAGATGTCATGAAAAAATGTCTTAATGATTAACATATTTGCAATCAAAATGCAAAAATTACTCATATCAATCAAGATGCAAAAATTACTCATATAAAACTTCATTAAATGAAATGATCATTATACAGTATAAGGAAGCCATAGGCTTTCTTAACAAGGACAAAAAAACCCTCCAAAGATAGCCTAGTGAGTAAGAAGAGAATCTCTAGATGAATCAGGTCAATCATTATTCAAAGACACTCAAGAGGAAAACAGATTTGAAAGATGGGACTTGGGGCTTTGGTAATAAGTATCACTGCACCATATTTCTATGAAGCATAGTTTATCTTGGTTCATTTTCAAAAGGCCTTTTCCACTTAGGGAAAACTGGGTATAAATATAAAATTCACTAAGTTTGCATGGATGAAAATGCCAAGTTTACATCTTACAAAAAAAAAAAACTACATGATTTTAGAATGTGAAAAATGCTAGTGCTTAGTTACATGTGATTCAACTCCTCCACTTAATATTGACAGTATTTTCTCTGGTATTGTAATTTGCACACGTAGTCTTTCAGAATCTGCAAGGGACAAATGTTTTATTAGAGTAACACCATCACCTCATAGTTTCCTCCATTATTTCCTCATCTAAATCCATAATCTTTCATATGCCACCTTTTTTTAAACTATCTTTTCAAATCACTCAATTCCCACTTCTTTCTAGAAATACAAGACTTTAAAGAGAAATTCAGTACAAATAAAGTCAGGTCTTTTGGACTTTTCCAACTACAGAGCCCACAAGTCGAAAATGCAAAGCAATATATGAAACTCTAACCTTGAGGCATTCACTCGAACCATGGCATCTCTCATCTTTCAGACGGTACCAGGAGGAGTGGGAAAGCCGCCTCACATCCAATGTGGATTTTGGTTGGGGAAGGTGATGCAGCAGTGGGCTCTGGCTTACAGAGTCGGAGCCCCTACAAGAAAGCACTTTCCCAGGGACATCTGGCCTCTCAGAAGAAAACGGAGAGGAGAGCTGGCATTCCCAAAAGGTCAGAGGAAAGGTTCTTGTACTTACTATTGTCTGTCTGGACCCTGACGAGCCCGGTGAGAAGAAGTAGTAAGCACAACATGGCTTCATGTCCTGTATGCCAGCCCAAATAACGGCAGTTGGCTTGCCTGCAGGGCAGTTGGGAGCGCGAGGAGACCCCTCCCGGCCACGCACCCGGCAAGAGGCAGTCGGCTGTGAGAGCAGAGGTGGGCCGAGAGGATGGGTGCCGTGCACAGTTGAACGTAGGCTGTCTTGGCCCCTAAGTCTGTGCGGAAGACTTCGAATCAGTTTGACGCCGCTTTGAGGCTAAAAAAAGAGCGGAATCACTTCCAAAATGCACGGCTGAAGAAACAGTTATGAACAGGAAGATTCATACACACTTCTTACAGAACTTTTCATTGAAGATATCTATATATCTACATAAATATATTCTAAAAACCATAGGCTAACAGTTCAATTAATATTCAAGTGAACAAACCAGTGTAATTAACATCTAGAGTCAGATCAAAAAATAAAACATAGAACCACCAAAACCCCCAGAGTGCCCCATGACAATCATTACCGCTACCATCATAGATTAGTTTTGTCTGTTTTTGAACTTTATATAAATGGAACTAATCACCATGTACTCTTACATGTGAGTTCTTTTAATATAATGATTATGAGAGCCATCCATCCATCCATACATGAAGAGCAATAGCTTTCCTTTTTCCTCATAAGTGTTTATCGCCCATTGAATTAATATAACACCATCTGTTTTTCCATTTTACTGTTGATTAACGTTGGTTTATTTATAGTGGTGGCTATTAAAAACCGTGTTTGGCTATTTTCTTTCTTTGGTGAACATATGTAGTGATTTCCTTCATATATATTTCTAGAGTGAAGTTGCTAAATCACAGGGTATGTTTTATAGATACTTCCAAGTTTTCCAAGATTGTTGTACTAATTTATATTTTCACCAGAAATGTATGAGAATTCCAATTCGTATCAATGCCTAGACTTGTTTTTTTGTTTATTTCATTATAGTCATTATTTTGCATTTTCACAGTTATTAATAAACTTTAGCACAATTGTATATATTTATTGGTCATTTATATAACTTATTTGGTAAATGCTTATTTGAAACTTTGGTCCATTTTTCAACTGAGTGGTCTTGTCTCTTTCTTATTATATGTTGAGCCTATTAATGCATTCCAGATATGATTCTTTTGTTGGATATCATGGTTTGCAAGTATCTTCTACACTGGGGCTTACATTCAATGGATTTTTGTACATACACATTCATATTCAGAAATTTACTCCCCCGCCCCCGTTTGCTGGGGTTTTCATATGTATCTTATTGCAAATGTGAATTTTATCAAAAGTTTTTGTTTAGGGGCACCTGGGTGGCTCAGTCGGTTAAATGACCGACTCTTAATTTCAGCTCAGGTCATGATCCCAGGGTCCTGAGATTAAGCCCCACTTTGGGCTCCCACTGAGTGTGGAGCCTCCTTAGGATTCCCTCTCTCTCTTTCTTTCTACTCTTCCCCTCCACCCCACACCCCCCACCCCAGCTTGCTCTCTCATACTCTCTCTTTCAATTAAAAAAAAAAGCTTTTGTTATATAAATTGAGGTGATCATATAGTTTTCTTCATTTTCTGTTAATTTAGTGATTTAAAATTATTGACTTTCTAGTGTTGAAACAAATTGTATGCTGGGATACATCCTATTTGAGGTACTATCTTTTTACATTTTGCTGGATTGATTTGCCAGCATTTTGTTTAGGATTTTTGCATCCATAGTCATAAGAAATATATGTCTGTAATTTTCTTTCCTTGTAATAAACTTGTCAATTTTTGTACCAGAGTTAAGCTGGCCTCATAAAAGAAATTGGGAAATGTTATTCCTTTCCTCTAGTCTTTGAAAGAGTTAGTGTAATGCTGTGAATATTTCTTCTTATGTTTCTTAGAATTTAGAAATGGAGTGATTTGGACTTAGAATTTTATTTGTGAGAGACTTTCTTTTTAAATTATGAAGCCAATTTTTAAAATATATATATATATTCAGATATTCTCTTTCTCTTTGTGTTAGAAAAGTTCTGTTTCTGATGGATTTTATCTATATCTTCTGAGTTGTTAGATGTATTGGCCAAAGTTGTTCATAATACCCCTCCCTCCCTTATCCTCCTTTTGAACTCTATAGAATGTCTACAAATCCCTTTTTTCATTGTCAATATTGATAATTTTTTGATTTTTCTCTACATTCGTCAATCATTCTTTGAGTTTATTATTTTTATTTTTAAAATAAGTTGGGGATTTCTTTTTTTTTTTTCCTATTATATGTTTGTTTTCTATTTTATTGATTTTTGCTCTTATGTTCCTTTTTCTACTTTGGGTGTAATTTCTTTTTCTAGCTTCTAAGAATGGAAGTTTATCTTATTCATTTTAAACCATTCTTCTTTCTAATATATACATTTAAAACTATAAATGTTCATTTATCATCACTTTAAATTTATCACCAAATTTATATGTATTATATTCAACATATGTTGATATGCTTTATTTCTATTAATATGTATTTCAAAATATTTTCTAATTCACATCATGGTTTCCTCTTGCCCCATGTGCCGTTTAAATTCCATAAGTTTGAAGATATCTCACATACATTTTTCTTATTAACATCTAATTTAATTCTATTGTGGTCACAGATCATACTCTGAATCATTTTAGCCATTGTAATTTACTGAGAGAAGATTCATTGTGCATTAGATGGTTCATTATGGATAGATGGCTCCATGTAAAATTCAAAAGAATGTGGATTATTCACTTGTGAGCTATATTATTCTATAAATGTCAATTAGGTCAAGTTAGATAATATAGTTTCAAATATTTTACAGCTTTGCTAATTTTTTGCCTGCTTGTTCTTTTAATATACTCAACTAAGATAGCAGATATTTCTATTATTCCTTTGTGTTCTATCAATTTTTTTATTCTTATATTTTCAAGACATGTTATTTTATATATGCCCATTTAGGGATGTTTTGTCTTCTTGATGAATGGCTTTTATCATTATGAATATCACTCTTTACCTATTGTAATACACCTTGTCATTTTCTATTTTGTCTCACACTTCCATATCCAGATTTGTTTTTTCATGATTAGAATTTGTATGGAATATTTTTTAAAATTCTTTTACTTTGTAAGTGTGTCCTTATATTTACAGAGAAGGGTAAACAGCACTGTGAATATACAAATAGCAATATCCAGACCAGGAAAAACTACAAGAAACTACAATGCAAAACCTGGGATCTTTAAAAAATAAGTTATAAGAGGGGTAAAATAAGTGAAAGGGATTAAGAGGTCCAAATTTCCAATTATAATTTTTTTTAAATTATAAGGGAAAAAGGGGATGGAGGGGAAACCTGCGAATTAAAAGAGACAATGTATTATGAATTGTAGAAAACACAAAGTACAAGATTAAATCATAATGTCCAGGGATGCTTTGTGGGCAACAGAACTATAAAGACATACAGATATAATTGTTATGAAATCAGCTGGAAGTCACTTTGGTGGGGGAGGCAGGTGTGACTGAGGGGAGCACAGGAAGGAGCTGCTGGGTGACTGGGATAGTTCTGTTTTTCATCTGGATGGTGGTTACAAGGATGGCATCTCATAAAATGCATTCATATGTTGGTTTTCTGCATCTATGTTTTATTTTACATTAAAAGTAATTTCAGGGGCACCTGGGTAGCTCAATCATTAAGCGTCTGCCTTCGGCTCAGGTCAGGATCCCAGGGTCCTGGGATCGAGCACCGCATTGGGCTCCCTGCTCAGCAGGAAGACTGCTTCTCCCTCTCCCATTCCCCCTGCTTGTGTTCCCTCTCTCCCTGTGTCTCTCTCTGTCAAATAAATAAATAAAATCTTAAAAAATAAAAATAAAAATAAATAAATAAAAGTAATTTCAAAACATTTTTAAAAGTGTATCCTTACTTTTAAAGTGTATATGTGTATTTGTAAATAGCATATAGCTTTCTTTTAACTCTAGATTGACAATATTTAGCTTTAATTGAAGCAATATGTCTATTTCATTTACTGTTCATACAGATATGTTAATTTTACTTCTCTCATCTTGCTAGAAGTTTTCTATTTTTTCCTGTTTTTTGTCTTTTTTTTCTTCTTTTTAAGATTTATTTACTTTAGAGAGAGAGAGAGCTGGGAGAGGAGCAGAGGGAGAGGGAGAGAGAATTCAAGCAGACTCCCTGCTGAGTGCAGAGCCTGATTCGGGGCTCGATCCCATGACCCTGAAATAGTGACCTGAGCTGAAATCAAGTCGATGCTTAATTGACTGAGCCACCCAGGTACCCCTTCACTACTTTTATATTACTATATGTTTTGGTGTGGACCTTTTTGGGTTGATTTTGTTCAGTTATCTCTGTGACTTTTGGGTCTGGATTTCTGTTTCCTTCCCCAGATTCAGAAAGTTTTGTTATTATTTCTTCAAATACATATTCTGTCCCTTTTTCTCTTTCTTCTCCTTCAGGGATCCCTATTATGTGAATGTTATTATGCTTGATGGGGTTGCTGAGTTCTCCAAGTCTTTTTGCATAATTTTTTCCTCTCATCTTCTCAGTTTGATTACTTCCCACTACTCTGTCCTCCAGGTCGCTGTTTCATTTTTCTGCTTCATCTAGTCTACTATTTATTTTATGTAGTATATTTTTAATTGCATTTATTGTGTTCTTCATCTCTGATTGGTTCTTTTTTTAATTTCTTTTTTAAGGGTCTCACTATTATCTTCCACTCTTTTCTCAAGTCCAGTGAGTGTCTTTATGATCATCACTTTAAATTCTCTATCAGACATATTACTTATTTCCATTTTGCTTAGGGATCTTGCTATGATTTTGTCCTATTTTTTTTTCATTTTGGAATATTCCTCAGTCTCCTCATTTTTTCTAACTCTCTGTGTCTGTTTCTCTGTATTAGGAATCGATTACATCTGCTCTTGAATACAATGGTCTTATGAAATGCCCTGCAGCACAATGTCCGCTGTTCACTAGAACCAGCTGTTTCAGGGGTATCTCCTATGTGTGTTGCATGCACCCTGCTGTTGTGGCTGAGCTGCATTTCCCTTCAGTCCAGTCATCTGCAGTGGCTCTCTTTGCCTGTTGTGGGCGGTGTTTGGTCTCTATGGTATTAGTGCGCCAATCTGGGGCTGATTTGGGCTTGAGTTGAGTTAGAACAGGCATTTGCCAGAGATGTGGTAGCACCAAACTTCAGGGTACTTCCCTTGTGTTGTCTCCTGAAAAGCTTTCATTGGTGGGTGGGGCCTGCAGTCAGACCAGCTGTCTGCCCCTGGCCCACTGCTGAGGATGCAGTCTAACTAGTGTGTGTGGTTATTTTTTCCTCATCCTGGGGAAGGGGTCACTTTGGAGTAATGTTGGCCCTGTCCAGGCTGTTTGCCCACTGCCAGGCTTGTGATACTACCTTGGATGGACTCTGGCCAAGGGCATATTTTATGGGGGTGGATCCACTAACTTGCAGGGGGGCAAGACATGCAGTGTTAGCAAGTTAGCTAGTTAGAGTTGGTGCTTCACGGGTTTTAGCTAGTGGCCCTGTGTTTATGCTGGGGTGCAGGGGAGGGAAATGTCACCTGCCAGCTCCTTTGTTCCTAGAGGAGTCTCCCAAATGTCTCTGTCCCTGCAAGACATGATATGAGATTAGTAAACAACTCTCCTTCCTCCATGCCCCATGAATTTTTCACACTGCTGCTTCTATGCTCTATCTCTGCAGGGCTATTTGTTGTGCTATCGCTTTAAGGTGAAACACTCAGTTTCCCCTTGCCTCCTGGCTCTCCCAGAGCTGAGTCTGATTTTTTTTACAGAACTTTTTATTCATTTGACAGAGAGAGACACAGTGAGAAAGGGAACACAAGCAGGGGGAGTGGGAGAGGGAGAAGAAGGCTCCCTGCTGAGCAGGGAGCCCGATGCGGGGCTCAATCCCAGGACCCTGGAATCATGACCTGAGCTGAAGGCAGACGCTTAACAGACTGAGCCACCCAGGCATCTCGCTGAGTCTGATTTTTAAAACTCTAAGTTTTAAGTTCTGCTGGTTGTAGGAACTCATGAAATTCAGCCCCTCTGGTTTCAAAGCCAAATGTTATGGAGATTTGTCTTGCCCATCTGAACTCCCCAGTGTGATAGTCTGCTTCTCCATGCCTACAGGCTCCTCCTTTCCACTGACAGTCCCTTGGGGCCATTTAGCTCTCCCACCATATCTACACCATTCCTACACTCTTTCTTGTGGTTTCTTCTCTTCATTTAGTTGTGAAGTTTGTTCTGTCAGTCTTTGGGTTGTTTTCTGGGTTAGTTACACTGATGTTAGTGTTATGTAGTTTTATCTGTGGGATGAGGTGAGGCTAGTTATCCCACTAACCATCTTCCCAGCAATCTTCTCCCTTGACCCTTGCTTTAGAGAGTGGATACCTTGGCTAACATCCTCAGCCCTGGCCTGGGAGTTAGGGAGACAGAGAGGAAAGAACCAGCAGAGGGTTTAGAAAGGGAGAGGTAGGGATCCCAGAGTTACAGGAAATTTCTCTCCACGAAGAGCCTGGCCTTGCTTGGAGACAAAAAGAGGTGGTTGAGACACCAGTAGTCTTGCCCAGATGGGTGTGCAGTCTTCTAAGCTCAGAGAGCAGTGCAAAGAGAAGGAAAGATGCTGGGCCAGAGCACAGCCAGCATGGCAGGGCTAAAGGCCATTGGAAAGCTCTGAGGCTGGAAAGTAGGAGTACTCAGGAGTCCACCACACTCTCCTCAGCCTTGTGAGTAAGGACTGCATTTGCTTTCAGCTCATGCTGGCTCACCCTTAGGGCTCCCAACTGGCTGGGCAGCTGCCACAGGTTGAAGAAGAGGAAGCACCAGAAACAAGCTTATGCTTTTGCATACAACTGATTTGTTCTGGCTAAGGTTACATTGATTAAACCCTTCATTAGTGACATAGGGGCAAATGAGCATGATTTGTTTTCTGGTGAAGTTCTTAGTAATTTTGATTCTCCATGCCATGGTTTTCTGGCATGATTTATTGGCTGTAGTGGAGGAAAGAGAAGAAAATAGAAATGTTAACAACTTGTACAAGAAATTTTTTATTTAAATGCTACTGCATTTAACTTATTATCTTTGAAAATAAGGAAAAATCAGGAATATTGAACTTGATCTTGGGTAAGACAATCAAAAAGCACTTTTCTTCAACTGTGTGCGTATTCGTAGAGTATTAGATTGTAATCAGTTGAAGAAAGGGAAAGGAAACTTAAGTGTTTTGTTAACAGTTACTCTAAGCACTAGCAGGGAAGCTACAGAGGTGGGAAGGGCAGCAAGGCAAATAGGAAATATGTCCCAGGTGGACAAAAGCATGCAACTGTCTTTGAATGTTCTAAGAGAAATCTTAAACCACACATATCCACAGCCTAACTCAACTTCTACCCATCTCTCATTTATACCTTCTTTTATCCCAGTACAGCCTTTTGCAAGGATGAATTGTGTCAATAGTTGCAACGTTAAACTCCAGTCAGGATTAAAACTTGGACCTGCTAATAGTACACCTGGGATCCTCAGAAAGTTTTATTAAAATAAGGCAGGCCAGTGATCATAATGAACTAAAATAAGTTAATGGCAATGAGGATGAAGGAAAGTTATGGTAGAATCATCCTGATATGTATTTTTTTCACACAATTCACCCACTAAAGTGTACAATTGAATGATTTTAGGATTTTTCATATATTGATCACCACCATATATATCACCACTCCTCACCCCCAGCTCTTTAGCCCCCTCCTAAACAACCCAGCCTTACACAATCACCAAACTTTGTCTCTATAGATGTCTTTGTTCTGGATATTTCATACCAATGAATAACATATGGGTTTTGTGACTGGCTTTATTCACTTAGCATAATGATTTCAAAGGTTCACCCAATTTGTAGAGGTATCAGGGTTTCATTCCTTTTTATGGCTGAATAATATTCATTGTATGCATAGATCACTATCTGTACAATGTTTATCCATTTATCAGTTGATGGACATTTGGAAAAGGAATCTCTTGGTCTCTGTGGTGAGGTACTCCCACACCTGAATCAGGAGCAAAAAATCTTTGTTTATTGATGGAGGCTCTGTAGGTTCTCATTAGACTCCAGCTAGGTTGATGGTTCCCTCATCCATCAATGCCTTGAGGTATGCAGAAGTACACTCATCTCAGTAAGAGGGAGATGGGAAGGAGGGCACTGAGGCAAGAAAATCTAACCCAGAAAAGCTCAGCTCAGTGAAAAAGGAGTAACAATTCTGGGTTCCCCAAAGGACAAAGATATACCCTAGATCTCAATTTACCTGAGGCCAAGGAAGTATCACTTGGAGACACAACAGTTATCTATGACCAGGAACTCAGTTCAAGCAATTCCCTGAAGATAGAATGATGTTAGTGACTATCAGAGGGTCCTGGGGCTGGCCTTACCTAGCAATATTTCCTCTCAATACCCCAAAGCCTGGAATAGATAGAGCAGGGAACCATGAGCTACTGGAAAGGTGTGAACTGTGGGTGTCTTTTCCTGAGAAGGGAGCAGTTAGCATGGCCCTGGGCATCTGAGGGTGGGCAGCAGCCCATGGAATGCTTACAGCTTGGGATGTAATAGTTTTCTTGGTTCAAAAGAGGCAAAGTTGTTTTCCCCATAAAGGATCACACCAGGCAGAAGAATCAATAGACACAAGCCTATATATTTCACTCTCAGGATTTATTTTTGTTTGTGAAATTGAAAGCTTTAAGCCATAACAAAAGGAGAGAATAGCAGTTTTTGTTTTTTTTTCCATTCTTGAATCAGGTCAGTTAATGGTGAGTGTCTTAGTAATACTCTCTCCAACCTATGGCTTTTTGACATCATTTAGTCACTGTTGTAAAACAAATATAGAAAAAAGAAATGCTAAATCTTAGTTGTTAATAAAAGCTATCTAATTTTGCTATGCAACTACAGGTGTAACAAGTAATTAGTATATAGAACACTGCTTACGGTATCACAGTCTATGCCTGTATTCCATGAAATTCTTAAACCCAGCTTTCTTTTTCCTGAATTGTCTGTGACAGCCCCAGTAAAGGGAAATATTATAGAGTGGTATTCACATGCATTTCATTTACACAGTTTCAACAATTCATGTGGATAAAAGAAAATCACCAGCAAGGAAACAGAGGAAAAGAACAATAAAAATATGTGAAGAAATAAATAAAACTATTAATTTGTCTATTTTTATCTTCAGAGGAAGAGTACTTCCAGAAGTCCTCTGTGCATTTCCAACAGGTGTCCCACATACATACACATGTTCAAAACCAAACTCATTCTTCAGCCCCTCCACATCATCATTCCAACACAAACTGGTTCTGACCTGGCTACACAATATGTCATGAGTAAAAGGTGTCATCATCCATTGTGTCAGAAATGTTTCATTGTGTCAGAAATGTTTGTCTTTGTAGTTCTCCTGTATTCTAACCCAAAAACACCCATCCAGTCATCCCTTCAATTGAGTCTATCTCTGCTATATCACCCAAAACTTTCTTGTTCTTTTCCTCTTACCTGATCCTGCCTCCTCCTGCATTTCTGTGTATTCCGTAGTCTCATAACTATTTCACTGGTCTCTGGTTCTTACTGAGTCTGACTGACTTTTTTCCTACTTTATCCCAGTAAAATTTCAAAAAGCAAACCATTTCATGCTAAATCCTCCCTTTACCACTTCAAAAATACCTTAAATGAGAAATACTTTCTCACAGATGAGAAAACAAACTGCTTGTCAGGGCATACCAGACACTTGTCTTGGCTCACCATTACCTGTGTAGATTTTCTCTCACAATGTTCATAAATTTTAATGTAAATTTTAAAATGTATTAAGAGCACAAATTTGAAAACAAGTCTGCATTTACATGTAACCTTGATTATCTTACTGCTTTATCAGTAAACATTATTTAAGCATTTTTCCTTATACTTTATATTCAAACTGTCAATTCATTCTGTTGGGTCACCTTCAGAATTTATTCCTAAGACCATATTTACTATCCCTGGTTGGAGGTACCTTCCTTTCCCTCCTGGATTACTACAGTAGTTTCTCCACTAACTGGTTTCCCCACTTCTACTCTTGCCATTATACAGACTAAATCAACAAACCAGCCTTATTTTATTTATTTTTTAACAAACCAGCCTTTTAAAGTGGAAGTCATGTGCTTGAAACTTTAATTCTCCAGTGATTTCCCCCTTTCAGTGAGAATAAAACACAGATGCCCCCCAAGACTTCCTACAGCCTCCAGGAGTTTTACTGTCTGACCTACTCACTACCACAGCCCTCTTGCTAACTCTGCTCCAGCCAAACTGACATCGCTTTTATTCATCAAACATTCCTGACTTATTTTTTCATTGGATCATTCACGTGCTTGGAAAGCTCCTGCCCAGATACATGCATGGATACCTCTGACAGCTCTACCCCTGTGTCAGAAAGAGTTGATTTACAGCTGGAATGGAAAAACTCTATCTTTATCTCTGGGAGAGCCTGGATGCCTGGTTTCACCTTTTGCCCAGACGATGGCAGTGGGATTTGTAATGTGCTCTTTAAAATTTACAATAAGGAGCCTTGAGGCCTTGCGCATGAGGTGTCTCTGTGGTGCCCATGGCTTGCCTGCACTCTCTTTGCTGCACTGTACCCCTTACATTGAAATAAAAGCCTCCTGTGAGTTGACCCTGGGAAGTCAAGTACCTACTTTCAAACATCTAAACTGGGTAAATACTTGCACCTCCTCCAGCTCTTTGCTTACATATCCCTTGCTGAATAGGGCTCACTCATTCAATCATATTCAAAACCTCTCTCCAGCTCCTTCCTCACCACCAACTCTCCCATTTACCCCTACTGAGAAATAAGACCATTTTACGTGGAGGCAAGTAGTCATAAATGT
This sequence comes from Halichoerus grypus, assembly GCF_964656455.1. NCBI lineage: Eukaryota > Metazoa > Chordata > Mammalia > Carnivora > Phocidae > Halichoerus > Halichoerus grypus. The sequence goes on from NC_135714.1 coordinate 172,525,113, forward strand.
TTTCTTTGGTGGCAGAGGGAAACAGAGATCCATTGACTTAACTCTCCATCAAAGTAGAGTATGGAGGAATGGCAAATTAGTCATTGGATGAACTCTTGATTTCACTTATGGTTGAATTTTTAATTTTTACATTTACTCCCAGTGATAGGTCTAATGTGTCAAATATTAGGATTTCTTTATGTATATGACTTATAAATTTGAATATATAGGTACACAAATGCATATATGTACATATACAGAAAATTTATGGATATATTGAATATATACAAATGCCAACTTTATCCCATTTTATAGTAAAGAATTGTCTTTCTAACCTGGAGGGACAGTGCATTTATTATTTTGCCTTGCATCTAATAGATCCTCAATAAATGCAAATTCCATTTTCCATCACCAGGCATATATCAAGCTATAGGTCTCAAAATTATGAAGTTCTTAAGAGTTAAACCTTGGAATCTGGTTGTCTTAAATGAAATTCCAGCTCCAAAATTTACTAAAATTTTGTACACATAGATCATTATTTAAGTTTTTTATGTCTGTTTCCTCATTTCTAAAATAAGGATAACAATAACCATGGTACCTCAGTGAGGAAGAAATATAAATATTGTGAGTCAATCTGTGTAAATCTACCAAATTAAAAACTTAACTGTGGAAGCAGGATGCATGATGATTCATAAATATTTTAGGAACATATTTAGAACCTCTTTAAAGTCATTTCTTATCATGAAAATGTTGGTTAATAAATCTCTGGCTAATATTAGCTAACATTATATATTTGTAAATTAATGTAAAACAAAATTATCAAAAGCTTTGTTTCAGTCTTTGTCTTATCATATATGATATTGGTAAGTAGGAATCAAGATGATAGGGGCACCTGGGTGGCTCAGTCAGTTAAGCATCTGCCTTCGGCTCAGGTTATGATCCCAGGGTCCTGGGATCGAGCCCCATGTCGGGCTCCCTGCTCATCGGGGAGCCTGCTTCTCCCTCTGCCCCTCCCCCTGCTTGTGCTCTCTCTCTCTCTCTCTCACAAATAAATAAAATCTTTAAAAAAAAAAAAAGGAATCAAGATGGTGGAATATGGAATAATAACTTTTTTACACTAAGGTATTCTTAAAATTTTTAAACTATTTTATGAATTATATCATTTTCACTAATCCAGTTCCTCAATTTACCTTTAACTTGATGACTGGTTGCTGTTACTACTGCTGTCTTCTGATACAGATCTGTAAAAAAGAATTGGCATTACTTGAGGGTTAGAAAACATTGTAATTTTATTTTTTCTGTGTTTTTTGAGTATAGTTGACACACAATGTTACATTAGTTTCAGGTGTACACTTAGTGATTTGGCAAGTTTATGCATTATGCTATATTCACAAGTGTAGCTACCGTCTGTCCGATTCTAGCACTATTACAATGCCATTGACTGTATTCTCTATGCTGTGCCTTTTATTGCCTTGTCTTATTCATTCCACCACTAGAAGCTTACATCTTCCTCTCCCTTTCATCCATTTTACCCAACCCTCCACCTCACTCCTCTCTGACAACCAGCAATTTATTCTCTATATTTATAGATCTGATTCTGCTTTCTGTTTGTTTATTCATTATTTTTTCCATTCGTAAGTGGAGTCATATAGTATTCATCTTTCTCAGTCTTATTTCATTTAGCATAATACTCTCCAGGTACTTTTTTAATTTTTTCAAAAACCTCCATACTGTTTTCCACAATAGCTGCACCAATTTACATTCCCACCAACAGAGTACAAGATTTTTGTTTTGTTTTGTTTTCCTCCACATCCTCGCCAACACTTGTTATTTCTTGTTTTTTGGATTCTAGCCATTATGACAGGTGTAAGGTCATATCTCATTGTGGTTTTGAGTTGCATTTCTCTAACGATTAGTGATGTTAAGCATCTTTTCATGTGTCTGTTTGCTATTTATATATCTTCTTTGGAAAAATGTCTATTCAGGTCTTTTGCCCATATTTAAATCAGATTATTTGTGGGGTTTTTTTGATGTTGAACTATATGAGTTCTTTATATACTTTAGATATTAACCCCTTATCTAATATATCATTTGCAAATCCTTCTCACACTCTTTATGTTCCTCATAAGTCCACTTTCTTGAGAGTTTTTTTTGATGGAAGTTTTACATCATTATGTTATCTTTATTTGCACAAGTGAGAAACAGAGACATTTCTCCTGTAGCATATAAAATGAGACCCATTTATTTAACCTTACTTCCGTATTCTCTTTTCCCTAAATATCCACTGACTTAGCAAAATGTTGACTTGTATGGTGATATGGTAAAAAAAAAAAAAAAGCTGTATGTAAGTGAAATTAGTTAGATAAAGAAAGACAACTACCATATGATCTCACTTATGTGTGCGATCTAAGTTTTTTTGAAGATTTTATTTATTCATTTGACAGAGAGAGGAGCACACAAGCAGGGGGAGCAGCAGGCAGAAGGAGAAGCAGGCTCTCTATCAAGCAGGGATCCCAATATGGGGCTTGATGCCAGGACCCTGGGATTATGACCTGAGCCAAGGCAGACCCTCAACCGAAAGACACACAGGCGCCTCTCTAAAATTTTTTTAAAACAAAAAATAAGCTCATAGATACAAAGAATAGGTTGATGGTTACCAGAAGTGGGGGTATGGGGTGAGTGAAATGAACAAAGGAGGTCAAAGGTACAAACTTCCAGTTATAAAACAATTAAGTAATGAGTATATAATGTATAGATGGTGACTATAATTAATAATAAAGTATTACACATTTGAAATTGCTAAGACAATAGATCTTAAAACTCCTCATCACAAGAAAATAAAATTTTATAACTATGTATGGAGACAGATGTTAACTAGAGTTTTTGTGGTGCCCATTTCAAGTAGCTTAATTCTGATTTTAGAAACATATGAGCAATATTAATTAAGTGCAAAATGGGCATTGTCCTTGCAAAATGGGCAATGTCTGTATCCTTCCTTTACTATCATATATTTTTTTAACTTTTTTTTCACCTTCTACATAATCTATTCACAAAATTTGCTTCCTTATCTCTATTAATCTCCTTGGTAAAACTGAATGTCAATGCAAAAAAAAAAAAAAATGAGGTTGCTTAGGTTATAGATAGAGACTACTAAAGCAATTGTAGCCAACATGGCTTTCAATTTGAAAGGCACTGTGAATTTATTGAGTAGCTTCAGTTATTTCTGGACCTATAAGAACAAGAAAAATAACTTCTCCACGAAATCTGAAAAAAAACTGGTGTATACTAAGACTCCATACTTCTAAATATTAACCCAATTCATCCAAGATCCAAATTCAACACTTTTAAGTCCTACTTGCAATATTCTGAATTACATTTTAGTTCTTCCTCAATTAGATTTTAATATTAATTTTAAAAATAATAAATTTACTTACTCTCCACTCACTGTTCCCTCTCTGTTCCAAAATCTTATTTTATTCCATTTAAGAGCAATGATGGCAGTTAAAATAAGGACGGGTAGCAAAATGTAGAAACTGATCAAGAGGCCATTTTTTTGAGGAGCAGCATATCGTTTCCTAAGTAAGCTTTCACGTTTAGCTGAAAATATGAAGGTACATTTTAACTTTATCAAAAATGATAGTCAAAGCTTATTAGTAACTTGAAATATAAAAATTTGTGATTCAAATAATACAGTCATAGAATAAACTTATGTTTTAAAATGTTTTCAAAAAATAAATTTTTAAAAAAATGTAAAAAATTAAAAATGTTTTCCAATATTCTGTGACTATGCCCCAAAGAGCATTATATATTTGTCAACTCAATATATAATTAATATAAATTTATATTTAATCATTATATGTATATTTAATCTTTATGTGTTATATACTATTTTTCTATTATATTCCCTTTTATGAACTGCTACTTAAATTATATTAAACTGATATTATTCCTTAATAAATTTTTCATTTAAAAAATAGAGTAGGTATAAAAGAGGGACTCTAGGGAGGGAGGAAGATGACAGAGGAGTAGGGGACCCTAGTTTCATCTGGTCCCTGGGATTCAGCTAGTTAGCTATCAAATCATTCTGAACACCTGTGAAATCAACCAGAGATCTAAGAAAAGAATTGCTGCAATACTACAAATAGAAAAAGGGACCACTTTCTGCAAGGTAGGAGGTGCAGAAACTTGAACCCCAGGTGATATCTTGGGAGATAAACTGTCAGGGGAGGGAGCCTCCATCAGCTGGCTGCTGGAAAGTGATATAGCAGCAGAGTGCAAAATAGGAACTTTTAGAAGCCTGCACCAGTGAGGGACATCCTGCTTGAAAGGTGCACAGGTAGAAAAGTAGGGCACAATCCTAGGTGGGACAGTATGGTCTCAGGCTCCCTGGGTTCACAGAAAGAATGAGGGTGCCTGAGTGCTGCAGAGTTCCCTGCATCAAAGCTGGAAGGTGGCTGCAATCAGCAAGCCTAGGAGTGGGCTTTCACCTCATTGTTGACATAAACCTTGAACTGCAGCATGATCAGGCAACTGCCCTCCAAGCAGGGACCCAGCAAGTAGCAAAACCATGGTGAGACCCTCTCTGCACCACAGGAATCTGGAGGGTTTGGAGACTCAGGTGGCATGGATCCTTTAAGCAAAGAGATCCCAGAAGTAACATAGAATATAAGGAAACAGAAGCAATATGTAGAAACAGTGACTTTACAGGTAATACAATGGCACTAAATTCATATCTTTCAACTTTACTCTGAATGTAAATGGGCTAAATGCTCCAATCAAAAGACACAGCGTATCAGATGGGATAAAAATACCAAGACCCATCAATATGTTTTCCCAAAGATACATCTAGACTGGAAGTGAGGGGTTGGAGAACCATTTATCATACTAATGAACATCAAAAGAAAGCTGGGTGGCAATCTTTATATCAGACAAATTAGATTTTAAACCAAAGACTGAAATAAGAGATGAAGAGGAACACTATATCCTACTTAAAGAGCTTATCCAACAAGCAGATCTAACAATTGTAAATATTTATACTCCTAACTTGGGAGCAACCAATTATATAAAGCAATTAATAACAAAAACTTAAAGAAACACATTGATAATAATAAAATAATAGTAGGGGACTTTAACACCCTAGTCACAGCAAAGGACAGACCATCTAAGTAGAGATTAACAAGGAAACAAGGGCATTGAATGACATAATGGACCAGATGGACTTCACATATATATTCAGAGCATTCCATCCTAAAGCTACAGAATACACATTCTACTCGAGTGCACATGGAACTTTCTCCAGAATAGATCTCAAACTGCGACACAAATTAGGTCTCAACTGATACCAAAAGATAAGGATTATTCCATGAATATTTTCAGAGCACAATTCTTTGAAACTTGAACTCAAACACAAGAGGAATTTTGGAATGAAATCAAATACATGGAGGCTAAAGAGCATCAAACTAAAGAATGAATGAGGGGGGAGGAGCAAGATGGTGGAGGAGTAGGAGACCTAAATTTCATCTGGTCACAGAATTTAACTAGATAAGGATCAAACCATTCTGAACACCTATGAACTCAACAGGAGATCGAAGAAAAGAATAGCAGCAACTCTCTGAACAGGAAAGCGACCACTTTCTGGAAGGTAGGATGTGCGGAGAAGTGATCCGAGGCGATATTCGGGAAGATAGATGGCAAGGGAGGGAGCCTCCTTCAACTGCTACTGGCAAGTGATGGAGCAGCAGAGCACAAAATCAGAAATTTTAGGAGTCTGCACCACTGAGGGACGTCACTCCAGTGCCTAAGCGGGGGATGAAACCCTCACTGGGACAGTGTGTTCTCAGGACCCTTGGGGGTCACAGAAAGACTGGGGGTGCCTGAGTGTGGCAGAGCTCCCAGGTATGGGAGCGGGGAAGTGGGTTGCAAAGATGGAGCCGAGGAGTGGGCTCTCAGCTCGGAGTTGCCATAAACCGTGATCTGTGGCACAGTCAGGCCATTGCTCCTCCAGCAGGGACCCAAGAAGTGGCAGATCTGGGGAAACTCCACTTCCTCCCCCGGGAGGAGAGGCACATGAGTGCACCGCAGGGATCTGCTGGGTTTGGAGACTCCACACGGGGTCGGGTGCCAGAGATAGAAATGCTCAGTCACAGGCCGGGTGAGCACGGAGTGCGGCCAGAAACCAGGAAGACAGGAGTGATTGACTGCTTTTCTCTGGGGGCACACTGAGGAGTGTGGCCCCAAGTTCTCCGCTACTCTGGGGCGGAGATTGGGAGTCCTCCATTTCACTCTCATCCTCCAAAGCTCTATGGAAAGCTTACAGGGAACAAAAGCTCCTGAGAGCAAACCTGAGCAGATTACTTACCCCGGCAAAGGCCGGGCAATTCTGCCTCCAGCAGACATTTGGGAACCACGGCAACAGGTCCCTCCCCCAGAAGATCAGCAAGAACAGCCAGCCAAGACCAAGTTTACCGATCAATGAGAATGGTAGAACTCCAGCCCTAGGGGAATAATGCGCATAGAATACATGCCTTTTTTCCCATGATTCTTTAGTCTTTTAAAGTTAATTTTTTTTAACTTTCTTTTTCTATTTTTTTTTGAATTTTTCTTTTTCCCTTTTTCAACCAACATCTTATCAATCCCTTTTTTAAAAAATCTTTTTTATTTTTCATTTTAGAGTCATATTCTGTCCCTTCAGAGTAGTTACCTTTATTTTTGGTATATATATATAAGTTGATCTCTCTTTAAAATTTTGGAATACACTTTTTTCTAAGAGACCAAAATATACACTAAATCTCTAGTGTATGGCTTTGTTCCAGTCTCCTGACTGATCACATTCTCTCCCTTTTTTTAAAAATCCAACTTCTTATCTTATTAAATCCCCTTATAAAATCTTTTATACTTTTCATCTTTACAGTCATATTCCATCCCTTAATCGTATATACCCTTATATTTGTACATATATAAGTTTTTCTTTCTTTAAAATTTTGGGAGGCACTTTCTTCTAACAGACCAAAATACTCCCAAAATCTAGTGTGTGGCACTGATCTATGCACCAGCCTGATCATATTTGATCATATTCTGTTTTGTCTTTTCGTTTGTTTGTTTTTGTTCACTTGTTTTTATCTTTTCCATTTTCTTTTTTTTTTTTCCTTTTTTCTTTCTTTCTCTTTCTTTTCCTCTGGTTTCAGGTCTCTTCTGATTTGTTTAGTGTATATTTTTCTGGGGTTGTTGTTACCCTGTTAGCATTTTGTTCACTCATTCATCTATTCTCCTCTGGACAAAATGACAAGATGGAAAAAATCACCTCAAAAAAAAAAACAAGAGGCAGTACAGACTGCCAGGGACCTACTCAATACGGACATTAGTTAGATGTTGGAACTAGAGTTAGGAACAATGAATTTAAAGGTACTAGCTGGGCTTGAAAAGAGTATGGAAGATATTAGAGAAACACTTTCTGGAGAAATAAAAGAACTAAAATCTAACCAAGTCAAAATCAAAAAGGCTATTAATGAGGTGCAATCAAAATGGAGGCTCTAACTGCTAGGATAAATGAGGCAGAAGAGAGAATCAGTGAGATAGAAGACCAAATGATGGAAAATAAAGAAGCTGAGAAAAAGAGAGATAAACAACTAATGGATCATGAGGGCAGAAATCGAGAGGTAAGTGATACTATAAGATGAAACAATATTAGAATAATAGGGATTCCAGAAGAAGAAGAAAGAGAGAGGGGGGCAGAAGGTATATTGGAGCAAATTATAGCAGAAAACTTCCCTAATTTGGGGAAGGAAACAGGCATCAAAATTCAGGATGCACAGAGAACACCCCTCAAAATCAATAAAAATAGGTCAAAACCCCAAAATCTAATAGTAAAACTTACGAGTCTCAGAGACAAAGAGAAAATCCTGAAAGCAGCTTGGGAGAAGAAATCTGTAACCTACAATGGTAGAAACATTAGATTGGCAACAGACCTATCCACAGAGACCTGGCAGGCCAGAAAGGACTGGGGGGATATATTCAGAGCACTAAATGAGAAAAATATGCAGCCTAGAATACTATATCCAGGTAGGCTGTCTTTGAAAATAGAGGGAGAGATAAAAAGCTTCCAGGACAAACAAAAACTAAAGGAATTTGCAAACACGAAACCAGCCCTACAAGAAATATTGATAGGAGTCCTCTATGCAAAGAGAGACCCTAAAAGTAACATAGACCAGAAAAGAACACAGACAATATACAGTAACAGTCACCTTACAGGCAATAAAATAGCACTAAATTCATATCTTTCAATAGTTACCCTGAAGGTAAATGGGCTAAATGCCCCAATCAAAAGACACAGAGTATCAGATTGGATAAAAAAACAAGACCCATCGATATGCTGTCTGCAAGAGACTCATTTTAGACCCAAAGACACCCCCAGATTGAAAGTGAGGGGGTGGAAAACCATTTACCATGCTAATGGACACCAAAAGAAAGCTGGGGTGGCAATCCTTAGAAAAATTAGATTTTAAACCAAAGACTGTAATAAGAGATGAGGAAGGACACTATATCCTACTAAAAGGGTCTATCCAACAAGAAGATCTAACAATTATAAATACATATGCCCCTAACATGGGAGCAGCCAATTATGTACGCCAATTAATAACAAAAGCAAAGAAACATTTTGACATCAATACAATAATAGTGGGGGACTTTAAGACCCCCTCACTGAAATGGACAGATCATCTAAGAAAAAATCAACAAGGAAATAAAGACTTTAAATGACACACTGGACCAAATGGACTTCACAGATATATTCAGAACAATCTATTGCAAAGCAAGAGAATACACATTCTTCCCTAGAGCCCATGGAACATTCTCCAGAGAGGATCACATCTTTGGTCACAAATCAAGTCTCAACCAGTACCAAAAGATTGGGATCATTCCCTGCCTATTTTCAGACCACAATGCATTGAAGCTAGAACTCAATCACAAGAGGAAAGTCAGAAAGAACTCAAATACATGGAGGCTAAAGAGCGTCCTACTAAAGAATGAATGGGTCAACCAGGAAATTAAAGAAGAATTAAAAAAATTCATGGACACAAATGAAAATGAAAACACAACTATTCAAAATCTTTGGGATGCAGCAAAGGCAGTCCTAAGAGGAAAGTATATAGCAACACAAGCCTTTCTCAAGAAACAAGAAAGGTCTCAAATACACAACCTAACCCTACACCTAAAGGAGCTTGAGAGAGAACAGCAAATAAAGCCTAAACCCAGCAGGAGAAGAGAAATAATAAAGATCAGAGCAGAAATCAATGAAATAGAAACTAAAAGAACAGTAGAACAGATCAACGAAACTAGGAGCTGGTTCTTTGAAAGAATTAACAAGATATATAAACCCCTGGCCAGACTTATCAAAAAGAAAAGAGAAAGGACCCAAATAATAAAATCATGAATGAAAGAGGAGAGATCACAACCACACCAAAGGAATACAAACAATTATAAGAACATATTATGAGCAACTCTATGCCAGCAAATTAGATAATCTGGAAGAAATGGATACATTTCTAAAGATGTATCAACTACCAAAACTGAACCAGGAAGAAATAGAAAACTGGAACAGACCTATAACCACTAAGGAAATTGAAGCAGTAATCAAAAATCTCCCAAAAAACAAAAGCCCAGGGCCAGATGGCTTCCTAGAGGAATTCTACCAAACATTTAAAGAAGAATCAATATCTATTCCCCTGAAACTGTTCCAAAAAATAAAATGTAAGGAAAACTTCCAAACTCCTTTCATGAGGCCACCATTACCTTTTTCCCAAAACTAGACAAAGACCCCATCAAAAAGGACAATTATAGACCAATAACCTTGATGAACATGGATGGAAAAATTCTCACCAAAATACTAGCCAATAGGATCCAACAGTACATTAAAAAAGTTATTCAACAGGACCAGTGGGATTTATCCCTGGGCTGCAAGGTTGGTTCAACATCCGCAAATCAATCAATGTGACACAATACATTAATCAAAGAAAGAGCAAGAACCTTATGATCCCCTCAATAGATGCAGAAAAAGCATTTGATGAAGTACAGCATCCTTTCTTGATCAAAACTCTTCAGAGTATAGGCATAGAGGATACATACCTCAATATCATAAAAGCCATCTATGAAAAACATACAGCGAATATCATTCTCAATGGGAAAAAACTCAGAGCTTTACCCCTAAGGTCAGGACACGGCAGATATGTCCACTACCACCACTGCTATTCAACATAGTTTTTGAAGTCCTAGCCACAGCAATCAGACAACAAAAAGAAATATCTTTTAACAAAAATAAAAGTCATCTGAATCGGCAAAGAAGAAATCAAACTCTCACTCTTTGCAGATGATATTACACTTTATGTGGAAAACACAAATAACTCCACCCCAAAACTGCTAGAACTCATACAGGAATTCAGGAAAGTGGCAGGATAGAAAATCAATGCACAGAAATCAGTGGCATTCCTATTCACCAACAAGAAGACAGAAGAAAGAGAAATTAAGGAGTCGATCCCATTTACAATTGCACCCAAAACCATAAGATACCTAGGAATAAATCTAACCAAAGAGGCAAAGAATCTGTACTCAGAAAACTATAAAATACTCATGAAAGAAATTGAGGAAGATACAAAGAAATGGAAAAACGTTCCATGCTCATGGATTGGAAGAACAAATATTGTGAAGATGTCAATGCTACCTAGAGCAATCTACACATTCAATGCAATCCCTATCAAAATACCATCCACTTTTTTCAAAGCAAAGGAACAAATAATCCTAAAATTTGTATGGAACCAGAAAAGACCCCGAATAGGCAGAGAAATGTTGAAAAAGAAAAGCAAAGCTGGCGGCATCACAATTCTGAACTTCAAGCTCTATTACAAAGCTGTCATCATTAAGACAGGATGGTACTGGCACAAAACAGACACACAGATAAATGGAATGGAACAGAGAGCCCAGAAATGAACCCTCAACTCTATGGTCAACTAACTTCAGCAAAGCAGGAAAGAATGTCTAATGGAGAAAAGACAGTCTCTTCAACAAATGGTGTTGGGAAAATTGGACAGCCACATGCAGAAGAATGAAACTGGACCATTTTCTTACTCCACACACAAAAATAGACTCAAAATGGTTGAAAGACCTCAATGTGAGACAGGAGTCCATCAACATCCTAAAAGAGAACACAGGCAGCAACCTCTTCGACCTCAGCCACAGCAATTTCTTCCTAGAAACATCACCAAAGGCAAGGGAAGCAAGGGCAAAAATGAACTATTGGGACTTCATCAAGATAAAAAGCTTTTGCACAGCAAAAGAAACAGTCAACAAAACCAAAAGACAACTGACAGAATGGGAGAAGATATTTGTAAATGACATCTCAGATAAAGGGCTACTATCCAAAATCTATAAAGAACTTATGAAACTCAACACCCAAAGAACAAATGATCCAATCAAGAAATGGGCAGAAGACATGAACAGAGATTTTTCCAAAGAAGACATCCAAATGGCCAACAGACACATGAAAAAAGTGCTCAACATTGCTCGGCATCAGGGAAATCCAAATCAAAACTTCAATGAGATATCACCTCACACCAGTCAGAATGGCTAAAATTAACAAGTCAGGAAATGACAGATGTTGACGGGGATGCGGAGAAAAGGGAACCCTCCTACACTGTTGGTGGGAATGTAAGCTGGTGCAGCCACTCTGGAAAACAATATGGAGGTTCCTCAAAAAGTTGAAAATAGAGCTACCATACAATCCAGCAATTGCACTACTGGTTATTTACCCCAAAGATACAAATGTAGGGATCTGAAGGGGTATATGCACCCCGATGTTTATAGCAGCAATGTCCACAATAGCCAAACTGTGGAAAGAGCCAAGATGTCCATCAACAGATGAATGAATAAAGAAGAGGTGGTATATATATACAATGGAATATTATGCAGCCATCAAAAGGAAGGAGATCTTGCCATTTGGAACGATGTGGCTGGAACTGGAGAGTATTATGCTGAGCGAAATAAGTCAAACAGAGAAAGACATGTATCATATGACCTCACTGATATGAGGAATTCTTAATCTCAGGAAACAAACTGAGGGTTGCTGGAGTGGTGGGTGGTGGGAGGGATGGGGTGACTGGGTGATAGACACTGGCAGGGTACGTGCTCTAGTAAGTGCTGTGAATTGTGCAAGACTGTTGAATCACAGATCTGTACCTCTGAAACAAATAATGCAATATATGTTAAGAAAAAAAATTAAAAAAGAAGAAGATAGCAGGAGGGGAAGAATGAAGTGGGGAAATCGGAGGGGGAGACAAACCATGAGAGACAATGGACTCTGAAAAACAAACTGAGGGTTCTAGAGTGGAGGGGGGTCAGAGGATGGGTTAGCCTGGTGATGGGTATTAAAGAGGGCACGTTCTGCATGGAGCACTGGGTGTTATGCACAAACCATGAATCATGGAACACTACATCTAAAACTAATGATGTAATGTATGGTGATTAACATAACAATAAAAAAATTTAAAAAAAGAATGATAATGAAAAAAAAAACAAGTCAAACTGTCTTCACAGATGACATGATACTTTATGTGGAAAATCCAAAAGAGTCTACCCCCAAATTACTAGAATTCATACAGCAATTCAGTAATGTGGCAGGATTCAAAATCAATGCACAGAAATCAGTTGCTTTCTTATACAATAATTATGCAACTGTAGAAAGAGAAATTAGAGAAATGATTCCATTTACAATAGCACCAAAAACCATAAGATACCTCGGAATAAACCTAACCAAAGAGGTAAAGGATCTATACTCTAGGAACTACAGAACACTCATGAAAGAAATTGTAGAAGACACAAAAAGACGGGAAAACATTCCATGCTCATGGATTGGAAGAATAAACATTGTTAAAATGTCTATGCTACCCAGAGCAATCTATACCTTCAGTGCCATCCCGATCAAAGTTACAATGACACTTTTCAAAGTGCTGGCACAAACAATCCCAAAATTTGTATGGAATCAGGAAAGATACCGAATCGCCAAGGAGATGTTGAAAAAGAAAAACAAAGCTGGGGACATCACGTTGCCCGATTTCAAGCTATATTACAAAGCTGTGATCACCAAGACAACATGGTACTGGCACAAACACAGACATATAAACCAATGGAACAGAATAGAGAGCCCAGATATGGACCCTAAACTCTATGGTCAAAAAATCTTTGACAAAGCAGGAAAAAATATGCAATGGAAAAAAGACAGTCACCTCAATAAATGGCGCTGGGGAAATTGGACTGCTATCTAGAGAATGAAACTCAACAGTTCTCTAACACCATACACAAAGATAAACTCAAAATAGATGAAAGACCTCAATGTGAGACAGGAATCTATCAAAATCCTAGATGAGAACATAGGCAGTAAGCTCTTTGACATCGGCCACCATAACTTCTTTCAAGATACATCTCCAAAAGCTAGTGAAACAAAAGCAAAAATGAACTTTTGGGTCTTCATCAAGATAAAAAGCTTCTGCAGGGCAAAGGAAACAGTCAACAAAACAAAGAGACAACCCACAGAATGGGAGAAAATATTTGCAAATGACACTACAAGCAAAGGCCTGATTTCCAAGATCTATAAAGAACTCTCAAACTCAACACCCAGAAAACAAATAATCAAGTCAAAAATGGGGCAGAAGACATACAAATGCCTAACAGACACATGAAAAAATGTTCATCATCATTAGCCATCAGGGAAATTCAAATCAAAACCACATTGAGATACCACCTTACACCAGTTAGAATGGCAAAAATTGGCAAGGCAAGAAACAACAAATGTTGGAGAGGTTGTGGAGAAAGGGGAACCCTCTTACACTGTTGGTGGGAATGCAAGTTGGTACAGCCACTTTAGAAAACAGTGGGGAGGTGCCTCAAAAAATTAAAAATAGAGGTACCCTATGACCCAGCAATTGCATTACTGGGTATTTACCCCAAAGACACAGATGTAGTGAAAAGAAGGGCCATATGCACCCAAATGTTCATAGCAGCAATGTCCGCAATAGCCAAACCATGGAAAGAGTTTAGATGCCCTTTAACAGACGAATGGATAAAGAAGGTATGGTCCAAGGGGCGGAGCAAGATGGCGGAGGAGTAGGAGACCTGGATTTCGTCTCCTCTCAGGAATTCAGCTGGATAGGGATCAAACCATTCTGAACACCTACAAACTCAACAGGAGATCGAAGAAAAGAATAGCAACAACTCTCTGAACAGAAAAGCGACCACTTTCTGGAAGGTAGGACGTGCGGAGAAGTGAATCCGAGGCGATATTCCGGAGGACAGACGGCGGGGGAGGGGCCTCCGTCGGCCGCTTCTGGCAAGTGATAGAGCCACGGAGCACAAAATCGGAACTTTTAGAAGTCTGCTCCGCTGAGGGACGTCACTCTGGTGGCGAAGTGGGCGGTGGAACCCTCGCGGGACAGTGTGGTCTCAGGACCCTCGGGGTCACAGAAAGACCGGGGCTGCCTGAGTGCAGCAGAGCTCCCAGGTATCAGAGCAGGGAAGCCGGCTGCAGAGACGGAGCCCAGGCGCGGGCTCTCAGCTCGGGGTTGTCATAAACCGTGATCCGCAGCACAGTCGGGCCACTGCTCCTCCAGCAGGGACCCAACAAGCGGCAGATCCGGGGAGACTCACCTTCTTCCCCCAGGAGGAGAGGTGCGGGAGCGCACCGCGGGGATCTGCTGGGTTTGGAGACTCCACCCGGGGTCGGGTGCCAGATAGAAAGGCGCAGTCACAGGCCGGGTGAGCGCGGAGTGTGGCCGGAGACCGGGGAGACGGGAGTGACTGACTGCTTTTCTCTGGGGGCTCGCTGAGGAGCGGGACCCCGAGTTCTCGGCTCCTCCGGGGCGGAGACTGGGAGGCCGCCATTTTCACTCTCCACCTCCAAAGCTGTACCGAAACTTGCAGGGAACAAAAGCTCCGGAGAGCAAACCCGAGCAGATTACTTAGCCCAGACCGGGCAAGGGCGGGGCAATTCTGCCTCCGGCAAAGACATTTGGGAACCACGGCAACAGGCCCCTCCCCCAGAAGATCAGCGAGAACAGCCGGCCAAGACCAAGTTTACCGATCAATGAGAACGGCAGAACTCCAGCGCTAGGGGAATACTGCACATAGAATTCATGGCTTTTTTACCATGATTCTTTAGTCTTTCAAAGTTAATTATTTTTTTTAACTGTCTTTTTTTCTTTTTTCCTTTTTTCTTTTTTTTTGAATTTTTCTTTTTCCCTTTTTCAACCAACATCTTATCAATCCCTTTTTTAAAAAAAACATTTTTATTTTTCATTTTTAAAGTCATATTCTATCCCTTCATAGTAGTTACCCGTATTTTTGGCATATATATATAAGTTGTTCTCTCTTTAAAATCTTGAGGTAGTTTCTTCTAACAGATCAAAATATACTCTAAATCTCTAGTGTATGGTTTTTTTTCTACTCCCCTGCCTGATCACATTCTCTCCCGTTTTTCTTTCTTTCTTTTTTTTTTTTAATCCTCTTCTTTCTTTTTTCAAACAACTTATCAAATCCTTTTTTAAAATTTTTTATAATTTCCATCTTTACAGTCATATTCCATCCCTTCATCATATCAACCCTTATTTTTGTACATATATAAGTTTTTCTTTCTTTAAAATTTTGGGAGGGACTTTCTTTTAACAGACCAAAATACACCCAAAATCTAGTGTGTGGCACTGATCTATAATCCAGCCTGATCATATTTGATCACATTCTGTTTTTGTTTTGTTTTGTTTTGTTCTGCTTTTGTTTATCTTTATCTTTTTCTTTTTTCTTTCTTTCTTTCCTTTTCTTTTTTCTCTCTTTCCCTTTCTTTTCCCACTGCTTCAGGTTTTTTCTGATTTGTTTAGAGTATATTTTCTGGGGACGTTGTTACCCTGCTAGCATTTTGTTCTCTCATTAATCTATTCTCCTCTGCACAAAATGACAAGACAGAAAAAATCACCTCAACAAAAAGAACAAGAGGTAGTACCGACTGCCAGGGACCTACTCAATACGGACATTAGTACGATGTCAGATCTAGAGTTCAGAATCATCACTTTAAAGATACTAGCTGGGCTTGAAAAAAACATGGAAGTTATTAGAGAAACCCTTTCTGCAGAAGTAAAAGAACTAAAATCTAACCAAGTAGAAATCAAAAAGGCTATCAATGAGGTGCAAACAAATATGGGGGCGCTAACTGCTAGGATAAATGAGGCAGAAGAAAGAATCAGTGAGATAGAAGACCAAATGATAGAAAATAAAGAAGCTGAGAAAAAGAGAGATAAACAACTACTGGATCACGAGGGCAGAATTCGAGAGATAAACGATACCATAAGACGAAACAACATTAGAATAATTGGGATCCCAGAAGAAGAAGAAAGAGAGAGAGGGGCAGAAGGTATAATGGAGCAAATTATAGCAGAGAACTTCCCTAATTTGGGGAAGGAAACAGGCATCAAAATCCAGGAAGCACAGAGAACCCCTCTCAAAATCAATAAAAATAGGTCAACACCCCGACATCTAATAGTAAAACTTACAAGTCTCAGAGACAAAGAGAAAATCCTGAAAGCAGCTCGGGAGAAGAGATATGTAACCTACAATGGTAAAAACATTAGATTGGCAACAGACTTATCCACAGAGACCTGGCAGGCCAGAAAGGACTGGCAGGACATATTCAGAGCACTAAATGAGAAAAATATGCAGCCAAGAATACTATATCCAGCTAGGCTGTCATTGAAAATTGAAGGAGAGATAAAAAGCTTCCAGGACAAACAAAAACTAAAGGAATTTGCAAACATGAAACCAGCCCTACAACAAATATTGAAAGGGGTCCTCTAAGCAAAGAGAGAGCCTAAAAACAACATAGACCAGAAAGGAACACAAACAATATACACTAACAGTCACTTTACAGGCAATACAATGGCACTGAATTCCTATCTTTCAATAGTTACCCTGAATGTAAATGGGCTAAATGCCCCAATCAAAAGACACAGGCTATCAGATTGGATTAAAAAACAAGACCCATCGATATGCTGTCTGCAAGAGACTCATTTTAGACCCAAAGACACCCCCAGATTGAAAGTGAGGGGGTGGAAAACCATTTACCATGCTAATGGACACCAAAAGAAAGCTGGGGTGGCAATCCTTATATCAGACAAATTAGATTTTAAACCAAAGACTGTAATAAGAGATGAGGAAGGACACTATATCCTACTTAAAGGGTCTATCCAACAAGAAGATCTAACAATTGTAAATATCTATGCCCCTAACATGGGAGCAGCCAATTATATAAGCCAATTAATAACAAAAGCAAAGAAACACATCGACAACAATACAATAATAGTGGGGGACTTTAACACCCCCCTCACTGAAATGGACAGATCCTCTAAGCAAAAGATCAACAAGGAAATAAAGACTTTAAATGACACACTGGACCAAATGGACTTCACAGACATATTCAGAACATTCCATCCCAAAGCAACGGAATACACATTATTCTCTAGTGCCCATGGAACATTCTCCAGAATAGATCACATCCTAGGTCATAAATCAGGTCTCAACCGGTACCAGAAGATTGGGATCATCCCCTGCCTATTTTCAGACCACAATGCTTTGAAACTAGAACTCAATCACAAGAGGAAAGTCGGAAAGAACTCAAATACATGGAGGCTAAAGAGCATCCTATTGAAGAATGAATGGGTCAACCAGGAAATTAAAGAAGAATTTAAAAAATTCATGGAAACCAATGAAAATGAAAACACAACTATTCAAAATCTTTGGGATACAGCAAAGGCAGTCCTAAGAGGAAAGTATATAGCAATACAAGCCTTTCTCAAGAAACAAGAAAGGTCTCAAGTACACAACCTAACCCTACACCTAAAGGAGCTGGAGAAAGAACAGCAAATAAAGCCTAAACCCAGCAGGAGAAGAGAAATAATAAAGATCAGAGCAGAAATCAATGAAATAGAAACCAAAAGAACAGTAGAACAGATCAACGAAACTAGGAGCTGGTTCCTTGAAAGAATTAACAAGATTGATAAGCCCCCGGCCAGACTTATCAAAAAGAAAAGAGAAAGGACCCAAATCAACAAAATCATGAATGAAAGAGGAGAAATCACAACCAACACCAAAGAAATACAAACAATTATAAGAACATATTATGAGCAACTCTATGCCAGCAAATTAGATAACCTGGAAGTAATGGATGCATTCCTAGAGTTGTATCAACTACCAAAACTGAACCAGGAAGAAATAGAAAACCTGAACAGACCTATAACCACTAAGGAAATTGAAGCAGTCATCAAAAATCTCCCAAAACAAAAAAGCCCAGGGCCAGATGGCTTCCCAGGGGAATTCTACCAAACATTAAAGAAGAATTAATACCTATCCTTCTGAAACTGTTCCAAAAAATAGAAATGGAAGGAAAACTTCCAAACTCATTTTATGAGGCCAGCATTACCTTGATCCCAAAACCAGACAAAGACCCCATCAAAAAGGAGAATTACAGACCAATATCCCTGATGAACATGGATGCAAAAATTCTCACCAAAATACTAGCCAATAGGATCCAACAGTCCATTAAAAGGATTATTCACCACGACCAAGTCGGATTTATCCCTGGGCTGCAAGGTTGGTTCAACATCCGCAAATCAATCAACGTGATACAATACATTAACAAAAGAAAGAACAAGAATCATATGATCCTCTCAATAGATGCAGAAAAAGCATTTGACAAAGTACAGCATCCTTTCTTGATCAAAACTCTTCAGAGTATAGGGATAGAGGGTACATACCTCAATATCATTAAAGCCATCTATGAAAAACCTACAGCGAATATCATTCTCAATGGGGAAAAACTGAGAGCTTTCCCCCTAAGGTCAGGAACGCGGCAGGGATGTCCACTATCACCACTGCTATTCAACATAGTATTGGAAGTCCTAGCCACAGCAATCAGACAACAAAAAGAAATCAAAGGCATCCAAATTGGCAAAGAAGAAGTCAAACTCTCACTCTTTGCAGATGATATGATACTTTATGTGGAAAATCCCAAAGACTCCACCCCAAAACTGCTAGAACTCATACAGGAATTCAGTAAAGTGGCAGGATATAAAATCAATGCACAGAAGTCAGTGGCATTCCTATACACCAACAACAAGTCAGAAGAAAGAGAAATTAAGGAGTCGATCCCATTTACAATTGCACCCAAAACCATAAGATACCTAGGAATAAATCTAATCAAAGAGGCAAAGGATCTGTACTCAGAAAACTATAAAATACTCATGAAAGAAATTGAGGAAGACACAAAGAAATGGAAAAACGTTCCATGCTCATGGTTTGGAACAACAAATATTGTGAAGATGTCAATCCTACCTAGAGCAATCTACACATTCAATGCAATCCCCATCAAAATACCATCCACTTTCTTCAAAGAAATGGAACAAATAATCCTAAAATTTGTATGGAACCAGAAAAGACCCCGCATAGCCAGAGGAATGTTGAAAAAGAAAAGCAAAGCTGGCGGCATCACAATTCCAGACTTCCAGCTCTACTACAAAGCTGTCATCATCAAGACAGTATGGTACTGGCACAAAAACAGACACATAGATCAATGGAACAGAATAGAGAGCCCAGAAATGGACCCTCAACTCTAT
Source organism: Halichoerus grypus (assembly GCF_964656455.1). Lineage (NCBI taxonomy): Eukaryota > Metazoa > Chordata > Mammalia > Carnivora > Phocidae > Halichoerus > Halichoerus grypus. The sequence continues at coordinate 172,544,783 of NC_135714.1, forward strand.
GGTCAACTAATCTTTGACAAAGCAGGAAAGAATGTCCAATGGAAAAAAGACAGTCTCTTCAACAAATGGTGTTGGGAAAATTGGACAGCCACATGCAGAAGAATGAAACTGGACCATTTCCTTACACCACACACAAAAATAGACTCCAAATGGTTGAAAGACCTCAATGTGAGACAGGAGTCCATCAACATCCTAAAGGAGAACACAGGCAGCAACCTCTTCGACCTCAGCCGCAGCAACTTCTTCCTAGAAACATCGCCAAAGGCAAGGGAAGCAAGGGCAAAAATGAACTATTGGGACTTCATCAAGATAAAAAGCTTTTGCAAAGCAAAGGAAACAGTCGACAAAACCAAAAGACAACTGACAGAATGGGAGAAGATATTTGCAAATGACATATCAGATAAAGGGCTAGTATCCAAAATCTATAAAGAACTCATCAAACTCAACACCAAAAGAACAAAGAATCCAATCAAGAAATGGGCAGAAGACATGAACAGACATTTTTCCAAAGAAGACATCCAAATGGCCAACAGACACATGAAAAAGTGTTCAATATCGCTCGGCATCAGGGAAATCCAAATCAAAACCTCAATGAGATACCACCTCACACCAGTCAGAATGCCTAAAATTAACAAGTCAGGAAATGACAGATGTTGGCGGGGATGCGGAGAAAGGGGAACCCTCCTACACTGTTGGTGGGAATGCAAGCTGGTGCAGCCACTCTGGAAAACAGTATGGAGGTTCCTCAAAAAGTTGAAAATAGAGCTACCATACAATCCAGCAATTGCACTACTGGGTATTTACCCCAAAGATACAAAAGTAGGGACCCGAAAGGCTACGTGCACCCCGATGTTTATAGCAGCAATGTCCACAATAGCCAAACTGTGGAAAGAGCCAAGATGTCCATCAACAGATGAATGGATAAAGAAGAGGTGGTATATATATACAATGGAATATTATGCAGCCATCAAAAGGAATAAGATCTTGCCATTTGCAACGACGTGGATGGAACTGGAGGGTATTATGCTGAGCGAAATAAGTCAAACAGAGAAAGACATGTATCATATGACCTCACTGATATGAGGAATTCTTAATCTCAGGAAACAAACTGAGGGTTGCTGGAGTGGGGGGTGGGGTGGGAGGGATGGGGTGACTGGGTGATGGACACTGGGGAGGGTATGTGTTCTGGTAAGCGCTGTGAATTGTGCAAGACTGTTGAATCTCAGATCTGTACCTCTGAAACAAATAATGCAATATATGTTAAGAAAGAAAAAAGAAGAAGAATGTAGCAGGAGGGGAAGAATGAAGGGGGGGAAATCGGAGGGGGAGAAGAACCATGAGAGACAATGGACTCTGAAAAACAAACTGAGGGTTCTAGAGGGGAGGGGGTTGGGAGGATGGGTTAGCCTGGTGATGGGTATTGAGGAGGGCACGTTCTGCGTGGAGCACTGGGTGTTATGCACAAACAATGAATCATGGAACACTATATCTAAAACTAATGATGTAATGTATGGGGATTAACATAACAATAAAAAAAATTAAAAAAAAAAGAAGGTATGGTCCATATATACAATGAAATATTACTCAGCCATCAGAAAGGATGAATACCCAACTTTTACAACAACATGGATGAGACTGGAGATTATGCTAAGTGAAAGAAGTCAAGCAGAGAAAGTCAATTATCATATGGTTTCACTTATTTGTGGAACATAAGGAATATAAGGAAGGGAAAAATGAAGGGGGGGAATCGGAGGGGGAGATGAACAGTGAGAGACTATGGACTCTGAGAAACAAACTGAGGGTGTTAGAGGGGAGGGGGGTGGGGGGATGGTTAGCCTGGTGATGGGTATTAAGGAGGGCATGTACTGCATGGAGCACTGGGTGTTATATGAAAACAATATATTGTGGATCACTACATCAAAATCTAATAATTTATTGTATGGTGACTAACATAACAAAATAAAATAAAATAAATTTAAAAAAAATGATATAATAAGTTTTTTTTTTTTTTTTTAAAGATTTTTTATTTATTTATCTGAGAGAGAGAATGGGAGACAGAGAGCATGAGAGGGGGAGGATCAGAGGGAGAAGCAGACTCCCCGCTGAGCGGGCAGTCTGATGCGGGACTCGATCCCGGGACTCCAGGATCATGACCTGAGCCGAAGGCAGTTGCTTAACCAACTGAGCCACCCAGGCGCCCCAATAAGTTTTTACCATAACTGGCACTTACTTTTATTTTTAAAATTTTTTGTTCTTTTTAAATTTTATTTTAATTTCCTTTTTTTTTTTATTGAAGTATATTTACAGTGTTAAATTACTTTCAAGTGTACAATATAACAATTCAATAATTCTATAATTCGTGCTCATCAAGTGTACTTTAATCCCCTTTAACTATTTCACTCTTAAAAAACAATAATAATAAACTAGGTTAAATTTCCATATTACCTGCATAAGGTGATATTGTTTTAATTTTGACTATATTAATTAGAAAATAGATATTCCCCTAAGTGTTATGAAGGCATTAGGGGAAATTGGGAAAATCAATGAAATCTCAATTTAATTAGTCAAAAGAAATAAGCCAGACAACTAAAATACTATAAACTAAATTAATGAATCAGAATTACCACCAAAACAACCATGAGGATATTAAACACAAATGAATTTAATGCCCTCCAAAACAAAAACTTATTAACTTCAAAATGCAGACCAATCCAATTATACTATAAGAAGTGGTTTACTCCAAAAAAGTGACTCAGGATGTTTCATGTATTATAGAAAATTGGCAAATATATTCAAAAATATTGAAATTAAGCAAATATGTAGCAGGCTTACACTATGGTAGAACTCAATACTTTTCAAGTTCTCCTTCCTTGTCTCATCCATTAGAGAAGATCAACTCTCCATCAATTCACCTTAACTAAAAATTATATCACATTAGAAGTGGAGCTTCCTTATGTGCTTAATTACTCCAAAGGCTGATTTAAAAAATTGGACTAATCATTACTGGATTAATTGGGCAATATCTATTATTCTAAGGAAGAAAATAAGGCTTCCACTTTGGTCAAGATAAAATGTTTTCATTAAATAGTGCCAAACTAGTCCTGTATGATAAAATTATAAAACAGGACAAAAGACATGAAAGAAATGATTTCTGGAAGTCAATAGGAAATGCAAAACTTTATCTGAAGGAAAGAAAACATGGCATAGATTTTATGAAAATCCAATTCTACCTATATACAATTTGCTCATCTCAACACAGAGAATTGAAGTCCTAGGCAAAGTACAGCATTCCCACCGAGTGAAGAAGGCAGAGGAAAGAATTCACAACAGTTGAAAAGGCTAGTCTCTGCAGGGTGTGGCACTGACAAGAAAGATGCTCTGTAGATTAGAGACAGCAGAAGTGTTAAGAGGGAGATTCCCAGCAGTTCTTGGCAAGAAAGATAAGATATATATATATCTTATATATTAGCCTAAAGCTAATTATACAGCTGATTATTGAATTGAGAATGGAAAGGAGATACCAGAGTTGGAGCAGTGCTGGAAAAAGAGCACCAAGGAGATCTCAATTTCTTCACATCCACATTAACAAATGGTGCCTGTATTTTTTATTATGATCATACTAATGAATGTGAAGTAGTATCTCATTGTGGTTTTAATTTTCATTTTCCTAGAATGTTTACCATCTTTTCATGGGCTATGGCCATTTATATATCTTCTATGGAGGTGTGTTTATTTAAGTCTTTCCTAATTTTATTTGAGTTGTCTTTTTATTATGAATTTGTGTTCTTTATATATTCTGAATACAAGTCCTATATGAGATATAATATTTGCAAATATGTTCTCCCATTCTGTAGTTTGCCTTTCACTTTCTTGTTGTATCATTTGCAGCACAAAAGTTTTTAATTTTGAGATTGCAGGAGATGGCAGCAGTGTGAGAAGATCCTAGGCTTGCATCATCCCACAATACAACTAGATAACTATCAAATCATCCTAAATACCCCAGAAATTGATCTGAAGATAGATAGAACAAACTCCACAACTAAAGGTAGTGAAGAGGCCACATTAAAGAAGGTAGGAAATATGGAGATTCAACTTCAGAGAGAAATGGATCATGGCCATTGTGGTGGGCGGGGGGGAGCCACAGTTGAGGAGAAGAGTAAGAGAGAGACTAGCACACAGGGGGGGCACACAGGAAAACTGAATTTCCATAGTAATTGGCTTGGAAAGTGAGAAGGCCTGAATTTCATGAGTTCTTACAACCAGCCGGACTTAAAGCCTATAGTTTTAAAGGTCAGGATGTTTAGCTCTGGGAGAGTCCAGAGGCATTGGGGCTGCTCTTGGAGAGAAGGCAGGGCAAACAGCCCACAGACATACAAAATGGAAACAGTAATCTGAAGAATGCCTGGCGCACACAGTGGGAAGCTTAGTTGCTCATCTCTGAGAGTTTTCCAGAGAGTCACCATTAACAGAGAGGCCCTTCTGGGAATACTGGAACTGGCATATACCATTTCCCTCCCCATCCCTCAGCATAAACACGGGGCCATGTGCAGAACCAGTACCAACACTTGTTACCTAACTGGCTTATACAAAGCCCCACTTTCTTATGATCCTGAAGAAATTCCCTTCCCACTCATACTTGCCTCAGTCCAAGCACAGTGGCCTCTTTCCTCAGAAGATCAGCCAAACCCCTGCCAACAGCTTGTCTCCTGATCCAGGAGTTTTGCAAGACCTCAGTTCCATCAGTGGCAGTGACAGGTCTCATTTCACAAGCAGACCAGAGCACACCTAGTTAAAATGTGTCACATTCAAGCCTGGGACCAAACACTGCCCACAACAGGCAAAGAGAGCTTCTGCAGATGACTGGCCAGAAGGATAAAAATGGCCAGCAGAACACATGCAGCATACATTGGAGATACTTCTAGAAGTGCCAGGCCCTGAAGAACAGGGAGACACTAAATTTCAGGGCATTACAAGACCTCTTCTTCATAAAGCCCTTACCTTCAAGAACAGGAGACATAGCTGACATTCCTAACACACAGAAACAGGCACAGAGAATTAGACAACATGAGAAGACAGAGGAATTTGTGCCAGATGAAAGAACAGGACAAGGTATGGCTGGAGATCTAAGCAAAACAGATATAAGTAACTGCCTGATGGAGAATTTAAAACCACAATCATAAGGATACTCACTGGACCTAAGAAAAGAGTGGAGGACATCAGCGAGACCATTAACAGAGAGATAAGAAGTAACATAGCACAGATAAAAGGCTCAATAAATGAAATGAGAAACACAGTTGATGGAATGAACAGCAGGCTGGAACAAGTGGAGGAACAAATTAATGACCTAGAAGACAGTAATGGAGGGTAATCAAGCTGAACAAAAAAGTTAAAAACAAAAAAAAAGAATTATACAAAACTAGAATAGACTTCAGGAATTCCGTGACTTTGTGACTTCGTCAAATGTAATAACATTCGTACTATAGGAGTCCCAGAAGGAGAGAGAGAAAAATGGGTAGAGAATTTATTTGAAGAAATAATAGCTGAAAACTTCCCTAATCTGAGGAAGAAAACAGATATCCAGATCCAGGAGGTACAGAAGACCCCCAATAAAATCAACAAAAGTAGACCCACAACAAGGCATATTGTAATTAAATTGAGAAAATATACTGATTTAAAAAAATACTAACAACAGCAAGACAAAAGAAGAAAGCTACATACAAAAATATACCATAAGGCTATCTCAGCAGTACTTTCAGCAGAAACTTTCCAAACCAGAAAAGAGTGGGATGATATATTCAAAGTGCTGACTAGGAAAAACCTGCAGCCAAGAATACTCTATCCATCAAGGCTATCATTCAGAACAGAAGGAGAGAGAAAGTGTTTCCCAGACAAACAAAAACTAAAGAAGTTCATGACCACTAAACAAGCCTTGCAAAAAGTATTAAAAGGGACTCTCTGGGTGAAAAGAAAAGACCAAAAATGACAGTATGAAGGTAGGAAACACAAAAGTAGTAAAAATGAATATTTCTATTAAAAAAATCAGCCATATCCAACTCTTGGTTTCAGCTCAGGTCATGATCTCAGAGTCATAAGATCGAGCCCCGCATCAGGCTCTGCTCTCAGTGCAGAGTCTGCTTGGGATTCTCTCCCTCTCCATCTCCCTTTCCCCTGCTCTCTCTCTTTCTCTCTCTAAAATAAATAAATTTTTAAAAGAAATCAGCCAAAGAACTCACAAACTAAAGAATGTAAAATATGACACCATATACCTAAAACATGGGGAGGAGAGGAGTAAGAATGGGTTCAAACTTAAATAACCATGAACATAATATAGATCGCTATAATGCAGAAGATGTTATATATAAACCTAATGGTAATGACAAGTCAAAAACTATTAATATATATGCAAAGAATAAAGAGAAAGAAATCCAAATATATCACTAAAGGTAACCAGCAAACCATGAAAGACAGAAAGAAAGACAAGAAAGTATCAGACAAAATCCTCAGAAACAAAGACAAAACAAGTAATAAAATGGCGATATCTATCAATAATTACTTTTAATTTAAATGGACTAAATGCTCTAATCAAAAGATATAGGTGATAGAATGAATAATTAAAAAAAAAAGACCCATCTGTGTGTTGCCTATAAGAGATTTGTTTCAGACCTAAAGACACCTGCAGATTGAAAGCTAGAGGACAGAGAAACATTGAACACGCAAATGGATGTGAAAAGAAAGCTATGGTAGCAATACAATATATAAGACAAAATAAACTTTAAACAAAGACTATATCAAGAGACAAAGGAGGACACTATGTAATCATAAAGGGAACAATCAGAAATAAAACAAGATATCAAAAAGTACATAGAAACAAATGAATATGAAAACACACCAGTTCAAAACCTTTGGGACACAGCAAAAACTGTTCTAAGAGAGACATTTATAACATAAGGCAAGAAAGTAGAAAGAAAAATATCAAATAGAGGGAGGAGTTTAGATGGCAGAGTAGTTGGAGGACTTTATGCTTGCCTCCTCCCTTGAACTCAGCTAGATAATTACCAAATAATTCTAAACACCCAGGAAATTGATCTGAGGAGTGAGAGAAAGAATTGCACAACTAGAGGGAGAAAAGAGGCCCCATCATGGAAGTTAGGAGGTGCAGAGATGTGATCTGGGGGAGAAAAGAATCATGGGTGCTGTGGAGCAGAGGGAGTCCTGATCATGGAGATTAGAGAGATAGAGAGATAAAGCAGCATGCAGGGGATTGCACAAGAAAAACACTTCCCTGAAACCATTGACTGGGAAAACAAGAGGGGCTGATTATCAAAAATTTTTAAAAGTCAATGGAGCCAAAAGTCTAAAGTTTTAGAAGTCTGAATCATCACCAGGGCGGAGCCTGGTGGGGTAACAGTGCTCCTGTGGAGAAGGAGGGCAGAGGCCTGGGAGCAGACAGCTGCTCTGAGGATCTCCTAGGTCACACTGGGAGACACAGTTGGAGTGCATTTGGGAGAGGCAGCAGAGCCTCTCAGGGGACAAGAAAGATGTCAGGCGCCATTGATCTGCCCCTTCCATTAGCATAGGGGCAGAGATGCCTGCTGAGGGCAGCTAACCTCGATGCCCGCTTTTTGCTACACTTTACTATAAAATCTGAGCCCCTGCACTGTCATGTGACTGCTGCTCTAGGACAAACCAATATCAGCCACGGTGCAGTGAAACCCTCCCCCAGAGGATCAGTGTGGGCCCGCGCCACACCATGTCCTTAAATATGGAGTTTTGAAACCCAGCTGTGTGCCTGATATAAAACACAGGAGCACTGGGCAGATGGCTGGGACACAGACAGGGTGAAGGCAAGGATCTGATGTAAGCCTAGGGCAAAGAGGGGAGATAGTTCACTCTTCTGTGAGGGCTTCCTGAACAACAGCAGGCACAAACTCCCCTCTCCAGGAAAGAGAGTGGGCAGATGCCATTTTTCACCCTTCCCATCAGCACAGATAGACTTCAGCTAGTAGCACAGCACACACAGTGGAGGCTTGAGCTGTGTGCACCAAGCCATGCCCCACTGTGCTCTTCAGGTGTCTTTTTTACTAGGGAAAGTGTGTTTGAGAGCCAGAGTAGTAGTGGGCCCCTCCTCCAGAAGACCAACACAACCACCCACACATACATACACCAGGTCTACTGATCACAGAATGCTACAAAGCTTCAGCTCTAGTAGAAATACATACAATTACACACAGGCTTTCCTAACACACAAAAGACAGAGTCATAGAAAAAAACGCCAAAACGGAGAATTCATACCAAAAGAAAGAACAAGAAAAGGTCATCGCCAGGGATCTAATGAAAATAGATATAAGTAATATGCCTGAACCAGAATTTAAAACAACAAACATTAGATACTAGCTGGACTTGAGAAAAAGCATAGAAAAAAACAGAGACACCTTTACCATAAAGATAAAAGACCTAAAAACTGGTCAGGCCGAAATAAAAAATTCTATTACCAAGATGCAAAACCAACTGGATGTAATGACCACAAGGATGGAAGAAATAGAGGAATGAATAAGTGATACAGAAGATAAAATTATGAAAAATAATGAAGGCAAAAAGAAGAGGGAAAGAAAAATATTGGATCACAAATGTAGACTTAGGGAACTCAGTGACTCTATAAAGCTTAATAACATTCATATCATAGGAGTCCCAGAAGAAGAGAGGGAGGAAAAAGGGCAGAAGGTTTATTTGAGAAGATTATATCTGAAAACTTCCTTAATCTGGGGAAAGAAACAGACACCCAAATCCAGGAGACACAGAGAACTCACATCAAAATCAACAAAAGACAGCCAACACCAAGACATATCTTGGCAAAATTTGTAAAATACAGAGATAAGGAAAGAATCCTGAAAGCAACCAGGGAAAAGAAATCTCTGACCTACCAGGGAAGGCAAATCTGGTTAGCAGCAGATTTCTCCACAGAAACTGGCAAACCAAAGAAAGTAGCATGATATACTCAATGTGCTGAATGAGAAAAACACGAAGCCAAGAATATTCTATCCAGCAAGGGTCATTCAGAATAGAGGGAGAAATAAAGAGTTTTCCAGACAAACAAAAACTAAAGGAGTTTGTGACCACTAAACCAGCCCTGCAAGAAATGTTAAAGGGTGGGAAAGAAAGACCAACAGCAACAAAGACTAGAAAGGAACAGAGAAAATCTTCAGAAACAACAACTTTACAGGTAATACCATTACACTAAATTCATATCTATCAATAATCACTCTGAATGTAAATGAACTATATGCTCCACTCAAAAGACACAGGGTAGCAGAATGGATAACAAAACAAGACCCATCTATACGCTGCCTACAAGAGACTCATTTTAGACCTAAAGACAACTGTAGATTGAAAGTGAGAGGATGGAGCACCATCTATCATGCTAATAGCATCAAAAGAAAGCCGGAGTTACCATACTTAAATCAGACAAACTAGATCTTAAACCAAAGACTTAAACAAGAGATGAAGAAGGACACTATATGGAAAACAAGAAGATCTAAGAATCATAAATATTTATGCCCCCAATTTGGGAGCACCAAAATACATAAAATAATAACAAACATAGAGGAACTCATTGATAATATACAATAATATAGGCGATTTTAACAACCCACATACAGCAATGGGCAGATCATCTAAACAGATAATCAAAAAAGAAAAAATGGCTTTAAATAACACAGTGGACCAGATGGACTTAACAGATATATTCAGAGCATTTCATCCTAAAGCAACAGAATATACATTCTTTTCAAGTGTACATAGGACATTCTCTAGAATAGATCACATACTGTGTCATAAATCAGCCCTCAATAAGTACAAAAAGACTGAGATCAACCGTGCATATTTTCAGATCACTCACTATGAAACTTGAAGTCAACCACAAGAAAAAATTAGGAAAGACCACAAATACGTGGAGATTAAAGAACATCCTACTGAAGAATGAATGGGTGAACCAGGAAATTAAAGTAGAATTAAAAAAACACATGGAAGCAAATGAAAATGAAAACACCATAGTCCAGAACCTTTGGGATGCAACCAAGGCAGTCCTAAGAGGGGAGTATATAGCAATACAGGCCTACCTCAAGAAGCAAGAAAAGTCTCATAGACACAACCTAACCACACCCAAATGAGCTAGAAAAGAACAACAAATGAAGCCTAAAGTCAGAAGTGAAAGGGAAATAATAAGGATTGGAACAAAAATAAATGACATAGAAAAAAAAGGTAGAACAGATTGACAAAATTAAGAGTTGTTTCTTTGAAGGAATTAATTGATAAACCCCTCACCAGACATATCAAAAAGAAAAGAGAAAGGGCCCAAATAAATAAAATCACAAATGAGAGAAGAGAGATCACAATGACCACCACAGAAATGTAAACAATTATAAAGGAATATTATGAAAAATTATATGCCAACAAAAGGGGAATCTGGAAGAAATAATGGGTAAATTCCTAGAAACACAAACTGCTAAAACTAAAACAGGAAAAAAAAAAACAGAAAATTGAACAGACCCTTAGCAAAAAAATTGAAGCAGTAATCAAAAATCTTCCAACAAACAAAAGTCCAGGGCCAAATGGCTTCCAGGGAAATTCTACCAGACATTTAAAGAAGAATTAATACCTATACTTCTCAAACTGTTCCAAAAAATAGAAATGGAAGGAAATTTTTCAAACTCATTCTACAAGGCCAGTGTTACCTTGATTCCAAAACCAAAGACTCCACTAAAGGGGAGAATTACAGGCCAATATCTCTGATGAACATGGATGCAAAAATTCTCAAGAAGATACTAGCAAATTGAATTCAACAATACATTAAATGAATTATTCACTACAATAAAGTGAGATTTATTTCTGAGCTGCAAGGTGGTTCATTATTTGCAAATCAATGAACATGATATTCCACACTAATAAAAGAAAGGATAAGAACCATATGATCCTCTCAATAGATTCAGAAAAAGCATTTGACAAAGTACAGCATCCATTCTTGATAAAAATCCTCAACAAAGTGGGGATAGATGGAACATATCTCAACATCATAAAGGCCAAAAACAAAAGACACACAGCTAATATTATCCCCAATGGGGAATAACTTAGAGCTTTTTCTCTATGGTCAGGAATAAGAACTATGTCCACTTTCACCATTCTTGTTTAATATAATACTAGAAGTCTTAGACTCAGCAATCAGAGAACAAAAAGATATAAAAGGCATCCAAATAGCCCAGGAAGAAGTCAAACTTGCACTATTTGCAGACAACATGATACTCTATGTAGAAAACCCAAAAGACTCCACCCAAAAATTGCTGGAATTGATACAGGAATTCAGCAAAATTGCAGGATATAAAATCAACATACAGAATTCTGTTGCATTCCTATATACCAATAATGAAGAATCAGATAGAGATCAAGGAACTGACCCATTTACAATCACACCAAAAACAATAAGATACCTAGGAATAAACCTAACCAAAGAGGTGAAAGACCTATACTCTGAAAACTATAGAACACTGATGAAAGAAATTGAAGAGGACACAAATGGAAAAGCATTCCATGCTCATGGATTGCAATAACAAATATTGTTAAAATGTCTATACTACCCAAAACAATCTACACATTTAATGCAATCCCTATCAAAATACCAACAGGATTTTTCACAGAGCTAGAACAAACAATCCTAAAACCTGTATGGAACCACAAAAGACCCTAAATAGCCAAAGCAAACTTGAAAAAGAAAAGCAAACCTGGAGGCATCACAATTCCAGACTTCAAGCTATATTACAAAGCTGTAGTGAAGATAGTATGGTACTGGCACAAAAACAGACACAGAGATCAATGGAACAGAATAGAGAACCCAGAAAAGGACCCACAACTCTATGGTCAACTAATCTTCGACAAAGCAGGAAAGAATATCTAATGGAAAAAAAAACAAAACAAAACAGTCTCTTCAACAAATGGTGTCGGAAGTACTGGACAGCAACATGCAGAGGAATGATAATGGACCACTTTCTGACACCATACCCAAAAATAAATTCAAAATAGAGAAAGACCTAAAATGAGACTAAGGATACAATTGAATTACATCTTTGAACTGCTGAAAGTAAAAATTATCAATGAAGAATTCTACTTCACAATTTGAGACATTTTATAAAAATATTTTAAAGACAAAACCAGAGAATAATTGGTCACCACAAGATGTGTGTGTGTGTGTGTGTGTGTGTGTGTGTGTGTGTGTGTATACATATATATATATTTTTTTAAAGGAAATTTTTCAGTGAGAAAGAAAATGACCCACATGGAAATAGGAATTTGCTGGAAGAGTTGAAAAGTCCTTGAAAACAGTAAATGGATGGGTAAATGGAAGTATTTATATTAAAAAATCTTTAACTTTCCACTGGCTGTTTAAGGCAAACATAATAATGTATTGTCAGGTTTATATAAACATATATGCATAATTACAAAAGCACAAAAGATGGAAAGACATTAATGGAATTATATTCTTATGAGATTTTTACATTATAGTATTTAGAACAAATGAATATGCTATGAAGAACATGAACAAATGTTCATGAATGTTCACCAAATAAATGTAAAAATGTTTCATACCATCTATTATCCATATGCTGTGGTTATAGATTTTGTTACTTTTACCTTTCAAAGTATGGTCATTTGAAAGATGCAACTAGCACATTACGATAGTTAACATCCTTGGAATATACAGAGTATATAGTAAAACTATCACCTATTCTGTAATTTAACCATACTTATCTATAAAACTCTGCTGTATAAACAGAAATGTTTTGGGAACCATGGTTAAAAATAAAGGGAGGTCTATTAGCATGTTCGTTTCTTGATTGGAACTAAAAGCATATACAAAATTTTGATGGACAGTATGATCTAGAGCTGTACTGTTTAATATAGTTGCCACTAGCCACAAATGGCTACTTAAATTTAAATTAAATAAAGTAAAATAAAATGGAAAATTTAGTTCTTTAGTTGCACTATTGACATGTCAGGTGATCAACAGCCACATAGTCAGTGAAGACCATTTCTGTAAGTACAGAAAGCTCTACTGAAGCACACTGATCTAGATACTAACTCTCTGGATACCAAAACCCATCATCATAACTTCCTCCTGGTGATGATGGTGTTGGTTCACAGTTTGGAGGAGAATATCCAACATCACAGTGACAATTAAGCAAATTATTGCAAACCTAAAACCAAAACCAAACAAAAAATTAGAACATTTTAGGTACAATGTAAAAATTAAATGCATTATTTGTGACTGCTAGTCAATGTAAGTTATTAAAATATGATCACTTCATATATACAGTTTTTACTTTAATGTGGAAAATAATTTTTACAATAAAATGTAATATAATAAATGTCATTGCAATATCTGTTCAATGTCATAGATACTTATTTGTCTCTTATTTTTAAATAATAATAGCATTCTGATACAATGAAAATGCCTTATTCTAAAAAGGCATAGAAATTATGAAGCTAGAAATTATAAAATAATGAGAGTTGACTTATATTATGAATTGTGCTAGATTTTAAAAAATGCCTGTGATAAGAGCCAACTTTTACAAAAAATGGGGGGAAAACGTAAAGGAAAAAGCTTTCTTAACCAGACACAGATACCAAAATGTATTTTGCTAGAAATCGGAAGGATAGAAAATATCTATAAATGTGATCTGGTGGATGAGTCAAAAGGGTCAGAAGCAGAATAGAGAATCTAGACATAGACTGATACAGAAATTAAATTTAAACTACATAAGAAAGGAAAAAAAAAACAGAAAAGAAACCGTTAATGTGGGACATGAAAGTGATTTGGAAGAAAATTTTGATACAAATCATGCAGGCAGGTCACTTTTTTCCTGGATTATTATATAAAATATGAAGCATCAATATGGCAGGAGACACTAGCCACAAAGTTAAAGCCAAATGCAAACTTGGAAAAATTTACAAAATTTCTACACCCTGGTAGATAATTTCACAATGGATGGACAAATAGAAATGTAAATGGCAAATATAAGGATACATACATGTTTAAGAACTGTATCTTTATTTCTTAACTAAATACAAATTAACAATAGATTCAGCATGTGAGAAGAAATTTTAAAAACTAAGAAGCTAGTCTGGCTAGAATTTGAGAAAAATGCACATTTTCATTCATGATAGGTGAGAGCAAAAACTGGTAAAATATTTCTAAAAAACATGGTATTTGTGAAAATTTAAGTGGTGCATAAATTTGACCCATAAATTTTAATTGCTAACAATTTAAGAAATCAGGTAATTGTGCAAAGGTGAATGTACAACAACATCCATTACACTATTATTTACATTAGTTAAGTAAAAATTTGACATTATCTAAAAGTCCATTGGTAAATGAGTTTTCAAATATAGTATGGAAGAGACATACATGGAAATAAACTGAAGCTATTAAAGGACAAAAGAGATCTGAATGGACAAGAAATTCTGCTCTCACAAAAAGATTATAAGTAATATGTGTAATATAAATACATTAAGTGTGTTTAAACATATCAGTATATACACATTCAATTATAAGCAAAATTTATATAAGCATATATAAACATACATTTGTAATCTTCAGTAAACCCATCACCAAAATTTCATACTAGAGTATGTTGCATACTGCACTTTTGTACAGAGTTCAAAGTTTATTAGCTCATGAGGCCTATAATAACCTCAACACATAAATCATATGTATATGTAATGGAATCCACTTTCCTTATTTAACTCTAAGTTTCTAAAAGAAATTTCCACATCAAATAATTCTGAACCTTATTACTATCCTGGAAAAAGTTACTGACATGGATTTTAAACACTATATGTAAAATTAGAGGAAATATTACATACCCCATGTCCACTGCAATTTTTTTCTGACTGACAATTTGGTCTATTTGGGTAGTCACTGGTTTCTTGGCAGCTTCCACGGAAACAATACTAAAATGTTAAAACAGCCAACAACAAAAATTTTAAATGTAAAGTCAAGAGTTGAGCAATTGTACTTGGTACAAAAATTAGATGCACAAGATAGATACAAATACACACTCCCACATACACACACACACACACGCATACACACCAGATGAATCTGGATTTCATGACATCTACTCCTTCTATTAAAAGAAGTTGGGAGTCCAAATGGCATGTTATTACACTACCACATACAAAATTCTGAGAATGAGATACTATTTTTTCCCCATGAGGGAGCACAGCTGTGAGTTTATTGGTACTAACTGGCATAAGAACAAATATAGTCAACTTGTACTGACCATTTGTAATGAGCTAGGATCTGTCTTTGCATTTTCTATGCACTTTTATAATATATACTCAGATTGACTCTGTGAAGATGTTTTTATACTCATTTTATATTTGCTAAAAATAAATGTACTCTTTTAAGGTCATGCATAAGTTACCGACAGACCCAATATTCAGTGCAAGAACTACTTTAGTCACAGAGCCACATATTTATTGATCAATGCTAAATATCAGTGTTTCTGTCATTTTTATATTTATTTCCAACATTAATGATAATATATCTTCTCTTTCACATTAGCAGGGTGACCCTAGTGTAAATTATTTAATCCCTCCATGCCTCAGCTTATCCATCTTTGAATTTGGAATAGCAATTGATACCCAAATTTTTTTAAACTATAAGTTATAAAAAAATGTAGGCTATAAGGATGAAGCAATTTGTTAGACATAAAGGGATAAAAGTGATGTTTGGCACATAGTAAATGCTCACTAATACAAGGTACTGTTTTAGTTGTTTATTTACTTCATTTTCGTGTAGACTTTAAGTGCTTATTCCTCTATCCAAATTTTAATTTAATCTCAATATCTTTGGGGTATTTTCTAAGATTATCTGCTGGCTTTTCTCAGGTTATCTGATAGAATATCCACTATATGATGAATAGTCTTAAAAATCATTATTTTCTATCACCATTAACCAATTATCATCATAAAGGAAAGAATATCATCTTGTTCATTAACTACAAGTGCTCTGATGAAGCCAGCAAGAATAACAAAGTGTTGGACAAATCAGCATTACCTGTCCACAAAACCATCTTCATTCTAGTTCTCCTTAAACATTGTCATGAGGCAATAATAAACTAGTCATATTTCACTGGGTTGTCTTTAGGGGAAAAATAATCCAGGAAAAGTTAAGACCCATGTTTCTGATACAGTTTCTTTCAAGTAAACAGATCAATTTGTAGCTGGCTCTTTTGTAATGACAGCAAAAGCAAGAGACACCATGAAAGTACTTAGCCCTGGGCAATGGTTGGGATGATGTTTTGAATATAAACTAATCTACAAGACTTCCTTCTTTGAACAAGAGACACAAATAGTGTCCCAGAAGCAATCACATCATGTTTCAAAGAAAAAAACTACATATATATAAGTAAACACATATTTCCTAAAGAGAAATGTTTGGATTATGTAAGCATATTTTCTTATAGGCCCAGGTATGAGTAAGAAAAAGGCAGTTAATTTTATTTATTTATTCAATGATTAGCTTATCTAATTTTGGACAATTAAATGCCCCAAACATACCCCTCTTCAAGTTTAAAATGAATGTGCTGAGATGTGTTTATCTTCCCTACCCTATCTAAGTGAGCTAGAAATCACTTCAATAAACTATTCTCCTGTTCTGTCTTGTAAATTAAAAAAAAAAAAAATCAAAAAGCTTTCTATCACATCTAATATTAAGCAAACTTGCATTGTTGGAATAATGCTTATCTCCATGCAGTATAATTTTCGCCAGTATATTACAGTATTAAATACATGTGTTTTATTTAAAATTTTATTATGATTAATAACAGAGACATACTTTTAATCATGTTATAAATAAGATATAAAGTCTCCCCTCTCTCCCTCTTTCTCTTCTTATCAAGATAATTTTTACAAAAGACCCACAGTTAATGAGAGTAAGGTAAAGACATCTTTCCTTTCCAACCACTCTGAAATCAACTGAACAATGTAGAGTAACAATGAAAATAAAGTATATCTGATGAATTTTTTAAATAACTACAGAATAATTCCAATTCAAATTCACAGACATGGCGCTACAATTGCTCCCCTTTTCCTAATTAATGTGAGTAAAGGAGAATCGGAACAAAGCAATTAGAGAGATTTAAGAACTTCCTGGGATTTCAAAATAAAATGAAGGCCACTGATGGATAAAATGAAGTGAGGAAGCAACCACACCAAATACAATGGTAAAGGACAGAGACTGGTGCATCAGCCTCACAATGCTCTGGAGGATCTGCAGCCTCAGAGTAATAAGGAAAAGCAGAGGAAGAAGAGCCAAAAGGGCAGGTTGGGCAGTGGGGGAGCTAAACTGTGGAATTATCCATGGAAGTGTCCACAAAACCACAGAAGTAGTTAGCTCTCATATTCACTACTCACCTCTCCTTTCTCTCAATTACAAAATGCAGTCAACACAACACTTTTATCCCAAGGGAGAAAATTTCTGAAGGTATTTTGTTTCCTAAAGCAATTGAATTAATGATGACTATAGAATTTGGGCTTTTCAAGTTGTCTCTCCTCTAGGAGAGTCGCTATCCAATTAAACTACTGGAAGTACCTTGACTTAAATAGCTAATTCCCAAATAAAGACCGTCATTTGACAAATCCTTGTCACATGGAAAAGGCTGTCAGGTTTTTTTTTTAATTAAAAAGAATGTAGGAGTAAAATGTCATGCCAACTTAAAGCTCCTACTGAACCAAGTAGGAAAAGTCAATCTCCCTCCCTCCCTCACTCCCTCGCTTCTTCACTTCCTTCCTTCCTTCCTTCCTTCCTTCCTTCCTTCCTTCCTTTCTTCCTTCCTTCCTTCCTTCCTTCCTCCCTCCCTCCCTCCCTTTCTTCCTTCCTTCCTCCCCTTCTCTTCTCTTCCATTTCCTTTCCTTTCCTTCCTTTCTCATGCCTTTCTTTGTTCTCCCTCCATGGTGACATTGGCCAGTTGGGCATAGGCTAATGATCAGACTTTCCCAGGCAGAGAATCACTGATGGAGAGATGGGTGATCTGTAATACAGGGTAGTGAGACAAACCAGCATGGGAATCTTCTGTGGCATTTGTATGCCTAGTCCTCATATGGTTTTATTTCAATTGTTGTCAGTATAATTGTATTTTCCCTATAGGTAAGATGTTGTTCCACTCTCACTACTTTTTTTAAGATTCTTTGTCTTAATTTTCATTAATTTAATTATGCTGTATCCTACTGTGAATTTTACTGGTTTCATCCTATATGATATTCTTTCAGCTTCTTGCATTTTTAGGCTTATGCTTTTTGGCAAATTTGAAAACTTCCCAGGTATTATTTCCTCAAATACTTTTCCATCCTTAAATTCTTTCTCCTATTCTTCTAGAATGAGAATGTCATGGATATTATATCTTTTGTTATAATCTCACAGGTCCCTAAGGCTCTATTCATTGTTTTTCAGTCAACTTTATGTTATTCAGATTGGGTGCTTTCTATGGTTCTCTCTTCAGCTTTACTGATTCTTTACCCGTCCCCTCCATTCTGCTCCTGAGCCTATCACTGAGTTTTACATATTATTATATTTTTTTATTTCTAAAATTTCCACTTGGTTCTTTTTTATGTCTTCTCTCTGTATGCTGGAACGTTCTATCGTTTCTTTCTCTTTTTTATATTAAACGCTCTTAGCCAACATATAGTACATCATTAGTTTCAGATGTACTTTCTATTGTTTCATTAGTAGTTTCAAGCATGCTTGTAATTGCTCTTAAAATATGCTAATGATGGCTGCTTACATTCTTTGAAGTATACTGGTATCATCTTGGTGTTATCTTGGTGTCAGTGTTTTGTTTTGTTTTGTTCTCTTTCAAATTGAGATTTTCCTGGTTCTTGGTATGAAGAGTGATTTTTGATTGAAACCTAGATATTTTGAATTTTATGTTACGAGATTCTGAATCCTGTTTACGCCTGTTTTAACAGTTCCTGTTAGAACTCTAGAGGGAAGACAAGGGATATTGCCTCATTATTGCCAAGTAAGGTTGGAAGTATAGAGTCCACTAATACCTGAGATGAGAAGGACTCCTCATTACTACAAGGAATAAGGAAGGACAGACACCGCTGGGCCTCTGCTCATACCACCCTGTGAGAGAGAAGGTATGACCACAATTTTTTCTGTGTTTGGTTGGAGTAGAACAGTTTTTATTCAAAAGTGTACTGTTTGCTAGATTGCTCCTTTCGCTAAAGAAGTCAGGCTTTCCTTGATGACTTCATTTTGTCTGTTCCATTTGGCATTTTTGAATTGCTAGCTTTTCTGACACCAGGCTTGGGATATATGAAGCAAAACTAAAAGGGAACTCATTGCTGTGTAGTACCTTGGGTTCTTAAGTCCCTGCCTAGTCTGCCTTTCTCTCTTCAGCTTTTAAAATCTTCTTATGTTTGCTTTACATATAAAATTGTTTTTTTAACTGTACATAGTAGAAAAGTATGTCTGGTGCATCCTTCTGGAACCTCAAATCTCTATCTAATCATTTTTAATCATCACATAATACATTTATCACTATTTTCCTTTATATGTAACCGATTTTGTAGCATTAAAGAAATCTTTGAGCGTACCTGGCATTAGATTTTCTTTGAGCTCTTTATTAAAACATTTTGATCTGTAATTCCTCTGGAATAATATTTTCTATTTTAGTCTAGAGGTCAGTTTATCTATCCTGATACCAATACTGCAATGGTTTAATTACTTTAACTTTACAATAAGTCTTGATATTTAGTAGTATGAATTTCTAGTTTCCATTTTCTTCTTTAAAATTACATTGAGGGGGGAGGAGCAAGATGGCGGAGGAGTAGGAGACCTGGATTTCGTCTGGTCCCAGGAATTCAGCTAGATAGGGATCAAACCACTCTGAACACCTATGAACTCAACAGGAGATCGAAGAAAAGAATAGCAACAACTCTCTGAACAGAAAAGCAACCACTTTCTGGAAGGTAGGACGTGCGGAGAAGTGAATCCGAGGCAATATTCAGGAAGATAGAGGGCAGGGGAGAGGGCCTCCGTCGGCTGCTTCTGGCAAGTGATAGAGCCACGGAGCACAAAATCAGAACTTTTAGAAGTCTGCTCTGCTGAGGGACGTCACTCCAGTGGCTAAGCAGAGGGTGGAACCCTCTCTGGGACAGTGTGGTCTCAGGACCCACGGGGTCACAGGAAGACCAGGGGTTCCTGAGTGTGGCAGAGCTCCCAGGTATCAGAGCAGGAAGCCAGCTGCAGAGATGGAGCCAAGGAGTGGGCTCTCAGCTCAGGGTTGCAATAAACTGTGATCCATGGCACAGTCGGGCTACTGCTCCTCCAGCAGGGACCCAACAAGCGCCAGATCTGGAGAGACTCCCCTTCCTACCCCAGGAGGAGTGGCGTGGGAGCACACCGCAGGGATCTGCTGGGTTTGGAGACTCCACCCGGGGTCGGGTACCAGAGATAGAAATGCTCGGTCACAGGCCAGGTGAGCGCAGAGTGCAGCTGGAGACCGGGGAGACAGGAGTGATTGACTGCTTTTCCCTGGGGGCACACTGAAGAGTGGGGCCCCCAAGTTCTCCACTCCTCCAGGGCAGAGATTGGGAGGCTGCCATTTTCACTCTCAGCCTCCAAAGCTGTACCGAAAGCTTTCAGGGAACAAAAGCTCCTGAGAGCAAACGGAGCAGATTACTTAGCCCGGACCCAGCAAGGGCTGGGCAAATCCACCTCCTGCAAAGACATTTGGTAACCACAGCAACAGGCCTCTCCCCCAGAAGATCAGCAAGAACCGCCAGCCAAGACCAAGTTTACCGATCAATGAGAACGGCAGAACTCCAGCGCTAGGGGAATACTGCACATAGAATTCATGGCTTTTTCCAGATGATTCTTTAGTTTTTCAAAGTTAGTATTTTTTTTAACTGTCTTTTTTTTTCAATTTTTCTTTTTCCCTTTGCAACCAACATCTTATCAATCCCTTTTTTAAAAAAATCTTTTTTATTTTTCATTTTTAGAGTCATAGGAGTTACCCTTATTTTTGGTATATATATATATATATATATATATATATATATATATATATATATATATTTCTTCTCTCTTTACAGATTCTTCTAACAGATCAAAATATGCATTAAATCTCTAGTGTATGGCTTTCTTCTAGTCTCCTGCCTGATCACATTCTCTCCCTTTTTTTTTTAAATCCTCTTCTTTTCTTTTTTCAACTAACTTCTTATCATCAATTCCTTTTAAAAATATTTTATAATTTTCATCTTTACAGTCATATTCCATCCCTTCATCATATTAACCCTTATTTTTGTACATATATAAGTTTTTCTTTCTTTAAAATTTTGGGAGGCACTTTCTTCTAACAGACCAAAATACTCCCAAAATCTAGTGTGGCACTGATCTATGCACCAGCCTGATCATATTTGATCATATTCTGTTTTCTTTGTTTTGTCTTGTTTTTGTTTTTTTGTTTTTATCTTTTTCTTTTCTTTTTTCTTTTTTCCTTCTTTCCCTTTCTTTTCCCCTGGTTTCAGGTCTTTTCGGATTTGTTTAGTGTCTATTTCCTGGGGACATTGTTACCCTGCTAGCATTTTGTTCTCTCATTCATCTATTCTCCTCTGGACAAAATGAAAAGATGGAAAAAATCACCTCAACAAAAAGAACAAGAGGCAGTACCAACTGCCAGGGACCTAATCAGTATGGACATTAGTAAGATGTCAGAACTAGAGTTCAGAATGATGATTTTAAAGATACTAGCTGGGCTTGAGAAAAGCATGGAAATTATTAAAAAAACACTTTTGGAAGATATAAAAGAACTAAAATCTAACCAAGTCGAAATCAAAAAGGCTATTAATGAGGTGCAATCAAAATGGAGGCTCTAACTGCTAGGATAAATGAGGCAGAAGACAGAATTAGTGATATAGAACACCAAATGATGGAAAATAAAGAAGCTGAGAAAAAGAGAGATAAACAACTACTGGATCACGAGGGCAGAATTCGAGAGATAAGTGATACCATAAAACAAAACAACATTAGAATAATTGGGATGCCAGAAGAAGAAGAAAGAGAGAGAGGGGCAGAAGGTATATTGGAGCAAATTAGAGCAGAGAACTTCCCTAATTTGGGGAAGGAAACAGGCATCAAAATCCAGGAGACACAGAGAACCCCACTCAGAATCAATAAAAATAGGTCAACACTCCAACATCTAATAGTAAAACTTACGAGTCATAGAGACAAAGAGAAAATCCGAAAAGCAGCTCAGGAGAAGAGATATGTAACCTACAATGGTAGAAACATTAGATTGGCAAAAGACCTATCCACAGAGACCTTGCAGGCCAGAAAGGACTAGCATGATATATTAGGAGCACTAAATGAGAAAAATATGCAGCCAAAAATACTATATCCAGCTAGGCTGTCTTTGAAAATAGAAGGAGAGATAAAAAGCTTCCAGGACAAACAAAAACTAAAGGAATTTACAAAGATGAAACCAGCCCTACAAGAAATATTGAAAGGGGTCCTCTAAGCAAAGAGAGAGCCTAGAAGCAACATAGACCAGAAAGGAACTCAGACAATATACAGTAACAGTCACCTTACAGGCAATACAATGGCACTAAATTCATATCTTTCAATAGTTACCCTGAATGTCAATGGGCTAAATGCCCCAATCAAAAGACACAGAGTATCAGATTGGATAAAAAAAACAAGACCCATCAATAAGCTGTCTGCAAGAGACTCATTTTAGACCCAAAGACACCCCCAGATTTAAAGTGAGGGGGTGGAAAACCATTTACCATGCTAACAGACACCAAAAGAAAGCTGGTGTGGCACATTTTATATCAGATAAATTAGATTTTAAACCAAAGATTGTAATAAGAGATGAGGAAGGACACTATATCCTACTTAAAGGGTCTGTCCAACAAGAAGATCTAACAGTTGTAAATAGCTATACCCCCAACATGGGAGCAGCCAATTATATAAGCCAATTAATAACAAAAGCAAAGAAACACATCAACAACAATACAATAATAGTGGGGGACTTTAACACCCCCCTCACTGAAATCGACAGATCATCTAAGCAAAAGATCAACAAGGAAATAAAGACTTTAAATGACATACTGGACCAAATGGACTTCACAGTTATATTCAGAACATTCCATCACAAAGCAACAGAATACACATTCTTCTCTAGTGCCCATGGAACATTCTCCACAATAGATCACATTCTAGGTCACAAATCAGGTCTCAACCAGTACCAAAAGATTGGGATCATACCCCGCATATTTTCAGACCACAATGCTTTGAAACTAGAACTTAATCACAAGAGGAAAGTTGGAAAGAACTCAAATACATGGAGGCTAAAGAGCATCCTACTAAAGAGTGAATGGGTCAACCAGGAAATTAAAGAAGAATTTAAAAAATTCATGGAAACCAATGAAAATGAAAACACAACTGTTCAAAATCTTTGGGATGCAGCAAAGGCAGTCCTAAGAGGAAAGTATATAGCAACACAAGCCTTTCTCAAGAAACAAGAAAGGTCTCAAATACACAACCTAACCCTACACCTAAAGGAGCTGGAGAAAGAACAGCAAATAAAGCCTAAACCCAGCAGGAGAAGAGAAATAATAAAGATCAGAGCAGAAATCAATGAAATAGAAACCAAAAGAACAGTAGAACAGATCAACGAAACTAGGAGCTGGTTCTTTGAAAGAATTAACAAGATTGATAAACCCCTGGCCAGACTTATCAAAAAGAAAAGAGAAAGGACCCAAATAAATAAAATCATGAATGAAAGAGGAGAGATTACAACCAACACCAAAGGAATACAAACAATTATAAGAACATATTATGAGCAACTATATGCCAGCAAATTAGATAATCTGGAAGAAATGGATGCATTCCTAGAGATGTATCAACTACCAAAACTGAACCAAGAAGAAATAGAAAACCCGAACAGAACTATAACCACTAAGAAAATTGAAGCACTCATCAAAAATCTCCCAACAAACAAAAGCTCAGGGCCAGATGGCTTCCCAGGGGAAATCTACCAAACATTTAAAGAAGAATTAATATCTATTCTTCTGAAACTGTTCCAAAAAATAGAAATGGAAGGAAAACTTCCAAACTCGTTTTATAAGGCCACCTTTACCTTGATCCCAAAACCATACAAAGACCTCATCAAAAAGGAGAATTATAGACCAATATCCTTGATGAACATGGATGCAAAAATTCTCACCAAAATACTAGCCAATAGGATCCAACTGTACATTAAAAGGATTATTCACCACGACCAAGTCGGATTTATCCCTGGGCTGCAAGGTTGCTTCAACATCTGCAAATCAATGAATGTGATACAACATTAATCAAAGAAAGAACAAGAACCATATGATCTTCTCAATAGATGCAGAAAAACATTTGACAAAGTACAGCATCCTTCCTTTTTTAAAAAAAAAAGATTTTTTTTACTTATTTGACACAGAGAGAGACAGTGAGAGAGGGAACACAAGCAGGGGGAGTGGGAGAGGGAGAAGCAGGCCTCACGCTGAGCAGGGAGCCCGATGCAGGGCTCGATCCCAGGACCCTGGGATCATGACCTGAGCTGAAGGCAGACGCTTAATGACTGAGCCATGCAGGCGCCTCAGTACAGCATCTTTTCTTGATCAAAACTCTTCAGAGTATAGGGACAAAGAGTACATATCTCAATATCATAAAAGCCATCTATGAAAAACCCACAGCGAATATCATTCTCAATGGGGAAAAACTGAGAGCTTTCCCCCTAAGGTCAGGAACATGACAGGGATGTCCGCTATCACCACTGCTATTCAACATAGTATTAGAAGTCCTAGACACAGCAATCAGACAACAAAAAGGAATAAAAGGCATCCGAATCGGCAAAGAAGAAGTCAAACTCTCACTCTTTGCAGATGATATCATACTTTATGTGAAAAACCCAAAAGACTCCACCCCCAAACTGCTAGAACTCATACAGGAATTCAGGAAAGTGGCAGGATAGAAAATCAATGCACAGAAATCAGTGGAATTCCTATACACCAACAAGACAGAAGAAAGAGAAATTAAGGAGTCGATCCCATTTACAATTGCACCCAAAACCATAAGATACCTAGGAATAAATCTAACCAAAGAGGCAAAGAATCTGTACTCAGAAAACTATAAAATACTCATGAAAGAAATTGAGGAAGACACAAAGAAATGGAAAAACGTTCCATGCTCATGGATTGGAAGAACAAATATTGTGAAGATGTCCATGCTACCTAGAGCAATCTACACATTCAATGCAATCCCCATCAAAATACCATCCACTTTTTTTCAAAGCAATGGAACAAATAATCCTAAAATTTGTATGGAACCAAAAAAGACCCTGAATAGCCAGAGGAATGTTGAAAAAGAAAAGCAAAGCTGGCAGCATCACAATTCCAGACTTCCAGCTCTATTACAAAGCTGTCATCATCAAAGAAGATGTGGTATATATATACAATGGAATATTATGCAGCCATCAAAAGGAATGAGATCTTGCCATTTGCAACGACGTGGATGGAACTGGAGGGTATTATGCTGAGCGAAATAAGTCAAACAGAGAACGACATGTATCATATGACCTCACTGATATGAGGAATTCTTAATCTCAGGAAACAAACTGAGGGTTGCTGGAGTGGGGGGTGGGGTGGGAGGGATGGGGTGACTGGGTGAGGGACACTGGGGAGGGTATGTGTTCTGGTAAGCACTGTGAATTGTGCAAGACTGTTGAATCTCAGATCTGTACCTCTGAAACAAATAATGCAATATATGTTAAGAAAGAAAAAAAGAAGAAGAAGAATGTAGCAGGAGGGGAAGAATGAAGGGGGGGAAATCGGAGGGGGAGAAGAACCATGAGAGACGATGGACTCTGAAAAACAAACTGAGGGTTCTAGAGGGGAGGGGGATGGGAGGATGGGTTAGCCTGGTGATGGGTATTGAGGAGGGCACGTTCTGCATGGAGCACTGGGTGTTATGCACAAACAATGAATCATGGAACACTATATCTAAAACTAATGATGTAATGTATGGGGATTAACACAACAATAAAAAAATTAAAAAAAAAAACAAAGCTGTCATCATCAAGACAGGATGGCACTGGCACAAAAACAGACACATGGATAAATGGAATGGAACAGAGAGCCCAGATATGAACCCTCAACTCTATGGTCAATTAATCTTTGACAAAGCAGGAAAGAATGTCCAATGGAAAAAAGACAGTCTCTTCAACAAATGGTGCTGGGAAAATTGGACAGCCACATGCAGAAGAATGAAACTGGACCATTTCCTTACACCACACACAAAAATAGACTCCAAATGGTTGAAAGACCTCAATGTGAGACAGGAGTCCATCAATATCCTAAAGGACAACACAGGCAGCAACCTCTTCGACCTCAGCCGCAGCAACTTCTTCCTAGAAACATCATCAAAGGCAAGGGAAGCAAGAGCAAAAATGAACTATTGTGACTTCATCAAGATAAAAGGCTTTTGCACAGCAAAAGAAACAGTCAACAAAACCAAAAGACAACCGACAGAATGGGAGAAGATATTTGCAAATGACATCTCAGAAAAAGGGCTAGTATCCAAAATCTAAATCTATAAAGAACTTATGAAACTCAACACCCAAAGAACAAATGATCCAATCAAGAAATGGGCAGAAGACATGAACAGACATTTTCCCAAAGAAGACATCCAAATGGCCAGCAGACACATGAAAAAGTGCTCAACATCGCTCAGCATCAGGGAAATCCAAATCAAAACCTCAATGAGATACCACCTCACACCAGTCAGAATGCCTAAAATTAACAAGTCAGGAAATGACAGATGTTGGCAGGGATGAGGAGAAAGGGGAACCCTCCTACACTGTTGGTGGGAATGCAAGCTGGTGCAACCACTCTGGAAAACAGTATGGAGGTTCCTCAAAAGGTTGAAAATAGAGGTGCCATATGACCCAGCAATTGCACTACTGGGTATTTACCCCAAAGATACAAATGTAGGGATCCGAAAGGGTACGTGCACCCTGATATTTATAGCAGCAATGTCCACAATAGCCAAACTGTGGAAAGAGCCAAGATGTCCATCGACAGATAAATGGATAAAGAAGATGTGGTATATATATACAATGGAATATTATGCAGCCATCAAAAGGAATGAAATCTTGCCTTTTGCAAAGACGTGGATGGAACTGGAGAGTGTTATGCTGAGCGAAATAAGTCAATCAGAGAAAGACATCATATGACCTCACTGATATGAGGAATTCTTAATCTCAGGAAACAAACTCAGGGTTGCTGGAGTGGTGGGGGGTGGGAGGGATGGGGCGGCTGGGTGAAAGACATTGGGGAGGGTATGTGCTGTGGTGAGTGCTGTGAATTGTGCAAGACTGTTGAATCACCGATCTGTACCTCTGAAACAAATAATACAATATATGTTAAAAATAAAAAAAGAAGTAGAAGAAGAGGATAGCAGGAGGGGAAGAATGAAGGGGGGGAAATCGGAGTGGAAGATGAACCATGAGAGACAATGGACTCTGAAAAACAAACTCTGGGTTCTAGAGGGGAGGGAGGTAAGAGGATGGGTTAGCCTGGTGATGGGTATTAAAGAGGGCACGTTCTGCATGGAGCACCGGGTGTTATATGCATATAATGAATCGTGGAACACTACATCAAAAACTAATGATAATGTATGGTGATTAACATAATAATAAAAAAATTTATAATAATACAATGACTGTGGAGGAAGCGTTCCTTTGACTAATAGAAATTCTGATGTTTGAATCTTAAGATCATGATATAGTAACCAAAATTTGTAACATTAATTATAAATGAAAAATCTTTAGGTCCCTTTCTCTCTCTCTGTTTCTCTTTCTCTCTCTCTCTCTCTTTCTCTCTCTCCCTCTCTCTCATGCACAAACACATACACAGACACTCAGATACACACATATATGGAATGAAGTAAAATTTTTATTTACCTTATTTACTCCACACATAGTGCCATTGTTCATTTGGGTAATATCCACACTTGAAGCTGTTTTATTTCTTAAAAACGCTGACAAACAGATATGGCCTCCAAGGTAAGTATATTGAACATCATAAGTTGTTGTTGGTACTATTTCTGAATGTGTCCAGTGACAAACTATCTTTCCACAAAGGATATCCCTGTCAATAGAAGGCAGAAAAAAAGCTCATATGTCACTTACTGACACAATATGTTAAGTAAATAACAGTTCAAAACATGAAAATAATTCAAAATGTTACCCAGATCATAACATCAAAGTTATTCAGAACATACATCATCTTAGGAAGTATAACAAATAAGTTCATCTGTATATACTAGGTTCATCTCTCATTTGTATTAACTTATTTTTGCACACACACACATGCTTTTGAAAAAGTATAGTTATCTAAATACACACCCAAAATTGCACTGCGTTTCTCTACAGTTTCCAAAATTATCTCCTTGAAAATTCACTTCTTGTGTACATAGATAAGTAGAAACTTTAGCAACTGAAAATATAAAGTTACAATTACTCATCTTAAAAAAATAATATAGGGACATCTAGACTATAGCAATGCCCAGTGAGTGTCATCTACTATAAATTTTTAGTGTCATCTACTGGCTATAAAAGGAGAAACACTAAAAACTACCCACTTGAGAATAGGAAAATTATATCATAGGCAGAAATGATTAAGAAAGCAGTCATTTGTTCTATTATCTACAATTCTAATATTCTATTCTTCTTTGCCCCAATCACCTGAAATTTGATTAATACCTTCTTTTTTTTTTTTTGTCCTGTATTTATTGGTCTATTTTGCCTCCTTACATAGTTCAATGTCACATCGATTCACAATTTCATTTTCAAATTTGAATTTACACAAACAGTACCTTTTATGGTGGCTATTGGATAGATTACTGACTTTAGAAAAATACAGTTTGAAAATGAACCCCAGAAAAAAAGATACAACTATTACATTTCCCAAATAATTTTTCACACTGTATATCCGGATCTTGGCATATTCCATTAAAGCAATAGGCAGTCTTATTATTGCATGGTTCTAAATCAGCAGATTTCACATCAGGTACACAAGATACAGATGATCCATTGCAAAATTCTGGAAAATCACATGGATCTGTCATTTTCCTACATAAACGTCCTCTTTCAGCTATCTGTGAGACAAAGAAAAATCAGTATTTTTTTAAAGTAGTAAACCAAAAATGTAAAACACTTAAGAGCAATGTATTTCTGTCATTTCCATTATTATTACATTTTTAACTAAAGTCAAATTATGAGTTTACTTAAAAGCTCCAGTGAAATGGATTGGAAAAAACCCAAATGTCCATCAATGGATGACTAGATTAACAAATCGTGGTATATTCGTTCAATGGAATATTTTCAGCCATATAAAGAAGCACTGATACATATGTTACAAGGTGGATGAACCTTCAACACTATGTTAAGTGAAGAAAGCAGACACAAAAGGTCATGTATTCTATTCTTCTACTTATATGAAATATCCAGAATAGGTTACTCCAGACAGAATACAAATTGGTGGTTGCCAGGGACTGAGGGGAAGGGAGAAAGGAGAACAAGGGCTTAAAGGGCTGGGAATCTCCTGTTTTAGTGAGGAACATGTTTTGGAACTAGATAGAGGTGGCAGTTGCACAACATTGTGAATGTACTGAATGCCACTAAATTGTTCACCTGAAAATGGCAAATGTTATGGTACATGATTTTCACCTTAATGTTTTTAAAGGCTCTACCAAATGTAGGAATTATCCCTGTGTGTAAGGGAAGGGGCAAGGGACTGTGTAGAAAAGCCTTATTGCTCAATCCTGCTGATTTGGAGACAAAGGCCAAGATGAGAGCTCTGGTGAAGGGAAGAGCAACAAGGTTTATTGCTAAGTGGCAGAAACTCTAGGCTTGCCTCTATATTCATGCTCCTTGAAGATAAGTACCACTGGCTTTAGTTATTAGAACATAGAGTGAAAAAGAACACACATAGAACAAAGTAGAATGACGTTAGAAGAGATTTCATTGACAGAGAACCTGGCAAATCTGAAATCTGGCAATCAAGATCTCTAATTAATCAGCTTCTATAATTGTCGTTGACTCCTGAAAGTGACACAGAAAAGGCAAGATGCTACAATGAAGCGATCCCCAAAAGACAAATCTTACTCAGTCTCCTTTCAGGTGTGGCTATAAAGGAAAATTGAATGGAAAACGTCCCGAGGGAAGTCAAGGATTCAATCTACTTCTGGGACCAGGAGTCCTTGCAAAGTTAAACTTCAGTATTAGACATGCTACATGTTGCTGACTATTCTACATGGACTCCTTTTCTGCTGTTCTCAAAATGAGATTATTATTATTATTGTTTATTCAAACATTGTATGTCAACTTTGTGTTGGGTGGCTTATTTGTAATTTTGTCATAAGTTGCCTGATCATGAAGAGCTACATTCAGGTATGACCAAGAGGAATTCATAGTGTCCAAATAATCTGGAATTAATATTGAATAAAAACGGATGGGGCCAAAGTAGATTAAAAACAATGCAGTGAAAGGCACAGCTAAGGAGGTTGGAAAAGATCTAAAGACATCCTCAGAACTTGGAAATCAACTATGTATGAGTCAGGTATATAAAGTTACATATTTGAAAGCTGTGTAAAAAAACAGTTTAAAAAACTCTATAAAAATGAACACATAAGAATACAAAAAATTATGGAAAGTAATCATGTAGTATTTTGAAAGCTTACCAGACAAGTTTTTCTATCACAGCATGGTCCATTGCCACACTCTGCATATCCAATCAGAGTACAATCATTAGGATTACAACATTTTTTATGACTGCATTCCTACAAGCAAATATAAGAGTTAAGTAATAGGAATTTTCAATCAAATAAATAATTGTACTTATTGTCAAAATATACAAAATATTTCACCAAGTTAATTACTTGGGGAATACTTTTTTATTTTACCAGACCTCCTCAAGATAGCATCTTGGGAGTATATAACAATTTATGGATGTGACAGAATAGAGATTCTAAATTATAACATGTTATTAACGTAAATAATGTTTCAAAGAAAAAAGTTTGTCATTATATTTTTAGCTCTAAGACCTTACATTAAACATTAATTCTAGAAATTATTAGATAATAGAGTACAAAAATAATAATGACTCTTTTAATATACTATTTTCTTCTTCCTATATAGTAAAAGAGTGATGTTTCACAAGACTGATAGTAATATTTAAAAATTAGTAAAGTGGATAGGCACAAATAACTTTATATTTGTTTCAATATTATTTTTATTACTCGTGTGCTGAAAATTTTATATATCTGCACATTATGATTTATTTTATATTTCTGTTGATGAATTCCTCTGTTTATTTCCTTTATTTATAAGCATTATATTAATGATATTAATTCCTAGCCACCAACATATTATCACTACATTTTAAAATTTGTCATGACAATTTACTTTTGATTTTTTTTTTTCTGGTAACTTCTTGATATTGTGATATTTTGAAATGGTAGACTCATGAATCTGAGTACAATAATCTTTTTTTTTTTTCTGGTTTTGTTCTTTAATTTTATGGATAAAACTTTACTCCACCCTGACTCCACTAAATATGTGAGTTTATAGTATGTGTGTAAAATGTTAGTGTTATACATATGTATTCATTTATTTTCATTTTATGTTGAATATTTTTGAGTATAGCTCACAGCATATTACACTAGTTTCAGATGTACAACTTTGTGCTTTGACAAGTTTATACATTATGCTAGGTCAATAAGTGTAGCTACCATCAGTCCCCATACATCATTCTAACAATATCATTGACTATATTCCTTATGCTGTGACTTTTATTCCTGTAACTTATTCATTCCATAACTGGAAACCTGTATCTCTCTCTCCCCTTCACCCATTTTGCCCAACCATTCACCATCCACCCTTCTGGGAACCATCAGTTCTCCGTATTTATAGGTCTGATTTTGCTTTTTGTTTGTTTATATATTTGTCTTTTTTTAAAAATATATTCCACTTATGAGTGCAATCATATGGCATTTGTCTTTCTCAGTCTGACTGATTTCACTCAGAAAAATGCCCTCTAGGTATATGTATGTTGTCTCAAATGGCAGAATCTCAACCTTTCCTACAGCTGCAGAATATCCCATTGTGTATGTGTGTGCGTGTATACACCATTTTTCTTTATCCATTCATGCATTGATGGACACTTAAATAGCTTCCATATCTTGGCTATTGTAAATAATGTTGTGATAAATGTAGGGGTGTGTGTATCTTTTTGCATTAGTGTTTTGTTTTCTTTGGGTAAATAACAGTAGTGGAATTATTGGATCATATGAATTTCACTTTCAATTTTTCGAGGAACCTCCATACTGTATTTCACAGTGGCTGCACCAATCTAAATTCCCACCAACAGTGTACAAGTGTTCCTTTTTCTCCACATCCTCACCAATAATTGTTATTTCTTGTCCTTCTAATTGTTACCTATTCTTTCTGGTATAAGGTGATATGTCACTGTGACTTTGATTTGCATTTCCCTGATGATTAGTGATGTTGAGCATCTTTTCATGTGTCGATTGGCCATCTGGATATCTTCTTTGGAAAAATGTCTATTCAACTTTAAATCAGATTATTTATTTTTTTGGTGTTTATATAAATTCTATATATATTTTGGATATTAACCCCTTATCAGATATATCATTTGCAAATATCTTGCCCCATTGAATAGGTTGCCTTTTTGTTTTCTTTTTTCTTTATTTTAATTCCAGTATAGTTAACATGCAGTGTTATATTAGTTTCAGGTTCCATACATCACCCAGTACTCATCATGACAGGTGCACTCCTTAATCCCCATCACCTATTTAACTCATCCCCCCACCCACCTCCCCTCTGGTAAACATCGGTTTCTTCCATATAGTTAAGAGTCTGTTTCTTGGTTTGAAAGGATGTGGAGAAAGGGGAACCCTTTTGTACTGTAGGTGGGAATGAAAACTGGTGCAGCCATGCTGGAAAACAGTATGGAGGTTCTTCAAAAAGTTAAAAACAGAACTAGCCAACAACCCAGCAATTATATTATGAGATATTTACCCAAAGAATACAAAAATACTAATTCCAAAGGATTCATGCACCCAATGTTAATAGCAGCCAAATATTGTAGCCAATAACTACAATAGCCAAATTATAGAAGCAGCCCAAGT
The DNA here is from genome assembly GCF_964656455.1 of Halichoerus grypus. Lineage (NCBI taxonomy): Eukaryota > Metazoa > Chordata > Mammalia > Carnivora > Phocidae > Halichoerus > Halichoerus grypus. The sequence goes on from NC_135714.1 coordinate 172,578,081, forward strand.
GTTCATTGATTTATGAATAGATTAAAGATGTGTGGCATATATTTATGATGGAATATTACTAAGTCATAAAAAAGAATTAATTTTGCCAGTTGCAATGACATGGATGGATCTAGAGTATTATGCTAAGCGAAATATGTCAGAGAAAGAAAAATATATGATTTCGCTTATTTGTGGAATTTAAGAAACAAAACAAATGAGCAAAAGGGAAAAAAAGAGAGAAAGAGTGAGGCAAACCAAGAGATAGACTCTTAACTATAGAGAACAAACTGATAGTTACCAGAAGGGAGATGGGTAGGGTGATGTGTTAAATAGGTGGTGGGGTTAAGGACTGCACTTATTTTGATGAGCACCAGGTGATGTATAGAATTGTTGAATCATTATATTGTACACCTGAAACTAATATTACTCTATGTGTTAACCGGAATTTAAATTTTTTTTAAAAGTCTATTTTGTCTGATGCAAGTATTGCTACTCTGGGTTTCTTCTACATTCCATTTGCATGGTTAGTTTTCTCTATCCCCTCACTTTACAGTCTACAGGTATCTTTAGGTCTGAAATGAGTCCCTTGTAGGCAGCATGTAGATGGGTCTTTTTTTATCCACTCTGACACCCTCTGTCTCTTGGAGTTTTTAGTCCACTTATATTAAAAGTAATTATTTTGATAGGTATGTATTTATTGCCATTTTGTTACTTCATTTATAGTTGTTTGGGTAGCTTTTCTCTGATCTTTTTTTCTCTTTATCTCTTCCATGGCTTGTTGGTTTTCTTTAGTGATATACTTGAATACCTTACTCTATTTTTTGCATATCTGTTACTGGTTTTTTGATTTGTAGTTACTATTCAATTTATATATAACATCTTCTGCATATAGCAGTCTGTATTAAACTGATGGTTGCTTAATTTTGAACTCATTCTTTACTCTTCTCCCCTTCACATTTCAGTATTTGGTATCATATTTTATATCCTCTTATTTTATGCATACCTTGATTGACTTTTACAAAAACACTTATTTTTACTGCTTTTGTGTTTTCTATTTTTCATATTCTTACTTATAGTCTTTCCTTTCCATTCAAAGGGACCTCTTTAATATTTCTTTTAGAGCTAGTTCAGTGGTTATGAAATCCTTTAGTTTTGATTGTCTGAGAAACTACCTCTCCTTCAATTCTGAATAATAGCCTTACTAGATAAGAGTATTCTTGGATACAGATTTTTCCCTCCACACTTTGAATACATCATGCCACTCCCTTCTGGAAAATCACCTTATAGCCTTATGGGGTTTCCTTTATATGTAACTATCTTTAATTCTCTTGTAACTTTTAAAATTCTTTATCACTATTTTTTGCCACTTTAATTACTATGTGTCTTGGTGTGGACCTCTTCGGGTTGAATTTGTCAAGGGCTCTCTGTGCCTCCTGAAACAAGATGTCTGTCTCCCTCCCCAGATTTGGGAAGTTTTCAGCTATTATTTTTTCAAGTACATTTTCAGCCTCCCTTTTTTTCTCTTCCCCTTCAAGGATCCCTAAAATGTGAATGTGATTATGCTTAATGGAGTCACTGAGTTATTTAGGTGTATTCTCATTATGCCATATTTGTTTGTCTCTCCCTTGTTCAGCTTGATTGCTTTCCATTCTATCCTCTAGGTCACTGATACATTCCTCTGCTTCCTGTAACCTACTATTCAACCCATCCATTGTATTTTTAATTTCATTTATTGAGTTCTTCATCTCTGGTATGTTATTTTAATCTCTTTGTCCAGGGTCTCACTGATACCGTCTACTTTTTTCCAAAGTCCAGTGAGTATCTTTATAATCATTAAATTCTCTATCAGGCATATTATTTCTATTCCACTTAGATCTCCTGCTGTGATTTTGCCATGTTCTTTCATTTGGGACAAATTTTTCTATCTCATTTTGTCTACCTCTCCGTTTCTATGTGTTAGGAAAGTCATTTATATCCTTTGCTCTTAAAAGTAGTGGCTTTATGAAGAAGAGGTCCTGTAGTGCCCTGCCATGCAGTGTCCTCTGTTCATCAGAACCTGGCACTTCAGAGGAGTCTCCTATGTGTGTTGCTTCTGTCCTGCTATTGTGTCTGAGTATCTTTTCCTTTCAGTCTAGACTTCTGTACTGAATCTCTGCCTGTTGTGGGCAGTGCTTGCTCTCTGTGGTGTCAATGAAACCCAGGCAGGCTAGCTCTCAGGGGACATAACTACAGGAGGGCTCACAGTGGGGTGGTGATCTTAGCAAAATTTGCACTGAGCTGTTAGTCCTAGGCATGCTCCCCCAAAGTGCAGCAGTGGCCAGGAGCATGGTGCATGTTAATGGCAGCAGCCAGGGTGCAGTGTGTGTGGCTGCCAAGGTGGCCAGGATCATGTGGTGGCTGGCCACAGTGTGAAGCATCTATGAGCCCAGGGGCTGGGCATGGAGCAAAGTGGTGGCTGGATAAGGCACTCACAGCATTAGCAAAATTTGTGCTGAACCAGTAGTCTTAGGTTGGCTCCCCCAAAGCAAGGTGGTCGCCAGGGTTACAGTGCATGTTAGCAGTAGCAGATGGGGATGCAGTGTGGTGTCTCTCTCTCAATCAGATGGAAGCCCCCAAATGTGGGGCAATGATTGGGTGAAAGCCAATGATCAGGCAGTGAAAGGATTCACCCAAGACAGAACAAAGGAGATAGAAGTTTATTGAATATACTGCGAGGGAATGTGGAAGGGGGGAATACACAGCAAAGATGAGGCTGTCTGCAATAAGGCAGTGGATGGGGACCATATTTAAAGTGAGAAGGTGAGGAGGTATTTTGGTAACTGTGCCTAGTTGTAAGTAACCCATTGGTTAGTTAGGGCCTATGGATACTTTGAGGTGGGTCACCTGATGGGCCTGTCTGTATTCAGCCAGGTGGTCACTGTGGGCCCTTTCTACATTCCATTGCTCAAGACTATTAGCCTAAAAATAGCCTCTACAGGTGGCATGCTGCAGTGGTGACAATCTGGGGCATATGGTATCTGTGTCCCTGCTAGCTGGGCGTGAATTGTGGCAGAAGCTGAGGTCTTGTGGTGTCTCTACCTGTGGTGGGTGGGTGGGGCACACATAGCAGTGAGCAAAATTTACACTGAGCCATTAGTCCAAAACTGGATCCCCTAAGCGATGGCCATGCCATGGGGGATGCAATGCCTGGAGGCAGCAGTTGGGTGGGGTGTGCAACACTAAAACAATTCACACTAAGTCCAGTTCCGAGGCTGGAAGCCTTAGAGTGGGCCAGTCCTCAGTGGGTGGAGCACAGTGTTAGCAGGTTAGGTAGCAAGTATATATGTAGCACCACCTTCTGCAGGTGGCTCTGTGTTTATGCTGGGGGACTGGGGAGGAAAATGGCAGCTGCCAGCCCCTTTGTTCCCAGAAAAGACCCCCAACATGCTCTAAAATCCTTATAAAGGAATATCTCTCCCATTTGTCTCAGGTGTTGTGCAAACTGTCCATTCTATATTGCCTCTCTGCAGGCTGTTGTCTTTTTAAGGGTGGGGACTCAGCTATTACTTGCCCTCCAGGCTAGTCCAGTGCTGAGTCAGCTGACTTTTAAAGCTCTAGGCTCCAAGCCCCCCTGGTTATACAACCTCACAGAATTCAGTCCATCTGGTTTTCAAGACCAGACATTATGGGGATTCATTTTCCCCATGTGGGCTTGCTGGTGTTTTCCACTTTCCATGCCTGTAACTCCCTCCTTCGGGCAGCTCCCAACCTCTGTTTCTACCCTTTCTAACCTCCCAGATTCAGCTTCTTCCCTACATTTAGTTGTGGAGTTTGTTCTGCCAGTCTTCAGATTGCTCTCTAGTTTATTGACTCAGATATGAGTGATATCTAGTTGTGAACATGGGACAAGGTGAGCTTAGGGTCCTACTACTCTGTCATCTTTCTGGAACCTCCTTGCCTTTTTGTTTTCTTAATGGCTTCCTTGGCTACAAAAGCTTCTCATTTTGATGTAAGTCTCAACAGTTTATTTTTACTTTTGTTTCCCTTGCCTGAGGAGACATATCTAGAAAAATGTTGCTGTGACCAATGCCATAGCAATTACTATCTCTTCTAGGTTTTTTTTTATGGTTTTAGATCTCACATTTAGGTCTTTAACTCACTTTTAGTTTATTTTTGTTTATAGTTTAAGAAAGTGGTCAAGTTTCATTCTTTTGCATTGTAGCCATCCAGTGTTTCTAATACCATTTGTGTAAGAGACTGTCTTTACCCCATTGCATAGTCTTGCCTTCTTTGTCAAAGACTAATTGACCATATATATCTGCATTTATTTCTGGGCTCTTGATTCTATTGATTGATGTGTCTATTTTTGTGCCAGAACCATTCTGTTTTGATTACTACATCTTTGTAGTATATCTTGGAATCTGGGATTGTGATACCTCCATCATGGTTCTTCTTTCTCAAGATCACTTTAGCTATTCAGGGTCTTCTGTGATTCGAAATAAATTTTAGTGTTATTTGTGTTAGTTCTGTGAAAAATGCTATTGGTATTTTGATAGGAATTGTACTAAATCTGTAGATTGCTTTGGGTAATATGGACACTTTAACAATATGAATTTTTCCAATCCATGATCATGGAATATCTTTCCATTTGTTTGTGTCATCTTCAATTTCTTTCATCAATGTTTTTTCAGTTTTCAGAGTACAGCTCTTTCACCACATCTAATATCATACTCAGTGTGGAAAAGCAGAACTTTTCTTCTAAGATCACACAGAAGACAAGGACCCTTTTATTCAAACCCTTTTATTCAACATAGTACTAGAAGTCCTAGCCATAGCAATCAGACAAGAAATAAGAGGCATCCATATTGGTAAATAAGTTGAGCTGTCTCTATTTGCAGATAACATAATACTATACTCAGAAAATCCCAAAAATTCCACTAAAAAACTACTAGAAGTAATAAATGAATTCAATAAAGTTGAAGAATACAAAATTAATACCTAGAAATGAGTAGTGTTTCTATATACTAATAACAAAGTAGCAGAAAGAAAAATTAGAAAACACCATTTATAACTGCCTCCCCCCAAAAAAAACAGAACACCTAGGAATAAACCTGTACTCTGAAAACTAAAATACATGGAATTGTTTAGAGTAGTATGTTGTAAGAGAAGCTGTAATGAGGGTCTTCCTTCCAAAATAGGAGATAAATTTATCAGGTGCTTTTATAAAATAACAATTTATTCCTGATCTTTTGTAATACCTGGTTTATCATGTAATGTTTCAAAGAAAATTAGATACAATGTCTTCAGTTACACTAACTATGAAGTTAGTGTATTATTAAAGTATAACAAACTTTTATTACTATATAACATGTTTTAAATTTACAGGAGTCAGATGATATTCTTTTGTCATTTTTATATTTCAATATTAACAAAAGTGTGTTATGGTTCACAATATAAATATTTTAATGAAAAATTATCAAGAGTACTCAAGGAAGATAGGGGACCAAATACACACTAAATATTAATGTGGGGGGGAGCAAAAATCAATGACATCACAGGGAATTCCAAGGCTAGTTTCAAAGAGAGAGTCTATAGTAGAGAGCAAGTTTTCACAATACGCAATGAATAGTGTAAATCTAGACTATATGCCTGGCTTAGATATTGACTTGTAAGGACACCTGTGCTTTAGGAACAGAATTCCATCATGAGACTGGAAGCCAGAACTTTATAAAATAGGTAGCCAAGGTTCATCATTGAGAAATTTGAGATTCAAAAGGACATTTTCTTTTCTCCTAGTTGTCCAAACCATTGTCAAATTCTCTTCAATATGTAATATCTTACAATTTTTCTCTCTTTTTAAATTTAATAATATATGTTGAAAAATACTGAAATGTTCCTCTATTTCTGGAATAAACTCCAGAAGCATATTCTTTTTCATATACTCATTTCTGTTGATAATTCTGATACATATATTTTGTAAGTATTTTTCAAAATATAAATCAGTCATTCAAAATAACATTAATAGGAGGAGTGAACAACTTTCATGATTTAATTCTATTTCTATATGCCTGCAAATGATACTGGAATTAAAACTTTTACAAGTACTCACTTCACAGTAACATTCAAAAACATGAAATATTTAGGATTAACTTTAAGAATTAAAGATACCTAAATAAATGGAACAATATGTCATGCTCACAGTTTGAAAATCATAACATTATGAATATGTCCATTCTCTACAAATTCTTCTATAGATTTTTAAAAATCCCAATCAAAATTCCATCAGAATTACTTTTTTCTTTAGGTGTGAGTAGAAATAGAAAAGTTGATTCTAAATTTTACATAGAAATGCAAAAACCTAAAATCACCAAATCCATATTGATAAAGAAATACAAAATATGAAGATACATTTTACCTGATTTAATGAGTTAAGGTAAGGAGAGCTGGTATTGGTATAAGGATAGATATATGGAACAATGGAACACAAAGTATGTGATATATTGTTTTCAACATAGGTACCAAGAAAAATATCATTTTTCAACAAATGGGCCTAGAACAATTGGAAATACATATAGAAAAAAATATACCCTGATACTTACAAATATTACTTAAAATGGATCATAGATATACACATAAAAGCTAAAATCAATAAACTTCTTGAAGAACACTTATGAGAAATCTTCACAATCTTGGGATGGATAAGGCACAAGTGGTATAATGCATAAAGGAAAAAAATGATACACTGAACTTCATCCAATTAAAAACTTTGACTTTTTGAAAGATATCATTAAGAAAATACAAGCCAAGTCACATACTGGGAGAAAATCTTACAAAAGACTTGTATATAGTTTATATTAAGAATTTCTATAACTACATAATAGAAAAAGCAAACAACCCTATAAATATGTGCAAAATGTTTGAACAGACACTTTAAAAAGGAGAAATATGAATGTCCCATAATCATATGAAACATTGTCCAATATAATTAGTCATCAGGGAAATACAAATTAAAACCACAATGCACACGTTCAAATGACTAAAATGAAAAAGACTGGCAATAACAAAAGTTGATGATGATAAGGAACAGCTACCACTCTCATACACAGATGTTTGGAATGTAAAATAATACAATATTTGGGAAAGCAGTTTGACATTTTATTATAGATTTAACAGTAAATTAACGTATGACCCAGCAATCTTACTCCTAGATATTTACCCAACAGAAATGAAAACATAAGTCAATAAAGATTTGAACATGAATATTCTTTGGAAGCATTTTTCATAATAGTCACAAATGAAAACAACCTAAATGTTCATTAATAATTTCATGGATAAACACTCCATTATATAAATATAATGAAGACCACCTAGACACATCATAAGTTTTTTTGTTGAAAACCAAATATAAGGTCATAATGCCTTTGTAGATACAACACAGATGGGTTCTATGGATCATCTGGCTAGGTATGGCAGGCAGAAGCAGAATTAGGCACTGATGTCTTCAGTGACAATGGGACAGATGGTTAAAAATAGAACTACCTTATGATCCAGCAGTATCATACTGGGTATTTACCCAAGGATACAAAAATACTGATTTGATGGGATACAAGCACCCCAAGGTTTATAGCAGCATTATCAACAGTAACCAAATTATGGAGAGAGCCCAATTGTCCACTGACTGATGAATGGATAAAGAAGATGTGGTATATATATATATATAATGGGATATTACTCAGCCATAAAAAAGAATGAAATCTTGCCATTTGCAACAGTGTGGATGGATCTAGAGAGTATTATGTTATACCAAATAAGTCAGTCAGAGAAAAACAAATGCCATATGATTTCCCTCACATGTAGAATTTAAGAAATAAAACAGTGAACTTAGGGGGGAAAGAAAGAGGCAAACCATAAAAGAGACTCTTAACTATAGAAAACAAACAGAGTTTATGGAGGTAAGGTGGGCAGGGGATGGTCTAAATGGGTGATGGGTTTTAAGGAGGGCATTTGTTGTGATGAGTACTGGGTGTTATATATAAGTGATGAATCACTGAATTCTACTACTGAAACTAATATTACATTGTCTGTTAACTAACTGGAGTTTAAATGAAAATTTGGGGAGAAAAAAACAATTTCACACAGTTTTAACAAAACATTAATGTAGATTTCTGAATTTCAGAATTATTTTAATTTTCTAAGAAAAGAAAAAAAAAACTACATTTGACCAGATGGACTAATAGATCAACATTCCATCCAAAAGCACAAGAATACATATTTTTCTCAAGTGCACATGAAAGAGTCTCCATTTTAGATCATGTGTTGTCCACAAAGGAAGTCTCAGTAGTTTTAAGAAGACTAAAATCTTGTCAAGCATCTTTTCTGACAAAGGTATGAAAGAAGAAATCAATTGCAAGATGAAAACTGGAAAAATTACAAATATGTGGTGGCAAAACAATATGCTAGTGAATAACCAATAGGTCAATGAAGAAATTTTAAAAAAATCAAAATATACCTTGAGACAAATGAAAATTTAAATGCAACACAGAAAAATGTATGTGATGCAGCAAAAGCAGTTCCAAGTGGGAAATACACAGCAATATAGGCTTATCTCAAGAAACAAAAAAAATCTCAAACAATCTAACTTTATAGTTATAAAGGAGGTAGAAAAAGAAGAAAGTTAGTAGAAGGAAGAAAATTAAAAAATCAAATGGAAATAAATTAAATGGAGACTGAAAACTCAATAGAAAAGATCAATGGAAACTAAGAGCCAATTCTTTCAAAAGATTAAAAATATGACAAACTTTTAGCAAGACTCACCAAGAAAATGAGAGGTTTCATAAATAAAATTAGAAATGGAAAAGGAGAGGTTACAACTGATACCAAGAAATACAAAGGTTCATAAGAGACTACTATGAACAATTATATGCCCATAAATAGAACAACTTAGTAAAACTGGATAAATTCCTAGAAATACATATACCAAAACTGAATTATGAAGAAATAGAAAATATGAATAGATTGACTACTAGTAAAGAGATAGGGTCAGTAATCAAAAACCTCCTAAGAATCATAAGACCAACTCTAACACCGTACACAAAGATAAACTCAAAATGGATGAAAGACCTCAATGTGAGACAGGAATTCATCAAAATCCTAGAGGAGAACATAGGCAGTAACCTCTTTGACATTGGCCACAGCAACTTCTTTCAACACATGTCTCAAAAGACAAGGGAAACAAAAGCGAAAATGAACTTTTGGGACTTCACCAAGATAAAAAGCTTCTGCACAGCAAAGGAAACAGTCAGCAAAACAAAGAGGCAACCCACAGAATGGGAGAAGGGATTTGCAAATGATACTACAGGCAAAGGTCTGATTTCCAAGATCTATAAAGAACTTCTCAAACTCAACACCCAAAAAACAAGTAAGTCAAAAAATGAACAGAAGACATGAACAGACACTTCTCCAAAGAAGACTTACAAATGGCTAACAGACACATGAAAAAATGTTCATCATCATTAGCCATCAGGGAAATTCAAATCAAAACCACATTGAGATACCACCTTACACCAGTTACAATGGCAAAAATGGACAAGGCAAGAAACAACAAATGTTGGAGAGGTTGTGGAGAAAGGGGAACCCTCTTACACTGTTGGTGGGAATGCAACTTGGTACAGCCACTTTGGAAAACAGTGGGGAGGTGCCTCAAAAAATTAAAAATAGAGGTACCCTATGACCCAGCAATTGCATTACTGGGTATTTACCCCAAAGACACAGATGTAGTGAAAAGAAGGGCCATATGCACCCAAATGTTCATAGCAGCAATGTCCACAATAGCCAAATAGCCTGTGGAAAGAGGCGAGATGCCCTTCAACAGACAAATGGATAAAGAAGATGGGGTCCATATATACAATGGAATATTACTCAGCCATCAGAAAGGATAAATACCCAACTTTTACATCAACATGGATGAGACTGGAGATTATGCTAAGTGAAAGAAGTCAAGCAGAGAAAGTCAATTATCATATGGTTTCACTTATTTGTGGAACATAAGGAATAGCATGGAGGACATTAGGAGAAGGAAGGGAAAAATGAACAGGGGGAAATCGGAGGGAGAGATGAACCATGAGAGACTATGGACTCTGAGAAACAAACTGAGGGTTTTAGAGGGGAGGGGCGTGGGGGGATGGGTTAGCCCAGTGATGGGTATTAAGGAAGGCACATACTGCATGGAGCACTGGGTGTTATACGAAAACAATGAATCATGGAACACTACATCAAAAACTAATGATGTACTGTATGGTGACCAACATAACATAATAAAATTAAATTAAATTAAAAAATAAAAAGAATCATAAGACCAAGACCAGATGGCTTCACTGGTGAATTCTTCCAAACATTCACAAAAGGTTTAATACTTACTTTCCTAAACTCTTCCTGAAAATTGTAGAGGAGGGATCATTTTCAAATTTACTTGATGAGGCCTAAATACAAATTATTCAGGCGCTTAAGTATCTATCCTTAACACACTTTATTCATCTTTCATGCATATATTTCATGTGTATTTTATATCACAATGAAATGATAAGTATGACATAAATATTTATTGTTAAAGTGGGCAGAGAACTTCCTTTCAAGGGAACTAAAATATACTAAAGTATGTTTTAAGAAAAAGAATATAATTTAAATGAAATTCTTTCAGGAGGGAACTGTGACATGCAAAGAAAAATACTAATAACCAAAAGGAACAATAGGTAAAATAAAGAAAGTATTTTGAGAATAAAATCTTCAGGGTATTTTCTAATGAAAAGCACAGAGGTGACAGAAATATACTATTTACAAGAATTTTATGTAAGTTAAATCCCATTATTTTGGAGGTGGCCTAGATATGGTTAAATATGTATGCTAAGAATGCAAGAATAATCACTAGAGGAAAATAAAAAGTACAGATCCACTAAATTGTTGCAATAAATGGTGGAAGAAAGAAAAACAAAGCATGAAGTTTCCAAAGAAATGAACAAAAATTCAATTAAAAAATAAACATGGCAAAATGAACATAGAAAATATGAAAATTTTGAGACAACTAAACATAAAAAGTATGCAATCTAGAGGAGTGTAAGGAGTCAAAACAGCTAAATGTAATGAGATATCCTAGAGAAGATCCTGGTATCAGAAAGAAGCTATTTGGTAAAAAGAAAAGAAATCCAAATAAATTGTGGACTTTGGTTAATTAAAAATATGCAAAAATATTAATCACAATAATGTTTAAGAGGATAATATGATAAATCAAAGACAAATTGGATAGTAAATCAAAACCCAATGTAGATCTTGAGCTTACTAGTACAGAAAAACTAAATGAGAAGGGAGAAATATCAGGGAAATACTGACTAACAAAAGCTAATTTGTGCATAGATATATAGATATGTCAGACCAAATAGACTTTAAAACAACATTAGAGATAAAGAGATTCAGCATTTGAATATAAAAGTTAAATTTCTAGGAAGATATAACAATCATAATATAAGTCTCCACTGTAGAAAACAGCTTCAAAAAACAGAAAGTATAAATTGAAGAATATATACTGAGAATTAGGCAAATCCAACAGCATAGTTGTAGGTATCAATATTATCTCTCAGGTACCAAGAGTTCAGGTGAATAAAATCCATAAAAATACAGAAGATTTGAGGCATTCACTTAAAAATTATCATGCAATCAAGTTCTATATATAGGAATTTTGTTTCTAATAATTCAAGAGTTTATATCTTCTCAAATGAACATGGAACATTCCAAAAACTCACCATGCATAAGTGTGTGAAAACAGGCACAACAAAATGCAGTGATTAGCCATCTTACCAAGCACAACTAATAAAAGGGTAAGAGCAAAAAGCTAAATATAACAATAAAAAGCCAAGGATTATTATTAATCCAATTCTGTGAAGTCAAGTTAAAATAAATGACATTCCCTCAGATGCAAGGATGGAAATTAGGAGATGAGGAGGTACAACATACATGTAGTAACAGTGAACCCATGCAGGCACTTTGAGGAATTCACATACTTGAGGTGATAATTACAGGATTGATGTTACCAATGTTTATGATACAGGAAGGTAGGTGTTACTATTAACGCTTACACCGTAAAGAAAATCTACCTCTTTAATCCATGCTACACTTATGCTTCACTTAAGCTTTTCAAATGCTTCAAATTCAGGATGAGTCAGTTATCACATGCCCCATATCTCTGTATCTTGGATGTTTAATAAAATGGTAGCCGCAAACTCTTTCAAAAAGGGTCCTCCTACATCACATCTACATTTATAAAACTACATGAGAAACACAAAAACAAATCTTTAGATGAATTAGAAATGTTTGTCACTAACCTCTGCAAGGCCGCAATCACATTCTTCGGGAGGTTCCAAAATTCCATTGCCACAAACTGCTGCTGCTCTTCCTTGGTAAACCACTTCTGAAACTGTTTGATTCCGAAGACATTCAAATTCAGGCTGTGAAACCATACGCTTAAATTCATCCATGCTGCAACTGCTAAAAAACTTTACACCATGGGAATGTCTAAAAATAAATTATATTCCTCAGATAAATGGAATAAAATGGAAAAAAATCACTATCAAAATAACACTCTATGAATTACTGAAAAGTACCATAAATTCTGTAATACTGCACTTACAGAGGAGCCAAGAAGGAAGGGAGAGGATTTTTATCTTTAATACAAGTTGTAAATAAAAGCAATGTTTATTTCTATTGTAATTCAATACAATAGACATCTAGCAAGTAGAGGAAGTTAAGGTGACATGAGTTAAAATATATTACAACACAAATAATGTTTGCCACACAAAAAATCTCTCTTTAGCTATGTTCTACTATTATTTTCATTATGATTGCCAACATCCCAATTATAATCATTATTATAAGCATTAATTATAAGAAAATGAAGCATACTAGAAAAATTTATGTGGAAAACTGAAGAAATAATAACGGTGTTACAGGAAAAATGAGAATCATTTGTATTTTGATAACAAAATTAATCAATTAAAATATCTCAACACTAATTATATAAAATATATAAGCCCTAGATTTGTTTTATTTTGTTACCTTTTGAAATATTTCTGTACTTCTACATGCACTATTTAATGAATGTTTATTTCATTTTGTAACAATCTACAACTTAGAGAAATGACAAAAAAATAGACCAAAAAATAAATTTTTCCCAAAACAATGAATAAGTTGCCAAACATGATTCTAATAACTCTAAATATTTTAATGTATAATTCCTACATAGACATTAATTCTAAAAAAGACCCTTCAAAATCAGGAAATAATGTCATCCAAATTTCACCATCATCACAATATTGGCACTTTATAGCAAAAAGATCCAGTTGAGAGTCAACCATCGCATTTTTTCTTCAATTTTTTTCTCTCCAAATTTTTATTTAAATTCCAGTTAGTTAACATGCAGTGTAACATTGCTTTCTGGTATAGAACTTAGTGATTCATCACTTACATGAGACTCCCAGTGGTCATCACAACAATGCTCTTCTTAATATCCATCACCCATTTAACCCATCCCCCCACACAACCTCCCCTCCAGCAAACCTCAGTTTTATTTCTATAGTTAAGAGTCTCTTTTATGGTTTGCCTCTCTGTTTTTCCCCTAAGTTCACTGTTCTATTTCTTAAATTCTACATGTGAGGGAAATCATATGGCATTTGTTTTTCTCTGACTGACTTATTTGGTATAACATAATACTCTCTAGATCCAGCCACACCATTGCAAATGGCAAGATTTCATCTTTTTATGGCTGAGTAATATCCCATTGTGTATATATACCACATCTTCTTTATCCATTCATCAGTCAATGGCCACTTGGGCTCTCTCCATAATTTGGCTACTGATGATAATGCTGTTACATAAACCTCAGAGTGCATGTATCCCATAGAATCAGTATTTTTGTATCCTTTGGGTAAATACCCAGCTATGCAACTGATGGATCATAGGGTAGTTCTATTTTTAACTTTTTGAGGAAACTCTATACTGTTCTCCAGACTGGCTGCAGCAGTTTGCATTCCCACCAACAGTGTAAGAGGGTTCCCCATTCTCTGCATCCTTGCCAACACCTGTTTCTTGTGTTGTTAATTTTAGCTATTCTGACAGGTGTGAGGTGATATCTCATTGTTGTTTTGATTTATATTTCCCTGATGATGAGTGATGTTGAGCATCTTTCCATGTGTCCATTAGCCATCTGGATGTCATCTTTGGAAAAATGTCTGATCATGTCTTCTGCCCATTTCTTGACTGGATTATTTGTTTTTTGGGTGTTGAGTTCATTGATAGGTTCTTTATAGATTTTGAATACTAACCCTTTATCAGATATGCCCTTTGCAAATATATTCTCCCATTCCAAAGGTTGACTTTTAGTTTTGTTGATTGTTTCCTTCACTGTGAAGAAGGTTTTATCTTGATGAAATCCCAATAGTTCGTTTTTGCTTTTGTTTCCCTTGCCTCCAGCAATGTGTCTAATAAGAAGTTGCTATGGCTGAGGTCAAAGAGGTTGCTGTCTGTGCTCCCCTCTAGGATTTTGATGGCTTCAGGTCTCACATTTAGGTCTTTCATTCATTTTGAATTTATTTTTGTGTATGGTATAAGAAAGTGGTCCATTTTCATTCTTCTGCATGTTGCTATCCAGTTTTCCCAGCACCATTTGTTGAAAAAACTTTTTTCCATTGGATATTCTTTCCTGCTTTGTCAAAGATTAGTTGACCATATAGTTGTGGGTCCATTTCTGGGTTTTCTATTCTGTTCCATTGATCTCTATATCTGTTTTTGTTCCAGTACCATACTATCTTGATGACTACAGCTTTATAATATAGTTTGAAGTCCAGAATTGAGATGCCTCCAGGTTTACTTTTCTTTTTCAAGATTGGTTTGGCTATTCAGGGTCTTTTGTGGTTCCATACAAATTTTAGGACTGTTTGTTATATTTTTGTGAAAAAGGCTGTTGGTGTTTTCATAGGGATTGCATTAAATGTAGAGATTGCTTTGGATAGTATAGACATTTTAACAATATTTGTTATTCCAATCCATGAGCATGGACTGATCTTCCACTTCTTTGTGTCATCTTCAATTTCTTGCATCAGTGTTTTAGAGTTTTCAGAGTACAGATAATTCCCCTCTTTGGTTAGGTTTATTCCTAGGTATCTTATGGTTTCTGGTGCAATGGCAAATGGAATCGATTCCTTGATTTCTCTTTCTGCTGCTTCATTATTGGTGTATAGAAATGCAACAGATTTCCATATATTGATTTTGTATCCTGCCACTTTATTGAATATGTGTATCAGTTCTGGCAATTTTTTGGTGGAGTCTTGGGTTTTCTGTATAGAGCATCATGCTGTTTGCAAATAGTGAAAGTTAGACTTTTTCCTTGATTATTTGGATGCCTTTTATTTCTTTTTGTTGTCTGACTGCTGAGGCTAGGACTTCCAGTACTATGTTAAATAACAGTGTTGAGTGGACATCCCCGTCTTTTCTTACCATAAAAGAGAAGCTCTCAGTTTTTCCCCATTGAGGATGATATTAGTGGTGGCTTTTTCATATATGGCCATTATGATGTTGAGGTATGTTCCTTCTATCAAGAATTGATGTTGTACTTTGTCGAATGCTTTTTCTGCATCTATTGAGAGGATCATATTGTTCTTCTCCTTTCTTTTATTAGTGTGATGCATCACATTGATTGATTTGTCTATATCGAACCACCCCTGCAGCACAGGAATAAGTCCCACTTGGTGGTGGTGAATAATCCTTTTAATGTACTGTTGAATCTGATTAGCCAGTAACATGATGAGAATTTTGGCATCCATGTTCATCAGGGATATTGGCCTGTAGTTCTGTTTTTTAGTGAGTCTTTGTCTGGTTTTGGAATCAGGGTAATGCTGGCCTCATATAATGATTGTGAATGTTTTTCTTTCATTTTTATTTTTTTGGAATAGCTTGAGAAGAATAGGTTTTAACTCTTCCTTAAATGTTTGGTAGAGTTCGTCTTTGAAGCTATCTGGCCCTGGACTTTTGTTTGTTGGGAGATTTTTGATTACTGGTTCAATTTCTTTGCTTGCTCTTAGTTGTTTTAGTTTTCTATTTCTTCATGTTCAGTTTTGGTAGTTTGTATGTTTCTAGGAATTTATCCATTTCTTCCAGGTTGTCCAATGTGTTGGCATATACTTTTTCATAATATTCTCTTATAATTGTTTGTATATTTGTGGTATTGGTTGTTATTTCTTCTCTTTCATTTGTGATTTTTTTTTAATTTGGGTCCTTTCTCTTTTTTTCTTAATAAGTCTTGCTAGGGGTTTATTAATTTCATTAATTTTTTCAAGGAACTAGCTCCTGGTTTCATTTATCTATATTTTTTTTTTTTAGTTTCTGTATCATTTTTTTCTGCTCTAATTTTTAATGTTTTTCCTTCTTCCATTGGCTTTAAGCTTCATTTGTTGTTCTTTTTCTAGTACCTTTATGTGTAAGATTAAGTTGCTTACTTGAGATTTTTCTTACTTCTTGAGGTAAGCCTATATTGCTATGTATTTCCCTCTTATGACACTTTTGCTGCATCCCAAAGGTTCTGGACCATTGTGTTTTCATTTTCATTTGTTTCCATGTATTTTATTATTTCTACTTTAATTTCCTGATTAACCCGTTCATTATTTATTTGCATGTTGTTTAACCTCCATGTATTTGTGGTCTTTTCCAATTTTTTCTTGTGGTATACTGGAAACTTTCATAGAAGTTTCATAGAGTTGTGGTCAGAAAATATGCATGGTATGATCACAATCTTTCTGTATTTGCTGAGGGCTGATTTGTGACCCAGTATATGATCTATCCTGGAGACTGTCCCATCTGCACTCAATCCTGCTGCTTTAGGATGAAATGTATCTGTGAAGTCCATCTGGTCCAGTGTGTCATTCAAAGCTATTGTTTCCTTGTTGAATTTCTGTTTAGATGATCTGCTCATTGGTGTAAGTGGGGTGTTGAAGTCCCCTATTATTATTGTATTAGTATTAATGAGTTCCTTTATGTTTGTTATTAATTGTTTTACTTATTTGGGTGCTCCCATGTTGGGGAAATATATATCTACCTTTGTTAGATCTTCTTGTTGGATAGTCTCCTTTCTTAGGATACATTGCCCTTCTTCATCTCTTGTTATAGATTCAGTTTAAAATCTATTTTGTCTGATAAAAGTATTGCTACTCTGGCTTTCTTTTGACGGCCATTGGCATGATAAATGGTTTGCCATCCCCTCACAATCTGCAGGTGTCTTTAGGTTAAAAATGAGTCTCTTGTAGGTAGCATGTAGATGGGTTTTGTTTTTTATCCATTCTAACACCCTATCTTGTGATTGCAGTGTTTAATCCATTTACATTTAAAGTATTATTGATAGATATGTCTTTAGTGCCATTTTATTATTTGTTTTGTCATTGCTTCTGGAGATTTTCCCTTTTCCTTTCTAGTCTTTGTCTCTTTTGGTCTCTCCTTCCCACTCAAAGAGTCCCCTTTAATATTTCTTGCAGGGCTAGTTTAGTGATCAAGAACTCCTTTAGTTTTTGTTTTCCTGGAAAACTCTATCTCTTCTTCTATTCTGAATGATAGCATTGCTGAATAAAGTATTTGTGGCTGCAGATTTTTCCCATTCAGCATGTTGAATATATCATGCCACTTCTTTCTAGCTTGTCACTTCCTGTGGAGAGATCTGCCGCTAGCCCTATGGGTCTTCCCTTTTTTTTTTTTTTAGATTTTATTTTTTTTATTTTTTGAGAGAGAGAGACAGAGATAACGAGAGAGAGAGCACAAGTGGGTAGGAGAGGGAGAAGCAGGCTCCCCACAGAGCAGGGAGCCCGATGCGGGACTCAATCCCAGGACCCTGGGATCATGACCTGAGCTGAAGGCAGACACTTAACCGACTGAGCCACCCAGGCGCCCCTGGGTCTTCCCTTCTAAGTTAAGGACTTCTTTTGTTCTTGCTGCTTTGGGATTTTTTATCACTATATTTTGTAAATTTAACTACAGTATGTCTTAGCATTGGCTTGCTTTTGTTGATTTTAATGGGAATTCTCTGTGCCTCCTGGATTTGGGATTCCAGATTAGGGAAGTTTCCTTCCCCAGATTAAGGAAGTTTTCAGCTATTATTCCCTCAAATAAACTTTCTGCCTCCTTTTCTGTCTACTCTTTTTCTGGGACTCCTACAATATGAATGTTATTACATTTGGTGGAGTCACTGATTTCCCTAAGTCTGTCTCATGATCCATAATTATTATTTCTCTCTTTTGTTCAACTTCATTTTTGTCCATTATTCTCTCTTCCATATCACTTATTTGTTCCTCTGCTTCTTCCATCTTTGTGGTCATTACATCCAGTTTGTTTTGAATCTTAGTTATTGCATTTTTCACTTCTGATTGTTTTTTAATGCTTTTATCTCTGTGGTGAGGGCCTCCCTGAAGTCTTCCATTCTTTTCTCAAGCCCAGCAAGTATCCTTATGATTGTTCTCTAAATTCTCCATCAGGCATATTACTTATATCTGTTTCACTTAGATATCTGGCTGTGACCTTTTCTTACTCTTTCTTTTGAGATGAATTCCTTTGTCTTGGCATTTTGTCTAAGTCTCTTTTCTTCTTCTGTGCATTACAGAAGGCTGTTATGTTTCCTGCTCCTGAGAGTAATGGCCTTATGAAGAGGAGATCATATAGTGTCCAGGGCCTGGCACTTTAAAGAGTGTCTCTGGTGTGTGCTACATGTACTCTGCTGCTGTGTTTTGGCTGCTCTATCCTTCCAGGAAGTCGTCTGCAGAGGCTGTCCTTGGTGGGAGTGGGCAGTGTTTAGACCTTGTCCAGAGTGTGGCAAGTTTTAACTAGATGTGCTCTGGTCTGCTTGTTAAATAATACCTGATGCTACTTCCACTAGGACAAAAGCCTTACAGAACTCTGTTCAGGAGACAGTGCATGCAGGGGTTTCTGCTGGTTTTGTGGGGGAAGGGGCCCGCTGGGCTGGGACTTAGGCACACTTGCCTGAGAAAAGCAGTACCAGCAGAGTGCAGGTGGGTGGGACTTAGTGTAAGCAGGTTAGGCAGCCAGTATCCATGCTGTGCTGTTTACTGAAGCTATTTTATGCTATGGGGCAGGGGAAGGAAGCCAGCTCCTTTATCCCCAGAGATGCTTGCTCTCAGGGAAGCACTCCTAGAAGAGCAAATAATCTCCCTTCTCAAGTGCCAGGTGTTTTTCAGATTGCTGTTTTCACACTGTCTCTGGGTTGCTTGCCTGCCTGGAACAGCACAGTGCACTATGGGCTTTATCCCAATGAAGCCTACTGACCTTTAAAACTCCAAACTTTAGGGATGTGCTATGGTGGGGGCCTATGCTGGTCTTTTGGGCAAGGGTCTGACCCTGCTGGGATGGATGCAGGTTTGACTGAGAAGGGCAGGCACACTAGAGGGCAGGGAAATGGGCTTTGGAGCAAGCAGGCTAAACAGCCAGTGTCCATCCAGGTTAGCCTCCCCCAGCAGGTGTCTCTGTGCCTATGCAAGGGAGGGGGGGATGAGGACATGGGGATGGGGTTGGGGTTGGGGTAGGAAATGGTGCATGCCAGCTCTTTTGCCCCCAGAGGGTCATCTTTGTGACCACCACCTCTCACAGATGAGCTCCAGAAAAGGGAACATCTCTCCCCTGTGCACCTTTAGGTGATCCTCCCAATCATTTGCTGTCTGCCCCCAGGGTGCTTGCCTGTCTTTTCCCCAGGAGTAGGGCAGTGCCCTCAGGGCTCTATTCCAGCTATGCTGGCCATCCTCTAAAATCCCAGTCTTTGAGCCCTGCTGGTTGCAAAACCTCACAAAAATCAGCCCCTCTGGTTTTCTCAGCCAATGGATTTGGGGAAGTGTTCTCGCTGTTTGCTTCCCTGTGTGTTCCCTACCCCTCCTTTATCTGTTACCATGGCTCCCTTTCCTCTGCAGCACCTGGAATCCATTTCTCCCCCAATCCGTGTTTCTGCACCTCCTACCATCTCCATGTGGCCTCTTCTCTCCCTATAGTTGTGAAGTTTGTTCTGTCAGTTGTCAGGTTGATTTCTTGGGTGTTCAGAATGGTTTGATGGTTACCTAGTTGTGTTCCAGGTACTAGACAAGCCTAGGGTCTTCCTAGTATGCTGCCATTTTAGCTCCTCCTCAAACATTGCGTTTAATTCTCATGTCTCCTAAGTTTAGTTACCTACACTTTTGTTGTTGTTGTTGGACTACATGATCATGGAAAGTTTTGTGATTACAGACTGACTATTTGGTAGAATGTCCCTCAGTTTAGGACTATAAAATATTTCCTCATAATTAAACTGAGGTTATGCATCTTGGCAACACTATCACAGGAGTGTTGCTCAGTCTGTGTCATTGCATCCTAACAAATGGCACAGGATTTCAATTTGTTATATTACTGATGATAGTCATTTTGATTAGTTGATTAAGGTGTATCTGCTAGTTTTCACTCTATTATTACTTTTTTCTTATTAGTTAATAATTATCAGGAGAGAAATACTAAAATGGGTTATAATCCATTACTATCACTATTATTTATAACATTCAGATTCCCACAGATTTAATTATTGGGAGCTGACTTTGTGTCCCTTTGGTAAGTCTCCATAATTATTTAAACACCTCTTAATTTTTTCATACAACATGTTCCAAGCTCATTTTTATTTTCTTTGCTTTATAACTGGAATCAATCATTCCTCCAAAGTGCCCCAGTTCTTTTTAGTGAGGAATAGTATTTTTAAAACATGATCCGGGTGATACATGTACTATTAGTATTACTAGATTTTTTTTTTAAGAGCAGAGATCAAGGCAATGCTAACATCTTAAGAAATATTCACAGCCCCTTTGCTCTTACCTACAATTTGCTATATCCCCACCAGTTCTGGCTCCTGCAATGGCATGAGCTTACAGTCTCAGTAGGGACAACTTCTTAGCGTATGGCTTAGCTAATGATTTATAAGGTCAGTAAGACTTTTAGAGTTCTTATTGTCCTCCTATTTTATTTCCTGCTACACAGCTACTTCTGGTTACTTAGTTCTTTGTCAGTGGATTGGTCCCAGCTGCTGATATTTTTGGTGCATTTCAGTTTGGGAAACTTGTGGAATATGCTTTTGCTTCTTAGTTTGTTTTCCTAGTTTCACTCTGTATTTTGTGAGAGAATTGGGGGAGGCTAAAATACCATGCTGATACTTTTACCATTTGATTTCCATCCTCTCCCTTATTCCTAAAACATATTCCTCCCTAGGTAAGACTCCATTATCTTGGTCCTTCTTTCTAATATTTTCTTCCTTCCTGTTTCTTCTCATGGCATATCACTGGTTTCTCCTCAATTACTAAGCCTGTAAATATGAGAAGTACCCTTATCATTCTTTCAACTTCTAAATGACCTGTTCATGGTTTTAACTTCCACCAATACAGTGATGGCTCACACATTTTAAATTCCTTGTCCTCAGATCAGGACCTATATAACTGTGCATTTAATTCTAATGGATGACTTGGAATCCCCAAATTAACATAAACTGCCCTCAAGACTTCTCCTCATTTTTCTGCTTTCCTAAAATACTTGCCTTTTTCAGTATCGGTTAATAATTATGATATCAAAAAGTCTACAAATAATTCTTCACATCTCCTTTTTTTTCTCAATCTTAATAAACTACTATAGATTATTATGAGAATCATCTCCAAAATATTACTATATTGTTCCCTCTGATATATTTTAATTCATTTTAAGATAATTTTTACTATCCATACTGCATAAATCAACTTAAAATGTATTTGGTTAACATTTATCACAAAATCCCAACTCTTGCATCCTGATTGTACAATCAGACTCTTTCATACACATTCCTGAATCACCTTGCCTTCCTCCCCTGACTTATGCTTTAGCCTCATTGTATTTTACTTTCTTTTCTTTACGTCCAAAACATTCTTCCTTATAGTCCCAGCTATTTCTTTTTTTTTTTTTTTTCATTTTTATCCATCTCTCAATATCCTTATTCTAGTCTGTTGAGCTTTTCAAGCTTCTTGCGAATCAAGTATCAATTTGCTTGCCTGGAAAGTTTTCAACAAGCTCTTTACATGACCAAATTCATATCCCTCATAACTATTTCCTCAGAAAACTTCCTTTATCAGAAAGTTTATTCTCCCCATGTATTCCCTATTTATTTAGTTGTTGGCACCTATAATAAGCTGTTTATACTTTGTTTATTTCTAGGTCTACTTTTAAATTTTCAGACCCTGATATGTTAAGATATTTATGACATATTATCTTGTTAGCCATTTATAGGACTAACACGATCCTGCAAAGCAGTAGATGCTTAATACATACTTTTAGAATGAATGAATTTCATCTCAAGACGCTAGTAAACCCCCAGAAAGTCATCATCAACATTCACGTTCTCTGTAACATCGAATGTAGAAATATTAAGCACATTTTCCTTTTTCTTTTTATTAACACATAATGTATTATTTGTTTCAGGGGTACAGGTCTATGATTCATCAGTCATCACAAATCACAGTGCTCATCATAGCACATACCCTCCCCAATGTCCATCACCCAACCACCCTATCCCTCCGAACCCCCTCCACCCCAGCAACCCTCAGTTTGTTTCTTGAGATTAAGAGTCTCTTATGGTTTGTCTCCCTCTCTGGTTTCATCTTGTTTCATTTTTCCATCACTTCCCCTATGATCCTCTGTGTTATTGCTCTAATTCCACATATCAGTGAGATCATATGATAATTATCTTTCTCTATTTGACTTATTTCACTTAGCATAATACCTTCTAGTTACATCCACATCTTGTAAATGGCAAGATTTCATTTTTTGATGCTACATAATATTCCATTGCATATGTATACCACATCTTCTTTGTCCTTCATCTGTTGATGCACATTTAGGCTCTTTCCATAGTTTGGCTATTGTGGACATTGCTCCTATAAACACTGGGGTGTACGTGCCCCTTGGGATCACTACATTTGTATCTTTTGGGTAAATACCCAGTAGTGCAATTGCTGGGTCTTAGGGTAGCTCTATTTTCAAATTTTTGAGGAAAATCCATAATGTTTTCCAGAGTGGCTGCACCAGCTTGCACCAACAATGTAGGAGGGTTCCCCTTTCTCTGCATACTCGCCAACATCTGTTGTTTCCTGAATTATTAATTTTAGCCATTCTGACTGGTGTGAGGTGGTATCTCATTGAGGTTTTGATTTGGATTTCCCTGATGCTGAGTGATGTTGAGCACTTTTTCATGTGTCTGTTGGCTATTTGGATGTCTTCTTGGCAGAAATGTCTGTCCACGTCTTCTGCCCATTTCTTGATTGGATTATTTGTTCTTTGGGTGTTGAGTTTGTTAAGTTCTTTATAGATTTTGGATACTAGCCCTGTATCTGATATGTCATGTGCAAAAATCTTCTCCTATTCTATAGGTTGTCTTTTGGTTTTGTTGACTGTTTCCTTTGCTGTGCAAAAGCTTTTTATCTTGATGAAGTCCCAATAGTTCATTTTTGCTCTTGCTCCCCTTGTTTTTGGTGATGTTTCTAGGAAGAAGTTGCTGTGGCTGAGGTTGAAGAGGTTGCTGCCTGTGTTCTCCTCAATGATTTTGATGGAGTCCTGTCTCACATTTAGGTCTTTCAACTATTTTGAGTCTATTTTTGTGTGTGGTGCAAGGAAATGGTCCAGTTCCATTCTTCTGCATGTGGCTGTCCAATTTTCCCACCACCATTTGTTGAAGAGACGGTCTTTTTTCCATTGGACATTCTTTCCTGCTTTGTTGAAGATCAGTTGACCATAAAGTCGAAGGTCCATTTCTGGGCTCTCTATTCTGTTCCAGTGATCTATGTGTCTGTTTTTGTGCCAGTACCATCCTGTCTTAATGATAACAGCTTTGTAATAGAACTTGAATTGTGGAATGGTGATGCCACCAGCTTTGCTTTTCTTTTTCAACATTCCTATGGTTATTCAGGGTCTTTTCTGGTTCCAATCAAATTTTAGGATTATTTGCTACATTTCTTTGAAAAAAGTTGATGGTATTTTGATAGAGATTGCATTAAATGTGTAGATTGTTCTAGTTAGCATAAGTACCTAGAAATTTAACAATAGCAGAGAAATTTACTAATATTTGTTCTTCCATGAGCATGGAACATTTTCCCATTTCTTTGTGTCTTCCTCAATTTCTTTCATGAGTATTCCATAGTTTTGAGAACAACGGACCTTTGCCTCTTTGATTAGATTTATTCCTACTATCTTATGGTTTGGGGTGCAGTTGTAAATGGGATTGACTCCTTAACTTCTCTTTCTTCTGTCTTGTAGGTGTATAGAAATGCAACTGATTTCTGTGCATTGATTTTATATCCTGCTACTTTACTTAATTCATGTATGAGTTCTAGAAGTTTTGGGGTGGAGTCTTTTAGGTTTTCCACATAAAGTATCATATCATCTGCAAAGAGTAAGAGTTTGGCACCTTCTTTGCTGATTTGGGTGCCTTTTATTTCATTTTGTTGTATGATTGCTGAGGCTAAGTCTTCTAGTACTATGTTGAATAGCAGTGGTAATAATGAACGTCCCTGCTGTATGCCTGACCTTAGGGGAGAAGCTCTCAGTTTTTCTCCATTGAGAATGATATTCGCTGTGGGTTTTTCATAGATGGCTTTTAAGATACTGAGGTATATATCCTCTATCCCTACACTGGGAAGAGTTTTAATCAAGAAAGGATGCTGTACTTTGTCAAATGCTTTTTCTGCATCTATGGAGAGGATCATATGGTTCTTGTTCTTTCTTTGATTAATGTGTTGTATCACATTGACTGATTTGTGGATGTTGAACCAACCTAGCAACACAGGAATAAATCCCACTTGATCGTGGTGAATAACCCTTTTAATGTACTGTTCGATCTTATTGGCTAATACTTTGGTGAGAATTTTTGCATCCATGTTCATCAGGGATATTGGTCTGTAATTCTTCTTTTTGGTGTGGTCTTTGTCTGGTTTTAAGATCAAGATAATGCTGGCGCATGAAACGAGTTTAGAAGTTTTCCTTCCATTTCTATTTTTTGGAACAGTTTCAGAAGAATAGGTATTAATTCTTTTTTAAATGTTTGGTAGAACTCCCCTGGGAAGCCATCTGGCCCTGGGCTCTTGTTTGTTGGAGATTTTTAATTACTGCTTCAATTTCCTTACTGGTTATGAGTCTGTTCAGTTTTTCTATTTCTTCCTGGTTCAGTTTTGGTAGTTGATACATCTCTAGGAATGCATCTATTTCTTCCAGATTATCTAATTTGCTGGCATATAATTGCTCATAATATGTTCTTATAATTATTTGTATTTCTTTTATTGTGATCTCTCCTCTTTCATTCATGATTTTATTTATTTGGTCCTTTCACTTTTCTTTTTGATAAGTCTGGCCAGGCATTTATCAATCCTATTCTTTCAAAGAACCAGCTCCTAGTTTCGTTGATCTGTTCTACTGTTCTTTTAGTTTCTATTTCATTGATTTCTGCTCTGATCTTTATTATTTCTCTTCTCCTGCTGGGTTTAGGCTTTATTTGCTGTTCTTTCTCCAGCTCCTTTAGGTGTAGGGTTAGGTTGTGTATTTGAGACCTTTCTTGTTTCTTGAGAAAGGCTTGTATTGCTATATACTTTCCTCTTAGGATTGCTTTGCTGCCATGAATTTTTTTAATTCTTCTTTAATTTCCTGTTTGACCCATTCATTCTTTAGTAAGATGCTC
The DNA here is from genome assembly GCF_964656455.1 of Halichoerus grypus. Classification (NCBI taxonomy): domain Eukaryota; kingdom Metazoa; phylum Chordata; class Mammalia; order Carnivora; family Phocidae; genus Halichoerus; species Halichoerus grypus. The sequence goes on from NC_135714.1 coordinate 172,603,822, forward strand.
TTTAGCCTCCATGTATTTGAGTTCTTTCCAACTTTCCTCTTGTGATTGAGTTCGAGTTTCAAAGCACTGTGCTCCAAAAATATGCAGGGAATGATGCAATCTTTTGGTAACAGGTGAGACCTGATTTGTGACCCAGGATGTGATCTATTCTGGAGAATGTTCCATGGGCACTAGAGAAGAATGTGTATTCCATTGCTTTGGGATGGAATGTTCTGAATATGTCTGTGAAGTCTATCTGGTCCAGTGTGTTATTTAAATCCTTTATTTCCTTCTTGATCTTTTGCTTAGATGATCTGTCCATTTCAGTGAATGGGGTGTTAAAGTCCCCTACTATTATTGTATTATTGTTGATGTGTTTCTTGATTTTGTTATTAATTGGCTGCTCCCATATTAGGGGCATAGATATTTATAATTCTTAGATCTTCTTGTTGGATAGACCCTTTAAGTATGATACAGTGTCCTTTTTCATCTCTTATTATAGTCTTAGGTTTAAAATCTAATTTGTCTGGGCGGGGTGGAGCAAAATGGCAGAGGAGTAGGAGGCCTGGATTTCGTCTGGTCCCAGGAGTTCAGCTGTATAGGTATCAAACCATTCTAAACACCTACAAACTCAACAGGAGATTGAAGAAAAAAATAGCAGCAACTCTCTGAACAGAAAAGTAACCACTTTCTGGATGGTAGGACATGTGAAGAAGTGACTCCGAGACAATATTCGGGAGGATAGACTTTGGGGGAGGGGGCCTCCGTCAGCTGTTTCTGACAAGTGATAGAGCAGCAGAGCACAAAATCAGAAATTTTAGAAGTCTGCTCCCCTGAAGGATGTCGCTACGGTGGCTAAGTGGGGGGTAGAATGCTTACTGGGACAGTGTGGTCCAAGGACCCTTGGGGTCACAGAAAGACTGGCGGTGCCTGAGTGTGGCAGAGCTCCCAGGTATGGGAGCAGGGAAGCCAGCTGCAGAGAAGAAGCTGAGGAGTGGGCTCTCAGCTCAGGGTTGCCATAAACCGTGATCCGTGGCACAGTCAGGCCATTGTTCTTCCAGCATGGACCCAAAAAGAAGAAGATCTGAGGAGACTCCCCTTCCTCCCCTGGGAGAAGTGGCGTGGGAGCGCACCGCAGGGATCTGCTGGGTTTAGAGACTCCACACAGGGTCGGGTGCCAGAGATAGAAATGCTGGGTGAGCATGGACTGCACCTGGGGACCGGGGAGACAGGAGTGACTGACTGCTTTTCTCTGGGGGCTCACTGAGGAGTGGGGCCCCCAAGTTCTCAGCTCCTCCAGGGTGGAGATTGGGATGCTGCCATTTTCACTCTTGTCCTCCAAAGCTGTACGGAAAGCTTGCAGGGAACAAAAGCTCCCAAGAACAAACCCAAGCAGATTACTTAGCCTAGACCTGGCAAGGGTGGGGCAATTCCACCTCCAGCAAAGACATTTGGAAATCACGTTAACAGGCCCCTCCCCCAGATCAGTGAAAACAGCCAGCCAAGACCAAGTTTACCAATCAATGAGAACAGCAGAACTCCAACGCTAGGGGAATACTGCACATAGGATTCATGGCTTTTTTCCCATGATTCTTTAGTGTTTCAAAGTTAATTTTTTTTAACGTTATTTTTTTTTAATTTTTCTTTTTCCCTTTTTCAACCAACATCTTATCAATCCCTTTTTTAAAAACTCTTTTTTATTTTTAATTTTTAGAGTCATATTCTATCCCTTCAGAGTAGTTAACCTTATTTTTGGTATATATATATAAGTTGTTCTCTCTTTAAAATTTTAGGATACAGTTTCTTCTAACAGACCAAAATATACCCTAAATCTCTAGTGTATGGTTTTCTTCTAGTCTCCTGCCTGATCACATTCTCTCCTTTTTTTTTTTTTAAATCCTCTTCTTTCTTTTTTCAACCAACTTCTTATCTTATCAATTCCTTTTATAAAAACTTTTATAATTTTCATCTTTACAGTCATATTCCATCCCTTCATCGTATTAACCCTTATTTTTTACATATATAACTTTTCTTTCTTTAAAATTTTGGGAGGCACTTTCTTCTAACAGAACAAAATATGCCCAAAATCTAGTCTATGGCCCTGATCTATCCACCAGCCTGATCATATTTGATCATATTCTGTTTTGGTTTTTTGTTTGTTTGTTTTTTTCCTTTTCCTTTTTGTTCTTTTTTCTTTCTTTCCCTTTCTTTTCCCCCAGTTTCAGGTCTTTTCTCATTTGTTTACTGTATATTTTCTGGGGACGTTGTTACCCTGTTAGCATTTGTTCTCTCACGCATCTATTCTCCTCTGGACAAAATGACAAGATGGAAAAAATCACCCCCCCCAAAAAAAAAAACAAAAAACAAAACCAGAGGCCATACCAACTGCCAGGGACTTAATCAATGGGGACATTATTAAGATGTCAGACCTAGATACGGAATGATGATTATAAAGATACTAGCTGGGCTTGAAATAAGCATAGAAGGTAGTAGAGAATCCCCTTCTGGAGAAATGAAAGAACTAAAATCTAACCAAGTTGAAATCAAAAAGGCTATTAATGAGGTGCAATAAAAAATGGAGGCTCTAACTGCTAGGATAAATGAGGCAGAAGAGAGAATCAGTGAGATAGAAGACCAAATGATGGAAAATAAAGAAGCTGTGAAGAAGAGAGATAAACAACTACTGGATCATGAGGGCAGAATTCAAGAGATAAGTGATACCATAAGACAAAACAACATTAGAATAATTGGGATCCCAGAAGAAGAAGAAAGAGAGAGAGGGGCAGAAGGTATATTGGTGCAAATTATAGCAGAGAACATTCCTAATTTGGGGAAGGAAATGGGCATCAAAATCCAGGAGGCACAGAGAACCCCCCTCCAAATCAATAAAAATAAGTCAACACCCCAACACCTAATAGTAAAACTTACAAGTCTCAAAGACAAAGAAGAAATCCTGAGAGCAACTTGGGACAAGAGATCTGTAACCTACAATGGTAGAAACATTAGATTGGCAACAGACCTATCCACAGAGACCTGGCAGGCCAGAAAGGACTGGCATGATATATTCAGAGCACTAAATGAGAAAAATATGGAGCCAAGAATACTATATCCAGCTAGGCTGTCACTGAAAATAGGAGAGATAAAAAGCTTCTAGGGCAAACAAAATCTAAAAGAATTTGTGAATACCAAACCAGCCCTATAGGAAATATTGAAAGGGGTCCTTTAAGCAAAGAGAGACCCCAAAAGTAACATCTTAATAATGTCCCCATTGATTAGGTCCCTGGCAGTTGGTATGGCCTCTTTTTGTTTTGTTTTCGTTTTTTTTTTTTTTTGAGGTGAGTTTTTCTGTTTTGTCATTTTGTTCAGAGAATAGATGAATGAGAGAACAAAATGCTAAAAGGGTAACAATGACCCCAGAAAAATATACATTAGACAAATCAGAAGAGACCCGAAACCAGGGGGAAAAGAAAGGAAAAAAAAAAAAAGGAGAGAATGTGATCAGGCAGGAGACGAAGAAAGCCATACACTAGATTTAGGGTATTTTGGTCTGTTAGAAGAAACTCTATCCCAAAATTTTAAAGAAAGATAAACACATATACAAAAAATAAGGTTAAATACAATGAAAGGATAGAATATAACTGTAAAAATGAAAATTAAAAAAGATTTTTAAAAAGGAATTGATGAGATGTTGGTTGAAAAAGGAAAGAAGAAAAATTTTTTAAAAAGAAATAGAAAAAGAAAAAAGAAAGAAAATTTTAAAAATTAACTTTTGAAAGACTAAAGAATCATGGAAAAAAAGCTATGAATTCTATGTGCTATATTCTCCTAGTGCTGGAGGTTTGCCTTTCTCATTGATCGGTAAACTTGGTCTTGGCTGTATGTTCTTGCTGATCTTCTGGGGGAGGGGCCTGTTGCAGTGATTCTCAAATGTCTTTGCCAGAGGGGAATTTCCACCACCCTTGCCAGGGGCCAGGGTAAATAATCTGCTCAGGTTTGCTCTTGGTAGCTTTCATTCCCTGAAGGCTTTCCGTATAGCTTTAAAGGACAAGAATGAAAATGGTGACCTCCCAGTCTCTGGCCCCATAGGAGTCGAGAGCTCAGGACCCCACTCCTCAGTGTGCCCTCAGAGAAAAGCAGTCAGTCATTCCTGTCTCCCTGGTCTCTGGTTGCACTCCATGCTCACCTGGCCTGTGACCAAGCGTTTCTATCTCTGGCTCACAACCCTGTTTGAAGTCTCCAAACCCAGCAGATTCCTGTGGTGCACACCTATGGCACTCCTCCCAGGGGAGGAAGGAGAGTCTCCCCCAACCTGCTGCTTGTTGGGTCCATGCTGGAAGAGTAGTGGCCCGACTGTGCCATGGATCACAGTTTATGGCAACCCTGAGCTAAGAGTCCACTCCTCGGCTGTCTTTGCAGTCAGTTTCCCTTCTCTGATACCTGGGAACTCTGCCACACTCAGGCACCCTCTGGTCTTTCTATGACCCCGAGGGTCCTGAGACCACACTGTCCCAGCAAGGGTTCCACCCCCTGCTTAGCCACTGGAGTGACGTCCCACCCCCAGTGGTCTATCTTCTCAGATATTGCCTCGGATTCACTTCTCCACACATCCTACCTTACAGAAAGTGGTCCCTTTTCTGTTTATAGAATTGTTGCTATTCTCCTCTTCGATCTCCTGTTGAGTTTGTAGGTGTTCAGAATGGTTTGGTAAATATTTAGCTGAATTTCTGGGACCAGATGAAATTTAGGTCTCCTAGTCCTCCACCATCTTGCTCCAACCCCTAAGTACATTCTGTACAATATCAAATACTCCTCTTTAAATAAGATAAAAACAGAGAGGGAGGCAAACCACAAGAGATTCTTAACTCTAGGAAACAAATTGAGGGTTTTTGGTGGGGAGGTTGGTGGGGGGATGGGGTAACTAGGTGGTGGGTACTAAGGAGGGCACTTGATATAATGATGATGGGTATTATATGCAACTGATGAATCATTAAATCCTACCCTTGAAACTAATAATACAGTATATGTTAACTAAATTGAATTGAAATAAAAAAATTAAAATAAATAAATAAGTTTAAACAAGTACATTATGTCTTTAATAAAAAATATTCTTACTCAAGTTGTATTGCAAGATATTATATAACAGTGACTGCTATAAACATTGCCCAGAAGAAGACATAGATTTGATAAAAATAAAATCTTACATTGCTTCAGAATTCATTATGCATGTAGTTCCTGGACAGTAACAATTGTAGATATCATCGTATGTTAATCCCAGATTAATTCCAAGCAACTGTACCATAACAACTGAAAATGCATCCAAAGTTATCATCTGTGGATACTAAATGCAAAAAACAAAACAAAACAAAACAATTTTTGCCTAAATTATTTCTTCACCTCTTTGATCTTTTCTTTTTGACCATATTACCTAAATGCAAATACAAATTTAAGAAACTACTATGCCAAAGCTCATTATTTTCTTAAGGATATGGAAAATAAGAAAAAATGGGTAAATTTTGTTTTTCTTTTTGGGTTATTATATTTTTAATCCAAATGGCACTGACATATACCTAAATAAGATTAATGCTATCATATGCTTTTATTACATATTAAACACCAATAAGCTTTAAAAGAGTTTTGAGAAGAATATGCACTGTTTCAGTAACTATATTATTTTTTAATGAACACTTAGGGAAAAAAATACACGGATTCTTAAGGGTTGAATTTGTAATCGGTTTTGACTTCAGAAATAGTTTTGGAAAAGAGTCAAATTAATTTTTTTTAAAGGCAGAATACTATTACACTTTGTAAGTAGAATTTTTGTCTTCAAAAAAAAAAAAAACACACATGGCAAGTAAGAATGGCAACAAGACACAAACCCCCAGCAACCTATAATCTTTTTACTATCTCCACAGTTTTTCCTTTTTCAGAAAGTCATATAGTTGGACTCACGGTATGTAGCCTTTTCAGATTGGCTTTTCTCACTAACCACTATGCACTTAAGTTTTTTCATGGCTTGATGCCTCACTTTAAAAAAAAAAATCATTGGATAGTACCCCTTTATATTAATTTACTCCAGTTTGTTTATCCATTCATCTCTTAAAGGACATCTTGGTTGAGCCCAATCTTTGGCAATTATGAATAAAGCTGCTACAAACATTCACACAGGTTTTTGTGCAGATAAAAGTATTCAACTCATTTGGGAAACACCGAAGAGGACAACTGCTGGATTATATGGTAAAAATAAATAAATAAATAAAAAAGACTAAGAACTTGAGTAGATATTATTTCCAGAGATAATATACAAAAAGCAAAAAGTATATGAAAAGATGTTCAGTATCACTAGTAATCATAGAAGTGCAAATCGAAACCACAATGAAATATCACCTCATACCACTTAGGATGACTGGTATTAAAAAACAACAATAACAGAAAATAATGTATTGATAAAGATGTGATGAATATAAAATGTAAACTGCTGGTGGGATTATAAAATGGTGCAACCATCCTGAAAATAAGTATGATGATTCCTCATAATATTAAAAATAGAACTACTACATGATCCAGCAAATACCTACTCCTGGTATATATCCAAAATAATTGAAATCAGTATCTTGAAGAGCTATCCGCACTCCCATGTTCATTGCAACATTACTCACAATAGCCAAGGAATGGAAATAACCTAAGTGTCCACTGACTGATAAATGGATTAAAAAATGCCATACACATATGAATGTTCACATGTATATTAAATTCACATATATATATTATTTAGCCATAAAAAGAATGAAATCCTGCCATTTGCAACAATATGGATGAACCTGGATGAAATCATGCTAAGTGAAACAAGCTGGACAGAAAAAGACAAATATTATGTGATCTCTCTTATATGTGGAATTTGAAAATGTCATACTCACAGAAACAGAGAGTAGAATGGTGGATTCCAGAAGCTAGATTTTCTGGAAAATGGGGCAAGTACGTCAAAAAGTACAAATATTTATTTATGCAAGATATAAAGTTCTGAAGATCTGTTTCACATCAATGTGAACATACTTGGCACTATTGAATTGTACATTTAAAACTAGTAAAAATGGTAAATTTTATGTTATTTGCATTTTACCACAATAGCAAAAAACTTTTAAAATTATAACATTTGAGTTTCAAAATCTAAAAAAAAAAAGCATACTCTTAGAAAAATTTGTAAAAACATCATGGCAGATATACTATACATATTTTCTTCCTTGAAGTAGATGTTTCAAAACATTATATAATTACTGAATAGATGGGAATAAAATGCATACCAGAGCAATTCCTGCAGCAAACTTTGGATTGCATGCCATTCCATGATATGTTGCTCCCACATAATTAAGATGGTCCCTATAACTAAATAATAAAATTTTTCTTCTGAATAAATGCATTTTAAATTACTACTAACTTAATGACCTTTTAAGAATTGGATTTCTCAATAAAGCTATGTGTTTTTTTAAATACAAATATTACATATCACATCTCATGCTTTCAATCATTTTGTATTTGGGTAATCTCCCACAGTTCCTACAAAGTTAAGTTCTAAAGTCTACTTTAACATTATATGATACACAGCCCAAAACCCAGTGGTGCCTAATCCTTCCAAAACATTAATCACCACTGTTGCCACCACTGGATAGATATAATTTGAAGATGTACAAGTCAGGACAGCTCACTGCCATGATTTGCATATAGTGAACCTCTAAAGCATGTAAAAAAATGTTGGATTAGAGGACAGGGAGACAAAGAGAATACTCAGTAGACTCATCAAGAAAAAAAGAGAATGTAGCAAGTGTCCTCATACATTTCAGTCCTTAGTTATTGTAGCTCCTGAGTCCACAAACCTGACCCTAAATTCCACAGGAAACACCAATAGATTTATAAATATATTGCATATTATTCAGATCTTCAGAATTTTTATTATTTCCATCTCAATAATCAAAGTATTAACAGAAACCTATATAAAGACTCTTGAAAAAAATAGTGCAAGTAGTTAAATAGCTGCACCTTAGGTCAGTATAGCTATACCGGATGGTAACCACATTAGTAATTTGATATATGGTATTTTAACCAGCATTATATGCAATTATTGCATTCTGTTAACTAATTTACATTGTGTTTAAAGTTCAAATGATAGTTTTAATTATTTACCTCTGAGAAAATCTTTAAAATCATTGAGGACCCCTGTTTATCTCAACGCTTTCCAAATTCTCAAGTTTCTTACATTTCTATAGATAAAAAGCCTAGTGGAGAATAATGGCCCACCATGACTTAGTGTCTTACATTGTTTTCAGAATTTTATATTTTGTAATTTGTCAACACAGTATGCATATAACATTTTTTGAAGTGTCTTGTCATTACATATAACACATTTTATATATAATCTTGATAGCTAACATATGAAATAATTTGACAAACCCTATGTCAATACGAATAAGGTACTTACATTAATAAGTATGCCATATCATGGGACCTTTGAAACAAAAATTCTTTCCATGACACAAATCTTTGTAGTACTTCATTAGCATCCCCGCTAAGTGAAATCTTATTTTGATCTGACCAGAGCTCCAAAGAAGTTAGTATAATAGTTATGTTGAGCTGGGAAAACATCTGAAAACAGAAGATACATAATATATAGTTTTTAGGTAATCATAAATATAACATTACATCTCTATACATAATGCTAATATATTCAATTTACTCTTTTTTGGAAATGAAATCCATTCATTGATGGATGAAACCAGTTGGTAGGATTACATTTTTAAAAAACTGGATATGCTATTTGTACAAACAGTATTACTGCATTAATAGGAATGTTTCTTACTTAAATGAAACATAAATACTTACAGTGTTGATTAGACCAAAGATATGGACAACTTTCTCAGCTGCAACTGCCACTTCAGAGCCCATATAATTATACTGAAAGACAAATTTTGTTTAACTGTTAGTCAAAATTACTGAACTGTCACATTTTAAATGGATATAAAATGTTAAAATAATGCAGTGTTCAAGTGAAAGGAAAAAAATATTAAGATTTACCAAGTACTTAGTAAGTTTTAGGCATAAACCTAGAGACTTTATATATTAATCAATAATCTTAAAATAAGAAGGTTGTCATTAACTTCCTCTTCACACATACAGAAATTAAGAGTCAAAAGTTAAGTTTACAAGATTGCAGAACTACTGAGGGTAAGAACCAGAACTCAAGTCCCCAACTAACTAAACTAGTAAGTTTTTTTTTTTTCTACTATAGTATGCTGCTATCATTTGTCTTCATCCCACTAAGAGATGACTATATATCCTGATAAACAGTGTGGTTTCTAAACACAGAGCTCTGAGGACCATTACAGCTAGTAATCTCAAGAATATGTCTTCATTCAAAGGAACATAAATCATAATATTTTCTCTAAATATATCTAATTATGTGTATGTACACATTTCTAAGTGTTAGCGGAAAACATAAAAAGTGGCAACTTTCTACCTTCAGTAATCTTCAGCAAGTCTGCCAAAAACTACTAATAGAAAATAAAATGTAATCGATACAGTTCTCTGATTTGGACAAAAGAGATGTTATCCTCCTAGGTCCTTAGAGACTATTTATACTTTGCTATTTCTCTGTATGTAACCTTTCCCAATAAACTATATTGTATATTTACACAATGCAGCAATGTGTGATATGAGTGAAGGTGATCCTTTGCAAAACTGAATACATGAAAAGCAAGACAAAAGAATACAAAAATGGGTCTATGGAAATAAATCCATATATGTCAATAATCACAAATTATCAACAGACCAAATACTAGGTAAATGAAACTTTAAAAAAAATTCACTACATGCAAATTAAAATAAAAACCTCTAAATTATGAGTACATAGAGATATTGAGTCAAAGGATGAAAATATATAACCAAGAAAATAATAGACAAAAAGCATAAGTCATATGATAATTACATGAAAAAAGCTTAAAAGCAAAAAGTGGAAATAATAATTATCACAGTGCATTAATAAAATATTCAATTATCAGGAAAGATGGAAGCATTCTAAACTTGACTATAACTAATAGCATAGCAACAAAATGTATAAAACAAAATTGAACAAAATTATAAGGGATTTTTACATAGTTCTCTTAATCATTACTAGATCAAGCAGACAAATTAACAATAAATACTTGAGTATTTAATTTGATTTAATTTATTTAATTTAATTTAATTTGAGTTTTCAAATTAAAGCAAAATTTAGATATGTATATACAAAAGTTTATATAAAACAATGAGATAATATTTTTTTCAACTATACAATGGTGTTTTTACATAGATTGACTTATATTAGGCCATAAAATAGTTATTTGACTATAAAACATAAGTGTCACTTAGATCACATTGCCCAACCACAATGCAATTAAGATATAGTAATACAGTGTTATTTGATTAAAATACTTATAGTAATACTTGATAAAAAGTATTTTAATGATGTTATTTTTACTTACATGGATAACTCTCTAAAAGCTCCATGATGCAATTTACAACTTACTTTCAAAGAGAGAGAGCACAAGTGATAATGGGATATAACGTTAAACAATAAATCTAAGAAAAGAGAATATAGGTGTTCTTTCATTATTCTTATTCTTACAACTTTTATGATAGTTTGAAAATATTTCCAAATAAGATGTTTAAAAAAATGAAGGTAAGGGGTGCCTGGGTGTCTCAATCTGTTAAGCATCTGCCCTCAGCTCAGGTCATGATCTCAGGGTCCTGGTTTCAAGCATCAGGCTTCCCTTCCCAGCGGAGAATCTGTTTCTCCCTCTCCCTTTGCCCCTCCCCCTGCTTATGTGCTCTCTCTCTCAAATAAATAAAATCTTTTTTAAAAATGAAGATAAAATAAAAATTTCATATGAACAAAAGTTGAAGAGACTTTATCAACAGGCTAAACAAAAATATCAGAAACACAGACCTACAAGAAGGAATGAAGAATTTTGGAAATATTAAAATGTGGGAAAAAAATGAAATGCTTTTTTCCTTTCCTTAATTTCTTTAAACAGTTGAATAATTTAAAATAACTCATCTTGTGGTTTATAACATATGAAGAAATAAAAATATATTACACTAACATCACGAAGGGGTTCTATGGAACTTCTCTGTTGTAAGGCTCTTACGTTGTATGTGAAGTGGTATAACATTAAGTCTAGATTGTAAAAAGTTAGGAATGTTCATTGGAACCATTAGAGAAACCACTGGGGTAAGAGGTAGGGGATAAAGGGGTATAGCAGAGAAAACAATATAGTAGATAAAAACAAATGCTGAAAATAACCTACCAATCCAAGGGTAATAAGGGAGGAACAGAGGAGTAAATAATTGATGGGACAAATAGAACACTAATAGGAGAGCAGCACTTAACCTACATCCATAGTTATCAGTAACTTTGGTATACATAATTCAACTGAGTGCTCTAATGAAGAGGCAGAGATTATCTGACTGAATAGAGAAAAAAGACCTATCAATATTCTGTTTACAGAACCAGACTTTAAAATTGAAGACAGATAAACTAAACATAAAAGAAGAAATACTAATCATAGCATATTTTAAGGAACTCTTGGAGTTTTTAGTCATAGTTTTGGGTTTCTTTGTTTTGTTTTGTTTTGCATGATGTCATTTGTATTGAAAATGCCTTCTATTGTTATTGGAATGGTAAGAAGGTATCTAGCTAAGTGGAGAGAGGAAAATAGGCTGTCTAGATTTAACGTTAATAACCTCATGGGAGTGGCTGTGGCAAAGCATAATGCCACTACTTGTGATCTTAGTTTTAGGCCAAATAGTATTATTCCCCATGTAACAACAAAAATCGAAATCTAAATCCCCGGGGTTAGTTAAGATGGTAGAGTAGTAGGAGGGCCCTATGTTTGCCTCATCCCTGGAACACAGCTAAATAAATACTGGATCATTCTAAACACCCAAGAAATGGATCTGAGGGCTGACAGAACAAACCTGCACGACTGGAGGGAGAGAAGAGGTCACATCATGCAGGGTCAGAGGTGTGGAGACACAGTTTTGGGGAGAAAAGAATCATGGGTGCTGCAGAAGGAAGGGAGCCCTGCTCATGGAGAAAGGAGAGAGAGAGAGAGATAGACAGACAGACAAAAAGAGAGAGAGAGAGAGAAGGAGAGAGAGAGAGCAGTGCACAGGGGATCACAGAGGGAAAACTTTTCCCCAAAGTCATTGACTGGGAAAACAAGAGAGGCTGATTATCTTAAGTGTTTACAACCAGTGGAACTCAAAGACTGGAGTTTTATACTTCTGTGTTGTGGGTGGTGTAGAGCCCAGTGGGTGCTGCAGTGCTCCTATGCAGAAGGAGGGTAGATGCCAGGAGCTGATGGTGCGATCTGAAGATCCCCAGAGATGCACTGGGAGAGACATTCCCTCTTTTTGGAGTGTATCTCGGAGAGATGGCTTTGCCTATCAGAGACAAAAGAACTGGTGGGCACCATGTGCTCCCCCCTGCCCCTTAAGCATAGGGGCACAGACTCCTGCCAAGGTGGCTAACCTGGACTCAGGTTTTTTGCTGTGTGTTACTCTAAACTCCCAGCTCCTGTGCACTGGTGTGACTGCCCCTTTGGGACAAACCGGCACAAGCCTTAGCCCGGCAAGACCCTCTCCCAGAGGACCAGCATGGGTCTGTACCACAACAGGTTCCTAAAGTTTGGAATTTTGAAATTCATCCAGTGTGTCTAAGATAAAACACAGGTGCACTGCACTACCTGGCAGGCAGACAACCCAGACACAGACAGGGAGAAGGTAGGGAACTGAGAGATGCCTCTGACACATAAGAGGAGACTTTGCTCTTCTGTGAGGGCTTCCTGTACAGAGGTGGGTGTGAACTCACCTTTCTGGAGACAAGGGACAAGGCCAGTGCCACTTTTCTCCCATACCCATCAGCACAGACTGACTTCAGTGAACGGCATAGCCCCATCAACAATAGAGACCTGAGCCAATTACAACAAACCATGCCTGCTCACATTCTGCTGGTGCTTCTTAACTAGGGCAAGTGTGCCTGAGAGCAGCAGTTCCCTACCCCAGAAGACCAGCAAAAACCTCCATATGCACCAAGTCTACTGACCATAGTGTTATAAAGCTTTGGCTCTAGTGGAAATATCATCAGGCCTCTTTTAACAGGAAGACCAGAGTACACCTAGTTAAAACTTGCCACACTCTGGACAAGGTCCAAACACTCCCCATTGCAGGCAAGGAGAAACTGCAGAGGGCTGACCTGAAGGAAAGAGCAGCCAAAACACAGCATCAGAGTGTACACAGCATACACCAGAGACACTTCCTGAAACACCAGGCCCTATAAGGCCATTACTCTCAGGAGCAGGAAACATAACAGGCTTTCCTAACACACAGAAAAAGACAGAAACCTGGACAAAATACCAAGATGGAGGAATTCATCGCAAAAGAAAAACCAAGAAAATGTCACGGGATCTAATCAAAACAGATATAAGTAATATGCCTGGTCCAGAATTTAAAGCAACAATCATAAGGATATTAGCTGGGCTTGAGAAAAGCATAGAAGACACCAGGGAGTACCTTTCTACAGAGATAAAAGACCTAAAAACAAGTCAGGCCAAAATAAAAAATGCTATAACCTAAATGCAAAACCAACTGGATGTAATGACCACAAGGATGGAAGAAACAGAAGAATGAATAAGTGATACAGAATGTAGAATAATGGAAAATAATGAAGCTGAAAAGAAGAGGGAAAGAAAAATATTGGATCATGAATGTAGACTTAGGGAACTCAGCAACTCCATAAAGTGTAATAACATTCATATCATACAAGTACCAGAAGAAGAAGAGAGGGGAAAGGGGCAGAAAGTTTATAGCTAAATTTCCCTAATCTGGAAAGGAAACAGACATCCAAATCCAAGAGGCACAAAGAACTTCCATCAAAATCAATAAAAGCAGGCCAACACTAAGACATACTGTAGTAAAATTTACAAAATATAGAGATAGGGAAAAAAATCCTAAAAGCAGCAAGGAAAAAGAAATCCCTAACTTGCAAGGGAAGACCAGTAAGGCGAGCAGCAGATCTCTCCACAGAAACTTGGCAAGTCAGAAGACAGTGGAATGATATATTCAATGTGATGAATGGGGAAAATATGTAGCGAAGAATACTCTATCCAGCAAGGCTATCATTCAGAATAGAAGAGATAAAGAGCTTCCCAGACAACCAAAAACTAAATGAGTTCATGACCATGAAACCAGCCCTACAAGAAATATTAAAGGAGACTCTAAGAGTGGGAAGAAAAGACCAAAAGTGACAAAGACTAGAAAGGAACATAGAAAATCTCCAGAAACAATAACTTAACAAGTAATACAATGGCATTAAATTCATATCTATCAACAATTACTCTGAATGTAAATGGAATAAATGCTCCAATCAAAAGACATAGAGTGTCAGAATGGATAAAAAAAAACAAGACCTATCTCTATATTGCCTACAGGAGACTCATTTTAAACCTAAAGAAACCTGCAGATGGAAAGTGAGGGGATGGAGAAAGAATCCTGAAAGGAGCAAGGGAAAAAAAAAAAAAGGTCCTTAATCTACAAGGGAAGACAGACCAGGTTCACAGCAGATTTGTCCACAGAAATTTGGCAGGCCAGACATGAATGGCAGGATATATTCAATGTGCTGAATGGGAAAAATATGCAGCCAAAAATACTTTATCCAGCAAGACTGTCATTCAGAAAAGGAGAGATAAAGAGTTTCCCAGACACATAAAAACTAAAGGAGTTCATGACCACTAAACTAGTCCTGCAAGAAATACTAAGGGGGACTCTCTGAGTAGGGGAAAAAAAGACCAAAAGCAACAAAGACTAGAAAGGAACACAGATAGAGCACTTAGTAAATCAGTTAGTAAATTAAATTATATTAAATAGATTAATTGGACACTATGTGAACTTCAAAATTAAATTGAAATAATATATCTCATTAATATGTGGGAAAACATTATAAAATAACTTACAAAATAGCATATATAAGACAAAGGTATATGAATATACACATGTATACATTAAAAACAGAACATGTCTGCATATAATTTACCCCCTGATTTATAAAACTATGTGTGTTTTTTCTTTATTATTTTTTGTCTGTCTATTCTTTACTGTTACTGATTTTTTTAATTATTTAAATATCTAAATATTTCCTTTTATTTTTTTAAATATTTCCTTTTATGAACAAAATCATGACATTATGACTCTCATTGAGACACTTTATGCAAAAATTATCAGTGATAATGGACAAATCTGATTTTTTAAGTTGCTACTCATATGACTTTGCTCAAACTGTATAAACAAGAATTTCCATACCTAAATGGATATTCTTATGAATAAATCTCATTTTTGAAATACAGAACTTCCACTAGAGAACTCAAGCAATTATACAATGTAAGGTAATCTCATAAAAGATAATATTTAACAACAAGGATCTTTAACTGAGTAATAAACGAAATAGCTTGTTTTAAAATGTAAATCAAAAATAATAATAAAATAAAATAAAATGGAAATTGATTTAAGGAGAAGAGTTCACCATGAGTGGATTTAAAAATATCTATAGCTAGTTGTAATCCAATAGATTATAGTATAGTAGAACCTTGCATACATACAGAGTTATACATTATTGCTAGAATTCTATACTGATTTGGAAATCAATACCATAAATATTGGCCCCTGTATGTCAATGTAAAAGCAATTGACAACCTTTTTTTTCTGTCCTGCTATCCGGAAATACATATTGTGAACAGAGTGAAATATCTACATTGCAAACAAGGCAAGTTTCTTTTTCATATTCCCTTTGAACTTAAACACAAGACAAAGATATGATGACATATATCAATAATACATACCAAGGCTTTATCCATAACAATTTGTATTTTCAGAACTCTTTTCAATAGTGCAACATCTGACTTTTCCTGTGAAACAGAGGACATTGTGAGTTAAATAAAACATGTTTAAAATTCTTATATTGTTTGTAATTAACATGAACATTATATAAGTATATATATGTATATATACACATATATATACATACATACCCAAAGAAAGGTATAGATACATAGAAAAACAGATACAGATTCATCAAGATATAGATAATTAGAAAATAAGAGAATAAATGTCCACTGAATAAATAAGCAGATTCCAAATACAAATTTTAGGAACAAATCAGAAGATTTTGTTCCTGATAATTAAAATCCTCAAAAAGTTACTGGAGGGAGAACCCATGTTTCCTTCCTCTCAAAACCTTCTTGCAAGACCCTCCCCCAACCTAAATAAACTCTAATCGACTGTCCTCCAAATGTTTCCTCTATTTTCTCATTATTTTAATTCTGCATTAACTTGTGGCTTACACGCAATGGAATGTATCCGTTTTAAAATACAGTTACATGAATTGGTACTGATGTAAATACCCATGTGACAATTTCCATAAGTAAGATAGAGGTAATTTCTAACTTGCTCTTCCAAGTCAATTGCCAAAGGCAATTGCTGAAGGCAACCAAGGATCTACTTTCTCTCACCATAGCTTAGAATAATCTATTCCAGAATTTTATATAACTGGAATCATATAGTGTGTACTCTTTTATATCTGACTTTTTTTACTCAGCATTCCCCCATGTTGTTGTGATTATTAGTAATTCGTTAGTTTTTATTGCTAAGTAGTGTGCCATTTTAGAAATACACTAAATTTTGATTATGCATTTACCTGTCAATGATGTGAAAGGTGGAATAAAATGGGGTCACTTTTGTGAAGGGGTTTTAAAATGGAACTGGAGGCCATTAAGGAGGTAGGCCATATGCACATCCTCACTGGGTAGTACCCTGAACTTCTGAACTGGGCGCAGCCTTAAATATTCCTAGGACTCTGCACAGATTTATCTGCAACTTGCTATAGTAACAAATTTTTGTTTAGTGACAGCCTTAGGAATCAATTATGTTTAGCCTAGTTTACTTTTCTGCCAACAACAATCAAAATCTTTGTAAACAACATATGCAAGCATCCCCTTTTGTCTTTAAAATAAAACCTTCACTTTTGTTCCCTAGAGGGACACAATTGGGTTGCTACTGAAATCTGTGCTCACTGAATTGTAATTCTGAGACCCCAATAAATATTTTTGTTTTATTTCAGCTTTTTTCTGTCAGCAATATTTTGGATTATTTAGACCTTTTAGCTATCATAAATAAAGCTGCTATGAATATCTATGTACAGATCTTTGTACAGTTATATTCATTGTTCTGGGGAAATATTTAGAAATATTTAGAATACCTGAGTTGTATGATAATTGTGGGTGTGTAAAGTAATACAAACGTACCAGACTGCTTTCTAAAGTAGTTTGATTGTTCTGCATTGTCGCCAAGAATTAATAAGAGTTCTAACTGCTCTGCATTTTTGCCTATATTTGGTATTGTCTTTTCCATCGTTTCCATTCTTGTTGGTCTGTGCTGATATCTTGCTGAGGTTTTAATTTGCAATTCCCTGATGATTAATGTGGAACAGCTTTTCACATGCTTATGGCTCATTATTTTGGTTTCTCCTAAGTTCCCTACTAGAAATTTTATGTTTAGTTTTGACATTTAAGTCTACACTCTAATTCAATTTTGTGAATAAGGGTCAAGATTCATTTTATTCCCTACAGATGTCCAGTCTTCCAGCAACATTTATTGAAGAGATCATTCTTTAACCTTTTAAAGTCCCTAGCACCTTTGTGGAAAATCAGTCTGCCAATAGCATGTGGGTCTACTTCTGATCTATTCTGTTTCACTGATCTATATGTCTATACTTACACCAATAATACAGTATATATCTCTATAGCAGAGGTCAGCAAACAATGACCCAAGGATGGCCATCTGTTTTGTAAAAAATATCTTACTGGAACAAAGCCACGCCCATTTGTTTATATATTGTTGATGCTGCTTTCATGCTACAAAGATGGAGTGAAGTAGCAGCAACAGACCATATAACTCACAAGCCTAAAATATGTACTATCTGCCCTTTAAAAAAAAATAATGTAATTCCTCCATTTTGTTCTTTTTAAAACTGTTTGACTATTCTAAGATCTTTACATTTCCTTATGAATTTGAAAACTAATATCTATGAAAATGTTTCCTGGAATTATCAAAAGTGGGATTACACTGAATCTATAGATCAACTGGGGGAAACAAACATCTTAACAATGTCAATATCTTTGTTTCCTTTGACTTTGCTAGACACTCTTATAGTCCTGATAGCATTGGAAGATTTTCTTTGTGATCTACACACAGAGTTAGGTCACTAAAAACATAAGGTTATATTTTTCCTTTCAAAAAATGTATGGCATTTATTATTATTCTTTTTCCTATTGTACTATCCAGAAACTCTAGTAAAACATTGACTGGAAATAGGGCAGACAGCCTTGAATTATTCCTAATTTAGGGTCTGTTTTAGTCAGTTCAGGCTATAACAAATATACCATAGACTAGGTGGCTTACACAACAAACACTTATTTCTCAACAGTTCCAGACGCTGGGAAATTCCAGATCAAGACATCAGCAGATGTGGCGTCTGGTGAGAGCACTCTTCCTCGTTTGCAAATGGCCATCTTCCTTTTGTATACTCACACGACAAAGCAGAGAGAGAGAGAGATCCATGTCTCTTCCTTTTTTTTCTTTTTTTTTATTATGTTATGTTAATCACCGTACATTACATCATTAGTTTTTGATGTAGTGTTCCATGATTCATTATTTAATAAAAGCATTAATCCCATCATGAGGACCCTATGCTCACAAATGACCTAATTTAATCCTAATTATTTTTCAAAGGCCTCCTTATGCCATCCTACTGGGGGTTAGAGTTTTAGCATATAAATTTGGGAAACACAGCAAGCAGTCCATAACAGGGGCAAAACATTCAGTCACTTACATTCATTATGTTAGCTGTAGATACTCATAGAACATCATAGATGTTCTTAAGTAGATCAAAGAAGTTTCCTCTTCCTAGTTTTTATCACAAATGGGTATTGAATTTTGCCAAATGAAATTTCTGGAACTACTGATTAGATCTTATGGCTTTCTGCATAAACATGTTGAATTGTTTTATTTAATTCCTCTTTTCCTGTACTGATTTAAGTAATAATGCCTCAAAATCCCATAGTCAGAATTCTTGAAAAAGAAAGAATGTTTTTATACCATAATGGCAACTGGACTGGGTAAAAAAAATGTTAGGATATTTTACACCCCTTAAAAAGGCCATTCTCTACATCCCCTAGATAGACATTCTTGACTATCTTATGAGCACTTCATTTTGGCAAAGGCTAAAGCCAATCTGAGTTTTTCCACCTTTGAGGTTGACTCTCTTTGATGCCAAGATTCCTATTGAATTATTCATTATTTATTAAGTCCAGAATATTAACCACATTATATCTTGGTGTTGCCAGTTTTTATCAGGGTTTCTTGAGAAAATTTTCAAATTCAGGATTCTTTTACTCAACAAGGTTTTATTCAGAAATATTTGGTTCTGAAATTTGAATAATAATGAAATATTTTCTCTTACTCCTCAGAGGATGTTGCCATTTTGTTTTCTCACCCTCTGTATTCTTTGGTACCTCAAACTTTA
This sequence comes from Halichoerus grypus, assembly GCF_964656455.1. Lineage (NCBI taxonomy): Eukaryota > Metazoa > Chordata > Mammalia > Carnivora > Phocidae > Halichoerus > Halichoerus grypus. Next base: position 172,623,461 of record NC_135714.1, read on the forward strand.
AAAATTTGATTTTTTCATGTCTCTATCATCCATATTAAATTGTTTCATCGTATGTCTAGTGCCCCCTCATATTAGCAACTGAATATTTAACAGCTTATTCCAACATCTCTATGACCATATATGGAGTTTATAGGCTATTGTCTTCAGAGAAAGCAATGTGTCTGGGTTGTTGGTTGGGAAAATTCTGTCAATATGAATAGTTTTTATTCTTTTGGCTGGTTTAATTCCTTCCTGAAGAGGGGTCTTTCAATACACTTCTTAGAATGTGTAAGCCTGGTTCCCAGTATCCAATGTGCCAAGTTTAAATTAAACACACTAGTTTCAGTATGGTATTCCTCTTCTATTGGGAAATACAGTAGAACATCTGTGACAGGTGTCCCCATTTCATAGAATCCCCACAGAAAACAGCCTTCAATGATCTGTCAGTCTACAACAGAAACAATTCATTAGGACAGGAAAACAGGATTGCTAAATACCAACACAACTTATTTCAACCAATTATCTTAAAGTCCACTTTTAAAATCACTTCCTATTGCAATTCAAGAAACATCTGAATAGTACTGCAGTACATGTCAAGTTTCCCAGAGCCTATTCCAATTACTGTTTCAGGATTTCTTTTCCTTTAGTGCCTGGGGTTCTTGGTCATGCCACTTCAAAGAATGAAGAGGTAGACAAGATGAAGAGTGGTGGGCAGCAAAGCAAAGTTTACTGAGCGATAGTACAAAGCTTCCAAAGAGGGAGGGGACCCGAGAGGGTTGCCATTTTGGCGTTCAAATTAAGGGGTTTTTACAAGCTCTTTTACAGAACTATTTTAAATAACCAGAGTGTGGGCCCCCTGCAGACTGGTTGCTAAGTCATGCCAATCAGGGTTTTGATCATGCACCTGTCTACCTAACATGTTAGTGTTTACGTGCTGATGGTCCTTTTGGGCTGACATCTGGAGACTTATGTCTTAACTGCTTCAGCTCATGATAGTGACAAATGTTTTATGGTCAATTGATGTATCAGGATGTTTTGCGAAAGTCACTTTTACAGAAGTGCAAAATGGGAGGCTATTGCTGTCTTGTTTAAGCTATAAAATAGGATGGTAGTGCAGTTTTGTCTTAGCTGTCCTGGCTCCCTGTTTTCTTTTTGGGGACCCTGGCCCTGACTACCTAACTGTCCAACTAACTCTTAACATTGCCAGTTTAGGATTCTGCTTTTTGGGGGCTAAATCAGCTATCTGATATTTAATGTCCATTGTTATTTCTCCTCTCCTGTTCTGTTTGTGTTTGTATGTTTATGCCATTTTAAAAATACCTTTTCATTTAGTGGGTTTTTAAAAAGGGACAAGAGGGATAAATGCATGTGTTTAATATGCTTGCAGTAGATAAGCCCTTTATAGTATTTTGTTTGGTTTCTGTTCTACTTTTTAACTCTGAATTATAATGAAGGTGTTCACCTTGTTTATAAGTTTCTTTGTGTTTACTTTCATGAATGTAAAAATATGCCTAAAATATGTCTTTATGTTATTTTTTTCTGTTCTTCTTAAAAATCTGATATATTGAAGATACTCATTCTCTTTATTCATGCTCATAAAAGCACTAGTCATGTGATAATATGTTTAACTAAACTTATAGATCTAAGCCTATCAAATTCAGAATGAAAAGCAATTTTCAAGTTACTTCATGAAAGATATAAAACATATATCAATCCTGACTTATCTCCATTCCTGCAATGATATCCCTGGTTTCTTCTTTGGTTCTGAAATTTTTGTTTCTATTTTACTTCATTACTACATTTTGTTTTGTACCCAAACTTTCCATAATGACTTCCAAATACATTGTTCCACTACATCAGAAAATATGGTAAGCAAATAATAACAACGATTTTTACTGATCACTTTTTTGTCTACATACTATGCTAAGTAATTTCCATTTATAAACGTATTTAATCTTTGAAATAACTGTATGACTTAGGTATTATTTTTATTATTTTTTTCAGAAATAAGAAAATTTACACACAGAAAAGTTATGTTACTCAGCCAAGTTTTAGCCACAAGAACTTGTGTAACATTATATTAATAGAATGTTAATTCAAAAACAGGGCAAATATGTATATATGCATCAACATACTTGCAATTAGGAAAATGTGAGAATTTTGATTTTTTAATTATGTGTGTTTATATATATTACATTTTCTATATATCATATAACTAAACATAAAAATATACTTAAAATAAACATCTTGCAACACAAGATTTTAACATAATTTTTTTTAAAGATTTTTTTTTAATTTATTTATTTGACAGAGAGATAGCACAAGTAGGCAGAGCGGCAGGCAGAGGGAAAGGGAGAAGCAGGCTCTCTGCTGAACAGGGAGCCCAATGCGGGGCTCGATCCCAGGACCCTGGGATTATGACCTGAGCCGAAGGCAGCCGCTTAACCGACTGAGCCACCCAGGTGCCCCAAGATTTTAATATAATTAATATCATTTAAATTTGTTTCCAAATGTAACAGTTCCAACGTGAATAAATTTATCAAAGACAACACAATTGAAGACAACATAGAAGTGGTTACTTACTTCTGATTTCACAAGAATCCTGAAGGACTGATCTACCAGTTGGGTCGTAGGATAATTTTCTTGTACAGGGGAAAAATCAATTTTATTATTCTTTATTTGATAAAGCATATGCTCATAAGCAGCTGCAGATTCCAATGGCTCAATGCCATAACTGGCATTCTGCAACAGCAATAATCCCCTAGGTATTTAAACACGTAAAAAAGAAATAAAACGATAGTTAATATAGACCACCCGTGGAGAAATATAAATCAACATTAAATAAAAAAATTTTATGGGAATTTAACAGTGGTCTTTGTGGCCTAATATCTAAGAATCATCTCTTCTTACTTGGGTAAACTTTCAAACACAATTTTACAGCTTCTTCTCTCTATTATGGCATTTAGAAGTCATTGTGTTGCTAGTGTGGCTAAGACATGTGAATATTCTTCATACTAGTGGAGGTTTTCCTGCATAAGTTTTATGACTGCCAGCCTAGGATAGAGACAAAGAGAATAGGAAAAATGATAAGATGAGGAGGAAGAAAGGAAAGTATATGAGAAGAAACACAATCAAGGTCTCTATTTTTTTTGTCTTCACTCTATCCTTCAAGATGTTTCTAAAAATTAAAGGGTCACACAAGATTTTCAATCAGGTACATCTCTAGATCATGCCATTACCTGAGCCCAGAACAAGTGCTAAGTGTCACAACTGATTTTGGAACTTCTGCGGCATATCCTTGATAAAGGCAATGGCCCTAAACAGGAGTACACAAAGATACATTCATGAATGATTTGGATTTTTTTTAAGTTTTTATTTAAATTTGTTAGTTAAGCACACAGTGTAATATTAGCTTCAGGTGCATGACACAGTCATTCTACACTTCTATACAACACTTGGTACTCATCACAACAAGTGCATGAATGATTTGTAAATAAAGTTTTTGGTGTATCCTTACTTCCTAGATATCATCAAACATTTAATTTAGCCATTACCATAATATTATCTACCAGATATTCCATTATCTGCAATCTCTTCCTCTTAAACATTTTTGCCTAAGAATAGTCATGACTCCTATCCTTCCCCCAAATAATTCTTACTTTAATTCTAAATATTTGACAAACAACTTTTTATCTGCTTCTTTTCTTTCTCAGCCACATTTCTTAAATGTATAGTTTATAACTACTAACTTGATGTAATTCACAGCATTAATTTGACTTCAAATGTGAACATTTCACTTGTTGTTTTTTTTAAGTAACCCAAAAGTATCTTAACTGAGATTTCTTCATTTTCTTTCTCTTTAATATCTCACCAAGTTAATCATCCTTAGTTCAAGCTCTCCTCCCCATGGACTTTCACAGCATTAATCTTCCCATGTTCTCCCCTAATAATCTTTTTCAGTGAATATTCCCTTCTCTTCCCTTAAAAGTCTAGTGATATCTACAGTCAGCCCTGTTCCTTTGCTAATGCTGTGCTATGAAAACTTTAGTATCATCACATTCCTATGAATTTGTTTCTATGTTATTATTATCTGTTATTAGCTGTGATATATATTATTTCCATCAGTTCCAGATAGGAACTTTCCTCACTGAAGGGGGACTAGCAAAAATAGAGTGAGAGGCACACTGACATCAAGTGGCTGGAGTACAGCCAGAAGAAATGCTGTCCATCCCATTTATCCCTCATCATCTGACCCCATCTAGCAGTACAAGGTGGTCCAGGTAAGTACCTCTTACCACCACAGGCTGCAATAGCAGAAGTCCAGCAGAGCCAGAAGAACAAAGTTCAACAGAATAACATTAAAAGCTATAAGAAAGCTAAAGTGTCATTGGAACAACACACCACACTAAATCTAAACCTAAATTGGGTGACTTCTTCAAAAACAGAAGATTTAATCATCAAGGATACAAGTGAAAATCACCCACTATACCAAGAACCAGAAAAATCACAACAAAAAGGAGAAAAGACAACCAACTGATGCCATAATTGAGATAAACCACATGTTGGAACTATCAGACAAAGATTTTAAAGCAGCCATGGAAAACTGCTTCAATGAACAATTACAAATTATCTTGAAACAAAAGACAGAATAGAAATAAAAGCCATAAAAACAAAGTATTAGAACTGAAAAATATATACACATAAAACAAATGTCTGGATAGGCTCAAAAGTAGACTGGAGATGACAAGGGATAGAATCAGTGAACTTGAGGACAGATTAGTAGAATTTACTCAATATATAAAACAGAGAAAAATGAGCTAAGAAAATGCATGGAGCCTCAATAACTTCTGGAACAATACCAGATCTAAAATACATATCAGAATCCATGAAAGAAAACAGAAAGAATGTGGAGTTGAAAAGTACTCAAAGAAACAAAGGCTGAGGGCACTTGGGTGGCTCAGTCAGTTAAGCATCTGCCTTCAGCTCAGGTCATGATCTCAGGGTTCTGGGATCAGGCTCAGCAGGGTGGGGAGTCTGCTTCTCCCTCTCCCACTGCCACTCCTCTCCCCCCCAGCTCATGCACTCTCTCTCTCTCAAATAAGTAAATCTTTAAAAAAAAAAAAAAAGGAGAAAGAAATAAAGGCTGAATTTCTGGTCAGGAAGAATGGAGTAAGAAGCCCTGGGCCTTCCACCATAGGACAAATACACCAATTCAGCAACAATTCATGGACAAATTCCCTTTATAATTAATCAGAAATTAGTTGAAAGGCACACCCTAGAAGAATGCAAAATCAAACTCACCAAAGCCAATATGAAGATTTGGTGTACCTTTCAACAGGGACACTGCCCAGAGCACTGCCATATGATCTCAAGTGACTTTCCAGCTCCCAGCTTGACTGGGGAAGGAAAGGGGTTTGTTCACATGTCAAGTGCCCCAATTGTTCGGAGGGGGCTAGCCAAAGAACTAGTATCTGTATCACCAGTCTTAGGAGTCCTGATAAATTCAACACAGTCTTAGCCACCCAGGTAAAACAGAGGTAGTGACTTGGGCTAGTACAAATCATTGATTTGCAACCCCACAACTCAGCACAGAGTGAGTGAATGAAAAACCCTAGCTTTCTGTTTCTCACTGGAAAAGGAAAAAGTTGATCCATGCATGTAGTGCCTCCACTTCACCAAAACTGTCCATAGAATTAGCATCTGTCTCACGAATCCTGTAGCACTGATAGATCTGGCAGAATCTATTTGCCTACAAGAGACCAGAGGCAGCAGTTTGGGATGGTAGAGATTATTGACCCTCCCTTCTGTCTAGCACAGAGAAAGCAGGAAAAAGACAGGTGCCTACTTCTCCTTGAAGAGATAAAAAGTTAGTAAAGGCCCCCAAAATTAATGGCAAGGCCCACTTCTGCACAAGGCCAGTTGGTGAAGACTGAGAGAGTTGACTGCTTTGACTATTAGCCAAAAAAAATCAGTGAGTCAAGTAAAATGAAGAATCAGGAAAAGATGTTTTAAACAAAGGAACAAGATAAATCTCCAGAAATTGAACCTATTGAAATTAACTTAAATGATTTACTGTACAGAGAATTAAAAATAATCCTCAAATACAAACTCCCAATTATAAAATAATAAGTAATGAGGATGTAATGTACAACACAGCAACTACAATTAGTAATACTGCATTGCATATTTGAAAGTTGCTAAGAGACTATATCTTAAAATTCAGTAACTGTATGGTGAGGGATGTTAACTAGACTAACTGTGGTGATCATTTTGCAATATATACAAATATTGAATCATGTTGAACATCTGAAATGCATATAACGTTAATGTAAATTATACCTCAATAAAAAAAGAACTCTCATAAAGATACTCACTGAGGTAAAAAAAAAAAAAAAACAATGCACAAACTAAGTGAGAATTTCAAAAAGAGATAGAAAAATTCACTAGAAAGTTTCAACAGCAGACTGGATCAAGCATAAGAAAAAATAACTGAACTCGAAGACAAGTCTGAGTAGCAAAAAGAAAAGAGACTGAAAAAGTGAAAAAAGCTTAAAAGACGTGGAACACTACCAGGAAGAACACTATCCACATTATGGAAGTCTCAGAAGGAAAAGAGGGAGAAAGAAAGGAATAACTACATGACATAATAGAGGTGTTAGCTAACACTAAAGTGGTAATCGTATTGCAACATATGAATGCATCAAATCAACACATTGTACACCTTAAAGTTATACAATATTATATATCAATATATCTCAATTAAAAAAACAGAAAGCTTGTTCAAATAAATAATGTCTAAAACTCCCCAAACCTATATAAGGAAATGGATATCCACTTCCAAGAAGCTCAAAACACCAAATAAAATGGTCCTAAAGAAATCCACATTCAGATATACATAATCAAATTGTTAAAAGTCAAATGTAAAGAAAGAATTTTGAGAGCATCAGGAGAAAGTGATTTGTCACATATGATGGAACAGCCTTAAGAGTTTCCATGGATTTTTCAGCAGATACCTGGCAAGACAGAAGGAAGTGAGATGATATATTCAAAGTGCTGACAGAGAGAAAAAAAGCCAACCAAAAATATTATGCCCTGAAAAACTAAAGAAATGAAGAGACTGGTCTATGGTTATATATACAAGGAACTTGGAAGTTACCACTCCATGTTAACTATAGGTAAAAAGCTTAACAGACTGAAAAATCAACAACATTTTTTAGATCTGGAATAGAGGTGAGGACACAGAGCAAACCATAGACCCCAAGATTGGGGAGGTAGGCAGGAAAACATGGGGAGTTACAGCTTACTGAAGCAGAAGTAGTAAAAAGTGCTGCTGGAAATAGTGTTAGGGTATTTAATCCTCACAGTAATTGATGAAATGCTAGACAGTTAGTGTGGACAATCCTGAGAAGTAAAAATTCCAAAGAAACTCATAATGAGTCCCCACAGTTTTGTGACATTTACATCCAGAAGCATGACAAACATGCCATAGTAAATATCAGAGAAAAATTCCTCATGCTTTCAGTAAGGGGATGAGAAAAGGGACCATTTTGAAATACATCAGAGCATTCTGTTCTTAACAAGGCCTGATATCAGTGGAACCATAAAACTAAAGACTAATTTGCTGGGAAATTATCAAAGCCTAACTGACATGGGGAAGGGAAATACCCAACTCCAGCCCACTCAGGCCATTCTCTCCCACCCAAAGAGGAAGAAAAAGAAACTGAGAAAGACTTGTGTTGTGCACAGTCCAGAGGCATAGGCCAAGTAAAAACCTGAGTCTTAATCATATGACTGCAGAACACTTCCTCTCTCCCCATACCTCACCACTACATTACTGAAGGCATATTTATAGCAGTTCTTTTTACCTGGTACATCATGTCCAGTTATTGAAAAAAATGCCAAAGACAAAAACGCAATTTGAAAAAACAGAGCAAGCATCAGAATGAGACATGGCAGGAATGCTGGAATTATTAGATTGAGAATTTAAAACAACCATTAATTATTGTTATGCGAAGGGCTCTAATGGATAAATCAGACACCATGCAAGAACAGATGAGCAATGTAATCATAGAGATAGAAATCATGAGAAAGAACCCAAAATAAAAGCTAGAGATTAAAAAAAAAAAAAAACTGTAACAGAAATGAAGAGTGCCTTTGATGGTCTGGTAGATGGAAGTGTCTGACGAAAGAATCTCTGAACTTGAGGATATATCAACAGAAACTTTAAAATCTAAAAAGCAAGAAAACAAAGACAGAATAAAACAGAAGAACATATTCACAGACTATGGGACAACTACAAAAGTTGCAACATACACATGATGGGAATATGAAAAAGAGAAAGGAATATAAGAAATACCTGAAACAATAATAACTGACAATTTCTGTAAATTAATGTCAGACACCAAATCACAGATCCAGAAAGCTCATAAAATTAAAAAACAGAATTAAAACAGAATTAAAAAAAAAAAAAAAAAACTACACCTTGGCATATCATTTTCAAATTATAGAAAATCAAAGATAAAGAAAAAAATCCTAAAGGAAGCCAGAGGGGAAAAAACTTTGCCTACAGAAGACCAATAGTAAGAATCATAAGATTTCTCTTCATAAATCATGCATAAAAGAAGGGACTGGAGTGAATATTTAAAGCATTGAGAGGAAAAAAAAAAAAAAAACCAAACCACCAACCTAGAATTCTATACCCTGCAAAACTATCCTTCAAAAGGAAAGAAGTAAAGATTTTATGAGAGAAAAATTGAGGGAATTTATTGCTAGTAGATTTGTTTGCAAGAAAAAATTTTAAAAATTCTATATAGAAAAGGAAAATGATATAGGTCAGAAACTTGAATCTCCATAAAGGCAGACTACTGAAGAAGGAATATAACAGTAAAATAAAAACTTTTATTTTTCTTATGCTTAACTGATATAACAATTGTTCAAATAATAGCAACAATATATTTAACTACATATGCTTACACAGATACCATATATAAAAGATATGCATTTTACTACATATTTCATATATATGTGTGTGTGTGTTATATATATATATCTGCTTATATATAAGCAAAATGAATGGCAGCAATGATACAAGGGATAGGAGGAAAGAACTAGGATTATTTTTTATTGTAAAGGACTCACACTACCTATGATATGCTATAGTGTTACTTGAAAGTGGACACAGTTGAACTCAGCAACATCATCAATCAACTGGATATAATTGACATCTACAGACTACCTCATCCAACAATAGCAGAATATACATTCTTCTCAAGTCCATATGGAACATTCACCAAGACAGACATTCTGAGTCATAAAAAATACCTTAACAAACTTCAAAGAATAGAAATCATAGAGTGTCTGCTCTCAGACTACAGTGGAATTAAACCATAAATCAATAACAAGAAGATAGCTGGAAAATCCCAAACACATGAGATTAAAGACATGCTTCTAAAGGACACATAGAACAAAAAAGAAATCTCAAAAGAAATTTTAAAATATTTTTAACTAAATGGAATAAAACACAGCTTTTCAAAATTTGTGAGATGCAGCAAAAATAGTGCTTAGGGGGAGGTTTATAGCATTTAATGCTTATATTAAAAAGGAAGAAAGACCTAAAATCAACAATCTAAGTTTCCAACTTACATAACTAAAAAAAGAAGAGCAAATTAAATACAAAGTAAACCGAAGAAATTATAATGACACTGAAAACAGGAAATCAATAGAGAAAATGAATGAAACCAAAAGCTGGTTCTTTGAAAATATCAATAAAATCAACGCGGCTCTAGCCAGGCAAACTAAGTAAAAATGAGAGAACACTAATTTCTAATATCAGAATTAAAAAGGTAGCATAACTACAGCTCTCATAAATATTAAAAAGATAATAAAGGAATATGATGAACAATTCCACACCCACAAATTTGAAAATGTAGATGAAATGGACCAATTCCTTCAAGGACACAATTTGTCAACCCTCACACAAGATGAAATATACAATCTGGGGTGCCTGGGTGAGTCAGTCAGTTAAGTGTCTGCCTTCAGCTAAGATCATGATCTCAGGGTCCTGGGATCAGGTTCCATACTGGGCTCTCTGCTCAGTGGGGAGTCTGCTTCTCCCTCACACTTTCCCTCTGTGTTCTCCCTCCCTCCCTCTCTCTCTCCCTCAAATAAATAAATAAAATCTTTAAAAAATATATATATACAGTCTGAATGGGTCTATATTTATTAGAGGAATCAAATCAAAAATTAATAATCTTCCAAAACAGAAAGCACAAGGACCAGATGGGTTCATCTTTGAATTCTTCCAAACACTTAAGGAAGAAATTATACAAATTCTTTACACACTCTTTCAGAGTATAGATGCAGAGGGAATGCTTCCTAACCCATTCTCTGGGGACAGTATTACCCTAATACCAAAACCAGACAAGAATATTAAAAGAAAACTTCAGACCAATATCTCTCATGAATATATATGCACAAATCCTCAACAAAATTAGCACATCAAATCCAACAACGAATAAAAAGAATTATAAACCAAAACCAAGTTAGATTTATCTCAAGTTTGCAAAGCTGGTTCAACATTCAAAAATGAAGTAATGTAAGCAATCACAGCAACAGGTTAAAAAAGAAAAATCAGTAATGTTTTAGGAAACAAAATCAACATGTAAAAATCAGTTGTGATTCTATACAATAAATACCAGAGAAATTAAAAAAGCAATCCCATTTACAACAGCAGCCAAATGAATAAAATAGGAATAAATTTAACAAAGGAAGTGAAAGGCCTATACACTAAAAGCCATAATACAATGATGAAAGAAATTGATGAAGACACAATGCTAAGATATCCTGCATTCATATATTGGAAAAAATAATATTATTAAGTGTCCATGCTACCTAAAGCAATCTACAAATCCAATGCAACCCCTAATTCAGTGGCATTTTTCACAGAACCAGAAAAAAAAATGTTAAAATTCTTATGGAGCCACAAAAGACCCCAAATAGCCAAAGCAATCTGGAGAAAGCTGAGGTATCATAATTCCTGATTTTAAAATCTAGGACAAATTTGTAGTAATCAGAAAAGTATGATATTGACTTAAAAACCAGCAGATAGACCAAAAGAACAGAATTAAGAGCCTAGAAATATACCTACACATATAACATCAATTAATCTTTCACAAGGGTGCCAAAAATACACAATGGGGAAAGATAGTCTTTTTAATAAATGGTTCTGAAAAAACTAAATATCCACGTGCAAAATAACATCACTTGCAAAAATTAACTTGAAATGGAGTAAAGACTTAAATACAAGATGTGAAACCATAAAACTAGAAGAAACAGGAAAAACCTCCTTGATGTTGGTCTTGGCAATCATTTTCTGGATTTGAGGATTTGACACCAAAAGCAAAAATTTAAAAATGGAACTGCATCAAACTAAAAAGCTTTTGCATAACAAAGGAAGCAATCCACACAATGAAAAGGTAATCTATGTAACGGGGGAAAACATGTGCAAACCACTTATTTGATAAGGGGTTAACCAAAATATATGAGGAACTTATATAATTCAATAGCAGAAAAACAAATAATCCAAATACAAAATGAGCAAAGGACCTGAAAAGATATTTTTTCCAAAGAAGATATATAAATGGCCAACAAATAGATAAAAAGGTGCTCAACATCACTAATCATCAGGAAATGCAAATCAAAACCACAATGAACTATCACTTCACACCCAATAGGATGGCTTTTTATCAAAAAGACAAGAGATAACAAGTGTTGACAAGGATGTGAAGAAAAAGGAACCATTGTACACAGTCAGTTTGAAGAATGTAAATGAGTATAGTCATTACGGAAAACAGTATGGAGATCCCTCAAAAAATTAAAAATAGAACTAAAATATTATTCAGCAATCCCACTTCTGGATATATATCCAGAAGAAAGGAAATCAGTTTCTCAAAGAGACATCTGCACTCATATGTTCATTGCAGGATTATTCATAATACCTAATATATGGAAACAACTTAACTGTCCAAGGATGGATGAATGGTATAGAAAATGTGGTACATATATATGAATATTATTCACCCATGAGAGAGAAGGAAATCCTGCCATTTGCAACAACATGGATGGATCTAGAGGACATTGTACTAAGTGACATTAGCCAGAGAAATACAAATGCTATGTGATCTCACTTAGGTGTGGAATCTAAAAACAAAAAGTTGAACTCATCAAAACAGAAGTAGAATGGTGGTTAACAGGTGGTGGGGATTGGGAGAAATGGAGAAATGCTGATCAAAGGGTATAAGCCTTCAGTTATAAGATGGATAAGCTCTGGGGATCTAATGTACAGCATGGTAACTACACTTCATAATACTGTGTTATATACTTGAAATTGCTGAGAGTAAACCTTAAGTGTTCTAACCACACACACACACACACACACACACACACACACACACAAAAGAAAACCACTTGAGGTGTGATGGATGTGTTGATTAACCTGATTATGGTAACCATTCTACAAAGCATATGTACGTGAACCAATCACATTTGTACATTTTAGATACAATTTTATTTGTAAATCATACCTCAAAAAGCTAAAAAATTTTTAATTTAAATTTAAAAAATTAAAACATCAATGAAATATCACTATACAATTATTAAATTGTCCAAAATCTAAAGAACTGATAACCACAACTGCTGGCAAGTGTGTGGATCGACAAAAACTCTCATTCATTGCTAGTAGGAATGCAAAATGATAGAGCCATTTTGAAAAGAATTTCGGGGCTACTTACAAACCTAAACATACTCTTAACATATGAAACAGCAATCTTACTCCTTTTATTTACCCAAAGGAGCTGAAAAGTTATGTCCACACAAAAACCTGTAAACATGGCTTATAGCAGCTTTATTCATAATTGTCAAAACTCAGAAGCAATGTAGATGTCCCTCAGTAGGTGACCAGATTAATAAACTGTGGTACATCCAAACAATGGATTATTCTTCAGTGCTGATAATAATGAACTATCAACCCATGTTAATACATGGAGGAATCTTAAATGCATATTACCATGTGAAAGAAGCCCATCTGAAAAGGCTTTTTATGGTATGATTCCAACTACGTGACATTCTGGAAAAGGCAAAACTATGGAGACAGTAAAAAGATGAGTAGTTCTCAGGGTGAGAGGAGGACAGAAGGTTGAATAGGTGGAGCACAGAGGTTGTTTAGGGTAGCAAAACTATTCTGTATGAAGCTACAATGGTGACACATGTCATAAGTTTGTGCAAACCCATGAAATGTACAAAACCAAGAGTAAGTATGACATGTTTCATACAGCTACCTCAATTGTAATAAATCTATCACTGTGGTTGGGGATGTCACTAACAGCAGAGCTATGAACATGTGGGTCCAGGGAATATTTAAAAATGCCTGTACCTTCCTCTTAATTTTGCTGCCAGCCCAAAACTGCTCATAAAAAATTAGGTCTTTTAAAAACTGGAGAGATGAAGACTTTCCCATACAAAACTGAGGTAATCTCTCACCACTATATCTGCATGACTAGAAATATGAATGGTAGTTCTTCAAATTGACACTAAAGGGTGCTAAGCAGCAACATGAGCATATAAAAATGAAAATCACTAGTAAAGGTAAATATATAGAAAATGCTGAATACTAAATTAATATAATGATAGTGGGTAAATCACTTTTAATTCTAGTGGAACATTTAAAAGACACAAATATTAAAAATAACTATAACTAAAAATATGTTAAAAGATACACAATATGAAATGATGTAAGTTGTGACATTAAAAACAAAATGAATGTGAGGGGGAGTAATAAAATTGCAGATTTTTGCATGTAGTTGAAGTTCTTACCAGCTTACAATACACTATTATAGCTATATGACATTTCATGTAAGTCCCATGGTAGCCAAAATGAAAATACCAATATAATTAACACAAAAGAAAAAGACCAAATATCAAAACATACTTAAAAAGATCCATGAAACACAATAGAAGAGAGCAAGAGAAGAAAAGACAAAGTAATCACAAAACAATTAACAAGTGACAACAGTAAATAACCTCCCTATAAATAATAATTTTAAATGTAAATGGATGAAACTACACAAACAAAAGACATAATAAGAGTGCTGAATGGGAAAAAAGGCAATATCCAACTATACGCTGTCTGAAAGAAATTCACTTCAGATTTAAGGGCACATATAGGCTGAAAGTGAAGGCATAAAAAAAGATATTCCAAGCAAATGACAACCAAAAGGGAGCAGATGTAGTTATACTGATATCAGACAAAATAGACATTATGTCAAAACTGACACAAGAATCAAATAAGGACATTTTATAATGATTAAAGTGTCAATTCGCCAGTAAGAAATCACCTCCCACCACTTAGGATTGCTATTATCATACAAACAAATAACAACAAGGGTTAGTGAGGACGTGGAGAAAGCGGAACTGTTGCGCACTGTTAGTGGGAATACAACATGGTGCAGTTGCTGATGAGAACAGTATGGAGGTTCCTCTAAAAACTAGAAATAGAACTACCATATGATCTTGAAATGTCACTTCTGGGTAGTTACCAAAAGCATGGGAATGAGGACCTCAAGCAGATACTGGATCTCCTATGTTCCCTGCAGCACTATCCATAATAGCCAAGATGTGGGAACAACCTAACCAGGTATCAGCAGATGAGTGGATGAAGAAAATGCAGGGCACATCCAATGGGATACTATGCAGTCTTAAAAAGAAGCAAATTCTGCATTATGTGATAACATGGATGAACCCTGAGGACATCATGCTAAGTGATTTCAGTCACAGAAGTCAGTCACAGAAAGACAAATACTGCATGATTCATTTATATGAGACATCTGAAATAGATTCATACCATCAGAGAGTGGGATGGTGGTTTCCATGGGCTGGGGAGAGGGAGAAATGGGGAGTACTAACTTATGGGCATAATATTTCAGTCAAGCAAGATGAATAAGCTCTAGGATCTTCTGTAAAACATCATACTATAATTAACAAAAATGTATACGCAAAATTTGCTGATGGCAGAACTCACATTTAAGTATTTTTACCACAAGAAAATAAAATATAAATTAAAAATAAGAAAAAAGAATAAGACTGAAAACTTCACAACACTGATGGATGACATATAAACGTTTAGATTCCATAAGCTAAGCAAACTGCAAAGGGAATGGACCCAATGCAACCCACAATAAATAGGTTATCATAATTAAAATAAAAGCAATAAAAATATCTTCAAAGTGACCAGAAAGCAATGTCACATAACCTATAGGGAAATACCAACTTGAATGACAGCAGATCTCACATCTGAAGGAATGAAGGCTAAGAAGAAACACCATAGCAATTTTCAACTGCTAAAAGAAAAGTACAGTCAAACATGAACTCTGTATCTGGCAAATTCACCCTTTAAGAATGGAGGAAAAAAGACACTTTCTCAAAAAAAGAAAACTAGATTTTATAACTAGCACACATACCCTTGAAGAATGTCAACAAGAAACTCCAAAAAACAAAGGTAGTAATATCACATGAAGGCTTGGAGCATCATAAGGAATGGGGAAAAACAGAATGGATTAAAATCGTGGTAAATATAATGGGCAATCTTTTCCCTCATGAGTTTCTTAAATCACATTTTGTGGTTGAAACAAAAATCATACAATATCATTTGATGCTTAATATATGTAAAGGAATTTTTATCAATTGTATTTTAAAAGTGCAGAGGATAAAGGAACTCAAACAGAACTACGGTTTCAATATTTTAGTGAAATAGTAAAAAGTCTACATAATAGTAAGCTATATTGTAAGTTATATATGTATATTGTAATACCTACAGCAAAGACTAAGAAAACTATAATAAGGAAAATACTTTAAAAGACCATAAATAATTCATGATGCAATCCTAAAAAAGGTCCAAATACCCAGAAGAAGGCAAGAGGACACGAACAAAGGACAAGCCATTAGGGTTATAAACCCCAATATATCAATAATTATTTTAAATGTAAATAGTCTAAAAATACCAAATAAAATACTGTGCGCCAGGGTAAATGGGAGAAAAAGAAACACTATGGCTCAACTAAATACTCTTTTTTTTTAAATTTTTTATTGTTATGTTAATCCCCATACATTACATCATTAGTTTTAAATATAGTGTTCCATGATTCATTGTTTGTGCATAACACCCAGTGCTCCATGCAGAACGTGCCCTCCTCAATACCCATCACCAGGCTAACCCATCCTCCCACCCCCCTCCCCTCTAGAACCCTCAGTTTGTTTTTCAGAGTCCATCGACTCTCATGGTTCTTCTCCCCCTCCGATTTCCCCCCCTTCATTCTTCCCCTCCTGCTACATTCTTCTTCTTCTTTTTTTCTTTCTTAACGTATATTGCATTATTTGTTTCAGAGGTACAGATCTGAGATTCAACAGTCTTGCACAATTCACAGCGCTTACCAGAGCACATACACTCCCCAGTCCATCACCCAGTCACCCCATCCTTCCCACCCCACCCCCCACTCCAGCAACCCTCAGTTTGTTTCCTGAGATTAAGAATTCCTCATATCAGTGAGGTCATATGATACATGTCTTTCTCTGTTTGACTTATTTCGCTCAGCATAATACACTTCAGTTCCATCCACGTCGTTGCAAATGGCAAGATCTCATTCCTTTTGATGGCTGCATAATATTCCATTGTATATATATACCACCTCTTCTTTATCCATTCATCTGTCGATGGACATCTTGGCTCTTTCCACAGTTTGGCTATTGTGGACATTGCTGCTATAAACATCAGGGTGAACGTACCCTTTCGGATCCCTACTTTTGTATCTTTGGGGTAAATACCCAGTAGTGCAATTGCTGGATCATATGGTAGCTCTATTTTCAACTTTTTTGAGGAACCTCCACACTGTTTTCCAGAGTGGCTGCACCAGCTTGCATTCCCACCAACAGTGTAGGAGGGTTCCCCTTTCTCCGCATCCCCGCCAACATCTGTCATTTCCTGACTTGTTAATTTTAGGCATTCTGACTGGTGTGAGGTGGTATCTCATTGAGGTTTTGATTTGGTTTTCCCTGATGCCGAGCGATGTTGAGCACTTTTTCATGTGTCTGTTGACCATTTGGATGTCTTCTTTGGGAAAATGTCTGTTCATGTCTTATGCCCATTTCTTGATTGGATCATTTGTTCTTTGGGTGTTGAGTTTCATAGGTTCTTTATAGATTTTGAATACTAGCCCTTTATCTGATATGCCATTTGCAAATATCTTCTCCCATTCTGTCAGTTGTCTTTTGGTTTTGTTGACTGTTTCCTTTGCTTTGCAAAAGCTTTTTATCTTGATGAAGTCCCAATAGTTCATTTTTGCCCTTGCTTCCCTTGCCTTTGGCGATGTTTCTAGGAAAAAGTTGCTGCGGCTCAGGTCGAAGAGGTTGCTGCCTGTGTTGTCCTTTAGGATTTTGATGGACTCCTGTCTCACATTGAGGTCTTTCAACCATTTGGAGTCTATTTTTGTGTGTGGTGTAAGGAAATGGTCCAATTTCATTCTTCTGCATGTGGCTGTCCAATTTTCCCAACACCATTTGTTGAAGAGACTGTCTTTTTTCCATTGGACATTCTTTCCTGCTTTGTCAAAGATTAGTTGACCATATAGTTGAGGGTCCATTTCTGGGCTCTCTATTCTGTTCCATTGATCTATGTGCCTGTTTTTGTGCCAGTACCATACTGTCTTGATGATGACAGCTTTGTAGTAGAGCTGGAAGTCTGGAATTGTGATGCCGCCAGCTTTGCTTTTCTTTTTCAACATTCCTCTGGCTATTCGGGGTCTTTTCTGGTTCCAGACAAATTTTAGGATTATTTGTTCCATTTCTTTGAAAAAAGTGGATGGTATTTTGATGAGGATTGCATTGAATGTGTAGATTGCTCTAGGTAACATTGACATCTTCACAATATTTGTTCTTCCAATCCATGAGCATGGAACGTTTTTCCATTTCTTTGTGTCTTCCTCAATTTCTGTCATGAGTATTTTATAGTTTTCTGAGTACAGATCCTTTGCCTCTTTGGTTAGATTTATTCCTAGTATCTTATGGTTTTGGGTGCAATTGTAAATGGGATCGACTCTTTAATTTCTCTTTCTTCTGACTTGTTGTTGGTGTATAGGAATGCCACTGACTTCTGTGCATTGATTTTATATCCTGCCACTTGACTGAATTCCTGTATGAGTTCTAGCAGTTTTGGGGTGGAGTCTTTGGGATTTTCCACATAAAGTATCATATCATCTGCAAAGAGTGAGAGTTTGACTTCTTCTTTGCTGATTTGGATGCCTTTTATTTCTTTTTGTTGTCTGATTGCTGTGGCTAGGACTTCCAATACTATGTTGAATAGCAGTGGTGATAGTGGACATCCCTGCCGCGTTCCTGACCTTAGGGGGAAAGCTCTCAGTTTTTCCCCATTGAGAATGATATTCGCTGTAGGTTTTTCATAGATGGCTTTTATGATATTGAGGTATGTACCCTCTATGCCTATACTCTGAAGAGTTTTGATCAAGAAAGGATGCTGTTCTTTGTCAAATGCTTTTTCTGCATCTATTGAGAGGATCATATGATTCTTGTTCTTTCTTTTGTTAATGTATTGTATCACGTTGATTGATTTGCAGATGTTGAACCAAACTTGCAGCCCAGGGATAAATCCCACTTGGTCGTGGTGAATAATCCTTTTAATGTACTGTTGGATCCTATTGGCTAGTATTTTGGTGAGAATTTTTGCATCCATGTTCATCAGGGATATTGGTCTGTAATTCTCCTTTTTGATGGGGTCTTTGTCTTGTTTTGGGATCAAGGTAATGGTGGCCTCATAAAACGAGTTTGGAAGTTTTCCTTCCATTTCTATTTTTTGGAACAGTTTCAGAAGAATAGGTATTAATTCTTTTTGAAATGTTTGGTAGAATTCCCCTGGGAAGCCATCTGGCCCTGGGCTTTTGTGTTTTGGGAGATTTTTGATGACTGCTTCAATTTCCTTAGTGGTTATAGGTCTGTTCAGGTTTTCTATTTCTTCCTGGTTCAGTTTTAGTAGTTGATACATCTCTAGGAATGCATCCATTTCTTCCAGGTTATCTAATTTGCTGGCATAGAGTTGCTCATAATATGTTCTTATAATTGTTTGTATTTCTTTGGTGTTGGTTGTGATTTCTCCTCTTTCATTCATGATTTTGTTGATTTGGGTCCTTTCTCTTTTCTTTTTGATAAGTCTGGCCAGGGGTTTATATATCTTGTTAATTGTTTCAAAGAACCAGCTCCTAGTTTTGTTGATGTGTTCTACTGTTCTTTTGGTTTCTATTTCATTGATTTCTGCTCTGATCTTTATTATTTCTCTTCTCCTGCTGGGTTTAGGCTTTATTTGCTGTTCTTTCTCCAGCCCCTTTAGGTGTAGGGTTAGGTTGTGTACTTGAGACCTTTCTTGTTTCTTGAGAAAGGCTTGTATTGCTATATACTTTCCTCTTAGGATTGCCTTTGCTGTATCCCAAAGATTTTGAATAATTGTGTTTTCATTTTCATTGGTTTCCATGAATTTTTTTCATTCTTCTTTAATTTCCTGGTTGACCCATTCATTCTTCAGTAGGATGCTCTTTAGCCTCCATGTATTTGAGTTCTTTCCAACTTTCCTCTTGTGATTGAGTTCTAGTTTCAAAGCATTGTGGTCTGAAAATATGCAGGGAATGATCCCAATCTTTTGGTACCAGTTGAGACCTGATTTATGACCTAGGATGTCATCTATTCTGGAGAATGTTCCATGGGCACTAGAGAATAATGTGTATTCCGTTGCTTTGGGATGGAATGTTCTGAATATGTCTGTGAAGTCCATTTGGTCCAGTGTGTCATTTAAAGTCTTTATTTCCTTGTTGATCTTTTGCTTAGAGGATCTGTCCATTTCAGTGAGGGGGGTGTTAAAGTCCCCCACTATTATTGTATTGTTGTCGATGTGTTTCTTTGCTTTTGTTATTAATTGGCTTATATAATTGGCTGCTCCCATGTTAGGGGCATAGATATTTACAATTGTTAGATCTTCTTGTTGGATAGACCCTTTAAGTAGGATATAGTGTCCTTCCTCATCTCTTATTACAGTCTTTGGTTTAAAATCTAATTTGTCTGATATAAGGATTGCCACCCCAGCTTTCTTTTGGTGTCCATTAGCATGGTAAATGGTTTTCCACCCCCTCACTTTCAATCTGGGGGTGTCTCTGGGTCTAAAATGAGTCTCTTGCAGACAGCATATCGATGGGTCTTGTTTTTTAATCCAATCTGATAGCCTGTGTCTTTTGATTGGGGCATTTAGCCCATTGACATTCAGGGTAACTATTGAAAGATAGGAATTTAGTGCCATTGTATTGCCTGTAAAGTGACTGTTACTGTATATTGTTTGTGTTCCTTTCTGGTCTATGTTGCTTTTAGGCTCTCTCTTTGCTTAGAGGACCCCTTTCAAGATTTCTCGTAGGGCTGGTTTCGTGTTTGCAAATTCCTTTAGTTTTTGTTTGTCCTGGAAGCTTTTTATCTCTCCTTCAATTTTCAATGACAGCCTAGCTGGATATAGTATTCTTGGCTGCATATTTTTCTCATTTAGTGCTCTGAATATGTCCTGCCAGTCCTTTCTGGCCTGCCAGGTCTCTGTGGATAAGTCTGTTGCCAATCTAATGTTTCTACCATTGTAAGTTACAGATCTCTTCTCCCGAGCTGCTTTCAGGATTTTCTCTTTGTCTCTGAGACTCGTAAGTTTTACTATTAGATGTCAGGGTGTTGACCTCTTTTTATTGATTTTGAGAGGGGTTCTCTGTGCTTCCTGGATTTTGATGCCTGTTTCCTTCCCCAAATTAGGGAAGTTCTCTGCTATAATTTGCTCCAATATACCTTCTGCCCCCCTCTCTCTTTCTTCTTCTTCTGGGATCCCAATTATTCTAATGTTGTTTCGTCTTATGGTATCGTTTATCTCTCGAATTCTGCCCTCGTGATCCAGTAGTTGTTTATCTCTCTTTTTCTCAGCTTCTTTATTTTCCATCATTTGGTCTTCTATCTCACTGATTCTCTCTTCTGCCTCATTTATCCTAGCAGTTAGCGCCCCCATGTTTGATTGCACCTCATTAATAGCCTTTTTGATTTCTACTTGGTTAGATTTTACTTCTTTTACTTCTCCAGAAAGGGTTTCTCTAATAACTTCCATGCTTTTTTCAAGCCCAGCTAGTATCTTTAAAGTGATGATTCTGAACTCTAGATCTGACATCGTACTAATGTCCGTATTGAGTAGGTCCCTGGCAGTTAGTACTACCTCTTGTTCTTTTTGTTGAGGTGATTTTTTCCGTCTTGTCATTTTGTGCAGAGGAGAATAGATTAATGAGAGAACAAAATGCTAGCAGGGTAACAACGTCCCCAGAAAATATACTCTAAACAAATCAGAAAAGACCTGAAGCAGTGGGAAAAGAAAGGGAAAGAGAGAAAAAAGAAAAAGAAAAAAAGAAAAAAGAAAAAGAAAAAGATAAAGATAAAAACAAACAAAAACAGAACAAAACAAAACAAAACAAAAACAGAATGTGATCAAATGTGATCAGGCTGGTTTATAGATCAGTGCCACACACTAGATTTTGGGTGTATTTTGGTCTGTTAAAATAAAGTGCCTCCCAAAATTTTAAAGAAAGAAAAACTTATATATGTACAAAAATAAGGGTTGATATGATGAAGGGATGGAATATGACTGTAAAGATGGAAATTATAAAAAATTTTATAAAAGGAATTGATAAGTTGTTTGAAAAAAGAAAGAAGAGGATTAAAAAAAAAAAGGGAGAGAATATGATTAGGCAGGGGAGTAGAAAAAAACCATACACTAGAGATTTAGAGTATATTTTGATCTGTTAGAAGAAACTATCTCAAAATTTTAAAGAGAGAACAACTTATATATATATGCCAAATATACGGGTAACTACTATGAAGGGATAGAATATGACTCTAAAAATGAAAAATAAAAATGTTTTTTTAAAAAAGGGATTGATAAGATGTTGGTTGAAAAAGGGAAAAAGAAAAATTCAAAAAAAAAAAAGAAAAAAGAAAAAAAGACGGTTAAAAAAAATAATTAACTTTGAAAGACTAAAGAATCATGGTAAAAAAGCCATGGATTCTATGTGCAGTATTCCCCTAGCGCTGGAGTTCTGCCGTTCTCACTGATCGGTATACTTGGTCTTGGCTGGCTGTTCTCGCTGATCTTCTGGGGGAGGGGCCTGTTGCCGTGGTTCCCAAATGTCTTTGCCGGAGGCGGAATTGCCCCGCCCTTGCCCGGTCCTGGCTAAGTAATCTGCTCGGGTTTGCTCTCAGGAGCTTTTGTTCCCTGCAAGCTTTCCGTACAGCTTTGGAGGCAGAGAGTGAAAATGGCGCCTCCCAATCTCCTCCCCAGAGATGCCAAGAACTTGGGGCCCGCTCCTCAGTGAGCCCCCAAAGAAAAGCAGTCAGTCACTCCCGTCTCCCCGGTCTCCGGCCGCACTCCATGCTCACCCGGCCTGTGACCGCGCGTTTCTATCTCTGGCAGCCGACCCCGGGTGGAGTCTCCAAACCCAGCAGATCCCTGCGTTTCGCTCCCGCACCTCTCCTCCCAGGGGAAGAAGGTGAGTCTCCCCGGATCTGCCGCTTGTTGGGTCCCTGCTGGAGGAGCAGTGGCCCGACTGTGCCGCGGATCACGGTTTATGGCAACCCCAAGCTGAGAGCCCGCGCCTCGGCTCCGTCTCTGCAGCTGGCTTCCCCGCTCCGATCCCTGGGAGCTCTGCTGCACTCAGGCACCCCCGGTTTTCTGTGACCCCGAGGGTCCTGAGACCACACTGTCCCGCGAGGGTTCCACCCCCCACTTAGCCACCAGAGTGACGTCCCTCAGCGGAGCAGACTTCTAAAAGTTCCGATTTTGTGCTCCACGGCTCTATCACTTGCCAGAAGCGGTCGATGGAGGCCCCTCCCCCGCCGTCTATCCTCCCGAATATCGCCTCGGATTCACTTCTCCGCACGTCCTACCTTCCAGAAAGTGGCCGCTTTTCTGTTCAGAGAGTTGTTGCTCTTCTTTTCTTCGATCTCCTGTTGAGTTTGTAGGTGTTCAGAATGGTTTGATCCCTATCCAGCTGAATTCCTGAGAGGAGACGAAATCCAGGTCTCCTACTCCTCCGCCATCTTGCTCCGCCCCCTCAACTAAATACTCTTTTAAGAAACTCATTTCAAACATAACATAGGTAGACTGAAATTAAAAGAATGGACAAATATGTATCATGTGAGTATTCATAAAAATAAAGCGAAGTGGCTTTATTAATATCAGACAAAGTGGACTTACTAGTAAAAAAATCTACTTGGGACAAAAGGAATCGTTACCTAATCATAAAAGCCCATCAATCTGTCCAGAAGACATGGCAATCCTAAATGTATTGGGCATCAAACAACAAAGCTTCCAAATACATGAAGCAAACACTGATACAACTTAAAGAGAAAGACAAAAAAAAAAAAAAAAACCCACAATAATGATGAATTCAATATGTATCATACAGTTATTGATAGTATTAGACAGAAAATCAGTAAAAATACAGAACTGAACAACATCAATCAATATGACCTACATGACATTTATGGAAGATTCCAACCCAAGAGCAGAATACACATATTTTTCAATTTTCCAAGAGCATTCATTGACACATATAATATACCGGATAGTAAAGCAAACCTTCACAAATTTAAAAGAATTGAAATCATACAGGATATATTTTCTAACCATAATGAAATCAAACTAGAAATCAGCAGACAAGGACAACAGGAAAAATCTCCAAACATTTGGAAATTGAACAACACACTTTTTAAAACTCCATGTGTCAAACAAGAAGCCTCAAAGGAAATTTTAAAAATACATATAACTGTATCAAACTGAAAATAAAACATACTATCATAGGCTGCAGCTTGAGCAGTGCTGAGTAGGCAATTTTAGTACTAAAATGCTTACAACACAAAAGAGGAAAGGGTCACAAATTGGTAATGTTTTTCCCTCAACAAACTGGAAAAAAGAAACTCAAAGAAAAGTATAAGAGAGACAACAATAAATATAAGAGCTAAATGCTATGACATTGAAAATAAGACAAAAATATAGAAAAGGCAAGAAAAAGCTGGTTCTTTGATAAATTCAGTAAATTGGAAAATCTCTAGCAGGACTGACGAAGAAGAGAGAAGACAGCCACCATCGATGTCAGAAAAAAACACTCCTATAATCATTAAAAAGATAATAAGGGCTATGACAAAATTACACCCCTAAATTCCACACCTGAGATGGAATGGCCCAATTCCTTAAAAAACCACAAACAACCCAAACAATACATATGAAACAGATAAACAAGATATTCCTGTAACTATTATTAAACTGAGTCGGTAATTAAAAAATCTACCCTCCCACACACACACACAAGTCCCCAGGCCTTGTGAGGACACTAAAGAATTTTACCAAACAACTTAAAAATTAGCATGTTCTTTATACAACATCTTCCAGAAAATAAAACAAATTTGTTTTATAGGGCCCGTATTACTCTACTACAAAAATTAGACAGTCAGTACAAAAAAAGAAAACCACAGACCAGTATTTCTCATGAACTTTGACAAAAAAAAATCCTCAAGAAATTATTAGCAAATCAAACCCAGTCATGGATAAAAAGAATTATCCACCAGGACCAAGTTGTAGCTTTTCTAGATATGCACTATTGTTTTAATATCTGAAAATCAATCAGTGCAATCCGTCATATCAAGAGGCTAAAAAAGTCATATGATCATATCAACTGATACAGAAAAGTCATCTGATACAATTAAACACATACCCCTTGATGGGGAGTGGGAAACTCTTAGCAATCTAGAGACAGAGAATTTCCTCAAATTTGTAAGGAATATATTAAAAAAAAAAAAAAAAAAAAACCTACAGCTAACATTATCCTCAATGTGGAAAGAATGACTATTTTATCCCTAAGATGGGGAACAAGGTAAATCACTCCTGTGATTCAGCACAGTACTGGAAGTTGTAGCAAGCATAGTAAGGCAAAGCAGAGAGATAAAAAACATACAGATTGAAAAGGACAAAAGAAAAATGTCTATTTATAAAAGACACATCTATGTAAAAAAATCTCAAGTAATCTTAAAAAAAAAAAAAAAACATAAAGTATGTGACTTCAGCAAGGTTGTAGGATACCGGACCAACACAAATACATTGCATTTCTAGATAACAATATGTGGAAACTGAAATTCAAATACAATACCATTTACATTTGATCCAAAGAAAATGAAATGCTTTGGTATAAACCTAAAAAAACTATGTACAGGATATGCATGCTAAAATTACAAAATGTTATTGAAAGACATAAGGAAAAAAGATCAAATAAATGGAGAGTCTCACTGCATTCACAGGTTAGAAGACTCAACATAGCAAAAATGTCAATTCTCCCCAAATTGATCTACAGGGTTAACACAATGTCTATCACAATCCTAGCAAGTTTGTTTGTATCCATGAAGTAATTTAGCCTGAAATGTACATGAACAAGCAAAATACCTATGATAGTCTAAAAATCTGGAGAAAGAATAAAGTAGGAGGAATCACTGCAGTCTATATAAATGCTTAATTTACAAGTAAACTAAAGAAGACAGCATGGTAGTGGCAGAAGTATAGACACATAGAAGAACTGAACAGAATAAAGAACCCAAAAATATATCCACAAAAATATGCCCTACTGACTTTTTGACAAAGATGCAAGAGCAATTCAATACAGAATAGCCTTTTGTATCAATGATGTTGAAACAAATAAATGCACATCCTCAGTCAAAAGAATTAACCTTGATCCAAATTTCACACCTTACACAAAATTATCTCACAGCGGACATACAATTAAATGTAAATAAAACTGTAAAACTTTTAGGGGGAAAAAAACATAGAATCTTCAGGAACTAGGGATAAATGGAGTTCTTAAGTTTCATACCCAAACTTTCATTCATAAAAGGAAAAGTTGATAAATTAACTCTCGTCAAAATTAAAAATTTCTAACCAATGGGAGACCTTATGAACAAGATGAAAAGACAAATTGCAGACTGGGAATAAATATTGACAAACCACCTATGTGGCAAAGGATT
This sequence comes from Halichoerus grypus, assembly GCF_964656455.1. Taxonomy (NCBI): domain Eukaryota; kingdom Metazoa; phylum Chordata; class Mammalia; order Carnivora; family Phocidae; genus Halichoerus; species Halichoerus grypus. The sequence continues at coordinate 172,649,621 of NC_135714.1, forward strand.
TGTATTTAGAATATATAAACTGCATAAAAATCAACAATAAAAAACCAACCAACCCAATTAGAAAATGGGTAAAGGACATTAATAGATATTTCATTTCATGAAAATATATTCAACAATACTGGACATTAGGGAAATGCAAATTAAAAATTACATGAGATATCACTATACATCTATCAAAATGACTAAAATTTAAAAAGATTTTAAATACTGATCAAATGGTGACAAACATGCAGACCCTTTATCTTTCCTACATTTCCAGTGGAGATGTAAAATGGTACAGACACTCTGGAAAATAGTTAATAATTTCTTTTAAAAAAATAAACATATACTTACCATATGACCTGGCAATCATATTCCTGGGCATGTATCCCAGAAAAATAAAAAATTATGTCCACACAACAAATTGCACATGCATGTTCATAGAAGCATTACCATAAATAGTTAAAGATTGGAGAAGGTAAAGTGTGAGAACATGTAGACCTGATGTTTCTTTGTGGGAATGTGATTGTTCAGAAATTTAATTTCTTTTTTTATGCATATATTTTTTATTCAAATTCAATTAGCCAACGTATAGTACATCATTAGTTTTTGATATAATGTTCAATGATTGATCAGTTGCGTATAACACCCAGTGCTCACCATATCACGAGTCCTCCGTGATGTCCCATCACCCAGTTACCCTATCCCCCATCCCCCTCCCTTCCCCCAACCCTGTTTCCTGGAGTCCAGAGTCTAATATGGTTTGTCTCCCTCTCTGATTTTTTCCCAGTTTTCCCTCCCTTCCCCTATGTTCCTTCTCACTATTCCTTATGTTCTAGTTATGAGTGAAACCACATGATAATTGTAATTTCCACCACTTCCTACACTGCTCAGGTCCTATGACATCTCAATTAAAATGACTCTGTATTTAGGGGTTTCTTATTCTTAGCTCCTTAACCCACTTTCTTTCTCTCTCAGACCCCTACTAATACTTCTGATGGTTTAAACAATCTTTTTCGATAAGAGATTCCAGAGTTCCAAATTTGAAAAGTAATTGTTCTGGTCAATCTGCCTTCATAGTAATTGATATTTGGGCTTCTGATGTTTGCCCAATAATTCTGTGGGGCAGAAAGCGTTCCTTTTCGTCCTGCCAATGGCACCTTAATGATATAAAAAAACATAAATCTACAGAGCATAAAGGAAAACTTACCTTTATAAATGAAGAATCTGGATACAATGTTCCTGATTTGTTGTATGCATACACCAGGAAATGAGGGTCTAAAAATGACCTAATTCAACCAAAGTAATGACACTTCATTGTAATAGTAACATTAACATTAACAAAAGCAGAATCATGAAATTAAAATTCACTTTCAATTTTACAAGCTCAAATATCCAAAACTTAAATGGACTCATCTCTTCATTATCTCATTTGCCTTCTGATAGCATATTTTGTATAAGAAAAAATACTAAGCAGTATAATCTATAGCAGTAGGGACATCATAATGACATAGATTTTTGTACACTAGAAACCAGGACTTCCGGATTCCCATGGCAAAATTTTCTTTTAGATTCAACAATCAGTAAATCTCATGGCATAAATATTTGCTAATTTGTTAACATTTGCTAACCAGTAGCCATATTGATAAACAAAAAATATATGCTTTTTCCATTAGTTTTCATGAAATTATACTGTGGTGAGAACAACCCCACAAATTCTTAATGCCTCAAAACAATAATGAATGTTTCTTCACAAGTTTATTGCAGGTTCAGCTCCACACAGCGTTCATTCTGGAACCTGGGAAAAGACATACCTCCTACCCCGTGGAACATGCCTTTCTTGTAGCAGAAGGAGAAAAGAAATTGTAGAAGCATACAATAGTTCTTAAAGCCTTTGTTTAGAAGCAGAAGACTAGTGCTTTGCTCACATTTCATAAGCTACATGAATCCTACAGACAAGCCTCATATAAATGGTACCGAAGCGTAATCTTACAGAGAAGATAGTGATTGTTATGGAACAATCTGACCCCAGGATTTATTGCCGGGAAACCGGGGTTTCTCAAGGATTCCAAACACCAAGAGGCAGTTCAAGGCCAGAATCAAAGAGGGACCAGAGCACTCACGGAGTATGCACATTCACCACTACTTCTCTTTCCAGACCTGCTTCATCTTCTCTCATTCCAGACAGCTCTTCCTTTTTCTCAATTCAAATTACAAAACTAGAGAGCTTCCCAGAAAAAACACAAAACAAAACAAAACACTGATATTTATCAGCTCATAGTCCACATATATTCAAGGGCAACACCAAATGACACGGGTTGCTTTAGGAGCAAGTACCTGGAACATGAATTCTGGCCCAAGGGCAGAGCCACGTTTTAGTAACTAAGCATGTCAATGGAGGTGGTGGAAATGGGAATCCAGAAACATCTGCCAGGAGAAGGAAAGTCAACAGATTGCTGACAAGCATAATTAAAAGGATAAAATTTAGTTTGCAAGTTCACTCATCCTGGGTCTTCAAAAGTATACTTTTGCTTCTACACAAAATAACAAAAAAGTCTGCCTTAATCAATGAATTAATAGAAATACACATGACCACTTAATGGAAAAAACAACATCTGATATAAGGAAAATGAACAACAAAAGGGTGGAAGGCAAACTTAAAAGAAGTTCCTAATGAAGTTGAATGAAGAAATTGGTTAAAGAAAATAATCATTATCTCAAGAAAAGTTTAAAAAGCTAATAAGCTTTCAGAGCAGATCTTTTCAAGAAAAAAAAAGACACTCTGAAACTAAAATGATGACTCTGAAACTAAAATAAATAATTCAATAGATGTGTCAAAGAGAATTTGTTTGCTGAGAACAGAATTAGAGTCCTAGCCAATAAAAAGAACATATTTTGCTAGTAAAAAACACAGCCAAAATAAAGATCTGAAAATAGTTGGAGGAATATCCATACTATAGAGGGCAGATCCATAAGACCCAGGATGAAATTATAGATTTCCATAAAATTTTTAAAAATGTGTGGTGATTTAAAACCAAAATGAAAAATTAAGGGATTTATTCAATTGTGAGAACAAAAGGGACATTTGCAGATATGCACAGATTCAGAAAGCATGCCATCTGAAGAAAATAATCTGAAAATAAACAATACCTAGGTCAGCATAAAATTGCAATAAAAGGAAAAAATAAAAAGGAAGCAGTAATAAAACTTGGAAAATGCAATATAGTTGTTAAGTAAGTAAACTGAAAGCATTGGATTTACATCTTAAATGTAAAAAGAATTTTAAAAATACTATAGGAATATTATAATACAAATTCAGGATGTGATAGACACAAGTGAGGAATCTGGAAACCTATAAAAGAAAATATTAGTATAATGATTATATGAATATTTCATTTTTATAGCAATAAATCCCACAAACAAAGGAAGAAGACAGTCAATAGGCTGGATAGCATATTTGCAACATATAGAAGAGATAAAGAGTTAATATCTACAATAAAAAAAATTCCCACAAATTGATCATGGGAAAAAAAAGGAAGAAAAGCAGAAAGGTAAGCCATAGATTGAAAATAAATAACCCAAAACAAATGAATAAAAATGAAAACCAGAAAGGAAAACAGAAAGCTTAGAAGCAATTCAATTAGAATAGTCAGTAAACATTTGAAAAGATACTACATATTATTAATAATCAGGGAAGTACATATTAAAATAACAATAAAATAGCATTTCTTACCCATTAACAAAAATAAGTGAGTGAAGATACTCATTTTATTGAGAATGTAGAGAACAGAAATGTTTTTGAATTATTCGTCTGAGTGAAAACTGGGATAAACCCTCTGAAATAAAAATTAGTAGCATATAGCACTCTTGAGAATTGGATCATTTATAATCCATCAATTTCACTGGTGCCCAGAACATCATGGCCAAAGTTATCCACAATATGGCTTTTCTTACTATAAATACATAAGTGGATAAATAATAAATGAGATATATTTATTGGATGGCTACAATCAATGAACTCATTCTGCACAAATCGGTATAAATGACTCTCAGATAAAAATGTTATGTGGGGCGCCTGGGTGGCTCAGTCAGCTAAGCGTCCAACTCTTGGTTTTGCCTCAGGTCATGATCTCAGTGTCGTGAGATTGAGCCCCACTAAGGCTCAGCACTGGGCATGGAGCCTGCTTAAGATTCTCTCTCTCCCTTTTCCTCTGCCCCTCACCCCCACCGCCACCTCACAGGTTCTCTCTCTCTCAAAAAAAAAAAAAAAAATGTTATACAAAATGTTGCACAAAAAGTACAACCACAAAACCAGAACCACATAATAAGTATCTACTGTTCACACTTCTGGGTCATGAATGAGTAGCCATAATAATTCTGTAAATGGCGGCCAGGCTTGCTCAATGGTCTGGAATTCAGCTGAATGTTGGCTGATTTAGGGAATGATTAGGTCAATATAAAAAATATTAGATTAATATAAACTATGGCCTTTGTGTAATAATTATGTGTAGGATCATCAATTATAACAAATACATCACTCTGGTGGGGCATACTGATAATGGGGAGAGACTACACATGTGCAGAGGTAGGGGGCATACAGAAACTGCCTGTGACTTCCACTCAGTTTTGCCGTGAACCTAAAACTGGTCTAAAAAATAAATATTAAATTGGAAACAAGAAACAGGAAAAGGCACATAGCCAATAATTGTTTAGAAAAGTTTTTTAGGGAAATATAAATTGACACAAAGATGCGATATATTATTTTAGCACATCTTGCAGGCTTTTGAAAATCTAAACTGCTACTGTCTTTTCAGAAACTAGCAGTATCTCTCAAAATCCTAATACAAAATGCGAGTAATGAGGAAGGTTGTTGTGAAAATTAAATCAGTTACTACATGCAAATCGCTTAGAAATATGCCCGGCAATTGGTATGTGCTCCATGAATGTCAGTTACTTTTGTTGTTTTTGTTGTTGTTATTATTATCACTATTATTACTATTATTCATACTTCTTGATCCAGAAACCCATTTCTTGGTATTAAGCCTACAAAACAAAATATCTATTGCATAAGAATATACATATAAGGATGTTTATTGCAGGACTCTGTAGTGACAATCCTTGGAAATAACCTCATTACCTATCAACATGCCATACTACAGACTGTTACCTGTTAAAGAATGAGTTAAGATATATACATAGAGGAAGAAAATGAACACCATTATTAAATAAGACCTGCCAACTGTAAAACAGTATTTCCATTTCTCTAAAAACAAACCTTCTTGGTAGGTTTCTACATATTTTATTTAAAGGAAAGGTGAAATTTAGAATATAAAATGGTGGATAGAGAGATACAAGGTTATTAACATTGGTTTCCTCACAGAGTGAAAATTTACGATATTAAAAAAAATGGTATAATATCAAGTAAAATGTTTAAAATCATAGAAATGTATAAAATGACATGACGAACAAAATTAAACATAGACAAATAAAATTATTGCCTTAATTGTTACAGTTGTGGCTATAGTTTAAAGAGTTACATAGACTAATTTTCATTTATCTGGTATACATTAATTTTGTATCATGAAATTAAAATTTGGCTCAAATATTGGATTTAAAATCTCAAGATGAAGACTTGGAATTCTAGTCTGACTTGAATCACAAAGATGTAACATATTAAATATAATAGTCATGCTCTTGTTTAGGCTCAAATAAGGGTAGTGACTATAAAAATTTCAGAAACTAAAACAACTGTATAAAAAGAAGAATGTCCACTTACTGTTTTTCAAGATGGAGAGTGTACATTTTCCGGTCAATTTTGATGGCATAAGTGACCTACAACAAAGTATTCAAGAAGAACTTAATTATTAGAAATACTGAATTCTTAAAAATCAAAAGCCAAAGCTTCTTAAAATGTATTTACTCTTTCACTGAGACATAGATCATATCACACATCTCAAAATAATATATACATATATAATATAGACATATATAATTGTAATCTTCCTTCAATCTTGGAATGTATGACAGAATTAATCCTAATTAAATTTAAATAAAAATTAAAGAATCTCAATTTATTTCAAAACTAAGAGCATTAGTCATAAAATTTCATAATGAAATTTTAATTTAAAATGGTTACATTTAAAAATGTTGAGTAATCTTTGAAGAAACTTGAATTTTATTATCTTTTTTTTACTTTGCAACTTCTAGCCCAAATAAATTGAGAAAATGAAGATACAACCTGTGTTGTTAATCTTCTCAGATTAAAGGAAGTATCCCTAACTCTAAGAACACTCTTCTCCCTGTCCTCTTTAGGAATTGCCTCAGCTACAGAGGGTCACCTCACACCAAGTCACAACTTTCTGAGACAGCCCACATGTAATGAGAAGCCCTCTCATCCCAACTCCAGATATTGATGGGCCATGCTAGCTTCACACATTGTTGAGACTTGGTTGAGTCTCCATCTCCCCTTTCCTGCTTCCTCCCCTCCCCTTCCACAGGGCCTCATCACAAGAGCATACCCTAATAAACTGCCTTCACAGGAATCTTCTCAAAGACTGCATCCCAAAGAACCCAATCTGTGACATCATCATAAAACATACACGTTCTTCACCGCATAGCACATGGTCAATGCAGGTAAATTTTCCACATTTGCAAAGAATGTGAATTTTGTCATTGGGTACAGTTTTCTGCATAAGTCATTTTAAACCTTCTCATGTTTAGTCTTCTGTAAGCCTCAGCTATTGAAAAAATTGTGTTGGGGCATATGGGTGGCACAGTTAGTTAAGCGTCTGACTCTTGATGTCGGCTCAGGTCATGATCTCAGAGTTGTGAAATGGAGTCCCATGTCCGGCTCCCCACTCAGGGCAGTCTGCTTAAGACTCTCTATCCCTCTGCCCCCCCACCTTCTCTAAAATAAATAAATGAAACTTAAAAAAAAAAAAGATGTGTCAACATTTCCCCAAATTATTGTAATATTATTTCTTTCTCCTTTTAATCTGTAGTTTTCTTCATTACATATTTTGAATCTTTGTTGTTGGGTGCAAACAGGAGTAAAATTAACAAAATTGCACACAATTATAAAGTATGCCTCTATGTCATCTTCAGAAAATGACTCGAATTTGGGGTTGTAATTTCTTCAATTTCATCCATTATCATTTAATATACATTATGATTTAGGATTTCTTCTTCAACCTATGAATAATGTAGAAGTGTATTTTTAAATTTCCATATACATTTTAAAACTTTTTAAGATTTAACTTAATTGAATTGTTACCAGATACTGTATTGTCAATATTTGATTTTTTATGTTTTTTTCCTTTTGTCAGTGTTGTTGAACAATCTGCATATTCCGGAGAAGAATATACATTATTGCTATGGAGATAAAGCCAAATTATAGCTGGATTAGAAAAACACTATCTTTACTTCTGGGGTTGCCTAGAAGTCTAGATGTTTCTGACTCTCAGCTAAGACAAAGGCAGTGAGATTTGTAAGGTAATTTCTAGGGTTCAAAAACTCTCTTGCCCAAGGTTAACTTCTTTAGTGTTTCCCTACCTAGTTTGACAAAGCTAGCTTGGCTACTGTGTCACTGAAAGCTTTTTAAGGAGTTCTCCAAAAGCCAAAATTCCCCCCCTAAGTCTCGTTACTTCAAGCCAGAGACTCAGCATGTTCCAGAAGCACAGAGTTTGGGTTCATAGGGATGTTTCTTGAATTCCTGATATTTGCCTGAATTATCTTTCTCTTGCTGCATCATATGCTTTGTCATTACATAAAAGCCTCATGGTGATACCCTGTAGAGTCTAGTTAGTCTCAACGAATAGCATAGAAGGGAAAAAAATATATTTATTGTGACGGGTTCACTTCTCTATAAATCCATCAAATAAAATATTATATTGTTCAAATTGTCTTTACGAATCTTTTTACAATTTGTAAACCAATATTTGAGAAAAGATCTATGAAAATGGATTTGAGAATTACTCCCTCTTGTGCAATCAGTTCTTATATATGCTGAGAGCATTTTTAAATACATACAAACTTAGAATTTTTATATGTTCCTAGTGAACTGAATATTTTATTAAGTAATGATGTTTATCTCTCATAACATTTAAAAATTTAAACTCTCTGGATAATTATTTTTGGTGTAATACCTTTTATGAACACATAATCACTGGATTTTTTGGTGCCATAAAGGGAGACAGTCACACAGACCACTCAGTCTATAAAACCTGCCCCAGTGTCTAACAATTTTCCAGTTAACAATTCAATGCTCCTCTTAGATCTGGCCACTGAGGTTCCAATCCTTGGATTCCTATCAGATCCTGGTGTGTCTTTTTTTTTTTCATTTTATTATGTTAATCACCATACATTACATCATTAGCTTTTGATGTACTGTTCCATGATTCATTGTTTGCGTGTAACACCCAGTGTTCCATTCAATATGTGCCCTTTTTAATACCCAACACCAGGCTAACCCATCCCCCCAGGCCTCTCCCCTATAGAACCCTCAGTTTGTTTCTCAGAGTTCATAGTCTCTCATGGTTCGTCTCCTCCTCCGATTCCCCCCCTTCATTTTACCCTTCCTACTATCTTTTTTTTTTTTTTAAGATACAATGTATTATTTATTTCAGAGATAGAGGTCTGTGACTCAACAGTCTTACACAATTCACAGCACTCGCCATATCACATACCCTCCCCAATGTCTATCACCCAGCCACCCCATCCCTCCCAGCCCCCACCACTCCAGCAACCCTCAGTTTGTTTCCCGAGATTAAGACTTCCTTATATCAGTGAGATCATATGATACATGTCTTTCTCTGATTGACTTATTTCGTTCAGCATAATACCCTCCAGTTCATCCACGTCATTGCAAATGGCAAGATTTCGTTCCTTTTGATGGCTACATAATATTCCATTGTATATATATAACACCTCTTCTTTTTTCTTTTAATTTTTTATTGTTATGTTAATCACCATACATCATTAGTTTTTTATGTAGTGTCCCATGATCCATTGTTTGTGCACACACCCAGTGCTCCCTGCAGAACGTGCCTCTTTAATACCCATCACCAGGCTAACCCATCCTCCCACTCCCCTCCCCTCTAGAACCCTCAGTTTGTTTTGCAGAGTCCATCGTTTCTTATGGTTCATCTCCCCCTCTGATCTCCCCCCTTCGTTCTTCCCCTCCTGCTATCTTCTTCTTTATTTTTTTTTCTTAACATATATTGCATTATTTGTTTCAGAGGTACAGATCTGTGATTCAACAGTCTTGCACAACTCAGAGCACTCACCATAGCACATACCCTCCCCAATGTCTATCACCCAACCACCCCATCCTTCCCACGCCCCACCACTCCAACAGCCCCCAGTTTGTTTCCTGAGATTAAGAATTCCTCATATCAGTGAGGTCATATGATACATGTCTTTCTCTGATTGACTTACTTTGCTCAGCATAACAACCTCCAGTTCCATCCACATCGTTACAAATGGCAAGATCTCATTCCTTTAGATGGCTGCATAATATTCCATTGTATATACATACCACCTCTTCTTTATCCATTCATCTGTTGATGGACATCTTGGCTCTTTCCATTGTTTGGCTATTGTGGACATTGCTGCTATAAATATCGGACTGCATGTAACCCTTCAGATCCCTACATTTGAATCTTTGGGGTAAATACCCAGTACTGCAATTGCTGGATTGTATGGTAACTCTATTTTCAACTTTTTGAGGAACATCCATACTGTTTTCCAGAGTGGTTGCACCAGCTTGCATTCCCACCAACAGTGTAGGAGGGTTCCCCTTTCTCCGCATCCCCGCCAACATCTGTTGTTTCTTGACTTGTTAATTTTAGCCATTCTGACTGGTGTGAGGTGGTATCTCATTGAGGTTTTGATTTGGATTTCCCTGATGCCGAGTGATGTTGAGCACTTTTTCATGTGTCTGTTGGCCATTTGGACGTCTTTTTTGGAAAAATGTCAGTTCATATATTCTGCCCATTTCTTGATTGGATTATTTGTTCTTTGGGTGTTGAGTTTGATAAGTTCTTTATAGATTTTGGATACTAGCCCTTTATCTGATACATCATTTGCAAATATCTTCTCCCATTCTGTTGGTTGTCTTTTGGTTTTGATGACTGCTTCTTTTGCTGTGCAAAAGCTTTTTATCTTGATGAAGTCCCAATAGTTCATTTTTGCCCTTGCTTCCCTTGCCTTTGGCGATGTTTCTAGGAAGAAGTTACTGTGGCTCAGGTCGAAGAGGTTGCTGCCTGTGTTCTCCTTTAGGATTTTGATGGACTCCTGTCTCACATTTAGGTGTTTCAACCATTTTGAGTCTATTTTTTGTGTGTGGTGTAAGGAAGTGGTCCAATTTCATTCTTCTGCATGTGGCTGTCCAATTTTCCCAACACCATTTGTTGAAGAGACTGTCTTTTTTCCATTGGACATTCTTTCCTGCTTTGTCGAAGATTAGTTGACCATAGAGTCGAGGGTCCATTTCTGGGCTCTATCTTCTGTTCCATTGATTTATGTGTCTGTTTTTGTGCCAGTACCATACTGTCTTGATGATGACAGCTTTGTAATAGTGCTGGAATTCTGGAATTGTGATGCCACCAGCTTTGCTTTTCTTTTTCAACATTCCTCTGGCTATTCGGGGTCTTTTCTGGTTCCATACAAATTTTAGGATTATTTGTTCCATTGCTTTGAAAAAAGTGGATGGTATTTTGATGGGGATTGCATTGAATGTGTAGATTGCTCTAGGTAGCATTGACATCTTCACAATATTTGTTGTTCCAAACCATGAGCATGGAACGTTTTTCCATTTCTTTGTGTCTTCCTCAATTTCTTTCATGAGTATTTTATAGTTTTCTGAGTACAGACCCTTTGCCTCTTTGGCTAGATTTATTCCTAGTATCTTATGGTTTTGGGTGCAATTGTAAATGGGATCGACTCCTTAATTTCTCTTTCTTCTGTCTTGTTGTTGGTGTATAGGAATGCCACTGATTTCTGTGCATTGATTTTCTATCCTGCCACTTTCCTGAATTCCTGTATGAGTTCTAGCAGTTTTGGGGTGGAGTCTTTTGGGTTTTCCACATAAAGTATCATATCATCTGCAAAGAGTGAGAGTTTGACTTCTTTACCCATTCGGATGCCTTTTATTTCTTTTTGTTGTCTGATTGCTGTGGCTAGGACTTCTAGTACTATGTAGAATAACAGTGGTGATAGTAGACATCCCTTCCGTGTTCCTGACCTTAGGGGGAAAGCTCTCAGTTTTTCCCCATTGAGAATGATATTTGCTGTAGGTTTTTCATAGATGGCTTTTATGATATTGAGGTATGTACCCTCTATGCCTATACTCTGAAGAGTTTTGATCAAGAAAGGATGCTGTACTTTGTCAAATGCTTTTTCTGCATCTATTGAGAAGAATCTATCATTCTTGTTCTTTCTTTTATTCATGTATTGTATCACATTGATTTAAGGATGTTGAACCAACCTTGCAGCTCAGGAATAAATCCCACTTCGTCGTGGTGAATAATCCTTTTAATGTACAGTTGGATCCTACTACCTAGTATTTTGGTGAGAATTTTTGCATCCATGTTCATCAAGGATATTGGTCTGTAATTCTCCTTTTTGATGGGGTCTTTGATTGGTTTTGGGTTGAAGGTAATGTTGGCCTCATAAAACGAGTTTGGAAGTTTTCCTCCATTTCTATTTTTTGGAACAGTTTCAGAAGAATAGGTATTAATTCTTCTTTAAATGTTTGGTAGAATTCCCCTGGGAAGCCATCTGGCCCTGGGCTCTTGTTTGTTAGGAGATTTTTGATTACTGCTTCAATTTCCTTAGTAGTTATAGGTCTGTTCAGGTTTTCTATTTCTTCCTGGTTCAGTTTTGGTAGTTGATACATCTAGGGAAGCATCCATTTCTTCCAGATTATCTAATTATGCTGGCATAGAGTTGCTCATCATATGTTCTTATAATTGTTTATATTTCTTTGGTGTTGGTTGTGATTTCTCCTCTTTCATTCATGATTTTGTTGATTTGGGTCCTTTCTCTTTTCTTTTTGATAAATCAATCTTATTAATTGTTTCAAAGAACCAGCTCCTAGTTTCGTTGATGTGTTCTACTGTTCTTTTGGTTTCTATTTCATTGATTTCTGCTCTGATCTTTATTATTTCTGTTCTCCTGCTGGGTTTAGGCTTTATTTGCTGTTCTTTCTCCAGCTCCTTTAGGTGTAGGGTTAGGTTGTGTATTTGAGACCTTTCTTGTTTCTTGAGAAAGGCTTGTATTGCTATATATTTTCCTCTTAGGACTGCTTTTGCTGCATCCCAAAGACTTTGAACAGTTGTAATTACATTTTCATTTGTTTCCAGAAATATCTAACCGAAGAGACAAAGAATCTGTACTCAGAAAACTATAAAATACTCATGAAAGAAATTGAGGAAGACACAAAGAAATAGAGAAACATTCCATGCTCATGGATTGGAAGATCAAATATTGTGAAGATGTCAATGCTACCTAGAGCAATCTACACATTCAATGCAATCCCCATCAAAATACCATCCACTTTTTTCAAAGCAATGGAACAAATAATCCTAAAATTTGTATGGAACCAGAAAAGACCCCGAATAGCCAGAGGAATGTTGAAAAAGAAAAGCAAAGCTGGTGGCATCACAATTCCAGAATTCCAGCACTATTACAAAGCTGTCATCATCAAGACAGTATGGTACTGGCACAAAAACAGACACATAAATCAATGGAACAGAAGATAGAGCCCAGAAAAGGACCCTCAACTCTATGGTCAACTAATCTTCGACAAAGCAGGAAAGAATGTCCAATGGAAAAAAGACAGTCTCTTCAACAAATGGTGTTGGGAAAATTGGACAGCCACATGCAGAAGAATGAAACTGGACCATTTCCTTACACCACACACAAAAAATAGACTCCAAATGGTTGAAAGACCTCAATGTGAGACAGGAGTCCATCAAAATCCTAAAAGAGAACACAAGTAGCAACCTCTTTGACCTGAGCCACAGTAACTTCTTCCTAGAAACATTGCCAAAGGCAAGGGAAGCAAGGGCAAAAATGAACTATTGGGACCTCATCAAAATAAAAAGCTTTTACACAGCAAAAGAAACAGTCAACAAAACCAAAAGACAACTGACAGAATGGGGGAAGGTATTTGCAAATGATGTATCAGATAGAGGGCTAGTATCCAAAATCTATAAAGAACTTATCAAACTCAACACCCAAAGAACAAAGAATCCAATCAAGAAATGGGAAGATATGAACAGACATTTTTCCAAAGAAGACATCCAAATGGCCAACAGACACATGAAAAAGTGCTCAACATCACTCGGCATCAGGGAAATCCAAATCAAAACCTCAATGAGATACCACCTCACACCAGTCAGAATGGCTAAAATTAACAAGTCAGGAAATGACAGATGTTGGCGGGGATGCGGAGAAAGGGGAACCCTCCTACACTGTTGGTGGGAATGCAAGCTGGTGCAACCACTCTGGAAAACAGTATGAAGGTTCCCCAAAAAGTTGAAAATAGATCTACCCTACGACCCAGCAACTGCACTACTGGGCATGTACCCCAAAGGTTCAAATGTAGTGATCCAAAGGGTTACATGCAGTCCGATGTTTATAGCAGCAATGTCCACAATAGCCAAACAATGGAAAGAGCCAAGATGTCCATCAACAGATGAATGGATAAAGAAGAGGTGGTATATATATATACAATGGAATATTATGCAGCCATCAAAAGGAATGACATCTTGCCATTTGCAACGACATGGATGGAACTGGAGGGTATTATGCTGAGCAAAGTAAGTCAATCAGAGAAAGACATGTATCATATGATCTCACTGATATGAGGAATACTTAATCTCAGGAAACAAACTGAAGGTTGCTGGAGTGGTGGGGGGTGGGAGGGATGGGGTGGCTGGGTGATAGACATTGGGGAGGGTATGTGCTATGGTGAACGCTGTGGATTGTGTAAGACTGTTGAATCACAGATCTGTACCTCTGAAACAAATAATACGTTATATGTTTAAAAAAAAAAAGAAGATGTAGGAAGGGTCAAATGAAGGGGGGGAAATCGGAGCGGGAGATGAACCATGAGAGACTATGGACTCTGAGAAACAAACTGAGGGTTCTATAGGGGAGGGGGCTGGAGGGATGGGTTAGCCTGGTGATGGGTATTAAAAAGGGCATGTATTGGGCGCCTGGGTGGCTCAGTTGGTTGGGCGACTGCCTTCGGCTCAGGTCATGATCCTGGAGTCCCAGGATCGAGTCCCGCATCGGGCTCCCTGCTCAGCGGGGAGTCTGCTTCTCCCTCTGACCCTCCCCCCTCTCATGTGCTCTCTCTCTCCTCTCATCCTCTCTCTCAAATAAATAAATAAAATCTTTAAAAAAAAAAAAAAGGGCATGTATTGAATGGAGCACTGGGTGTTATACATAAATAATGAATCATGGAACACTATATCAAACACTAATGATGTAATGTGTGGTGATTAACATTACATAATAAAATAAATAATTAAATAAATAATAAATAAATAAAATCTTTTAAAAAACTACATTTTTAATTTTGACAAACAATGATGTTATATCCATATAATGAGATAATCATGCAGTTATGAAAAATAACGACAAAGCTATATTTATGACCATAAAATAAATTCTAACCTTATAAATAAATTAAAAGCCAATTAGCACACTCATATGTTATTATTAAAAATGTATGTGCAGGAGTGTGCATGTCTCTAAAAATTCATTCTTTCAAATTTACTACCTTTAGAATCTGATCGACATTCACTTTCTTAACAACTCTTTGTGCTCTCTAGATTTAATTTTCCAATTTACATGCTTTACTTTTTAATCAGATAAAATATATTACATTAACAGACATATATGCCTATATATGCAAATATAGGCATGAAGAAATTATATATTGTCTTTTTAAAAATCATCTTATAAGTAAATATTAGTGTGACCTCATTTACATAGAATAAATATTTAAATGATATATTTTCTAGAAAAAAGTCCAGTAGACTATCTATATCATTTTGTGTGATAGGAATTTGGGGTACTTTTTTCTGAGTCAGTTTTTAAAAAGTTGCATAATGTTAATTGGGAAATGAAAAGAAAAATCAAAACGCTTATTTTCATTGAGACAAAATGACTCTTTAACACAGTAATTAGAACAAAAAATTTCAAAGGGATATGCATGAATTGATTTGGGTCAGGTAGTCCAATAAAAATAAAGCACTCATTTTAAAAAAGTGATTTCCACAGGATGCCTGGGTGGCTCAGTTGGTTAAGCATCTGACTCTTGATTTCAGCTCAGATCATAATTTCCCGTCCAGAGATGCAGCCCCCCACCCCATCAACCTCTGCCCTCAGTGGGGAGCCTGCTTAAGATTCTCTTCCTCTGCCTCTGCCCCTCCCCCCCCACTCGCATACACTCTCTCTGTCACAAAAATAAATAAATAATTAATTAATTAATACAGATTAAAAAAATAATTTCTTAATTACATGTGTTTCTGAAACTTCACCATCACTGGTATTTGTCTCAATCTTCCGTGGCACTGTAATTTGTAGAAGCGATGTTTCAGGATCTACAGTAAGGAAAACATGTGTGAGCTTTCCCCAGTGCCTGGCATCTTAATTCTTCGCGTGTCCTGTCACATCATATCACTCTTTGAACTTCCAAGCCCCAACACCCCCCCCACACACACACACACACACACACACACGGCCCACACACGGCCCACACACAGAGGCAGGCACTCACCCGCCACAGAATCAGACTTCGTACATTCCAGGAAGAGGCTCCCTCCACCATCCATACACTTTGGGTTGAGACCCTACTACCATCCAGAGACTTTGAGACTTGTTGACCTCAGCCCCAGTAGGTGAAGAGGTGCCACCTCCCAGAAGATGCGCGCCCTCTTCTCCAAGTGCGGGGTCAGGCAAGTGAGGGGCAAATGTCCCAGTCCTGCTCCGAGCCCTCCAAGCAGCAGGCCCAGGAGGATCCTGACTCTAAGCGGGCTCTGACAAGATGCTGGGCTCTCCCCAGCCAGACCCGGGGTTCTGGAGCAAGGTTCTGGGGCCCGCCACGCCCAGAGGCTCTGCGACAGGTGACCCTCTATGGAGCAGGGTCCTTCACTCACGAGGGCCCGCGGAGGTCAGCCGGCCCAGGCCTGAGAGGATCAGCAGGAGAGACAGCATTGCGGGGCCTGCCGGCCTTGCCAAGGTGATGTCTGTTGGCTGCGGAACGGCGGCCGCACGTGCGGGACCTGCGTTCTGGGCGGGTGGGGCTGGGGTCTGGGCCAGAGGCGGGGAGGTGGGGGAAGGGGGCGCGGCTGCTCCGCCCACCCCGTCCCCTCTGCGGACCCGCAGGAGCAGTCGCAGTCGCGGTCGCAGTCGCAGTCACAGTCCCGGGCGCCCACCCACCGCCCGCTGTGCGCAGGAGGCACACGCCAACCTGTGCTGCTGTCTGCGTGGGCTTGGGCTCTATTTTCCAAAATGCGGACATTGGAAACGCATTCAGGGATGATGTAAGGGTCATAAAGTGCATTTTCTCCTCTGGAAATGGGCCATCTGCTGGTGAAGTGCTTGGCAATGTTAATAGTCCACGTCGTAGTTTTTTGGCACAATGGCTGAACTACAGTAGTGAAGGAAAACAGAAAATGGAAACCATATCTACCGCTGGATTTCTAATTTAAGTCTCAGGTCAAAACAAATAAACATACGTGCACACACATGAAGAGTAAAAAAAAAATGGTATCTAAATTCTTCAATCGTAGATAACTTTGTTTCTTAGAAAACTCTTTGGTTAAGGAAACTAAATGAAAAGCTAAATATGGAATGGGTGTGTGTATGTGTTTTACTGCCTCAGTATGGTTTTGTAATTGAAGTATCAGGCCAAAAAAAAGAAAAAGAGAGAGGAAGAAGAAAGAAAGAAAAGAAAGAAAGAAAAGAGAGAAAGAAAGAAAGAAAGAAAGAAAGAAAGAAGAAAAGAAGGGAAAGAAAGAAAGAGAGAGGGTGGGAGGGAGGGAGAGAGAAAGAAGAAAGAAAGAAAGAAAGAAAGAAAGAAAGAAAGAAAGAAAGAAAGAAAGAAAGAAAGAAAGAAAGAAGAAAGAAAGAAAGAAAGAAAGAAAGAAAGAAAGAAAGAAAGAAAGAAAGAAGAGAAAGAAAAGAAAGGAGAAAAGAAAGGAAAGAGAGAGGGTGGGAGGGAGGGAGAGAGAGAGAGAGAAAGGAAGGAAGAAAGAAAGAAAGAAAGAAAGAAGAAAAAAAGGAAGAAAGAAAGAAAGAAGAAAAGAAAGAAAGAAAGAGAAAGAAATAACAACTATGAAATGATCCTGTAAGAACAACTTTATTTTCCCATAATTTATTTATTCCATTGTGTATAACTTGGCTTCTTAGGAAAATCTGGCTAGTAAAAGGTTAAATGTAAACTTTTTTCCCCATCAGTATGGCAGTCACACATGAGAAGGGAATAACTTGGAAAGAGCATTCATTTTCTGGGTAAATATGCAAGTTGTGACTTGCATAATTTCAGTTTGCAAGGACTTTTTTGCCAGACAGTTCTTGAGTACTCCTTCCGTGGAACACTTCTGCTTATATTCCTTACATAAAATATTTCTGCACAAAATCAAATGATTGTTTTCTCAATTTGTAAGAAGAAAAAAAAAGAAATGGAAAAGGCTAGCCTTTTAAATATATATATATATTCCTTTGTAGTGATTTTCCCAAATCTAATTTTAGTGTCTATTTATCAAGAAAATATTGGTACAGGAAACAAATGATAACAGAAGGAATTTAACTTAAAAATAGCCAATTCTGCATATTTCATTGAAGTATTTATAGGCTAATCATTTAGTTTGGTTGTGATCCATGTTGTATACTGTATTTATTTAATTTATTTGAATATTTCTATGTATCTTAAAGTTAGTATTTTTATCTTTTTTGCCAAATTATATGAAAATTGATGGGATTAACATACAAAAATTATGTTGCTCTTAAACTTTCTTCCTGATTTTCTATAACCTGATCAAACTTTTTAAGTCTAATATATGTTATTGAAGTATTAATAGATAAGTATTAAAAGATTGTTCATGGTTCCACTAAAAATCTCTGTTGTTCAGTCAAGTAACCAAAAGGGGAAATATATATTTATTATCTAAATTCATTCCTGTATTTGCACTGTTGGTATTGACTGCTCATTTTTTGCTGGGCATAATTTACAGGCATTCACATCATTTAAATTTAATTCAACAATTATTTTTTACATGCTTAGTATAAGCCCGAAACCAGACAGATACCAAAATATGTGTGACAACATCCCTGTCTCCCAGTACCTCAGAAAGTAACAGAAAACTGAACGTGTACAAGAGATGCCACAGCTAGAAATGAAAAAATTTTTAGTAGAGGGATATTCAAAGTTCTCTGGGAATACAGCTAAGATAATTTTGTTTTCTTTATAGATATCAAGTGAACCTTACAGGTGGCTGTAACATTTAAGATGTGAGCCATATAGATTTGTATTGATGTTAGTGAATTTTAGGACTTTATTCTTAAATAATTTAATATCATCCAAGAGCTTTAGTGCAAATAAATGATGGATTTTTTTGTTAGAATGGCAACATAATAGTTTGGGGGTGGTGGGATTGAAATGATGAGGACTAGAAACAATAGGTTCATTGAAGGGAATTTTACTTAGTTTAGGCCAAAAATGTCTACAACCTCAGGATTAGAGTGGGAAGAGAAATAAAAGTAGTAAAAATATCAGAGAGATATTTAGGAAGAAAAATCAGCTTGTTGAATAATTTAATGTGGAGGTTGATTAAATGGTTGAAAAGACTAAGCCACTGAGATGAGAGGGACACCAATTTTATTTTATTTTTGTATGGCCTTACCTATAACTTTACAGAAAATTACCTTCAGTTATCATTTTTTTATTTAAACTTTTATTTAAACTAAGTCCCAGTTAGTTAACAGACAGTGTAACATTAGTTTCAGGTGTACAGTACAGTGATTCAACACTTTCACACAATACCGTCCTTATCACAAGTGCCTTCCTTAATCTCCATCACCTATTTCACATATCCTCCCACCCATCTGCATTCTGGTAACCATCACCTATAGTTAAGAGTCTCTTTCTTGTTTTGCCTCTCTCTTTTTTCCTCTCTGCTCATTTGTTTTGCTTCTTAAATTCCACATATGAGTGAAATCATATGGTATTTCTCTTCCACAGATTGACTTATTTCACTTAGCATTATACTCTTTAGCTCCATCCGTGTTGTTACTAATGAAAAGATTTCATTCTTTTTTATGGCTGAGTGATATTCCATGTATATATAGACCTCTTCTTCTTTATCTATTCATCAGTCAATGGACACGATCTGTTTCCGTAGTTTGGTTGCTATAACATTAGGGTGCATGAATTCCTTTGAATTCATATTTTTGTATTCTTTGGGTAAATACCTATTATGTAATTGCTAGATCATAAGGTATTTCTATTTTTACCTTTTTGAGGAATCTCCATAGTGTTTTCCAGAGTGGCTGCACCAGTTCGCATACCCACCAGCAGTGCAGGAGGGTTCACTTTCTCCACATCCTTCCTCCACTTTCTACACATCCTTGCAAAAGAAACACCTATTGTTTATTGTGCTGTTGATTTTTGCCATTCTGACTGGTGTGAGGTGATATCTCATTGCAGTTTTGATTTGCATTTCCCTAATGATCTCTGATGTTGAGCATCTTTTCATGTGTCTTTTGGCCATCTGTATGTCTTCTTTGGAAAAATGTCTGTTCATGTCGTCTGCTCATTTTCTAATTGGATTCTTCATTTTTGGGGTATTGAGTTGTATAATTTATATATTTTGGATACTAATCTTTTATCAGATATGTCATTAGCAAATATCTTCTCCCATTCCATAGGTTGCCTTTTAGTTTTGTTGAATGTTTCTTTCACTGTGCAGAAGTTTTTATTTTGATGTAGTCGCTTTAGTTTATATTTGCTTTTGTTTCCCTTGCCTCAGGAAACATATCTAGAAAGATGTTGCTATGGCCAATGTCAGAGAAGTTACTGCCTGTGTTCTTCTCTAGGATTTTAATGGTTTCCTGTCTCACATTTAGGTCCTTAGTCCATTTTGAATTTATTTTTGTGTGTGGCATAAGAAAGTAGTCCAGTTTCATTTTTTTGCACGTTGCTGTCTTGTTTTCCCAAAACCATTTGTTGAAGAGGCTTTTTCCCATTGGATGTTCTTTCCTGCTTGGTTGAAGATCAACTGACCACATAGTTGGAGTTAATTTCCTGGTTTTCTATTCTGTTCATTGATCTATGTGTCTATTTTTGTGCAAGTACCATACCCTCTTGATGACTACAGCTTTGTGATATAACTTGAAGTCCAGAATTGTGATACCTCCAGTTTTGTTTTTCTTTTTCAGGATTGCTTTGGCTATTTGGGGTCTTTTGTAGTTCCATACAAATTTCAGGATTGTTTGTTCTAGCTATGTGAAAAATGCTGTTGGTATTTTGAAATGATTACATTTAATGTGTAGGTTGCTTTAGGTAATATAGACATTTTAATAATACTTGTTCTTTTTTATGGTTTTTATTTTTTTATTTTTTTTATTTTATTTTACTATGTTATGTTAGTCACCATACAATACATCATTAGTTTTTGATGTAGTGATCTACGATTCATTGTTTTCGTATAACACCCAGTGCTCCATGCAGTATATGCCCTCCTTAATACCCATTACTGGGCTAACCCATTCCCCCAAGCCCCTCCCTTCTAAAACCCTCAGTTTGTTTCTCAGAGTCCATAGTCTCTCATGGTTCATCTCTCCCTCCGATTTCCCCCCCTTCATTTTTCCCTTCCTTCTCCTAGTGTCCTCCATGCTATTCCTTATGTGTCGCAAATAAGTGAAACCATATGATAATTGACTTTCTCTGCTTGACTTCTTTCACTTAGCATAATCTCCAGTCCCATCCATGTTGATGCAAAAGTTGGGTATTCATCCTTTCTGATGGCTGAGTAATATTCCATTGAATATATGGACCACATCTTCTTTATCCACTCATCTGTTGAAGGGCATCTCAGCTCTTTCCACAGTTTGGCTATTGCGGACATTGCTGCTATGAACATTGGGGTGCATATGGCCCTTCTTTTCACTACATCTGTGTCTTTGGGGTAAATACCCAGGAGTGCAATTGCTGGGTCATAAGGTAGCTCTATTTTTAATTTTTTGAGGCACCTCCCCACTGTTTTCCAAAGTGGCTGTACCAACTTGCATTCCCACCAACAGTGTAAGAGGGTTCCCCTTTCTCCACAACCTCTCCAACATTTGTTGTTTCTTGCCTTGTCCATTTTTGTCATTCTAACCATAAGCAAGGAATGTTTTTCCATTCCTTTGTGACATCTTCAATTTCTTTCATTGGTGTTTTATAGTTTTAAGAGCATAGGTCTTTCACCTCTTTGGTTAGGTTTGTTCCTAGGTATCTTATGGTTTTTGGTGCAATTGTAAATGGGACTAATTCTTTATTCTCTTTTTCTGCTTCTTCATTATTGGTGTATAGAAATGCAACAGATTTCTGTATGTTGATTTTGTATTTTGCAATTCGTTTATCTGTTCTAGCAATTTTTTGATGGAATCTTTAGGATTCTCTACATATAGTATCATGTCATCTGGAAATAGTGAAAGTTTTTCTTCTTCCTTGTTGACTTCCTTGATGCCTTTTATTTCTTTTTGTTTTCTGATTGCTGAGGCTAGGACTTCCAGTACTATGTTAAATAACAGTGATGAGAGAGGACATTCTTGTCTTGTTCCTGACTGTAGAGGAAAATCTCTCAGTTTTTTCCCATTAGGGATGATATTAACAGTGGGTCTTTCATAGAAGACCTTTATTATGTTGAGATATGTTCCCTCTAAACTTACTTTGTTGAGGGTTTTTATCATTAATGGATATTGTACTTTGTCAAATGATTTTTCTGTATCTATTGAGAGGATCATATGGTTCTTAGCCTTTCTTTTATTAATGTGGTATTTCACATTAATTGATTTGTGAATATTAAAGCACCCCCACAGCCCAGGAAAAAATCCTACTTGATAATGGTGAATGATTTTTTTTAATGTATTGTTTTTGCATCCATTCTCATCAGGGGTATGGGCATGTAGTTCTCTTTTTTAGTGGAGTCTGTGTCTGGTTTAGGAATCAGGGTATTATGCTGACCTCATAACATGAAGTGGGAAGTTTTCTCTTCTTTTTTTTTTGGAATTGTTTGAGAATGATAGACATTAACTCTTCTTTAAATGTTTGGTAAAATTCCTCTGTGAAGCTCTCTGGCCCTAGACTTTTATTTGTTGGGAGGTTTTTGATTACTAACTCAATTTATTTGCTGGTTATTGGTCTGTTCAAGTTTTCTATCTCTTCCTGTTTCAGTTTTGGTAGTTTATATGTTTCTCAGAATTTATCCATTTCCTCCAGGTTGTCCAATTTGTTGGCATATAGTTTTTTCATAATATTTTCTTATAAATGGGGGTACCTGGGTGGCTCAGTCAGTTAAGTGTCTGACTCTTGGTTTTAGCTCAGGTCATGATGTCAGGGTAGTGAGATTGAGCACCCTGTCAGGTTCTGTGCTCAGGGTGGAGTATGCTTGAGATCCTCTCCCTCTCCCTTAACCCCTCCCCCAACTCATACACTCTCTCTCTCCAAAATAAATAACTAAATAATCTTTAAAAAAATATTCTCTTATAATTGTATTTCTGTGGTGTTGGTTATTATTTCTCTTCTCTCATTTGTGATTTTACATATTTGGGGCCTTTCTTTTTTCTTTCTTTTGTTTTTTTAAAGATTTTATTTACTTATTGGAGAGAGAGAGAGAACACAGGGTGAGGAGGGACAGAGGAGAGGGAAAGAGTCCCAAGTCTGCTTGGTGCAGAGCCCAATGCAGGTCTTGATCTCATGCTCCTGAGATCAAGACCTGAGCTGAAACCAAGAGTTGAACGCTTAACCGCCTGAGCCACCCAGGCACTCCTCTTCTTTTTGATAAACCTGGTAAGAGGTTTATCAATTTTATTAATTTTTTCCAAAGACCAGCTCCAAGTTTCACTGAACTGTTCTATTGTTTTCTTTAGTTTCTTTATCATTTATTCTGCTCTAATTATTATTTTCTTCCTTCTGCTGGCTTTAGGCTAGCTCCTTTAGGTATAAGGCTAGGTTGTTTGAGATTTTTCTTGCTTCTTGAGGTAGGCCTGTATTGCTATCCCTCTTAGGACCATTTTGCAGCATTTCAAAGGTTTTGGACTATGGTGTTTTCATTTTCATTTGTTTCCATGTATTTTTTTTTATTTCTTTTTTAGTAGTATGTTGTTTAACCTCCATGTATTTGTGGTCTTCCCAAATTTTTTCTTGTGGTTGACTTCTAGTTTCATAGCATTGTGGTCACAAAAGGTGCATGCTTTGACTCCAATCTTTTTGCATTTGTTGAGACCTGTTTCATGACCTAATATGTGATGTATTGTGGAGAATGTTCTATGTTCACTTGAAAAGAATGTATATTCTTCTGTTTTAGGATCTAATGTTCTGAATATATCTGTTAAGTCCATTTTTCCAATTTGTCATTTAAAGCCATTGTTTCTTTGTTTATTTTCTGCTTAGATAATCTGTCCATTGATGTAAGTGGGGTGTTAAAGTCCCCTACTATTGTTGTATTATATTCAATGAGTTCCTTTATGTTTGTTCTTAGTTGTTTTATATATTTGGGTGCTCCCATGTTGGGGCATAAATATTTACAATTGTTATATCTTTATGTTGGATTGTCACTTTTATGATTATATAGTGCCCTCCTTTGTCTCTTGTTACATTCTTTGTTTTAAAGTCTAGTTTTTCTGATATAAGTATTGTTACTCCAGCTTTCTTCTGACATCAATTTGCATGATAAATGTTTCTCAATCCTCTTACTTTCAATCTTTAGGTGTCTTGAGTTCTAAAATGAATCTCTTGTAGATAGCATATAGATGGGTCTTGTTTTTTTATCCATTCTGACACCCTATATCTTCTGATTGGAGAGTGTAGTCTTTTAACATTCAAAGTAACTATTGATAGATATGTATTTATTGCCATTTCATTCTTGTTTTGTCATTATTTCTGGAGATTTTCTTGTCTTTGTCACTTTGGTCTCTCCTTTCCACTGAAAAAGTTACCTGTAATATTTCTTGCAGGGTTGGTTTAGAGAAAGTAGTTGAAGCATACCACTACAAGAAATTATCAAATTACTGGGGAAGAAAGCAAGAGAGCAAAAAAGAAACAAAGGATATATCTTTTCTGTATCTTTTCATTTTTCTTTGTGTGTTCTTTTCAATTTCTTTCATCAATGTCTTATGGTTTTCAGAGTATAGGTCTTTCACTTCCTTGGTTAAGTGTATTCCTGGGTCTTTTATTCTATTGATACCATTGTAATGGAATTATTTTCTTAATTTCTCTTTCTGATAGTAAGTAGAGGAAGATTGTGTGTGTGTGTGTGTGTGTGTGTGTGTGTGTGTGTGTGTTTACCCTCCTATTGAGATCTTTCATAAAATAAAACTTTTAAATTTGGATGAAATATAATTTATTGTTATTTTTGTATGTGTTGAGTTTATGATGTTATGATTAGGAGCTCTTCACCAACCTCTTTATCCCAAAGGTTTCTTCTTTCTATTTCCCTTAAGTTTTGATATTTTCCCCTCAAAATCTCTTCAAACTAACAAGTTCAGAAAGGTTGCAGTAATAAGAGATCAACACACAAAGTTAATTGCATTTCTACTACCACAAATGTGTGAAAATAGATATTGAAGTTTATAATTTCTAGGAAAACTAATATACTCTTTGGCTTCTATATGCAGAAAATTTTAAAATACTGATTAAAGAAACCAAAGAAAACCAAATAAATGGAAAGACATGTTCATGAGTTGGAACATTTAACATAGTAAAGAGGTAAATTGTCTGCAGGTTTGATATAATTCTTATTAAAATTGCAGCAACTGCTTTGTAGACATAGACAAGCTAAGTATAAAATGTACATGAAAATGCCAAGGATCTAGAATAGTTAAAACAATCTTGAGAAAGATGAGTAAAGTAAACACTGTACTTGATGTTGTCTTACTATATAACCATAGTTATCAAAGCAGTATAGTACTGGCTGGGGGATAGATACTAGAACAGTTGAATGGAGTAGAGAACCTAGAAATAAATCTACATGAATATGCCCAGTTGGTTTTTAACAAAATTTCTAAAGCAATTGAATGGAAAAATTATAGCCTTTAAATAAATGGTGCCACAGCAATTAAGCATCCATACACAAAAGAATCCTGGACTTATATCTCATACCTTATATAAAATTAGATAAAATTTGACCCAAGAGATAAGTGTAAAATGTAAAACTACAAAACTTTTGAAGAAAAACTTAACAGAAAATACTTGTGATATAGGACTAGTCAAAAAGTTCTTAGCTTTAACACCAAAACCACAGCACATAAGAGGAAAAATAGATTTGACTTTATTAAATTTTAAAATATACACTTTGTAAGAAACCCTGTTGAGAAGATTTAAAAAACTAAAATTCAGACTGGAAGAAAATAGTTTCAGACTGAATATCTAATGTAGGACACTTATCTAGAGTATAAAAGAACCTCAAACAAGTCACCAAAGTAACCAAAAGTGAAATAAAAAAAATATTTTAAGACAAATGAAATGTTTCAAAACTTATGGATGCCACAAAAACAGTTGTAAGAAGGAAGTTCATAGCAATAAATGCCTACCTCAAGAAACAAGAAAAATATCAAGTAAACAACCTAACTTAGCACATAAAGAAAATAAAGGACAAATTAAGCCCAAAGTTAGTAGAAGGAAGTAAATAATAAAGATCAGAGTAGAAAAAAATGATGTAGAGACTAAAAAGGCAATAGAAAAGGTCAATGAATGCAAGAGCTGGTTCCTTGAAAAGATTTTATAATCAGACAAACCTTTAGCAAGACTTACCAAGAAAAACAGAGATGACTCAAATAAATAAAATCATAAATGAAAGAGGAGAAGTTAAAACTGGTATCACAGAAATACAAAGGATCATAAGAGACTACCATTAACAATTATATGCCAACAAATTGAACAACCTAGAAGAAATGGGTAAGTTCCTAGAAGCTACAACCTTCCAAGACTGAATCATGAAGAAATAGAAAATCTGAATGCACCAAATACTATTAAGGAGATTGAATCAATAATATCCTCCCAACAAAGGCCTGGGACCAGATGGCTTTTCTGTTGAATTCTACTAATCATTCAAAGAACAATTAAAACCCATATTTCTCAAACTCTTCCAAAAAATAGAAGAGGAGGAAACATTTCCAAATGTATTTTATGAGGCCCACATTACCCTGATAACAAAATCAGATGAGAACACCACAAGAAAATAAAATTATATATATACAATATACCGTATATATACAATATACAGTCAACTAATCTTTGGAAAAGCCAAGAATACCCATTGTTGTAAAGGTAGTGTCAACAAATAGTGTTTGGAAAACTGAATATCCACAAATACTTAATTGCAAGACCTAAAATTGTAGCCTTCTAGCATAAGGAAAAACTTCATAACAACAGTCATGGCTATGACATATTTATATTTATATTAATTTATATATATAAAAATTATAATATATATAATTAGCAATAAATTATATATTTATAATTATAATATAAATAAATTTAATTTATATTTATATTAATTTTTATATCTATATATATTGATATAGATTAATATCAATATCCCTGATATAGATGCAAAAATCCTCAACAAAACGTTATCAAACAAAATTCAACAGTACATTAAAAGGATCATACACTATGATCAAGTGGAATTTATTCCAGGGATGTAAGGATGTTCAACATCCACAAATCAATCAATGTCATACACCACATTAACAAAATGAATAATAAAAATCATATAACCATCTCAATAGATGCAGAAAAAGCACTTGACAAAATTCAACATCCATTTTTTTATAAAAACTCAACAAAGGGGGTATAGAGAAAACATACCTCAACATAATAAAGGCCATATATGACAAGCCCGTACCTAATATCATACCTATAAGTGAAAAGCTGAAAGCTTTTCCTCTGAGATCAGAAATAAGATAAGGATGCCCATTCTTGCCAGTTATATTCAACCTTGTACTGCAATTCCTAGCAAGAGAAATTAGGCAAGAAAAAGAAATAGAAAGCATAAAAGTCAAAAAGGAAGAAGTAAAATTGTTTCTGTTTTCAGATAATATGACCCTATATATAGAAAACCCCAGAGATTCAAAAACAAAAAACAAAAATCTGGCAGAATAATAACCAAATGCAGCAAAGTTGTAGGATACAAAATCAACATACAAAAATCAGTTGTGTTTTTACATACAATCAACAATCAAAAAGGAAATTCAGAAAAAAATCTCTTTTACAATAGCATCAAAAGGAATGAAATACTTAGAAATAAGTTTAAGCAATAAGGTGACAGACTTGTACACTTAAACTAGAAAATATTGCTGAAAGAAGTTAAGGCAAAAATAAATGGAAAGACATTTCATGCTTATGGATTTTAAGATTTAATATTGTTAAAATATCTATATTACCCAAAGTGAGCTACAGATTCGACACAATTCCTATCCAATTCTAATGCTATTTTGTTACAAAAATAGAAAAAACAATCCTAAAATTCATATGGAACCAATGAGCTTTAGGAACCAAAACAATCTTGAGAAATAGAAACAAAGCAGGAGGCCTCATGCTTCCTGATTTGAAAACATAAAAAAGCTACAGTAATTGAACAGTATGGTACTGGCATAAAGAGAGACACATAAACCAACAATACAGAAGAAAGAGCCCAGAAGTCATCTCACACATATACAATCAACTAATCTTTGGAAAAAGAGCCAAGAATACCCATTGTTGTAAAGGTAGTGTCAACAAATAGTGTTTGGAAAACTGAATATCCACAAATACTTAATTGCAAGACCTAAAATTGTAGCCTTCTAGCATAAGGAAAAACTTCATAACAACAGTCATGGCTATGACACCAAAAGCAAGTCAACAAGAGCAAAAATAAACAAGTGAAACTATATTAAACTAATAAGCTTCTGCACAGAGAAAAAGAAAGAAATTAAAGGAAGGAAGGAAGGAAGGGAGGGAGGGAGGAAGGGAGGAAGAAGAAAAAGAAAGAAAGAAAGAAAGAAAGAAAGAAAGAAAGAAAGAAAGAAAGAAAGAAAGAAAGAAAGAGAAAGAAAGAAGAAAGAAAGAAGAAAGAAAGAAAAAGAAAGAAAGAAAGAAAGAAAGAAAGAAAGAAAGAAAGAAAGAAAGAAAGAAAGAAAGAAAAGGTGACCTACAAAGTAAGAGAAAATATTTGTGAACTCTGTATGTGATAAAGGATTAATATCAAAAATTTATAAGAATCTCCTATAACTCAGTAGCAAAATAGTGATGTTCAACATCAGTAATCATCAGAGAAATGTAAATCAAAACCACAATGTTACTTCACATGTGTTTGGATGGCCATTACAAAAAAAAACAAAAAACAAAAGGACCTGGAAAATAACAAGTGGTGATGAGGATGTGGAGAAATTGGAACCCCATTACACTGTTGGTGGGAATGTAAGGTGGTGCAGCTGCTATGGAAAACAGTGTGGAATTTCCTCAGATTAAAATTTGAACTATATGCTTCAGCCATCCCCTTTCCAAGTATTTATTCAACATAATTGAAATCAGGATCTCAAATAGATATTTGCATTCCATTTTCATTGCAGCAACATTCATAAGAGTAAAGTAATGGTACAACCTACATATCTGTCAACAGATTAATGGATTAAAAAATGTGGTATATACATATAATGTAGTATTATTTAGCCATAAAATAAAAAGAAATCCTGTCACATGCTACAATATGGATCAACCTTGAGCACATTATGCTAATTGAAATAAGCAAGTCACAGAAGGACATATACTACATGATTCTAGTTATATACCAGGTTTCTACAGTAGTCAAACTCGGAAGCATAAAGTAGAATGATGGTGATGGTTGCCGGGGCCTGGGGGCAGGGCTAAATGAGTTGCTGCTCAGTGGATATAGAATTTCAGTCATGCAAAATAAAAATGCTCTGGAGATCTATATATAACATTGTGCTTCTGGTTAACAATACTGTCTACTAAGAATTTGTTGAGAGGCCAGATTTTAAGTTATGTGTTTTTTACCACAATAATATATATATGTGTGTGTGTTTAAGTCCTAACCCTTGATACCTACTGTTTATTCTAAATCTCCCTCCTATTCAGCTATCACCTGGAAGGTCTCCATAGTTTCCTGATGGTATAACCAAAACTTTATCCTGAAGTGTCAGAACCCTTAAAAATCAAACTTTTCTTATTCCAGCATTGTTGGACATGTCCATTCGCAGTTACAATGGGACACACTCAGGTGTATATCACATAGGTTCCACCCATATTCCCCACCCCCGCTTCCCTTGGGTAAAAACACTCCCAATTCTTCTTGCTAATCAGAGTCCATTATCCCTGCCAGTATAGTGATTCTTTTTTTTTTTTTTTTTTTGTCACTGGACACAAAAAGTTAAAATTGCCCTGATAGCAGCTGTCCTTGTATTTTAGTTAGAAAGTTAGAAATTTGTCATTTCTTCTGGAAAGAGCCTGCTTCCTTTGGGAACCATGACCTCCTACCCAAAGATCCAGAATGTGGGGCAGAAGCCAGAAAGTTCCCCAGTTGGGCATTGGGAGAAAAGGTAGGTGGGGCCACTCCTACTTCCACTCCTATATTCCCATTCTAGTCCTTCCTATTAGTGACATATTAGGAATTCTGGATTAATAAATATATTGCATCCTAACGATGTTGTATTAGTCAAGGTTCTCCACAGAAACCAAACAAATAAGATCTATATACATGTATAAAGATATATAGGAGTTTTTTTTAAGATTTTATTTATTTACTTATTTGATAGAAAGAGAGAGCACATTCAGGAGGAGCTGCAGGCAGAGGGAGAGGGAGAAGCAGACTCTCCACTGAGTAAGAAGCCTGATGTGGGGCTCAATCCCAGGACCCTGGGATCATGACCTGAGCCAAAGGCAGACACTTAACCGATTGAGCCACCCAGGTGTCTTAAGATACATATGAGATTTATTTTAGAATTGTCTCATGTGGTTATGGGGGCCAAGAAGTCCCATGATCAGTCATCTGCAAGCTGGAGAACCAGGGAAGCTGGTGTTATAATCAGTGTCTGATGAGTCTGAAGACCTGAGAATCAGGTGCTGATGATGTAAGCCCTTTATCTGAGTCCTTAAGAACAAGGATTACTGATGTCCAAAGGCAGGAAAAGAGGGTATGTTCAGCTCAAGCAGAGAGTAAATTCACCCTTCCTCTACCTTTTTGTTCTATTCAGATACCTAGGAAAAATGTTTTACCACCTACAGACATCTTATAGCCCAGTCAAACTGACACATAAAATTAATCATCACAGAAATTATCACATTATTATAGAATATCTCATTCAATCTGGTGCTTCAATTTCACATTTAGAAAGCTGTTCAAAGATATCAGTGGCATTCCTATACACCAACAACAAGACAGAAGAAAGAGAAATTAAGGAGTCGATCCCATTTACAATTGCACCCAAAACCATAAGATACCTAGGAATAAATCTAATCAAAGAGGCAAAGGATCTGTACTCAGAAAACTATAAAATACTCATGAAAGAAATTGAGGAAGACACAAAGAAATGGAAAAACGTTCCATGCTCATGGATTGGAAGAACAAATATTGTGAACAGGTCAATGCTACTTAGAGCAATCTACACATTCAATGCAATCCCCATCAAAATACCATCCACTTGTTTCAAAGAAATGGAACAAATAATCCTAAAATTTGTATGGAACCAGAAAAGACCCCGAATAGCCAGAAGAATGTTGAAAAAGAAAAGCAAAGCTGGCGGCATCACAATTCTGGACTTCCAGCTCTATTACAAAGCTGTAATCATCAAGACAGTATGGTACTGGCACAAAAACAGACACAAAGATCAATGGAACAGAATAGAGAGCCCAGAAAAGGACCCTCAACTCTATGGTCAACTAATCTTTGACAAAGCAGGAAGGAATCCTATGGAAAAAAGACAGTCTCTTCAACAAATGGTGTTAGGAAAATTGGACAGCCACATGCAGAAGAATGAAATTGGACCATTTCCTTACACCACACACAAAAATAGACTCCAAATGGTTGAAAGACCTCAATGTGAGACAGGAGTCCATCAAAATCCTAAAGGAGAACACAGGCAGCAACCTCTTCAACCTGAGCCGCAGCAACTTCTTCTTAGAAACATCACCAAAGGCAAGGGAAGCAAGGGCAAAAATGAACTATTGGGACTTCATCAAGATAAAAAGCTTTTACACAGCAAAGGAAACAATCAACAAAACCGTAAGACAACCGACAGAATGGAGAAGATATTTGCAAATGACATATCAGATAAAGGGCTAGTATTCAAAATCTATAAAGAACCTATGAAACTCAACACCCAAAGAACAAATGATCCAATCAAGAAATGGGCAGAAGACATGAACAGACATTTTCCCAAAGAAGACATCCAAATGGCCAATAGACACATGAAAAAGTGCTCAACATCGCTCGGCATCAGGGAAAACCAAATCAAAACCTCAATGAGATACCACCTCACACCAGTCAGAATGCCTAAAATTAACAAGTCAGGAAATGACAGATGCTGGCGAGGATGCAGAGAAAGGGGAACCCTCCTACATTGTTTGTGGGAATGCAAGCTGGTACAGCCACGCTGGAAAACAGTATGGAGGTTCCCCAAAAAGTTGAAAATAGAGCTACCCTATGATCCAGCAATTGCACTACTGGGTATTTACCCCAAAGATACAAATGTAAGGATCCGAAGGGGTACGTGCACCCCGAAGTTTATAGCAGCAATGTCCACAATAGCCAAACTGTGGAAAGAGCCAAGATGTCCATCAACAGATGAATGGATAAAGAAGATGTGGTCCATATATACAATGGAATATTATGCAGCCATCAAAAGGAATGAAATCTTGCCATTTACAATGATGTGGATGGAACTGGAGGGTATTATGCTGAGCGAAATAAGTCAATCAGAGAAAGACATGTATCATATGACCTCACTGATATGAGGAATTCTTAATCTCAGGAAACAAACTGAGGGTTGCTGGAGTGGTGGGGGCTGGGAGGATGGGTTGGCTGGGTGATAGATATTGGGGAGGGTATGTGCTATGGTGAACGCTGTGGATTGTGTAAGACTGTTGAATCACAGATCTGTACCTCTGAAACAAATAATACATTATATGTTAAAAAAAAAAAAAAGAAGAAGAGGAACAAGATAGCAGGAAGGGAAGAATGAAGGGGGGGAAATTGGAGGGGGAGATGAACCATGAGAGACTATGGATTCTGAAAAACAAACTGAGGGTTCTAGAGGGGAGGGGGGTGGGGGGATGGGTTAGCCTGGTGATGGGTATTAAAGAGGGCACGTACTGCATGGAGCACTGGGTGTTATACACAAACAATGAATCATGGAACACTACATCAAAAACTAATGATATAATGTATGGTGATTAACATAACATAATAAAACAAACATATGGGAAAATATTATCATTGTACTATCATCTTAAAGTCTGTGCTCTTGAGTGTGATTTCTATGTGGAATTTTGGCCAATAAACCTCAGGACTTGAGGTTTGCTAGGACTTGAGAAAAAAAAGAGAAAGCTGTTCAAGAGGTCTATGAGGCTAAGTGGCACAGTATGAGAAACAATCAGTGGATCTCATGGTCGTGGGCTCGTTCCCACAATTTCTTCACTATGAAGTGGTTCCCTGGGTCAGATGCTATGCAATGTGGGAGTCTATGCCTATGGATTCCATTATATTACTGGTTATATCAGTAATCCCGTATACAGTAGTGCCAGCCAAGGTTCTGCAGGTAGGAAAGGTGAACAAATAATTAAACAAAATTAATAGAACAAACCTCTGGCCTTTCCAGGATGGAAGAAGTTCTGACATGATCAACTTGTCGCCAAGTTGCTTTCCTCAAAAAAAAAAAAAAAAAAAAAAGTGCTAAATTGGAGCTTAATATTGGTCTCTGCAATACAAGTTTGACATTTAGAGGCAGCAGTAACTGTAATTGCTTCAGTAAGTAGAAATATAGGTATTAGGCCTATACATAGCTACCAAGGCCATGCTGTTTATATGCCCATCATGACACTCCTGGTGTTTAGTGCCTTTCTGGTTATGAATGTTTTCTGGTGGGTATTAATATGTGATACAAAAATATTAACACTTTGTACCTATTCCCATATGTGGGAGTACCCACATGCCTCTACACCAGACCTCCTTGTCTCCAATGTTTTAGTACTTTTCAGGCCCATTACCAGAAGGCCAGAAGGCCAGGTTATTTATTGCCTCTCAGATTTGAATTCACTATTCAATACCTGCTCTGCAATAATGGATTGAATTCTAAATATTTTATCCATTACAAGTGAGGGTGATGCTAAACCTTGCCATTAGAGGACACCAAGAGGCACATTGAGGAAAGAAGAGATTCCTCTGGAGTGTATTGTGTTTTACTTTTGCCTATTCCTGCTGCACAGGGAATGTGAACATGGATGTAAACTATTACTGATGTGAATGGAAAACAATATATTCCCCAAATCAGTGGCCACATACCATGTGCTTGAGATTTTATTAATCGCTTCCAGAAATGGTACTACATCTGACACATTGATTGGAATTAGGTATACAGTTGACCCTTAGACAACACAAGTTTGAACTTCTCAGGTCCACTGATATGCAGATTTTTTTCAATAAATATATGTACAGTAGTGTAAATGTATCTTCTCTTCCTTATAATTTTCTTAACCACACTTTTTTCTCTAGCTTACTTTATTGAAAGAATACAGTATATAACACATATAACATACAAAATACTTATTAGTCAATGTTCATGTTATAAGTAAGGCTTCTGGTCAACAGGAGGCTATTAGTAGTTAAGTTACAGGGGAGACAAAAAAGTTACACATAGATTTTTAACCATGAAGAGGGGGTTCAGCACCCCTAACCCCCGTGCCCTTCAAGGGTGAACTGTATTGTTAGATACGGCAGCATTAGTCTGATCATTTATCAGGTTCCATCTGGTTTCCGCCGGGACCAGACTGACAAATTAAACAAAAATATGATGGATACCACCACCCTTGCATTTTAACAGTGATACTAATTTCCACTACCTCCTGTCCCCAAGATATGTTTGTTTTTTGTTTTTGAGTATAGTTGACACAGAATATTATATTAGTTTCAGGTGTACAACATGGTGATTCAACAACTCTATGTGCTGTGCTATGCTCACCACATGTGTAGCTAACATCTGTCACCATACAAGATATGTTGTTTTTGATTTACTATCTTGGCCAGTGGGGGATGGTGTGAGTCAGGGGTTTACTTTTGGTCTTTTCTACTAGGAGAGCTTTTACTCCACAGGTCAAGAATTCAATGTGGGATTACTCCAACTGTATATCAATTCCAGGTATGCAATAGAGAACTGGGGAAATGACCAATGGACTTATCTATAGACCCAGGAGGCAACTGTGAGCCAGACTTTAGCCAAGAACCAATTTATTACCTGGTTCTCCTAGGCTCAAATCCAACAGGTGCTGATGATACTTTGAGTATCAAAATCAACCCAGAATTTGTGTCAATTGTCCTCAAAATATATTGTCAGTCCCCTTCTGCCAGTGTACAGACACTTGAGTAATTGGCGTTAGTTTCCTTTAGGGAAAGACGGGAGGAATCACGACAGTTTATACTTTCCATGGAGTTGAGGATCTTCCCAACAAGGAATCAAGCCATATTCTCAGTCCATGGGTTTCATATTCAGGTCTGGGAACTGACACTCAGGGATTGTGATTTTTTACTGGAGAGACAATCCTTGGTCTCCTGTTGTTCTTGCTTTCTCTTCATTATTGATGTAAGCAACTCCCTAGTTGGCTGCCAATCTATTTTGCATCTAAAAAGCCTCAGTCCTCTATTTACTGTCTGCAAAACTACCTGTGAGTCAAGTCCCCTTGGCTGTTCCTCCACCCATACTGATCACAACGGTAATTATGACCTCTTGGATTCTGGCAGCTAAGCATTACCCCCCGGCCAGCACATCACCATCTGTGTTATGACAGGATTTAATCCTAAGTATTGGCCTAGGAGTCAGAAGAAGAGATGGGAAACTCCTACGGGATAGTGGAGGCACCTATTGCCTTGCGGGGAAGAAATTTCTGCAGCATCTTCAAGCACAGTGGCTTCCAATCACTGAGCAGAGGAGGTGGGTGTAAGAGAATCAACATCTTCAGTGGCATACATCCAGATGTCCTCTTTCCTGTTTCCAGGATCTCAGGTTTTTCCCACAGCACCCTGACCTTAGCCTAACAGAGCTCCTTTGGCTGAGTATTCAGATGTCTCTGGAACTTGCAAGTGTAACACATAAATTTTCTGCCTGCCATTCACCTGTGTCTGACATGCAACAATGTCTGATAAAGGCCTCTTTATAAGTACCACTGGCACTTTATGGCTCGTAGGTATAGGGAGTAACTGCTTGGCAACAGCCTCCGATCTCTTATCACCCTTCTACAGGGCATCAACAAAACTTAGCAGTAATCAGCGAACTCCACTGACTTTAAATGCCTGCTTTATTGCATCTCTACCACCACATTCTCCTCTAGTGGGCTGTTTTCCCTTGTCCCCATGAAATTTTTAGAATTGTACTGCCACCTTGTGGTAGGGACTATCTGCGCCCTTTTTTCCGACGAGGATCCTGTCCTCCTTGCTTCCAGACCAAATCCGCATCTTGCTACCAATTTACTTATAACACTTTCAGTATTACTTGTTTTATTCTGGATCTTCTGAGAAGCAGATGCCAGGACAGGACTAAATGCACATTGATTTTATTAGGAGGAAAGCCACTGTGAAAAATGGGGAGAAAGATGAAAAAGCCGAGAAAGCTGGCTGACATGGAGTAAGTCCAACCCCAAGGGAAGGCGAGAGGGAGATAAAATTGAGCAGTAGCAGCCTGAGATTCACACACTTTAAGGAAGATCTATTCAATGTAGGGAAGTTTCAGCGGGACTGTTGGGGAGTTCTTAAGCCAGAGGCAGCTGTCAGAGGAGTCCTGAGTCATCCAGGATGGCCTTTCTTCATATCTCTATCAAGATTCTACTATCAGTTAGAATCATGGGCAGGGTGGCCTTGACAAAAATGTGCAGCAGCTCAGACCCTTTACCATTCATGCTCCTTGTAGTAGGAGGACTGTAAGGAACATTCTTGTGGCCATCACTCATGACACTCAGTTTATGCACATATGTGCACCCAGGGTGCCCAACTTTTAGAAATGGCTATAGGCCTTGTCAATGCAGCAATGGCACCTTTCCAATGTCCATGTACCTCAGAAATTTGTTTAGCATCCAACTCACAAACTAGCAAACTGATACTACAGGGACTTGTGAGTGAAGGGATCAGAGGGAAGCCTTAGCCAAATCAATGACCACAGCCTTGTCAGAGGGTGCTTTAGAAGGTCTTCCATCCTGGGACCTATGGCAGGCTTATATCAAGTCACAGATGTCACAACCTTAGTTTTTTCCATTTCATATGTGGTAGGGACAGTAATGCTCACCAAATATTCCACAAGTTCTCCTGATGTTTTTCAGCCTCCTTTTAAGTTAGGGTTATGTGACTCGATTGAGGCAATGCACCATGAGAATAAATTATTTGTATCTCTGCCAGTTAGATGTATAGTGGACAGGTATGTGTTTTCCACACTTTCTTCAGTTTTGTTGGCAATCATGGAGTCATGTGTTAAGAATATAGAGCTGCAAGACTGAAGAAGCCTGGAGGGCTAGTCATCAAACAGAGGACAGACTTGGCTGTCCAGAAAAAGTACTGTACCTGCACAAGATGACATAAATCATCATAGAATTTAACACGGTAGAGGTAAGTGATCATTCTTCCAGAGTAATTCCAGAAAAATGTCAGGTATCAAAACCTGTCTGCAATAGACTTTAAGCCATGAGGAAATGGTGCTGCATTTTGATTTCTGAGAACTTACATCTATTACTAAATGAAGAGTTCATACGACAGTGTATCAGCATAACAGCACATATTTTGACCGATACAGAATTACTAAGCCCTGCGTTTCCTAAATAGGAATAAATATCCTAAAAGTATTACACGACTGCATGTTTTCCAAATTTTCATTGGCCTTTCACACAATTTGTATGGAATTATGAGTAATAGAGATGTTTTCTCCAGGAGACACAACATTTTATTTCAGCAGCACCCACCTAGCTACAGCATCCATCTCCTTTTCAAATCCAAAAACAAAATAATTTTCCTGCAAGACATTTCTACTCTATCTTTGCTGGATCATATGGTAGTTCAAGTTCTAATTTTTTGAGGAACTATCATAATTTTTTTCTATAACAGCTTCACCATTTTGTATTCCCATCAACAGTGTGCAACAGTTCCAATTTCTCCACACCTTCACCAAAACTTGTCTATTTTTTTTTTTATGAGAGCAAAATTTCTTGCCAGCTGGTATGAACTGGCTCTAGCACACCACTGCCAAGGTTGCTGGTAAAGAGGAAGATCCAGGTTCTGTAGGTCCCAAACTATATAAAACTTGATGAACTCTGAGAAAAAGAATACAAAATTTAAGGTCCTAACTTTGAAAAGAGGCCTATTCAAGTAAGTGGCCCTGATGCTTTTCCTTCCTTAGCTCCGTGATAAATCTACTCTTGGTAAACAAGTGTCTCAAGAGGCTAAAGTGGATATACAGCTTTCAAAGAGGAGAAGCAGTTAACAAGAGGAGACTGAGTCAGTACCACTGGGGCAAGTCACAGGCTAGCTGAAAGCTAGGAGTTCTGAAGAGGAGGGAGGTTGGACCAAAGGAGGAAGATTCAGGTCAACCTAAGGAGCATAAGGGGAAATGGGACCCTCTATCCTTGGGTCATGAGACTGAAATAGCAGCGCCTCTTGGCATCATGAGATGAGGATCTTAAGCTGCTTTCACCTGATTCAGAGCCTCTTCTGGATTCAAGTTGCAGTGGATAGGGTGGAAGTTGATACTGAAAATACAGAGAAAACATCAGACATAATTTAGGTGATTCAAGGGCAGATGATTTATTATTTCATATTTTAAACCCTCAGCAGTGACAACAGAGATGAGGGTGAAATTATTTTTCCCTTCTTGGTTTAGGTCAGTTTCTGATGACTTATTTGGTAATGTCCTTCTTCCAGGCCAAGGTTGTTAGAGACTGTTGCTGTAAGAGAAAACAAAATAAAACACAACACAAACAAAGTGCCACTGTTGCTTTATTTTTTCTTTTTATTTCTTTTTTTTTTTTTTAGCACTAATATAGGTAATTTAAAGGGCGTGGTTAACTGAAGGGAAAGGATCAGGAAAATAAAAATTAATTCCAGAAAAAAACAATGATCTGTTACCTCAACTGTTACCTCAACTCTTAGTTTTATAATAGAAGTGGCTTCCTAAAATTCCCTAACCTGCTCATTTGTCTATATTGGGAAACTATTTCGGTCAATAAAACAAAGTGCCTTGCAATTTCCATTCTAAGTATATGAACTAATTTTAATTTAGAATAAAAAAGAAAAAAATGTGATAATTCTAAGTAAAATATAAAAACACCAATATACATGCACACACCCATGTGTGTACATCTATATATTAAAATATTTTAACAATGATGATCTTCAGTGCTAAGATTATTGATTATTTCATTCTCTTGCATACCTATATTTTAAAATGAATGTTTATTTCTTGTTATAATTGTGATAAGATGCAGAATGATTCACACACTCATATACACATACAATTTATTGAATGAATTAAGAAAGGACAATAAAGGCTAGATCTGGGTAATTTCTTTTCTGGGATTTAAACTGAGACTATAATTGGACAATTGCTCTAAAATGTTTATTTACATAATAATGCTTATTATGGGGTGTTTGCTACAATGAAAAATGGGAAGTAGTCTAAATATTCATAATAATGGATTTTTTTTTTTTAAAGATTTTATTTATTTATTTGAGACAGACAGAATGAGAGAGAGAGAGCACATGAGTGGGGGGAGGGTCAGAGGGAGAAGCAGGCTCCCCGCTGAGCAGGGAGCCCGATGCGGGACTCGATCCAGGGACTCCAGGATCATGACCTGAGCCGAAGGCAGTCGCTTAACCAACTGAGCCACCCAGGTGCCCCATAATAATGGATTTTTAAAATGAATACTAAAAGTAAATAAATAAATAAATAATTAATTAATTAAATATGATACATCACAAAATGATGACATGGGCCTATATTTTAAAATATGCAAAGTTATGCATAATACTTTTTAAGTAAAAAAAAGTATAAGTATTTTTATGTTTTGCTTAGAAAAACATTTAAAAAGATATGCATCTATATTGTTAATGGAAATTTTCTTTGGGTATTGCGATTACAAGAAACTTCTTAATATGTATATCTACCAAAGTATCTGAGATATTTTAATTAATATTTGATACTACATTTAAAATCAGAAAGATGTTTTTTGAAAATAAAAAGCTCTATATTTTATCCATTGTTAGTAGTAAAGTTTATCTGGATACCATTATTTGTTTTTCATATGAATTTCAGAAACTTTTTCTCAATTTTCCCTATCCATGTATATAAAAAAATATTTTTATTGAGTTTATGTTAAATATACAGAAACCTACATACACATAGATTACTGAGTTGGAAGAGAAGAAGTTAAGATTTAAACTTAAAAGTATAGCAAATGGAGGAGGGGAGGAGCAAGATGGCAGAGGAGTAGGAGACCTAAATTTCTTCTGGTCCCAGGAATTCAGCTAGATAGGGATCAAACCATTCTGAACACCTATGAACTCAACAGGAGATCAAAGAAAAGAATAGCAACAATTCTCTGTACAGAAAAGCGACCACTTTCTGGAAGGTATGACGTGTGGAGAAGTGAATCCGAGGTGATATTCGGGAAGATAGACGGTGGGGAAAGGGGCCTCCATCGGCTGCCTCTGGCAAGTGAGAGAGCAGTGGAGCACAAAATCGGAAATTTTAGAAGTTGGCTCCGGTGTGGGATGTCGCTCCAGTGGCTAAGCGGGGGTGGAACCCTCACTGAGACAGTGTGGTCTCAGGACCCTTGGGGTCACAGAAAGACCAGGGGTGCCTGAGTGCGGCAGAGCTCCCAGGTATCAGAGCGGGGAAGCCAGCTGCAGAGACAGAGCTGACAAGTGGGCTCTCAGCTTGGGGTTGCCATAAACCGTAATGCATGGCACAGTCGAGCCACTACTCTTCCAGCAGGGACTCAACAAGCAGCAGATCTGGGGAGACTCCCCTTCCTCCCCTGGGAGGAGCCATGTGAGAGCACACGGCAGGGACCTGCTGGGTTTGGAGACTCCACACGGGGTCAGGTGCCAGAGATAGAAACGCTCGGTCACAGGAGTGATTGATTGCTTTTCTCTGGGAGCTCACTGAGGAGTGGGGCCCCAAGTTCTCACCTCCTCCGGGGTGGAGATTGGGAAGCCGCCATTTTCACTCTTGGCCTCCAAAGCTGTACGGAAAGCTTGCAGGGAACAAAAGCTCTCGAGAGCAAAACCGAGCAGATTACTTAGCCCAGACCCAGCAGGGGCAGGGCAATTCCACCTCCAGCAAAGACATCTGAGAACCACGGCAACAGGCCCCTCCCCCAAAAGATCAGCAAGAACAGCCAGCCAAGACCAAGTTTACCGATCAATGAGAACAGCAGAACTCCAGCACTAGGTGAATACTGCACATAGAATTCATGGCTTTTTTCCCATGACTCTTTAGTCTTTCAAAGTTAATTTATTTTTTAACTTTCTTTTTCTTTCTTTTTTTTTGAATTTTTCTTTTTCCCTTTTTCAACCAACATTTTATCGATCCCTTTTTTTAAAAATCCTTTTTATTTTTCATTTTTAGAGTCATATTCTATCCCTTCAGAGTACTTAACCTTATTTTTGATATATATATTTAAGTTGTTCTCTCTTTAAAATTTTGGGATACAGTTTCTTCTAACAGATCAAAATGTGCCCTAAATCTCTAGTGTATGGCTTTATTCTAGTCTCCTGCCTGATCACATGCTCTCCCTTTTTTTTTCTTTTTTTAAATACTCTTCTTTCTTTTTTCAACCAACTTCTTATCTTAACAATTCCTTTTATAAAATCTTTTATAATTTTTATCTTTACAGTCATATTCCATCCCTTCATTGTATTTACCCTTATTTTTGTACATATATAAGTTTTTCTTTCTTTAAAATTTTGGGAGGCACTTTCTTCTAACAGACCAAAATACACCCAAAATCTAATGTGTGGCACTGATCTATGCACCAGCCTAATCATAACTTCATATTCTATTTTTTTCTTTGTTTGTTTGTTTTTATCTTTTTCTTTTTCTTTTTTTTCTTTTTTTCTTTCTTTCCCTTTCTTATGCCCCAGTTTCAGTTCTCTTCTGATTTGTTTAGTGTATATTTTTCTGGGGACATTGTTACCCTGCTAGCATATTGTTCTCTCATTCATCTATTCTCCTCTGGACAAAATGACAAGATGGGAAAAATCACCTCAAAAAAAAGAACAAGAGGCAGTACTGACTGCCAGGGACCTAATCAATACAGACATTGGTAACATGTCAGAACTAGAGTTCCGAATGATGATTTTAAAGATACTAGCTAGGCTTGAAAAAAGCATGGAAGTTATTAGAGAAACCCTTTCTGGAGAAATAAGAGAACTAAAATCTAAAGTCAAAATCAAAAAAGCTATTAATGAGGTGCAATCAAAATGGAGGCTCTAACTGCTAGGATAAATGAGGCAGAAGAAAGAATCAGTGATATAGAAGACCAAATGATGGAAAATAAAGAAGCTGAGAAAAAGAGAGATAAACAACTACAGGATCATGAGGGCAGAATTCGAGAGATAAGCGATACCATAAGACAAAACAATATTAGAATAATTGGGATCCCAGAAGAAGAAGGAGACAGAGGGGCAGAAGGTATACTGAAGCAAATTATAGCAGAGAACTTCCCTAATTTGGGGAAGGAAACAGGCATCATAATCCAGGAGGCACAGAGAACCCTCCTCAAAAATCAATCAAAATAGGTCAACACCTAGACATCTAATGGTAAAACTTACGAGTCTCAGAGACAAAGAGAAAATCCTGAAAACAGCTCAGGAGAAGAGATCTGTAACCCACAAGGGTAGAAACATTAGATTGGCAACAGACTTATCCACAGAGACCTCGCAGGATAGAAAGCACTGGCATGATATATTCAGAGCACAAAATGAGAAAAATATGCAGCCAAGAATACTATATCCAGCTAGGCTGTCATTGAAAATAGGAGAAATAAAAAGTTTCCAGGACAAAGAAAAACTAAAGGAATTTGCAAACATGAAACCAGCCCTACAAGAAATATTGAAAGGGGTCCTCTAAGCAAGAGAGCCTAAAAGCAACATAGACCAGAAAGGAACAGAGACAATATACAGTAATAGTCACCTTACAGGTAATACAATGGCACTAAATTCATATCTTTCAATAGTTACCCTGAATGTAAATGGGCTAAATGCCCCAAAGGACACAGGCTATCAGATTGGATAAAAAAACAAGACCCATCAATAGGCTGTCTGCAACAGACTCATTTTAGACCCAAAGACACCCCCAGATTGAAAGTGAGGGGGTGGAAAACCATTTACCATGCTAATGGACACCAAAAGAAAACTGGGGTGACAATCCTTATATCAGACAAATTAGATTTTAAACCAAAGACTGTAACAAGAGATGAGAAAGGACACTATATCCTACTTAAAGGGTCTATCCAACAAGAAGATCTAACAATTGTAAATATCGATGCCCCTAACAAGGGAGCAGCCAATTATATAAGCCAATTAATAACAAAAGCAAAGAAACACATCGAAAACAATACAATAATAGTGGGGGACTTTAACAACCCCTCAGTGAAATGAGGCAAAAGATGAAAATGAAATCTAAGCAAAAGATCAACAAGGAAATAAGGGCTTTAAATGACACACTGGACCAGATGGAATTCACAGATATATTCAGAACATTCCATCCCAAAGCAACAGAATACACATTCTTCTCTAGTGCACATGGAATATTCTCTCAACCAGTATCAAAAAATTGGGATCATTCCCTGCATATTTTTGGACCATAATGCTTTGAAACTCGAACTCAATCACAAGAGGAAAGTTGGAAAGAACTCAAATACGTGTAGGCTAAAGAGCATCAAACTAAAAAATGAATGGGTCAACCAGGTAATTAAAGAAGAATTTTTAAAAATTCATGAAAACAAATGAAAATGAAAACACAACTGTGCAAAATCTTTGGGATGCAGCTAAGGCAGTCCTAAGAGGAAAGTATATAGCAATACAAGCCTTTCTCAAGAATCAAGAAAGGTCTCAAATATACAACCTAACCCTACACCTAAAGGAGCTGGAGAAAGAACAGCAAATAAAGCCTAAACCCAGCAGGAGAACAGAAATAATAAAGATCAGAGCAGAAATCAATGAAATAGAAACCAAAAGAACAGTAGAACAGATTAACGAAACTAGGAGCTGGTTCCTTGAAAGAATTAACAAGATTGATAAACCCCTGTCCAGACTTACCAAAAAGAAAAGAGAAATGACCAAATAAATAAAATCATGAATGAAAGAGGAGAGATCACAATCAACACCAAAGAAATGCGAACAATTATAAGAACATATTATGAGCAATTATATGCCAACAAATTAGA
This sequence comes from Halichoerus grypus, assembly GCF_964656455.1. NCBI lineage: Eukaryota > Metazoa > Chordata > Mammalia > Carnivora > Phocidae > Halichoerus > Halichoerus grypus. The sequence goes on from NC_135714.1 coordinate 172,693,512, forward strand.
TGAATGGATAAAGAAGATGTGGTATATATATACACAATGGAATATTATGCAACCATCAAAAGGAATGAGATCTTGCCATTTGCAACGGCGTGGATGGAACTGGAGGGTGTTATGCTGAGCAAAATAAGTCAATCAGAGAAAGACATGTATCATATGACCTCACCGATATGAGGAATTCTTAATCTCAGGAAACAAATAGGGTTGCTAGAGTGGGGGTGGGTGGGAAGGATGGGGTGGCTGGGTGATACACACTGGGGAGGGTATGTGCTATGGTGAGCGCTGTGAATTGTGCAAGACTGTGGAATCACAGATCTGTACCTCTGAAACAAATAATGCAATATATGTTAAGAAAAAAAATAGAAGAAGATAGTAGGAGGGGAAGAATGAAGCGGGGGAAATCGGAGGGGGAGACGAATCATGAGAGATGATGGCCTCTGAAAAACGAACTGAAGGTTGTACTGGGGAGGGGGGTGGGAAGATGGGTTGGCCTGTTTTGGGTATTAAAGAGGGTACGCTCTGCATGTAGCACTGGGTGTTATGCACAAACAATGAATCATGGAACACTACATCAAAAACTAATGATGTAATGTATGGTGATTAACATAACAATAAAAAAATTTTTAAAAAGATAAAAAGGTTTTGCAGAGCAAAGGAAACAGTCAACAAAACTAAAAGACAACTGACAGGCACCTTATGTTCATTTATTAATTCTAATTGGTTTGTAATTTCTTAGAATTTTCTATGTACAGAGCCATATCATCTACAAACAAGGACATCATTCATTCTTCATTTCCAATCTTTCTACTTTTTTTTTCTTACCTTATTTTCCTGGCTAGGATCATCCATACAATGTTGAGAAGGAATACATTGTGAAATGAATATGTTCCCGATCTCAGGAAGAAACATTCACAATTTCATCATTAACTGGAATGTTTGCTATGTGTTTTCTTGTTTCAAATTTCCTTTATCACATTACAATAACTCTTTTATCACTAGTTAAGTGGGAATTTTTATAGTGAAAGGATATTTTTTCTTCACCTATAAAAATGATCACATAATTTTTCTCATTTTCTATTAATATGGTGAATTACATTGTATTGGCTTTTTAATTTTAAACCGACCTTTCATTCCTAGATCACTCTCCCCCTCCATGGCTATTTATTTATCTTCTACAATGTTAACTAGATTTAGTTGGAAATGTTTTGTTTAAAATTCCTGCATCTTTAATCAGAAATTAATCTGTTAATTTTCCTTTCCAGTATTGCCTTTGTCAAGTTTTGGTATTAAAGTTAGACTAGATATACTAAGCTAATGAGTCATTGAACATTATATCAAAAACTAATGATTACTATACCTTGGCTAATTGAATTTAAATTTAAAAAAAAATAAAGTTAGATTAGCCACATAGGAAAACTTAGGAAATGCTTCTTCTTTTTATATTTTCCAGATGAGTATGTGTAAGATAGGTACTACTTCTTTTTTTAAATATTTGGAAGATGTAATGGTTTGAATTATTTTCCCAACTCTTCACTCTTTTCCTAGTATATGATTATTCATCCATAGTTTTTGCCATGTGGCTTTTTAATATCTCCTATTAGAGTGGGTGGAGTACATTACACACATCCACTCACTGAGTTTGGTACTGTGACTTGTTTTTTCAATGCAATATAAGATGATGTGATTAAGCAAGTGCTGGCTCAGTTCATCTTGGCTCTTTTGTTCCCGACGAATGCCATGGAAAACAATATGCCCAAGTATTAACTTTGTGAGAAAGTTTCAAATGACAGTTTCCAAATCTTTAATGGAAGACTTATTCATATTTTCAATTTTCCTCTATTCTATTTTGGGAAAGATGGAAAGATGTGTTTTTGGAAAAATGCATATATTTCACCTAAAAATTTAAATTTATTGATTTTAAGTTATCACCAGTATTCTCTTTTCTTCTAATGTCCAAAAGATTAAAAAATATGTAATTTAATTACTTGATATTGGTATATTATAACCTTAGTCTTTTTATTTTGGACTACTGGATAATTTTTTTTTCTATTCCCATCTGCTTCAACAGATAATGTTTACAAACACTTGTCTTAATGAAAGAAGATGTTAGGTGAAGGACACATTATACACATTCCAATGAGTTAAGCATAGAGATATTCTCATATCTTTCTAAACCTATTTACATACACTTATGTCTTAATGAAAAAAGATGTTACTTGAAAGGTTTATACACAGTGTACTTTTAGTTAATTATATGCATTAATCTTTTCAAGAATCAGCATCTCTCTTTGCTCATTTTTTGTTATTTTTCTGTTTATTTTCCTTTTCATTTATTTCTGCTCATTCCTTAATTATTTCTTCCCATCCACTGTCTTCAAGTGCAATTATTTCTTCTTTTTCTATCTTTTTTGATAGAGATTATAATGGGAAAAACCCATTTGATTGTTCTCTATCCTGTAATATGCATTTCATTGTGATTGAAGGGATTGAAGTATAGTCTTGCCTTGAGAGTAACATTATGACTAATTTTTGTAGAACCTAAACAGTCTGCCATGACAATAGGATTAAGAAGGTGATTGTCCATATTTAATAGTGCTTCTTTTATTTTTTAAAATTTTTTATTTAAATTCAATTTAGTTAACATATAGTGTATTATTAGTTTCAGGGGTAGAATTTAGTGATTCATTAGTTGCATATAACACCCAGTGCTCATTCTATCAAGTGCCCTCCTTAATGCCCATCATCCAATTACTCCATCCCATACCCACCTCTCCTCCATTAATCCCCACTTTGTTCCCTATAGTTAAGAGTCTCTTATGGTTTGTCTCCCTCTCTGTTTTTATCTTATTTTATTTATAGTGCTTCTCTTAAAATTAGGAATGTCCTCAGTTCAGACATTTATTTCAACATTTGTTACATGAATATCAGAGCATGCAACTTTGTACTGCAAGGATGAAGACATAACTTGAAAAATAACCTGGGATGCTATATAAAATATTATCTCCTTTTATATTCTATCCATCATGTGGTAAGGGAAATTTTTATATACTGATAATAAAGGGGGAATACATAATTTTATAAAATGTTATGATTACTCCATAGTCTGATCTCTAAATTTACTTTCCCAAATGAGTTAAGACAGTAAAATGAGTGAGCTTTATCTTACTAACAGTAATTTTTTTTCTGAGATAATATTATAACTATAAGCATAAGTGATATCCCTTATAATATCAGTCCTCTTTGTATTTGGCAGTAAAATGTCATTAAGATATAAATGCTCCTTACCAATGCTCAAAATAAAAATTCCACAAAGTATGTGATTATTGATGCTTGTGTGTGTACACAAAAATCACTCCTTTAGTGTAGGTTGGGGAGGAGAGGTTGAGATATCATGAAAACAAGTTTTATTGTTTATAACACTAAATAACAGTGAAAACCATAAAGCATATTATGAACAAATGTTTTGGTTTCAAATTAAGAATTTTGTAGTGCTCCTAAACAATGATCAAAACATGCAATGCACCAAAAAAAAAAAAAAATTACAATGCACAATGGCTAATCACATTGTTCTAGACTCACCTTACACTGAGGGATAACTTGCTGTTACTGCTGCTTTCTTCTGACACAGATCTATTAAATTGACAAAATTTATTTTAAGTGGAGAAATTTAAAAATTTTGAACAACTAAGTGGCTATTTGAATGAAGAATATTTTTCAAAGAAACAGTGATTCATTAAATAAAATGTCTCCTTCCAACAAAATAAAACAGATACTGTTCTTTTTTTTTCTTTTCTTTAAGTAGATTAACATACAGTGAGTGTTATATTAGTTTCAGGTGTACAATATAATGGTTCAACAATTCTATACATTACTCAGTGCTCATCAAGGTAAGTGTACTCTTAATCCCCTTCATCTCTTTCACTTATCCGCCTCACCCACCTCCCCTCTGGCAACCAGTTTGTTTTCTGTATTTAAGAGTCTGTGTTTTTGTTTGTCTTTTTTTAAATTTTGTTTGTTCCTTTGTTTTATTTCTTAAATTCCACATATGAGTGAAATCATATGGTATTTGTCTTTCTCTGATTGATTTATTTCACTTAGTATTATACCCTCTAGGTTCATTCATGTTGTTGCAAATGGTAAGATAGCATTCTTTTTATGGTTGAGTAATATTCCATTGTGTATATATACCACATCTTCTTTATCCATTCATCTAAAGATGGATGCTAAATATTAGAAGAAATGCCATCATCCATCTTGCTTTGTTGATTAACTCCTCTCATCTTCATTTTACATTTATTCAATTATTTATAGGACCACATTTGTATAGACATGCCCTCTGATTCTATGACACCCATAACTCCTCAGGTCAAATTAAGCCAAAACCTTAAAGTGGCAGTCAAAATTTAAGTTAATTTTTCTATAAATTTCTATTTTTTTTTTCTGTCTCTCATAACACATATTTGTGTTTTCTCTTCCTGTCATTTCCTGGAAGTTAAACTAGATGTAAATACTTCTATGGGAGAATACAGTAAATTATGAGTAAGAGGCTTAATAGCTATATCTAAATATTTATGTAACTGATTACAGATAATGTGGTGATTTCACTTACTGATTTGGTATACCCAAAAATTTATGATACATTGGAAAGCTATTATTATCTCCCATTTTATAGAGTTATAGAGAATAATTTTAAGAACATAGAGATTAAACCACTTGCTCAAGGTATTATAGTTTCTGCATGCAAGATTTAGGATTTAAAACTAAGTTTTCTGAGGCTAAATGTAATTTCTTTCCCATTTCATGATGCTGCCTCCTGTCTCATCACCTGTGTTTTGAACTACACGTGTAATTTCTGGTTAAGAAATGACTTTACAAATAGCAGCATCAATACTTAGGAAAATAAATATTTTGGAAGCAGGTTCATAAATACCATTTTCAGTTGAGAGAGCTATTCTAATAGAGTTGTCTGAGATTTTGTATCTAAAAAATTTATCTTTTGAAAGTTCCCTTTAAATGCAGCGTTATATATTCTCAGAAGCCTTTGGACAGCAGACTATTAATAAGACTATTTAGACAGTGTTGGCTGACTAAGTGGCTGAATAAATCCCCACTTTATTCTTGGCAGTCATATCTCCTCTTCAAGCGATACTAATGGTAAAATGAATGGTTTTAGTAATGAGTAAAACTAAAAAAAGGGAGGACATCACACTGGTTTGAAATGTATCCCTGGACCTCTCCTCATATTGTTCTACCTACAATCTTAGATTATTCCTGATGAAACATGAGTACATTTTTCTTGACTCATTGAATTTAGTAAGAATAAACATATATATATACCTCTCACTTTCAGTTTCCTCTCTGTAGCACAGCTCTCTTATTTTATTCTGCTTTATTAAAACAATGGCAGTGATGATGAGCACAGGTAGAGAAATGTAGAAAATGAGTAGAAATCGGTGTTTTGAAGGAGTGGTATTTTGTTCCCACAAGTAGCTTTTACCTATAATGGAAAATAACCATCTCATATTATGTTAGAGATTGTATTAACCAAACAAAAATGTGGAGAGGATATCATTACCAACATTATTTCCAACACTAAACATTTCACTCACATATATTATAAATATAATAAATATTATTAAATTAACATATAAAATGGACTGTTACTAGTGCTTTACTGATGTCTATGAGTTTCAACATTACATCATATAGTGATTTATTTGACTGAAGATAATCTTTCATAAGCACATGTTTAATACCTACAAACATTTCCTCAATTTCTTTCTGATATAACTTATCCAAAATTTAAACATGTATATCACAGAGAGTATTGGGATTGTACCTAAATATGAGAATTAAATCTGGGAAGTGTGGTATTTAATTTCTCTTACATTACTAAAATCTTTTTCTAAAAATTAAAAATTAGTAGTCACTAAATAACAATTATTTAACTAAGTCCTTTAGTCAAATATATAGCAATAGGAAATTGTTAAAATGGCTCTATAATTATTTTGTAGAATGCATGGCTAAGTCTGGCTTTGACCCACATTTCTTTCCAACTAATGTTAATGTCACATTTTTCTCATCAGTTTTTTTTTTTAAGATTTATTTATTTATTTGAGAGAGAGAGAGCACGTGTGTGCACCTGCAAGTGGTTGTGGGGGAGGGCCAGAGAGCGAGAGAGAGAGAGAGAATCTCCAACAGACTCCCCACTGAGTGCAGAGCTGATGCAGGGCTTGATCTCAAGACCCTGAGATCACAACCTGAGCTGAAATCAAGAGTCTGATGGTTAACCGGTTGAGCCACCCAGGTCCTCCTCCTCATCAGTTCTTATTCATTCTCAGCTGACATCTGTTTTCATTCCTGAGCATCTGATCTATGTGGCTCCTCAACTTCCACCTCTTTGTACATATCAGCCACCTATCTGGGTTTATAATGTATCAAACTCTGCTTTCTCCACAATTTATTAGCATGTTCTTGTTGTTGTTGTTTTAATTTGGTATAGAATACTGTTCTATCACTTCTCTGCCAGTTGAAACAATGAGGAAGCTGACAGGTAGAGGAGCCACCCCCCAGCTACAGTCATGCATGATCATGGTTCAATGTGCTCCTCTTAAACTGCCCCAGTGCTTCACAAGATAAAACTTTTGAGTAATGAAACTGGATAATTAGCTGAGGAGATTTCTAAGCAAAATGTTGAAGGTACAGCTCAGGTCCTCCCAACTGCTTACAGTAAATGTGAGAGTGGATTGATGAGTTGAGGAAGTGTTAATCAGAACTTAGAGACCTGGAGAATTCTCAGCCTAACCATTGCAAAAAATGAGGAAACATGTTTTAGAGAGAATGCCCAATGTGTGGCTGGCAAGTCATTTGATATTGAGATTATTGCATCTTAGCAGCCATCTCAGCAGAAGCAAGGAATAGGGATGAGATCCATGAAGGCAGAAACACTGCCAAGTTGGACCAAAGGGAATAGGATGGGACAATACAGCTATTTGGCTGCCGATATACTTCATTCTTCAAGAAAAGAGAAAAACGCTCCAAAGATGATTAAGAAATCATCAGGGTTTTCTCTCCCATCACAGGCCCAGGAGCATCCCTCCTTGATTTCAGCTAGGCTGCCCCAGCCCAGTGCCTGGGAGACAGGGAGGCTGCAAAGTGTTGTGTGGGCAGGGCCAAAGGGGTGGGATAGATGTCACTGAGGACTATGGGATGATGCTGCCACTTACAGTGGGCTTGGAGGACAGAATATCAAGCCAAAGAGGATATTCTTGAAACAAAAATCTAATGGTCTCCCCTATACCTCTGAAACAAATAATACAATATATGTTTAAAAAAAAAAAAGAAGAAGGACAAGAAGAAGATAGCAGGAAGGGAAAAATGAAGGGGGGAAAATTGGAGGGGGAGACAAACCATGAGAGACTCTGAGAAACAAACTGAGGGTTCGGGGGGTGGGGATGGGTTAGCCTGGTGATGGGTATTAAAGGGCACATACTGAATGGAGCACTGGGTGTTGTAGGCAAACAATGAATCATGGAACACTACATCAAAAACTAATGATGTAATGTATGGTGATTAACATAACATAATAAAATTTTTTTAAAAATCTAATGGAAGTTAGCTTGCTAAATTTTGTATTTACTGGGATCTGTCATCCTGTCCTTCTTTCCAATTTCTTTCTTTCAGAATGAGAATGTCTATCCTATGCCTGTGTCACTACTGTTTTTTGGAAGCACATAACTGGTCCGGTTTTATGGGCTCACAATAGGAAGGAATTTTGCCTCAGGATAAATCATATGTGTCTCGTGTATACCTGATTTACATGATACTTAGATGAAACTTTGTATTTGGAATCAGTGCCAGAATGGGTTAAGACTTTTGGAGCTACTGAAATGGGGGTACCTGTATTTTGCATACAAGGAGGACATGAATTTGAGAGGACTATGGGATGGAATTTTATGGACTGAATTGTTCCCCAAAATTCATATGATGAATTGAAGCCCTAATACTCAGTGTGATGGTACTTGGAGAGAAGACCTTTGGGAGGTATTTAGGGTTAAGTGAGGTCATAAGGTTGAGGTCCTAATCTGATGGAATTAGTTAGACCAGAGAGTACTCTCTCCCCACATACACCGAGAAAAGGCCATGCAAGGACTCAGCAAGAAGGCGATCATGTGCAAGCCAGGAAGAGAGTTAGAAAACAAATTTGCCAGCACCCTGATCATAGATTTCTAGCCTCCACAACTGTGAGAAAATTACTTTCTATTGTTTAAGACACCCAGTCTGTGGTATTTTGTTATGATAGCTCAAGCAGATGAATACAGTGTGTTTTCATGAAAATATAGATGAGGTTGTTTAGTCCCCAGAGCATTCCTTAAAGGGAGAAAGAAATAGCTGTGGAACTCCTATTAAAACTTTCCTTCTCAGAAACATTCACTACCTAATAGTCTAGAGAACTTCAGGCTAAAAGACAAGGTGGTTTAGTACTAGAAAATCTTCAAAGGCAATACAAAAATAATATGATCAGTTAATAGATGTCATATACATATTTAATAAAACCCAAAAGACATTCCTGATTTTAAATACAATTGGAAGAGATAAATATTTTCTCAATAAAATAAACATATTGAATCAAAAGCAGCATCCTTTTCATGATAAAATATTAGAAGTTTTCCTAGGAGTAAAATAATGATCACCTCTTTTGTGATTTTTTCCTTTTATTCTGAATGGGCCCAGGGCATTACCCAGGGCAATTATGAGATGGGGGTGGAGATTAACTAAAGAAGAGGAAATAAAGAAATTATTATTATTAAAAAGATGTGGAAAAATTATTAATTGCAGTTACATCAGTTAACTGCCTTAAAATCTAAAAGACTTTTGAAAATAGTGATAACCCATTGATAAAATGCATGCACAAAAATCTGTAGGCTTCCTATATGTAAAAAGTAACAAATTAAAAATACAATGACAGAAAGACCTTCTAATAACAATTTTCTTTTTTTTTTAAGATTTTATTTATTTATTTGGCAGAAAGAAAGCACAAGTAGGCAGAGAGGCAGGGAGAAGGACAGAGGGGAAGCAGGCTCCCCGCTGAGCAGGGAGCCCGACATGGGGCTCGATCCCAGGACCTTGGGATCATGACCTGAGCCAAAGGCAGCCACTTAACCGACTGAGCCACCCAGGTGCCCCTGATAATAATTTTCAACAAAATGATAATATTCTTAAAAATGAAAAAGGTAATTTCTGATCCATAGATCATTCTATACCTATAGAGAGATCAAAACCACAATGAGTTATCAGCTTACACCCATCAGGAGGGCTACTATTTACAAAACAGAAAATAACAAGTTTTGGCAAGGATGTGGAGAAACTGGAATCCTTGTGCACTGTTGGTGGGAATGTAAAATAATGCATCCTCTGTGGAAAACAGTATGGAGATTCTTCAAAAAAATTAAACATAGAATTACCATATTATCTAGCAATTCCACATCTAGGTATATACCCCAAATTATTGAAAGCATGGACTCAAACAGATACTTAAACACCCATGTTCATAGCAGCATTATTCACAATAACTAAAACTTGGAAGTAACCCAATTGTCCATTGACAGATGAATGGATAAGCAAAATGTAGTACATACATGTAATGGAATATTATTAGCCTTAAAAAGAAAGGGAATTATGGTGCCTGGGTGGCTCAGTTGGTTAAGCATCTGCCTTCAGCTCGGGTCATGATCTCAGGGTCCTGGGATCAAGCCCCTCATCAGGCTTCCTGCTCAGCAGGTAGTCTGCTTCTACCTCTGCTCCTCGCCCCTGCTTGTGCTCTCTCTCTCTCTCTCTCTCTCTCAAATAAAATTTTTTGAAAAAATTTTTTAAAAAGGAATTATGACACATGTTCCAACATGAACTTTAAGGACATTGTGCTAAGTAAAATAAGCCAGATACAACATAACAAATACTGTGTGATTCCACTTATATGGGGTCTCAGAAGTAGTGAAATTCATAGACACAGAAAGTAGAATGGTGGTTGCCAGGAGCTAGGGGAGAAGGGATTGGGGAGTTATCATTTAATGAGTATACACTTTCAGTTCTGCAAGATGAAGAGTTCTGGAGATGGATGGTGGTTGCACAACAATGGACAATGTCACTGAATTATAGACTTAAAAATTATTAAAATGGTAAATTTTAAGTTATGTGTATTTTACAAGTAAACATACATATAAATATGTGTGTATGTTAAAAAGGGTGAAAAAAAATCAGTAAAATAGATTGTCAAGGGTGATGAAAGAGCAATACACAACAGAATTATAAATTTCCTATAACCATAGGTAAATGGGAAGCTTCATGAAATTAAAGAGATGCAAATGGATTTCTTTTTACTACTAGTTTGTCATGGATTTAAAAGATTGATAATAACTCCTGAAAATCAGGAATAATGTATAGTATTATTAGTGGTAATTTCTGGAGTTATGATTACATAAAAATTTTGAAAGGAAAATTATAATGTGAAATTAAAATATACTCTTTATAATTTTATATATGAAGTAGACAAGTAGACAAAAATATAGGAGAATTTAGATTCTAGAATATACAAATAACAGGTAACTAATATACACACATACACATATATATTCAATTATGTACATATGTATATTTATGTAGTTATATCTATATATGTAATGCTGTAAAATGGTTATACATTCTTTGATAATATCCATGAAATATTAACAAAAGTTGATAATGTATTGGCTATAAATAAAGCCATCATAAATTCCATAATTTTAGTTTTTTCCAAGCCATATTTTGTTAAGATAAATCAGTGATATACAAAATAAATAGAATAAGGGTATTAAAGAAACTGGGCTCCTTAAGATCACCTTGCCTCTCATCTTTATGCCCCAAAATGCATTTGACATCACAAGAGCATCCCCCACATTGAGTCCAGGGCTCATCTTTGGGTACAGGGCCCCAAAAGGGACCATTTGGGGACAGAAAATGCATGCAGCCAATGGCATACCAGCCCAGGGCTTTCAGAGCAGACCTACAGGCCCCCGAATGCATTGATGAAGACAGACTCTATGGCAGCTGACTAAATGAAACTAGCTGGATTGAAAGTTTTCCTCTGATCCCAGGCTCAGGCACCACCATTCTACTGCCATCAGGACCCAGAGTGACCTAGGGAAACCAAACATGAACATTTGCCTGGGACGATCCAAGCTGTCATACACAAAGTCTCAAATACTGAATAATCCATTCCTGAGATGGGAAATTTTTTGAGTTATGGCAACTGGTTTGGAGGGTTGAAGCAAAAGAAGAAAATCCATATGGAAGCTGAAAAAATAAGGATTAAAAGCAACATTGTTTTGGTGTCAAAAGAATAAAGCATAACTTACCTGCCTTCTTTATTTTCTGTTTTTAACTCTGCTGATGTCGACAATTGTAATTTGTGATTCATTCTGAGTGATATGACTTAAGTGTGCAATCTAAGGGTATTGAAATCTTTAATAGTCCATCTTTGACTTAGTCTTTGGATTAACTGTTGTGCTTTGTGTCAAGAGAGTGCTAATTTAATTTTTCATATTGTCAATATTGTAATCATGTTTCCTAAGAGCTCAGATAATGATAATCAGAATGGTTACAACACTAAGCAGTATGACCCAGACATCACTGATCATGAAGGCTAAATGACTATTTTTAATGACAGATGGAAGGACACATACAACTGGATTAAAGAAATAAATAACCAAACAGAACATATTATACAATATGATGAAAATAATTTGGATGCAGAAATAAACCCACACATATGTGGTCAATTAATTTACAACAAAGGAGGAGCCAAGAATATTAAATGAGGGAAAGGACAGACTCTTAAATAAATGGTATTGAAAAAACTGGATATTCACATGCTAAAGAATGAAATTGGACTATATTATATTATAAACAAATATTAACTTAAAATGTTTTAGACTTGAATGTACCTGAAACCATAAAACTCCTAGAAGAAAATATAGGTGGTAAGCTCCTTGATATCGATCTTGGTGATAATTTTTTTAATGTAAAGGCAACAAAAGCAAAAACAAATAAGTGGGACTACACCAAACTAAAAATCTGCACAGCAATGGAAATCACCAACAAAATTAAAAGGTAACCCCCTGAATGACAGAAAATATTCGCCAATAATATATCTGATGAGGGGTTAATATCCAAAATATATTAAGAATTCATCTAACTCACTAGCAAAAAAACTCAAATAATCCTAGGCACAAGACCTCAATAGAAATTTTTCCAAAGACATTCAAATGGCCAAGGTGTACATGAAAAATGCTCAACATCACTAATGATCAGGGAAACACAAATGAAAACCATAAGGAGATATCACTTCACACATGTTAAAATGGCTATTATCAAAGAGACAAGAAATAACAAGTGTTGGCAAGAATATGGAGAAAAGAGAACCCTTGAGCACCATTGGTAAAAATATAAAGTGATGCAGCCCCTATGGAAAACAGTATGGAGGGGGTGGTTAAAAAATTAAAAATAGAACTACCATATGATCCAGCAATTCCACTTCTGGGTATATAGCCAAAGAAAATGAAAACACTACCTCAAAATTATATATGCACTGCCCATGTTCACTGCAGCATTATTTACAATAAACAAGATATGAATACAACCTAAATGTCCATCAATGAACGAATGGATAAAGAAAATGTGGTCAAATATATATACAATGGAATATTATTCAGCCATAAAAAGGAATGAAATCTTGCCATTTGTAATGACATGGATGGATCTTGAGAGCATTATGGTAAGTGAAATAAGTCAGACACTAATACAATATATTTGTATGATCTCATTTATATGTGGAATCTAAGAAAAGAAAAAAAGAAAAAGAAAAAACAAGCTCATAGATATGGAGAACAGATTGATGGTTGCCAGTGGTGTGGAGGGTTGAGTGAAATGGATGAAGGGGGTCAAAAGGTACAAACTTCCAGTTATAAAATAAATAATTCCTAGGAGTGTAATGTACAGCATGGAAACTATAGTAAACAATACTGTATTACATATTTGAAAGTTGCTGAGACTAGACCTTAAAAATTCTCATCACAAGAAAAAAAACCTGTAGCTATGTATGTGATGGATGCTAACTAGACTTATAGCAATTATTTTACAATGTATACAAATATTGAATCATTATATTGTACACCTGAAACTAATATAATGTTATATGTCAATTATATCTCAATTAAAAAAAAGAATTTGGAATAGGTATGGTGGAGAAGGTGATGTGAAAGCATATTTGGAGGTTGAATCTCAAATTTCTTGGATAAAATAAGCAAGTATTTTTAAATCAACTACATTTTTTTGTTTCCCAAATTAAAAACAACAGCAACAACAACTTTTCTCTCCCCAAAAGACACCAATGTCCTGACAAAAATAACTAGCAAATTAGCATTAGCTTTGGCACACCATAGGAACAAACATGCACTGCCCTATCACTCATTCCCTTCATTGCTCTACAAAACCAAGTGAAGTTACATTTCCTGATTCACAGATTGCACTAAAATGTCCTGTGGGAGAAAAATGTGAGAACTGTTATAACATTTTTTGACCCCTTAAGTGTAGCAATGATTCTGTCATATCTTACCAAGTGAATAAGGCAACAAAATAATCCCCCAGCACTTAGGTAATTTGATTTTAAAAAGTTTAAAATAAGTTTCTTAATTTCTACGCAGATTTTAATGAAATTACAGAAAACATAAAAAAATTTGTTATCTTGCTCAAATCCAAACTAGACTTTGTTGATCTATATGCATAGTTAGCAGGCAGTGCAAATGTAAACTGCAAATCCCATTCAGTCTATAAGCTTCCTATCAAAGAAAAGGAAAAGATCTCACCCGCTAAATATCCTACACACCTTGGACACAACACTGAATAGAGTGTTATATACAGGCTTTCCTGATGAAACCTTTTGGTCACTTTTAGTTTCCTCAAAATGTAAGGAAGCTGGTAATGGGATTTTTTTTAAAACTTTATGAAATGGGAAGGCGATGGCTTCCTCAGACATGGACACATATAAGATGGCTCTTAGTGTTACCAGTATTATGAGGTGTGTTAGAATACTGGCCTGGCAAAAAATCTTGCTCTTGAAAGGCTGGACAATAATGTACTTCTTTAATTTTTAAATACATTGAGAAGGAAAATAGAAGGTTGCAGTAAAAACAGAAATTTACATGCTGTTTCTCTGAAAATTTGATAATTTGTGAATCCTAGGGGAAAACATGAACTGACTATACCTATGACTCATATTTTCGGAAATAAGACTGCTTCAGAACTCAAAAAATGTAACTAGAAAAAAGCAAGCAGTGAAACAGGACCTTCTCAGTACCTTTGTTAAAATCGTAATTTATTTGTAATTCAACTTAGATTTCACAAAAGCAAATTACCTCTATGCTTTCAACCATGTTCCCTAAGAAAAACAGATTTAACTTCTGACATCCAATGTGCTTTAGAGTGCTTAAAAATTATGAACATTTTTGAAATGGGCAGCCTATATGATGAATTAAATATGCAAAGGAACTGACTGATAGGTACCTGGTCTATCAGAAGACACCTACAGAAACAAAGCTAATGAATGTTTTTGGAGAGCTGCAAAATAATTTCGACAAGTCTAAAAAGCTGCTGTGTCTAGTTAAAAAAAAAAAACCCAAGTAATTCATGTTCAAATGCTTTTGTGGGAGATCTTTGCTGATGCCATCACAATGGACTGACACCTGAATTCAGTAAATGTGACTTGATAAAGCAGAGCTTCAAGTCAAAAGCAATTGTACATCTGGCTCTATTCCATTTTGCTGCTGGTTAAAGGAAGGATGTCTGAAAGGTTGCAAGCAATACAGAGAAATATAACTGGAAAATGAAAAAGAAGGAGCCAAAAATATATCTGACCATATCATAGAACAGAAAGAATCCTTTTATTTTTTTTTTTAAATTAAGTTCAATTAACCAACATATAGTACATCATTAGTTTTTGATGTAGTGTTCAGTGATTCATTAGTTTAAAAAAAAGGAAAAGAAAAGAAAGAAAGAATCCTGTCATTATTATTTTTTATTAAGTATAGGGCAAACTTTTAATTTTTCTTATTTATATTCCCCTTTTGAAAATTCTTACATTTATGAATCTTAATATTATACAATAAGCCTGCAAAATTTAAATATCCAGTAAAGACTTTTTAAAAAGAGGTAAATATCAATTGCTATTTCAAAGGCTATATTATATAATATTGTCATTATAAAATATTGTTACATTTTTGCTCACATATATTATTTGCTTAATTGGTTGTACTATAAACTACTATCAATTGACTCTAGTAACTAGCTCTATTGTTGTTTTGCTTAAATAATAGCATTTATGTAACAAAAAATCAATAATACAGAATATGTAATTTTAAATAAATATCTATTTTACACATATTTATGTGAAAATAATATATGTGTATAATTATGTTACATGTTAAACTATTATTCCCCCCCCTTTTTTTTTGGTCTGATATACAGTCTAATATGGCTGTATGTTAACTCTGTAAAAAGTTGGTCACCCTAGGTATGCCTTCCCCCTAGTAACCAAGGTTCAAGTAAATCTGCCAAGGAGCTTCAGTATTTATTTGCCCCAAAAGGAAAGGGGGTGAGGGTGGACAGCCTCTGCTCCCAGGTTATTCTAGGTGGGCTCCAATATCTTCTAAAACCAGGGAATATCCCCCCACACACACACGTATCCTCAGTCCTATCCAGGACTGCTTAATCTCCAAATAATACTCAGGAACCCGAGCAGAGAGATTCTAGAGAGGATACTTCAAAAGAATGGACTGGAGTCCTTACAATGCAGCAAAAAGGAATAAAAGATAGCTTCAAAGAATCTGGTGGCATTAATATAACAATGACTACTAACAAACACTATTTTAAACCAGAAATGTATGAGAAAATCCAAAGTGAACAATCTAAATTAACTAGTCAAATTTTATGCACTGGAATTTTTACTTTTATGTTGCCTAACACTGGGTACACTTTTTTGTTAGTAGACCACGTCAATGTTGATATAAAAAGTACAGAACGAACTTGTACTGTCTTAGATCTTCAAAAATCTTACAAATAAAACAAAAACATGTTTGTTGATATCAGTTGCTTTGTAACCTAGCTTGGAACCTACACTTAATTTTTTCTCTTACATGTTGTCTTTGATTCATGAAATTTGAAAGACTAACCAGATGGAGCCTTGTGCCCATCATCTATACTTCCAAATTCTCCCTTCTTCTCCACGCATGTAGGAGGGCCAAACCCCTTGTCACAATGGCAGTGATCTAAATTGTTGCAAACCTGCAGTAATCAGAAAATAGAACAATTTTTTTTCATGTACAAAGATGGTTTTCAATAGAGAGCAATGAATATTCTATACTTATTCAACAGAGAAATTTATTTCAGAGAATTTATTCATTCCAGAGAATTTAACTTAAATAGACAAACTCAATAAATTTTCACAAATTTTCTCTTGGAATTGGCCATACTTTAGAAAGCATATTTAGCTTCTGCTGACAAAGCAATTTTTAAAAAAATTCTTCAACTCTTTCCATGGCCAGACCCAAATACTGGCAATTACCAGTAACTTGCCACTAGCATTTAGTTGCTAGTTTCACAGAACAGCCCAGACTCTAAATTAACAAGCAAGACTAGAAAGAAAATTCTAATGACCTTTGTTTACCAGTTTCTACCTTCTTTCTGTGAAAATAAGATCATTTTGGTTATATAATAATACATGGTACATATAGCACATCCACCCCTTTTATTTACCAAACACTTTATACATCCAGAATCACCTTAAATGTTTCTATCTTCTCTAATAAATAGTTTGGCAAGATTTCTTTTTTTTTTAAGATTTTATTTATTTTTTTTGAGAGAGAGAGAGAGCACAAGAGGGGGTAGGGTCAGAGGGAGAAGCAGACTCCCCGATGAACAGGGAGCCCAATGCAGGACTTGATCCGGGACTCCAGGATCATGACCTGAGCCAAAGGCAGTCACTTAACCAACTGAGCCACCCAGGTGCCCTTGGCAAGATTTCTTAAGAAAATAAGATAGAAGTTATAAATTATAGACTATTAAATGACACCAAGCAGCATGAAAATCATTTTAATGATTTTTTTTTAAATCTCCAAACTGTTTTACAGCATTGTTCAAAGCATCTTGCTAAAATGAAAATTGAAATTACTTACTCCGTGGCTATTGCAATAAGTAGAATTGCACTCTTCATTTGTTATCTGGTATTGAACCTCTACACACACAAATCTGAGGCAATACTAAAAGCAAAAGGAAGTGAAGAATAGTCACACAATCACACTGTATTCATGGATAATACATAAGAAAAATTCAAGAAAGTTTCAGAATTCATATTATCAAGAACTGACATAAAAATACAAAAAATAAAATACGGTAATAACTGAAACATTGAAATAAATGTGAAATAAGCTACGTGACTTCAGATTTTAAAGACGGAACCATATGTGAGAAGTTAGAAGTTTTATTTTCTTACCATCTAGCACTAGAAGTCCACTTACAAAGCAAAGTATTTGGAAAAATAATTTGACTAATGCCTGAGTTCAAGAACAATCCAAGAAGCATTTAAAAAATACTTACGCCCAGGTTCCACCTGAGACATTTCTATCAAAATCTCTAGGTACAGGGTCCACATGATTATTGGAGCAACTAAGGTTGAGAACCATGAGGTGGGAGGTTGGGTTCTTAAAATCATGGGTATGAGTAGCACAGAAAGATACTTTACTATTCCATGAGAAAAAAATTATGAGAAAGAGAACACCAAGGACAACAGATAATTATATGAGGTAATAGGGCAATGAGAGACTCCCAACAATGAGGTGGCTAAAAGGTCTCCAAAGAAGATGAGTGTTCACTGGACCAAATGGATTTGACAGATATATTCAGAACATTCCATCCCAAAGCAACAGAATACACATTCTTCTCTAGTGCCCATGGAACATTCTCCAGAATAGATCATATCCTAGTCACAAATCAGGTCTCAACCGGTACCAAAAGATTGGGATCATTCCCTGCATATTTTTGGAACACAATGCTTTGAAACTCGAACTCAATCACAAGAGGAAAATTGGAAAGAACTCAAATACATGGAGGTTAAAGAGCATCCTACTAAAGAATGAATGGGTCAACCAGGAAATTAAAGAGGAATTTAAAAAAATCATGCAAACAAATGAAAATGAAAACACAACTGTTCAAAATCTTTGGGATACAGCAAAGGCAGTCCTAAGAGGAAAGTATATAGCAATACAAGCCTTTCTCAAGAAACAAGAAAGGTTCTCAAATACACAACCTAACCCTACACCTAAAGGAGCTGGAGAAAGAACAGCAAATAAAGCCTAAACCCAGCAGAAGAAGAGAAATTAAATAAAGATCAGAGAAGAAAACAATGAAATAGAAACCAAAAAAACAGTAGAACAGATCAATGAAACTAGGAGCTGGTTCTTTGAAACAAATAACAAGATTGATAACCCCCTGGCCAGACTTATCAAAAAGAAAAGAGAAATGACCCAAATCAACAAAATCATGAATGAAAGAAGAGAGATCACAACCAACACCAAAGAAATACAAACAATTATAGAAACATATTATAAGCAACTCTATGCCAGCAAATTAGATAACCTGGAAGAAATGGATGCATTCCTAGAGATGTATCAACTACCAAAACTGAACCAGGAAGAAATAGAAAACCTGAACAGACCTATAACTGCTAAGGAAATTGAAGCAGTAATCAACAATCTCCCAACAAACAAAAGTTCAGGACCAGATGGCTTCCCAGGGGAATTCTACCAAACATTTAAAGAAGAATTCATACCTATTCTTCTGAAACTGTTCCAAAAGATAGAAATGGAAGGAAAACTTCCAAACTCGTTTTATGAGGCCACCATTACCTTGATCCCAAAACCATACAAAGACCCCATCAAAAAGGAGAATTACAGACCAAATCCTTGATGAACATGGATGCAAAAATTCTCACCAAAATACTAGCCAATAGGACCCAACCATACATTAAAAGATTATTCACCACGACCAAGTGGGATTTATCCCTGGGCTGCAAGGTTGGTTCAACAACCACAAATCAATCAACATGATACAATACATTAACAAAAGAAAGAACAAGAATCTCAATAGATGCAGAAAAAGCATTTGACAAAGTACAGCATCCTTTCTTGATCAAAACTCTTCAGAGTATCAGGATAGAGGGTACATACCTCAATATCACAAAAGCCATTTATGAAAAACCCACAGCGAATATCATTCTCAATGGGGAAAAACTGAGAGCTTTCACCCTAAGGTCAGGAACACAGAAGGGATGTCCACTATCACCACTGCTATTCAACATAGTATTAGAAGTCCTAGCCACAGCAATCAGACAACAAAAAGAAATAAAAGGCATCCGAATCGGCAAAGAAGAAGTCAAACTCTCACTCTTTGCAGATGATATGATACTGTATGTGGGAAACCCAAAAGACTCCACCCCAAAACTGCTAGAACTCATACAGGAATTCAGTAAAGTGGCAGGATAGAAAATCAATGCACAGAAA
The DNA here is from genome assembly GCF_964656455.1 of Halichoerus grypus. Lineage (NCBI taxonomy): Eukaryota > Metazoa > Chordata > Mammalia > Carnivora > Phocidae > Halichoerus > Halichoerus grypus. The sequence continues at coordinate 172,713,152 of NC_135714.1, forward strand.
TCAGTGGCATTCCTATACACCAACAACAAGACAGAAGAAAGAGAAATTAAGGAGTCAATCCCATTTACAATTGCACCCAAAACCATAAGATACCTAGGAATAAATCTCACCAAAGAGACAAAGGATCTGTACTCAGAAAACTATAAAATACTCATGAAAGAAATTGAGGAAGACACAAGAAATGGAAAAACGTTCCATGTTCATCGATTGGAAGAACAAATATTGTGAAGATGTCAATGCTACCTAGAGCAATCTACACATTCAATGCAATCCTCATCAAAATACCATCCACTTTTCAAAGAAATGGAACAAATAATCCTAAAATTTGTCTGGAACCAGAAAAGACCCCAAATAGCCAGAGGAATGTTGAAAAAGAAAAGCAAAGCTGGCGGCATCACAATTCCGGACTTCCAGCTCTGTTACAAAGCTGTCATCATCAAGACAGTATGGTACTGGCACAAAAACAGACAAATAGATCAATGGAACAGAAGAGAGAGCCCACAAATGGACCCTCAACTCTATGGTCAACTAATCTTTGACAAAGCAGGAAAGAATGTCCAATGGAAAAAAGACCGTCTCTTCAACAAATGGTGTTGGGAAAATTGGACAGCCACATGCAGAAGAATGAAACCGGACCATTTCCTTACACCACATACAAAAATAGACTCCAAATGGTTAAAAGACCTCAATGTGAGACAGGAGTCCATCAACATCCTAAAGGACAACACAGGCAGCAACCTCTTCGACCTCAGCCACAGCAATTTCTTCCTAGAAACATCACCAAAGGCAAGGGAAGCAAGGGCAAAAAGGAACTATTGGGACTTCATCAAAATAAAAAGCTATTGCACAGCAAAAGAAACAGTCCACAAAACCAAAAGACAACCGACAGAATGGGAGAAGATAATTGCAAATGACATCTCAGATAAAGGGCTAGTATCCAAAATCTATAAAGAACTTATCAAACTCAACACCCAAAGAACAAATGATCCAATCAAGAAATGGGCAGACGACGTGAACAGACATTTTTCCAAAGAAGACATCCAAATGGCCAATAGACACATGAAAAAGTGCTCAACATCGCTTGGCATCAGGGAAATCCAAATCAAAACCTCAATGAGATACCACCTCACACCAGTCAGAATGCCTAAAATTAACAAGTCAGGAAATGACAGATGTTGGCGGGGATGCAGAGAAAGGGGAACCCTCCTACACTGTTGGTGGGAATGCAAGCTGGTGCAACCACTCTGGAAAACAGTATGGAGGTTCCTCAAAGAGTTGAAAATAGAGGTACCATATGATCCAGCAATTGCACTACTGGGTATTTACCCCAATGATACTAATGTAGGGATCTGAAGGGGTACGTGCACCCCGATGTTTATAGCAGCAATGTCCACAATAGCCAAACAATGGAAAGAGCCAAGATGTCCATCGACAGATGAATGGATAAAGAAGATGTGGTCCATATATACAATGGAATATTATGCAGCCATCAAAAGGAATGAGATCTTGCCATTTGCAATGCCGTGGATGGAACTGGAGGGTGTTATGCTGAGCGAAATAACTCAATCAGAGAAAGACATGTATCATATGACCTCACTGATATGAGGAATTCTTAATCTCAGGAAACAAACTGAGGGTTGCTGGAGTGGTGGGGGATGGGAGGGATGGGGTGGCTGGGTGATAGACATTGGGGAGGGTATGTGCTATGGTGAGCACTGTGAATCATGCAAGACTGTTGAATCACAGATCTGTACCTCTGAAACAAATAATGCAATATATGTTAAGAAAAAGAAGAAGAAGAAGATAGCAGGAGGGGAAGAATGAAGGGGGGAAATCGGAGGGGGAGACGAACCATGAGAGACGATGGACTCTGAAAAACAAACTGAGGGTTCTAGAGGGGAGGGAGGTGGGAGGATGGGTTAGCCTGGTGATGGGTATTAAAGAGGGCACGTTCTGCATGGAGCACTGGGTGTTATACACAAACAATGAATCATGGAACACTGCATCAAAAACTAATGATGTAATGTATGGTGATTAACATAACAATAAAAAATTTTTAAAAAGAGAGAAGAAAAAAAAAGAAAATGAGTGTTTAATGCGTGAATTTACACTGTTCTACTTTACGGCATTAATTTTTGTGCCCTTTCCTAATTATTGAAAAAAAGTTCAGTAAATTCAATATTTTGTGAAAGGGTTTTATTTTTTAAGTGAATTTTGTCTTTGGATCATAGTAACAACCAATATGCAAAAAGAAGAGGACGAGGACCCTGGAAAAAAGAGATTTGAACCAATATCCTTTAGAATTCAAGGGGAGAGAGACCTCAGATCATGTTTGTATTCCATGTGCTTACAGATGAGCAAGATGTGATAGAAACCTTGGTTATTTTTATGGACTATCATCAAAATGTATCATATAGAAATAAATTTGAATTTAGCAAGCACAACTTGTTAATTTCTCTCAAAAAAGGGATGTCAGAAAAAGAAAAATATATGCTTTCACTCATGTGGAATTTAAGAAACAAAACAAAGGAAAAAAAAGACAAACAAAAAACAGGCTCTTAAATACAGAGAACAAACTGTTGATGCCAGAGGTGAGTTGGGGAAATGGGGAAATGTACACCTGAAACAAATGTACTGTATGTTAACTATACTTGAATTAAAAAATACAATACAGTAAAATAAAAAGTTTAAAAATACGTTAATTTAACTTTCCATTGTATCTCTTGGAATTAATAGTTCATAGGATTAATTAGAATATTAAGCTGTCATCAGATATATAATTAATTTAATAAATGTCAGAACTTTCTAATCTAAAAATTATTTTGTTATATTGTGTGTTAATATGTGTTCTTATTTTTTTTCTTTTCAAATTTTTATTTAAATTATAGTTAGTTAACATACAGTGCAATATTGGTTTCAGGAGTAGAATTCAGTGATTCACACTTACATACAACACCCAGTGCTCATCATAAGTGCCCTCCTATGGGGGAGCCTGAGTGGTTCAGTCGGTTAAGTGTCCCACTCTTTATTTTGGCTCAGGTCATGATCTCAGGGTCCTGGGATCAAGTCCTGTCTCAGGCTCCATGCTCAGCAGGGAGTCTGCTTGAGGATTTCTCGCCTTCTCCCTCTGCCCTGCTCCCCTCCCCTCCACACTCATGTGTACGGTCTCTCTCTCAAATAAATAAATCCTTAAACAAACAAACAAACAAACAAACAAACAAAAAGTGCCCTCCTACTACCCATCACCCATCTAGCCAATCCCCACCCACCTCCATCCATCAACCCTCAGTTTGTTCTCTATCTTTAAGAGTCTCTTATAGTTTGTTTCCCTCTCTCTTTTTTCTTTATTCCCCCTCCCATATGTTCATCTGTTTTGCTTCTTAAATTCCACATATGAGTGAAATCATACAGTATTTGTCTTTCTATGACTGACTTATTTCACTTAGCATAATACACTATAGCTCCATCCATGTCATTGCAAAAGGCAAGATTTCATTCTTTTTGATGGCTGAATAATATTCCACTTTATATAGCTACCACATCTTTTTTATCCATTCATCAGTTGATGGACATTTGGGCTTTTTCCATAGTTTGGCTATTGTTGATAATTCTGCTATAAACATCAGGGCACATATATCCCTTTGAATTCATATTTTTCTGTTCTTTGGGTAAATACACAGTACTGTGATTATGAGATCATAAGATAGTTCTATTTTTAACTTCTTGAGGAACTCCATACTGTTCTCCAGAGTGGCAGCACCAGTTTGCATTCCCACCAAAAGTGCACAAGGGTTCCTTTTCCTCCACATCCTCTGGAACACTTGTTTTTTGAATTTTTGATTTTAGCCATTCTGACAGGTGTGAGGTGATATCTCATTGTGGTTTTGATTTGCATTTCCCTGATGATCTCTGATGTTGAGCATCTTCTTATGTATCTGTTGGCCATCTGGATGTCTTCTTTGGAGAAATTTCTGTTTATGCCTTCTGCCCATTTTTAATTGGATTATTGTTTTTTAGGTGTTGAGTTGTATAAATACTTTATATATTTTGGGTACTAATCTTTTATCAAATATGTCATTTGCAAATATCTTCTCCCATTCTGTAGGGTGTCTTTTAGTTTAGTTGGTTGTTTCCTTCACTGTGCAGAACCTTTTTATTTTGATGTAGTCCCAACAGTTTACTTTTGCTTTTGTTTCCCATGTCTCAGGAGACATATCTAGAAAGAAGTTGCTATGGCCAATGTCAAAGAAATCACTGCCTGTTCTCCCCTCTAGGATTTTAATGGTTTCCTGTCTCACATCTCACATTCGGGTCCTTAATCCATTTTGTGTTAATTTTGTGCATGGTGTAAGAAAGTGGTCCAGTTTCATTCTTTAGCATGTAGCGGTCCAGTTTTCCCAAGACCTTTTGTTAAACAGACTGTCTTTTTCCCATTGCATATTCTTTCCTCCTTTGTTGAAGATTACCCTATAATTTTGGGTTATTTCTGGGCTTCTATACTGTTCCATTGATCTAGGTGTCAATTTTTGTGCCAGTACCATGCTGTCTTGATCACTACAGCTTTGTAATATAACTTATAGTCTGGAATTATGATGCCTCTAGTTTTGTTTTTCCTTTTCAAGATTGTTTTGGCTATTTGGGGTCTTTTGTGGTTCCATACAATTTTAGGACTTTTTTTCTAGTTCTGTAAAAAAAAAAAAAAAAAATGCTGTTTTGATAGGGATTGCGTTAAATCTTTAAATTGCTTATGGTAGTACAGATATATTAACAATATTTGTTCTTCCAATCCATAAGCATGTAATGTCTTTCCATTTCTTTGTGTCATCTTCAATTTCTTTCATCAGTATTTTATAGTTTTCAGAGTATAGGTCTTTCACCTCTTTGGTTAAATTTATTCCTAAGTATTTTATTATTTTTGGTGCATATGTAAATGGGATTGTTTTAATTTTTTTCTACTGCTTGATTATTAGTGTTTAGAAATGTAACAGATTTCTGTACATTGATTTTGTATACTGTGACCATACTGAATTCATTTATCAGTTCTAGTAATTTTTTGGTCTTTAGGGATTTCTGTATATAGTATCATGTCATCTGCAAATAGTGAAAGTTTTCCTTGTTCCTTACCAATTTGGATGCCTTTCATTCCTTTCTCTTGTCTGATTGCTATGGCTAGGACTTCCAGGACTATGTTGAATAAAAGTGGTGAGAAAGGACATTCTTGTTTTTTTCCTGACCATAGAGGAAAAGCTCTGTTTTTCCCCATTGGAGATGATATTATATTAGCTGTGGATTATTCAGATGTGGCCTTTATTATGTTGTCATGTTCCCTCTAAACCCACTTTGTGGAGGGTTTTTATCATGAATGAATGTTGTACTTCATCAAATGCTTTTTCTGAATCTATTGAAATGACCTATGGTTTTTATCCTTTCTCTTATTGATGTGATATATCATGTTGATTGATTTGCAAATGTTGAACCACCCTTGCAACCCAGCAATAAGTCCAACTTGATCATGGGGAATGATTTTTTTAATATATTGTTTGATTTGGTTTGCTAACGTCTTGTTCAGGACTTTTTGCACCTATGTTCAGGAATGTCTTTATCTGGTTTTGGACTCAGCATAATGCTGGCCTCATAGAATAAATTTGGAAGCTTTCCTTCCACTTCTATTTTTTGTATAATTTTGAAAAGTATAGGTATTAAACCTTCTTTAAATGTTTGGTAGAATTCATTTGTAAAGCCATCTGGTCTTGGGCTTTTGTTTTTTGGGAGTTTTTTTGACTACTGATTCAATTTCATTGCTGGTAATCAGGTTGTTCAAATTTGCTGTTTCTGGTGTCTATTTTTGTACCAGTACCATGGCACTGGGCTTTCTGGTTCAACTTTGGTAGTTGATATATTTCCAAGAATTCGTCCCTTTCTTCTAGGTTGTCCAGTTCATTGGCATATAATTTTTCATAATATTCTCTTGTAGTCCCTTGTATTTCTGTGGTGTCAGGAAGTCATGCACACACAAGAAATGAACAACTTAGGACCAAAAAATCATAAAGCAGAATTTATAGGAAATACAAAAAAATGGCATGATAATCAAATAACAATTCATTATGACTTTGAGTTGAGACAAGATAACATAGACCTATTTCTCTGTGTCCATGTTAAGCACAATTATAAAACATTATAAAATAATAAATGACTGAGAGACAACCAGAAGAACACAGTGGTCGTGAGAAAAAGGGTGAGCTGGTTTGAGGCCTGAACTGAAAGAACAACACAGCAGCAGAGTATCTTGTGCTTCTCCCCATCTCCCCTCTGCTCCAACCCAACAGAAGGAGTCCATTTTTGTGTCACTACTATGCTGCCTTGATATTACACAGCCACAAAAAGGGATGAGATCTTGTCATTTGTGCAACTTGGATGGAGTTAGAAGGTATTATTCTAAGTGAAAGGAGTCAGACTGAGAAAGACTAATGCCATATGATTTCATTCATTTGTGGAATCTAAAAAACAAATGAATAAGCAAACAAAAACCAAAATCAAATCTATAAATACAGAAAACAAAGTGATGGTTGACAAGGGAAGAGGGAGGATGAGCAAAATAAGTGAAAGAGAGTGAGAGATACAGTCTTCTAGTTATGAAATTAGTAAGTCATGGAATAAAAGGTACAGCACAAGGAATATAGTCAGTGGTACTGTAATATTGTATGGTGACAAATGATAGCTACACTTGTGGCGAACATAGCAGAACATATAGAGAAGTTGAATCCCTAAGTTGTACACCTGAAATTAATGTAACATTGTGTGTCAACTATATCAAATAAAAAAAATTTTTAATGATTAAGAATCAATCAAAAGAAAATGAAAAACATATGTATACACTAAAATCATGCATAGAATTGGTTTTATGAAGATCAGAAAATGATGATGGAAGTAATCAAAGAAGGCTTTACTAAACGGAGAAATATGGAGGAGCAGGAGCAAGATGGAGGAGGAGTAGGAGACCTAAATTTCATCTGGTCCCAGGAATTCAGCTAGATACAGATCAAAACCATTCTGAACACCTATGAACTCAACAGGACATCAAAGAAAATAATAGCAGCAACTCTCTGAACAGAAAAGCGAGCACTTTCTGGAAGGTAGAACGTGCAGAGAAGTGAATCCGAGGCGATATTCGGGAAGATAGACGGTGGGGGAGGGGGCGACCATCAGCCACTACCGGCAAGTGATAGAGCCTTGGAGCACAAAATCCAAACTTTTAGAAGTTAGCTCTGCTGAGCCACTCCAGTGGCTAAGCCGGGGGTGGAAACCTCACGGGACAGTGTGGTCTCAGGACCCTCGGGGTCACAGAAAGACCGGGGGTGCCTGAGTGCAGATAGCTCCCAGGTATGGGAACAGGGAAGCCAGCTGCACAGACGGAGCTGAGGAGTGGGCTCTCAGCTTGGGGTTGCCATAAACTGTGATCTGTGGTACAGTCAGGCCACTGCACTTCCAGCAGGGACCCAACAAGCAGCAGATCCGGGGAGACTCCCCTTCTCCCCCGGGAGGAGCGGCGTGGGAGCACACCACAGGACTTTGCTGGGTTTGGAGACTCCAGACGGGGTTGTGTGCCAGATAGAAACTCTTGGTCACTGGCTGGGTGAACACAGAGTGCAGCCAGAGACCAGGGAGACGGGAGTGATTGACTGCTTTTCTCTGGGGGCTCACTGAGGAGTGGGGTCCTGAGTTCTCGGCTCCTCTGGGGCAGAGATTGGGAGGCTGCCATTTTCACTCCCATCCTCCAAAGCTGTACGGAAAGCTTGCAGGGAACAAAAGCAACAGAGAGCAAACCCAAGCAGATTACTTAGCCAGACCCAGCAAGGGTGATGCAATTCTGCCTCCAGCAAAGACGTTTGAGAACCACAGCAACAGACCCCTCCCCCAGAAGATCAGCAAGAACAGCCAGCCAAGACCAAGTTTACTGATCAATGAGAACAGCAGAACTCCAGCGCTAGGGGAATACTGCACATAGAAATCATTGCTTTTTTCCCATGATTCTTTAGTCTTTCAAAGTTAATTTTTTTAATATTTTTAATTTTCTTTCTTTTTCTTTTTCTTTTTTTTTTGAATTTATCTTTTTCCCTTTTTCAACCAACATCTTATCTATCCCTTTTTTAAAAAATGTTTTTATTGTTCATGTTTAGAGTCATATTCTATCCCTTCATAGTAGTTAACCTTATTTTTGGTATATATATATAAGTTGTTCTCTCTTTAAAATTTTGGGATACAGTTTCATCTAACAGACCAAAATATACCCTAAATCTCTAGTGTATGGCTTTGTTCTAGTATCCTGCTGGTTCACATTCTCTCCTCTTTTTTTTTTAAATCCCCTTCTTTCTTTTTGCAACCAACTTCTTATCTTATCAATTCCTTTTATAAAATATTTTATAATTTTCATCATTACAGTCATATCCATCACTTCATCATACTTACCCTTATTTTTGTACATATATAAGTTTTTCTTTCTTTAAAATTTTGGGAGCCACTTTCTTCTAACAGACCAAAATATGCCCAAAGTCTAGTGTGTGGAACTGATCTATGCACCAGCCTGATCATACTTGATAATATTCTAATCAATACGGACATTGGTAAGATGTCGGAACTAGGGTTCAGAATGACGATTATAAAAATACTAGCAGGGCTTGAAAAAAGCATGGAAGATATTAGAGAAACCCTTTCTGGAGAAATAAAGGAACTAAAATCTAACAAAGTCGAAATCAAAAAGGTTATTAATGAGGTGCAATCAAAAATGGAGGCTCTAACTGCTAGGATAAATGAGGCAGAAGAAAGAATCAGTGATATAGAAGACCAAATGATGGAAAATAAAGAAGCTGAGAAAAAGAGATAAACAATTACTGGATCACGAGGGCGGATTCGAGAGATAAGTGATACCATAAGACAAAACAATATTAGAATAATTGGGATCCCAGAAGAAGAAAGAGAGAGAGGGGCAGAAGGTATATTGGAGCAAATTATAGCAGAAAACTTCCCTAATTTGGGGAAGGAAACAGACATCAAAATCCAGGAGGCACAGAAAACCCCCCTCAAAATCAATAAAAATAGGTCAACACCCTGACATCTAATAGTAAAACTTACGAGTCTCAGAGACAAAGAGAAAATCCTGAAAACAGCTCGGGACAAGAAATCTGTAACTTACAATGGTAGAAACATTAGATTGGCAACAGACTTATCCACAGAGACCTGGCAGGCCAGAAAGGACTGGCAGGACATATTCAGAGCACTAAATGAGAAAAATATGCAGCCAAGAATACTATATCCAGCTAGGATGTCACTGAAAATAGAAGGAGAGATAAAAAGCTTCTGGGACAAACAAAAACTAAGGGTATTTGCAAACACGAAACCGGCCTTACAAGAAATACTGAAAGGGGTCCTCTAAGCAAAGAGAGCCTAAAAGCAACATAGACCAGAAAGGAACACAGACAATATACAGTAACAGTCACCTTACAGGCAATACAATGGCACTAAATTCAAATCTTTCAATAGTTAACCTGAAGGTAAATAGGCTAAATGCCCCAACCAAAAGACACAAGCTATCAGATTGGATTAAAAAAAAAAAAAAAAGACCCATCGATAGGCTGTTTGCAAAAGACTCATTTTAGACCCAAAGACACCCCCAGATTGAAAGTGAGGGGGTGGAAAACCATTTACCATGCTAATGGACACCAAAAGAAAGCTGGGGTGGCAATCCTTATATCAGACAAATTAGATTTTAAACCAAAGACTGTAATAAGAGATGAGGAAGGACACTATATCCTACTTAAAGGGTCTATCCAACAAGAAGATCTAACAATTGTAAATATCTATGCCCCTAACATGGGAGCAGCCAATTATATAAGGCAATTAATAACAAAAGCAAAGAAACACATCGACAACAATACAATAATACTGGGGGACTTTAACAGCCCCCTCACTGAAATCGACAGATCATCTAAGCAAAAGATCAACAAGGAAATAAAGACTTTAAATGACACACTGGAGCAAAGGGACTTCACAGATATATTCAGAACATTCCATCGCAAAGCAACAGAATACACATTCTTCCCTAGTGCCCATGGAACATTCTCCAGAATAGATCACATCCTAGTCACAAATCAGGTCTCAACCAGTACCAAAAGATTGGGATCATTCCCTGCATATTTTCAGACCACAATGCTTTGAAACTAGAACTCAATCACAAGAGGAAAGTTGGAAAGAACTCAAATACATGGAGGCTAAAGAGCATCCTACTAAAGAATGAATGGGTCAACCAGGAAATTAAAGAGGAATTAAAAAAATTCATGGAAACAAATGAAAATGAAAACACAACTGTTCAAAATCTTTGGGATGCAGCAAAGGCAGTCCTAAGAGGAAAGTATATAGCAATACAAGCCTTTCTCAAGAAACAAGAAAGGTCTCAAGTACACAACCTAACCCTACACCTAAAGGAGCTGGAGAAAGAACAGCAAATAAAGCCTAAACCCAGCAGGAGAAGAGAAATAATAAAGATCAGAGCAGAAATCAATGAAATAGAAACCAAAAGAACAGTAGAACAGATCAACGAAACTAGGAGCTGGTTCTTTGAAAGAATTAACAAGATTGATAACCCCCTGGCCAGACTTATCAAAAAGAAAAGAGAAAGGACCCAAATAAATAAAATCATGAATGAAAGAGGAGAGATCACGACCAACACCAAAGAAATACAAACAATTATAAGAACACATTATGAGCAATTATATGCCAGTAAATTAGATAATCGGGAAGAAATGGAAGCATTCCTAGAGATGTATCAACTACCAAAACTGAACCAGGAAGAAATAGAAAACCTGAACAGACCTATAACTGCTAAGGAAATTGAAGCAGTAATCAAAATTTCCCAACAAACAAGAGCCTAGGGCCAGATGGCTTCCCAGGGGAATTCTACCAAACATTTAAGGAAGAATTCATACCTATTCTTCTGAAACTGCACCAAAAAATAGAAATGGAAGGAAAACTTCCAAATCATTTTATGAAGCCACCATTACCTTGATCCCAAAACCATACAAAGACCCCATCAAAAAGGAGAATTACAGACCAATATCCTTGATGAACATGGATGCAGTATTTCTCACCAAAATACCAGCCAATAGGATCCAAAAGTTCATTTAAAGGATTATTCACCACGACCAAGTGGGATTTTTTCCTGGGCTGCAAGGTTGGTTCAACATCCACAAATCAATCAATGTAATACAATAAATTAATAAAAGAAAGAAAAAAACCATGTGATCCTCTCAGTAGATGCAGAAAAAGCATTTGACAAAGTGCAGCTTCCTTTCTTGATCAAAACTCTTCAGAGTATAGGGATAGAGGGTACATACCTCAATATCATAAAAGCCATCTTGAAAAACCCACAGCGAATATCATTCTCAATGGGGAAAAACTGAGAGCTTTCCCCCTAAAGTCAGGAACACAGAAGGGATGTCCACTATCACCACTGCTATTCAACATAGTACTAGAAGTCCTAGCCACAGCAATCAGACAACAAAGAGAAATAAAAGGCATCCGAATCGGCAAAGAAGAAGTCAAACTCTCACTCTTTGCAGATGATATGATACTGTATGTGGGAAACCCAAAAGACTCCACCCCAAAACTGCTAGAACTTATACAGAATTCAGTAAAGTGGCAGGATAGAAAATCAATGCACAGAAATCAGTGGCATTCCTATACACCAACAACAAGACAGAAGAAAGAGAAATTAAGGAGTCAATCCCATTTACAATTGCACCCAAAACCATAGGATACCTAGGAATAAATCTCACCAAAGAGACAAAGGATCTGTACTCAGAAAACTATAAAATACTCATGAAAGAAATTGAGGAAGACACAACGAAATGGAAAAACGTTCCATGCTCATGGATTGGAAGGACAAATATTGTGAAGATGTCAATGTTACCTAGAGCAATCTACACATTTAATGCAATCCCTATCAAAATACCATCCACTTTTTTCAAAGCAATGGAACAAATAATCCTAAAATTTGTATGGAACCAGAAAAGACCCCGAATAGCCTGAGGAATGTTGAAAAAGAAAAGCAAAGCTGGCGGCATCACAATTCTGAACTTCAAGCTCTATTACAAAGCTGTCATCATCAAGACAGTATGGTACTGGCACAAAAACAGACACATAGATCAATGGAACAGAAGAGAGAGCCCACAAATGGGCCCTCAACTCTATGGTCAACTAATCTTCCACAAAGCAGGAAAGAATGTCCAATGGAAAAAAGACAGTCTCTTCAACAAATGGTGTTGGGAAAATTGGACAGCCACATGCAGAAGAATGAAACTGGACCATTTCCTTACACCACACACAAAAATAGACTCAAAATGGTTGAAAGACCTCAATGTGAGACAGGAATCTCATCAAAATCCTATAGGAGAACACAGGCAGCAATCTCTTCGACCTCAGCCACAGCAATTCCTTCCTAGAAACATCGCCAAAGGCAAGGGAAGCAAGGGCAAAAATGAACTATTGGGACTTCATCAAGATAAAAAGCTTTCGCACAGCAAAAGAAACAGTCAACAAAACCAAAAGACAACCGACAGAATGGGAGAAGTTATTTGCAAATGACATATCAGATAAAGGGCTAGTATCCCTATAAAAATCTATAAAGAACTTATCAAACTCAACACCAAAAGAACTAATCCAATCAAGAAATGGGCAGAAGACATGAACAGATATTTGTCCAAAGAAGACATCCAAATGGCCCAGAGACACATGAAAAAGTGCTCAACATCGCTCGGCATCAGGGAAATCCAAATCAAAACCTCAATGAGATACCACCTCACACCAGTCAGAATGCCTAAAATTAACAAGTCAGGAAATGACAGATGTTGGCGGGGATGCAGAGAAAGGGGAACCCTCCTACACTGTTGGTGGGAATGCAAGCTGGTGTAGCCACTCTGGAAAATATATGGCGGTTCCTCAAAAAGTTGAAAATAGAGGTACCACAGGACCCAGCAATTGCCCTACTGGGTATTTACCCCAATGATACAAATGTAGGGATCCGAAGGGGTACGTGCACCCTGATATTTATAGCAGCAATGTCCACAATAGCCAAACTATGGAAAGAGCCAAGATGTCCAACGACAGATGAATGGATAAAGAAGATGTGGTCCATATATGCAATGGAATATTATGCAGCCATCAAAAGGAATGAAATCTTGCCATTTGCAACAGCATGGATGGAAATTGAGGGTATTATGCTGAGCAAAATAAGTCAATCAGAGAAAGACATGTATCATATGATCTCACTGATTTGAGGATTTCTTAATCTCAGGAAACAAACAGGGTTGCTAGAGTGGGGGTGGGTGGGAAGGATGGGGTGGCTGGGCGATAGACATTGGGGAGGGTATGTGCTATGGTGAGCACTGTGAATTGTGTGAGACTGTTGAATCGCAGACCTGTACTTCTGAAACAAATAATGCATTATATGTTAAAAAAAAAAAAAAAAGAAGAAGAAGAAGAAAAAGATAGCAGGAAGGGTAAAATGAAGGGGGGGAAATCGGAGGGGGAGACGAACCATGAGAGACTATGGACTCTGAGAAACAAACTGGGGGTTCTAGAGGGGACGGGGGTGGAGGGATGGGTTAGCCTAGTAATGGGTATTAAAGAGGGCATGTATTGAATTGAGCACTGGGTGTTACACACAAACAATGAATCATGAAACACTACATCAAAAACTAATGAGGTAATGTATTGTGATTAACATAAGATAATAAAATAAAATTTAAAAGAAATAAAAATAAATAAAAAATTAAATAAATGGAGAAATATACCATGTTCATGAGTTGGAACTTTCAACATAACAGAGGTCAATGCTCTACAAATTGATCTATCAGAATACCAACAAGGCTGGCTTGTAAGCAAAAATAAGCTTATTCTAAAATTTATATGGGCAAGCACAAGCCATAGAATAGCTAAAACAATCTTGACAAAAAGAATAAAATGAAAGGAATCACTCCACCCAATATTAAGGCTTCTTCTATAGCTAAAGTGTGATATTGGTGGAGGAACATAAAACCATAAAACCCCAGAAATATACCCACGTAAGTATGATCAATGGTTTTTGAACAAAAGTGCAAAGCTATGTAATGAAGGAAGTACAGTCTTTTCCACAAATGGTACTAGAGCAATTACACATCTGTGGTGGCTAATTTTATGTGTCAAGTTGGCTAGGCTATGATTCACAGTTGTTTGGTCAAATGCCAGTCCAGATTTTGATGTAAAGGTATTTTTTAGATGAAATTAACATTTAAAGCAATAGACTTTGAGTAAAGCAAATTACCCTCCATAATGTGGGTGGGACCCATCCAATCAGGTGAAGGCCTTAAGAGCAAAGAATGAGCTTTTCCCAAAAAAGAAAGAATTCTTCTCCTAACTGCAACATAGAAACCAATATGAACTTCCATCCTGCTGCTCTGCAGGATTCAGAATCAAGACTGAAACATCAACTCTTCCCTGAATTTCCAGACTGCCTGATTGTCTTATAGATTTTGAACTTGCCAACTCCCACTGTTAAATGAACTAATCCTTGAAATAAACCACTCGTTCTGTCTCTGTAAATACACACATACACACATACACACACACACACACACACACACACACACACATTATTGATCCTGTTTCTCTGGAGAACCCTAATACAATATCCATAGATAAAAAAAATCCTGACCTAAATCTCACACCTTATTAAAAAATTCACTCAAAATAAAGGATGTTTAGAAAAACACGTGGCAGAAAAATTGGGGGTATCTAGGACTAGACAAAGAGCTCTTTAAGTTGACTTGGAAGTGTTTATGAAAGCTCATGTGAAGAGAATGAAAATTAAGCTACAGATTAAAAGAAAATATTTACAAGCCACACACCTGACAAAAAAACTAGTATCCAGTATAGAAATCTCAAAACTTGACAATAAAAAAAAAATCCAACTAGAAAATGTGAAAAGGACTTCAAGAGACATTTAACTGACAACAATATATAAATGACACATAAATGCACAAAAAGATATACATCATTAGCCATTAATGAAATGCAAGTTAAATCCACAATGAGATATCACTATCTACCTATTAGAATGGCTAAAATAAAAATTACTGATAACACCAAATGCTGGTGAAGATGCAGAGAAACTGGATATGTCATATATTGCTGATGGGGATGTAAAGAAGTACAGCCATTCTGGAAAATAGATTTCCAATCCCTTAAGAAATTAAATATACATAGTCCACAGGGCTCAGCAACTGCATTCCAGGGAAATGAAAAGTTATGTCCACACAAAAACCTCCACACAAATGTCAATAGTAACTTTATGTGTAACAGCTGAAAACTGAAACAACCCAAATACTTTTTTTAAAAGATTTATTTATTTGAGAGAGAGTGCATGTGAGAATGGGGCATGGGGCAAAGGGAAAGGGAGATTGAGAATTCTCTAGCAGACTCCCTGCTGAGCACAGATCCTGATGTGGGGCTTGATCCCAGGATCCTGAGACCATGACCTGAACCAAAATCAAGAGTCAGGCACTTAACCAAGTGAACCACCCAGGTGGCCCCCAAATACTCTTAAAGGTTAAGAATGAATGGCTAGGGAGGAAGGCAAGATGGTGGAAGAGTGGGGTACCCTGTTTCAACTGGTCCCTTGAATTTAGCTGGATATCTACCAAACCACTCTGAACATCCATGAAATCATCCTGAGATATAAGAATATATATCTGGATCTCTACAAGCAGAAAAGCAGGGCTTTTTGTGAGGTAGGAAGGGTGGAGTCCTGAATCTGTTGGGAGTTATCAGATTACCAGAAGGGGGAGGGAGCCTCCATAAGCTGGGGCCTGAAAAGTGATAGAACACCAGAGTGCAAAATTGGAACCTTTAGAAATCTGCTCCAGAGAGAGACATTCCTCTCTGAAAGGGGCTCTGGAAATGAAAAGGCAGAAATATAGGTAGAGCATTGTGGTCTCGGGATACAAGAAGCCTCAGAGCCAAGGGGGCTTCTTGGACTGGCAGAGTGCCCAAGCAGGGGAGCCAGGAAGCATTTAAGGTCAGCAAGTCCAGGAAGGGTTTCTCAGCTCAGATCGCCATAAACTGCAAGCCAGGCCAGTTGAGAATCGCTTTTCTCTTGGGCAGCCTGAAAAAATCAGGAGCCTGCACCTACGACCAGGCAAAAACTCACACAGCAATAGCAGCCAGGAAAGGGCTCTAGAGCAGCGCCGGGACAAGACCCAGGGGCTGCAGGTGCACGCAAGCCTGGGGCCGCTGGCAGTTTTAGAAGCCTAAAGGGCAGAGATTCTCCCAGGCTCCTGGGACGACCTCTGAGTCACTGTGGGCGTGCACTGTGAGAGGCTGAGGTTTTCTGCGGTGCACACTGAAACTGAGACTGTTTATCCTGGAGGGTACAGTGAAAAGAGCCGAATATGAGTCACTGAGGGTGTGCACCACAGGAGGCTGCGGTTTTCCGCATCGCACACGGAAACGGAGACTGTCCTGGAGGATTTAGTGAAAGAGAGCAGGCTGCAATTTCTCGGCTGGGGGCCAGAGGTCTGAGTGTGGCCATTTTTGCTCTAATCTTCAGAAGAAGCTTGGAAAGCCCCCACCAGGGAACAAAAGCACAGATGTCTGGTTCCCACTGAGCTCAACCCCCCAAAAGGGGTTACCTGAGAAACAGCGTGAAAGGCCCCTCCCCCAGAAGACAGGCTGGAAGAACAAGAGGAGGACAACCCTATGGATCATACAGGACTAAAATCCCAACGCCAGGGGAAAATTGCATATTGAGCTCCAGGCATTGCCTCACAGCTTCTTTGTTTTTCAAATGATACTCTCTCTTTTTACTCTTTCTCTTCTGCTTTTTCTCTTTTTTCTTTTTACCTTTTTCTCAACTAGATGCTTAGTATATCAACTTATATTCCATAGTACCGTTTTACACCTATATTGTCGTGCATTTTCACACCTATATTTTTTATGGATACATTCTTTACTGTAGTCCTTTTTTCACTATTCACTTGTGCTTTTTCACACCTATAATTTTCCACACCTATTTTTGTGCTTTTTCACACCTATATTTTTTATAGATATATGCTTTATTGTAGTCCTTTTTTCACTATTCACTTGTGATTTTTCACACCTATTTTTTTATCGATTTATGCTTTATTGTAGTTTTTTTCACTATTCACTTGTGCTTTTTCACATCTCAATTTTTTTTTATTTTTTCACACCTATATTTTTTCACACCTATATTTCAATGCTTTTTCACACCTATATTTTTATAGATATATGATTTATTGTAGTGCCTTTTCACACCTATTTTTTTATAAATATATGCTTCATTTTAGTCCTTTTCTCACTATTCAATTTTACCTTTTCAAATATACAAGTTTTACTTTCCTTGTAAGTTTTAATTTCCTTGTAGTGTCTTCTAACAAACAGAACAAAATACACCCAGAAACAACTGAAACATCCTGCTCTGTCCACACTGAAAGATTATAGTCCACCTTCCCCTCGCCCCCCCTTTTTAAAATTTTTTTAATTTTATAAATTTTATTCTTGTGTTTAATTTTGGCTTTGTTTTCTCTGTAGTGGCTCCTGACTGCTCCAGATTTTCCTAGGGTGCATCTCACTTGGGTCGTGGTTGATATTTTGGACTCTGTACACTCCCTCAACCATCCCTCAACAGAACGACTAGGAGGAAGAACTCCCAACAAAGAAAAGAACCAGAGACAATGGCCTCTGCCACAGATCTAATGGATATGGATATAAGTGAAATGTCAAGAGACAGAATTCAGGATAGCAATCATGAAGTCAATAGCTAGGCCTGAAAAAAAACATTAACGACAATATAGAATCTCTAATGGCAGAAATGAGATCTGATCAGGCTGAACTAAAAAATGCTATGAATGAGATGCAGTCTAAACTGGACACTCTAACAACCAAGGTAAAAGGGCAGAAGAGAGAATTAGTGATCTAGAAGACAATCTAATGGAAAAAAAGGAAGTGGAGGAAAACAGAGGTAGGCTGCTAGTAGCAAATGAGAAAGGATTGCAGAGATTAATGATGCCATGAGACATTTCAATGTCAGGAATATTAGGATCCTCAAGGGTATGGGGGGGGGCTAGAAGGTATATTTGAGCAAATTATAGCTGAGAACTTCCCTAATCTGGGGAAGGAAACAAGCATTTGAGTCCAGGAGGCCAAGAGGACCCCTCCCAAAATCAATAAAAATAGATCAACACCCCAACATATAATAGTGAAGCTTGCATATTTTACAGCCAAGGAAACAATCCTGAGAATAGCCAGGGAGAAGGAGTTCCTTACATATGGAGGAAGGAACATCAAAATAACATCAGACCTGTCCACTGAGACCTGGCAAGCCAGAAAGGGCTGGCAAGACATATTCAGGGTACTAAATGACAAGAACTTGCAGCCAAGAATACTTTATCCAGCAAGGCTGTCATTCAGAATGGATGGAGAGATAAAGAGCTTCCAGGACTGGCAGAAACCGAAAGAATATGTGACCACCACACCAGCCCTGAAAGAAATATTAAGGGGAATTCTGTAAGCAAAGAGAGACTCCCAGAGTCACATAGAACAGAAAGAAACAGAAAATCTATAGAAACAGGGACTTTACAGGCAATAAAATGGCACTAAATTCATATCTCTCAATAGTCACTCTAAATGCAAATGGGCTAAATGTTCCCATCAAAAGACACGGGGTTTCAGATTGGATAAAAAAGCAGGACCCATCCATATGCTGTCTACAAGAGACTCATTTTGAACCTAAAGACACCTCCAGATTGAAAGTGAGGGGAAGAGAAAAATTTATCATGCCCACGGACCACAAAAGAAAGCTGGGGTAGCAATCCTCATATCAGACAAATTAGATTTTAAACCAAAGACCATAGTAAGAGATGTAGAGGGACACTATATTATGCTTAAAGGGTCTATCCAACAAGAAGACCTAACAATTGTAAATATCTATGCCCCCATCATGGGAGCAGCCAACTACATAAACCAACTGTTAATCAAAATAAAGAATCATACTGATAATAATACATTAATAGTAGGAGACCTCAACACTCCACTCTCAGCAATGGACAGATCATCTAAGCAGAAGATCAACAAAGGTACAAGAGCTTTGAATGACATATTGGACCAGATGGACTTTGTAGATATATACAGAACATTCCATCCTAAAACAACAGAATACTCATTCTTCTTGAGTGCACATGGGACTTTCTCCAGAATAGACCACATACTGGGTCACAAATCAGGTCTCAACCAATACCAAAAGATTGAGATTATTCCCAACATGTTATCAGACCACAATGCTTTGAAACTGGAACTCAATCACAAGAAAAAAATTGGAAGGAACTCAAACACTTGGAAGTTAAAGAGCATCCTGCTAAAGAATGATTGGGTCAACCAGGAAATTAAAGAACTTAAGCAATTCAAGGAACTTAAAAAATTCATGGAAATCAATGAGAATGAAAACACATCGGTCTAAAACCTATGGGATACTGCGAAGGCAGTCCTAAGGAGGAAATACATAGCCATCCAAGCCTCCCTCAAAAAAGTAGAAAAATCCCAACTGCACAAGTTAACCTTACACCTAAAGGAACTGGAGAAAGAACAGCAAATAAAACCTAACCAAGCGGGAGAAGAGAAATAAGAAAGATAAGGGCAGAGATCAATGAAATAGAAACCAGAAAAGCAGTAGAACAGATCAACAAAACTAGACGTTGGTTCTTTGAAAGAATTAATAAGATCGATAAACCACTGGCCAGACTTATCCAAAAGAAAAGGGAAAGGACCCAAATCAATAAAATCATGAATGAAAGGGAAGAGAACATGACTAACACCAAGAAAATAGAAAAAATTATTAGAAATTATTACCAGCAACTATATGCCAACAAATTAAACAACCTGGAAGAAATGGATGCCTTCCTGGAAACTTATGAACTACTAAGACTGAAACAGGAAGAAACAGACAATCAGAATAGACCAATAACAATAACGAAATTGAAGCAGTAATCAAAAACCTCCCAAAAAACAAGAGTCCAGGGCCAGATGGCTTTGCAGGGGAATTCTACCAAATATTTAAAGAAGAAATAATACCTGTTCTATTGAAGCTGTTTCAAAAAATAGAAACAGAAGGAAAACTTCCAAACTCATTCTATGAGGCCAGCATTACCCTGATCCCCAAACCAGGCAAAGGCCCCATCAAAAAGGAGAATTACAGACCAATATCCCTGATGAACATGGATGCCAAAATACTCACCAAGGTCCTAGCCAATAGGATCCAACAGTATATTAAAAGGATTATCCATCACGACCTGGTGGGATTTATTCCTGGATGCAAGGGTGGTTCAACATTCACAAATCAATCAACGTGATAGAGCACATTAATAAAAGAAAAGACAAGAACCATATGATCCTCTCAATTGATGCAGAAAAAGCATTTAACAAAATACAGCATCCTTTCCTGATTAAAATGCTTCAGAGTATAGGCATAGAGGGAACATTCCTCAATTTCATAAAAACCATCTATGAAAAGCCCACAGCAAATATCCCACTCTCAATTCTCAAAAGCTCTCAGCTTTTTCCTTAGGGTCAGGAACACGACAGGGATGCCCAATCTCACCACTGTGTTCAACATAGTACTAGAAGGCAATCAGACAACAAAAAGATATAAAAGGCATTCAAATTGGCAAAGAAGTCAAACTATCTCTCTTCACAGATGACATAACCCAAAAGACTCCACCCGCAAATTACTAGAACTCATACAGCAATTCAGCAATGTGGCAGGATACAAAATCAATGCACAGAAATCAGTTGCATTTCTATACATTAACAATGTAACTGAAGAAAGAGAAATTAAGGAAGCAATTCCATTTACAATAGCACCAAAAACCATAAGATACCTAGGAATAAACCTAACCAAAGAGGTAAAGGATTTATACTCTAAAAACTACAGAAGATTTATGAAAGAAATTGAGGAACCCAAAAAATGGAAAAACATTCCATGCTCATGGATTGGAAGAACAAACATTGTTAAAATGTCTATGCTGCCCAGAGCAATCTATACTTTCAATGCCATCCCTACCAAAATACCATTGCCATTTTTCACAGAGCTGGAATGAACAATCCTAAAATTTGTATGGAACCAGAAAAGACCCTGAATCACCAGGGGAATGTTGAAAAAAAAAAAAAAAAGCTGGGGGCATCATGTTGCCTGACTTCAAGATATATTACAAAGCTGTGATCATCAAGACAGCATAGTATTGGCACAAAAACAGACATATAGATCAATGGAACAAAATAGAGACTCCAGAAATGGACCCTCAACTCTATGGTCAACTAATCTTTGACAAATCAGGAAAAAATATGCAATGGAAAAAAGACAGTCTCTTCAATAAATGGTGCTCGGAAAATTGGATAGCCAAAAGCAGAAGAATGAAACATTCTCTTACACCATACACAAAGTTAAACCCAAAATGGATGAAAAACCTCAAGGTGAGACAGGAATCCATCAAAATCCTAGAGGAGAACATAGGCAGCAACCTGTTCAACATCAGCCACAGCAACTTCTTTCAAGACACGTCTCCAAAGGCCAGGGAAACAAAAGCAAAAATGAACTTTGGAACTTCATCAAGATAAAAAGCTTCTGAACAGCAAAGGAAATGGTCAACAAAACTAAGAGGCAACCCATGGAATGGGAGGAGATATTTAAAAATGACATTACAGATAAAGGGCTGGTATCCAAGATCTATAAAGAACTTCTCAAATTCAACACCCAAAAAGCAAATAATCCAGTCAAAAACTGGGCAGAAGACATGAACAGACACTTCTCCAAAGAAGACATACAAATGGCTAACAGAAACATGAAAAAATGTTCATCACTAGCCATCAGGAAAATACAAATCAAAACCACAATGAGATGCCACCTTACACCAGTTAGAATGGCAAAAATTAACAAGGCAGGAAACAACAAATGTTGGAGAGGATGTGGAGAAAGGGAACACTCTTACACTGTTGGTTGGAATGCAAGCTGGTAGAGCCACTTTGGACAACAGTATGGAGGTTCCTCAAGACGTTAAAAATAGAGCTACCCTACGACCCACCAATTGCACTAGTAGGTATTTACCCCAAAGATACAGATGTAGTGAAAAGAAAGGGCACATGCACCCCAGTGTTCATAGCAGCAATGTCCACAATAGCCAAACTGTGGAAGGAGCTGAGATGTCCTTCAACGGATGAATGGATAAAGAAGTGGTACATATATATAATGGAATACTACTCAGCCATCAGAAAGGATGAATACCCACCATTTGCATCAACATGGATGGAACTGGAGGGGATTATACTAACTGAAATAAGTCAAGCAGAGAAAGATAATTATCATATGGTTTCACTCATATGTGGAACATAAGGGATAGTACGGAGGACCATAGGGGGAAGGGAGAGAAAACTGAAGGGGAAGAAATCAGTGAGGGAGACAAACCATGAGAGAATCTGGACCTGGGAAACAAACTGAGGGTTTCAGAGGGGAGGGGGGTGGGGGATGGCATAGCCGGGTGATGGGTATTAAATAGGGCACGTGTTGTGATGAGCACTGGGTATTATATGCAACTAATGAATCGTTGAACACTACATCAAAAACTAATGATGTAGTTGGCTAACTGAACATAATAAAAAAATAAAAATAAATATAAAAAATGACACTGAAAAAAAAAGAAAGAATGGTTAGGCAAACTGTGGTATATGCATACAATGGTATATTACTCAGCACTAAATATGAACTATTGGACAACATGTGGCTTTCTAGATAGATCCAAAGGATATTACGCTGGGTGACAAAAACTAATCTCTAGAGGTTATTACATAATTCTATTATTATAACATTCTCCAAATGACAGAATTATAGAGATAGAGAACTGATTAGAACACAGCATAGGTCTACAGAGGAAAGGTATGACTACAAAATGAAGCCATGATAGAGGTCCATTTTGGTGATGGAACAGTTCTGTATTTTGATTGTGATGGTGGTTTCATGAATATACACATGTTATATAATTGCACAGAACTACACACACACAACACACACACACATACACATTCTTGTAAAAAGAGATGAAATCTAAATAAGGTTTCTACCAAAGTCAATATCCTGTTTTTTATATTTTACAGGTTAAAGATATTAAGACAATCTGGGTGTAGGATAGACAGGACCTCTCTAACCTATTTTACTTTCCATTAAAGTATAATTATTTCAAAATTAAAAGTTTAATTAAAGAAAAAAAAAGACCACCAATAACTGTGGCTAATCCTGGGTAAGTGAATTCTGTGTAATGGTTTTCCTTCTTTTCTCCATTTCAAAAATTATTCAAAGATATATTACATTTATAATTTATATTTCTATTAATTTTGTAATATTAAAACAGTGAAAAAATGTTATAAACACTAAAAATACTGGAAATATGTGTTCTGAAATATAAAGAGAATTTATCTCTAGGTGATGGTACTATGAATGATTTTTTTCCTTTTCTGTATTTTCAAGTCATTTTTGATGTGTATGTATTATTTCATAATGGAAAAATTGCATTAATTTTAATAAACAAAATTCAGCCAGAAAATATAAAATAATAAGGAAGCACTCTAGAACTGATGTAAATTAATTACCACAAAATGTTTAAGCAAAAAAAAGGTGCAAAAGCATTTATAGCATGTATACTACTTTTTACCAAAGGAGATATAAAAAATGTACATATCTGCCCCATTGTGCAAAAAATAAAAGGTAAGATAACTAAAACTAAATAAAAACTAAAATAATAGAAACTAATAATAAAAACTAATTGTTTCTCTATTGGGAGTAGGGGAGAGTAATGAGAATGGATAGGTTTGCAGGGATGGGAATGGAGTAGAAGGATAAAAAATGATGATTCTCTGAGTACAACCATATATAGTTTTGAATCTTTTTAAAAAAATTTTTAAAGATTTTATTTATTTGAGAGAGAGAGAACACGTGCGTAGGTGTGGGGGGGAGGGTAGGAGCAGAGGGAAAGACACAAGCAGACTTGTGCTGAGCACAGAACCAGTCTTGAGGCTCAATCTCACAAACCTGAGATCACAACCTGAACTAAAATCAAGAGTTGGGCACTTAACCGACTGAGCCACCCAGGTGCCCCTACAGTTTTGAATCTTAAAAATCATTTTATATTTCACATATCAGAAACTAAAATAAAATAAAATGAACAGGACAGGGAGAAATCCAAAAAGCTTACTGTTTTTCAAATGAATAATCTAACCACGTTAAGGAGGAAAAATGAATTAACCCAAATAATTCTTGAATAAAATATTTTTACATACACTTCAGGCTAAGGGCAAAAAGAATTTCATAGTAGAATGAGCTAGCAATTCTGAGATAGGTTAATGTGTATTCCAAAGACATCCAAGGATAGAATTCATATATATCACTGTCAAAGAAAGTGTCAAAGTATATCACTATCAAAGAAAACTGTCACAAATATGAAAAGATAGAAGGCTAGAATGAACCCTATATTATGAATTCCATTTGAAAGTGTAATTTTGACCTCACGCTTTTTAATGTAGACAAGTAGATACAGAAATATATATATATATATAAAATATGAGTGAATATACATACATTTATACATATATGCATATATTCATGTATATATATCTATGTTTTCATATGTATGAATCATATATAGATATAGATATACATTTCCTAGCTCTGTCTGCTGATGGGGCCAGAAGTGACACTCCCAATAGGAAAAAGCAAAATTAATACCTAGATCTTGGTTTCTAAATATCATTTCCCATTCAAATGAACCAGGGTTCCTTGGAAAATGGCTGATTTTAGGAACTGGGGCAGGAAACATTCAATCTGAATGTAGAACATTTTGTGATTCTGGAAAGTAAGGAAGCACTCAAAAAGAAAAAAAAAATCTCACAATGTTAAGAGTTTGTCAAAGAGACAGGAGTCAACGGAAAGAACTCCCAATGGCCAAAGCTAGAAAAACTTGAACAATGAAATCAATAAAGTAGTACTGGATTATAACCCAGACCATAACATAAATATCCATGAGTCTATACTGTTACAAATAAATGACTGAATAAATAAATGGAGAACAGACAAACCTTTGGTGCAGAGGAATTCAAAATAATTTATGTAACTACTGAGCCCCCAAGAAGGTGAAACATAACTTCCTACTCCTTAAGTATGGGCTATGCACAGTAACTTCTTTCAAGGAAATACAGTATGGAAAGGGAAATAAAGAGTAACTTAACAGTGAGAAATTTGACAAATATTACCTCAGGCAGGTGATCAAGGTTAACATCAACACTTGATAATGATATGATGAAAGATACTTTACCTCTGAGGTCTTCCTCCCAAGAATACATAAACCCAGACTAGTCATAAGAGAAACATCAGACAAATCTTAATTTGAGGGACATACTACAGAATACCTGACCAGTTCTCGAAAATGTCAAGGCCATCACTGTCAAGAGAAGCCTATGAATACATAATGAATAAATGTAATGTGGTATTCTGGGTGGAATCCTGGGAAAAACATTAGGTAAAATAAATCTGAATGAAGTATGGAATTTATTTAATATAATGTATGAACATTATTAGTTCATTGACTATAACAAATGTACCATATTATTGTTAGATGTTAGTAATTGGGAAAATTGGATATGTTGCTTATGGGCAAGAGTAATGGTATGTTCTAAAACTGGATATGGTGGTGGTTATACAATTCCATACATTAACCAAGAGCAATGAATTGTATATATCATGGGTGACTATTATTTTAACAAGGCTGTTTAAAAATGAATTGCTTAGTATATTGTCAAAATGAGTATAACTATAAAAAACAATTTGTAAAACACTTGAAATTTTGTAGTTCTAATTACCATAGCAGGACCACACACAGTGCCATCTTGTACAAATGTATCATCTCTATCTTCAGGTGTTTGAAATGTTGTCCATGTATTTTTAGGTTTCTTGTCTGTGATTCGAAATGTAGTTACACACATTTCTTCTCGGACATGTGTGTAAATCACAGATAAATTTGCACGTGATATTAATGCTTTGTGTGGCCAGGCACAAACTAATTTTCCACATAGAAGATTACTAGAAGCATAAGGCAGAAAAAAATTCTCTTATTTACTAAAATAACATAGATTGCTAATATGTGTAAGTTAAAAAAAAAAGTATCTTACTAATTTAACTCCAGGTCTCAACAATATTCTCTCAGAAAACTTTTTGAGCACACTGATTTATGTACGAAGTGGCTCTTTTTGTTCTGTGAGATTATGTGCCAAGAGAAAAATTAATGATATCTGCAATCTGACAGCCCTGGTCTGTCTTATATTAGCTTCTGAAATTTGAGCAAATTATCATCAGTCTTCAATTCTTTCTTTAGTAAAATAGAATAAATCTCACTACAAATATCATTGTTGTAACATTATAGGCACTGAACACATGCCATTTGTAGGCAATGAGTAATATTGTTCAGTTCAGATCATGAAACAAAGAAACCTGTTATAAATTGCCATATATTCTAGGATCTTAGCAATATATAACCTACATCCCAAACGAAATTATAAATTTCTAAATACATACGGATAACTACAAAAGTCTCGACCACAGTTTCCATATCTATCTCCTCTTGTATTTACTTCATCATAACAAGCAAATGGACCACCTCTAGAAGCTAAAAGAAAAAAAAAAAACTTAAGTAAATTACAGTACCAATAATCATTGTAGAAATAAAAAACTCACCTTGGAAATTATAATGTGATACCTAAGGAGGTTTATAATTACCTAGCATTAAAAATTTGCTAAGGTAGCTTTTGGGGAGGCAAGATGGCGGAGGAGTAGGGGACCCTGTTTCAACCGGTCCCCTGAATTTAGCTGGATATCTACCAAACCATTCTGAGCACCCATGAAATCAGCTTGAGATGTGAGAATATATATCTGGATCGCTAGAAGCAGAAAAGCGCTGCCTGTCACAAAGTAGGAAGGGAGCTTCAGGGAGATAAACAGAAGGGGGGACACCTGGGTGGCTCAGTCGTTAAGCCTCTGCCTTCAGCTGGGGTCATGATCCCAGGGTCCTGGGATCTAGCCCCGCATGGGGCTCCCTGCTTGGGGGGTGGGGGGAGCCTGCTTCTTCCTCTGCCTCTCCCTCTGCTTGTGTTCCCCTTCTCTCACTGTGTCTCTCTCTGTCAAAAAAAAAAAAAATCATCTTAAAAAAAAAAAGAAGATAAACAGTAAGGAGAGGGCACCTCCATAAACTGGCTCCTGGAAAGTGATGTAACACCTGATCGCAAAAGCATCCTGCACCAGGGACCTGGCAAAAACTCACAGAGTGGTAGCGGCCAGGAAAGGGCTCTAGAGCAGCGCCCAGACAGGATCCAAGAGCTGTAGGTGCTCGGGACTCATGGTTTTAGAAGCACAAAGGGCAGGGGCACTTCTGGGCCCCTGGGAAGACCTCTGGGAGAGTCACTGTGGTCACACACAAAAATGGAGACTGTTAGTTCTGGAGGGTACAGTGAAGAGAGCCGACTGCAATTTCTCTGCTCTGGGCCAGAGGTTTGGGTGTGACCATTTTTGCTCTGACCCTTAAGGATGCACGGAAAGCCGCCAGAGAACAAAAGCTCAAAAATCCAATTTCCACTGATCCCACCCTCCTGACAGGGGGCAGGGCAACTCCGCCCAAGCAGGGGTGCCTGAGAAACCGCAGCAGGCCCTTCCCCAGAAGACAGGCTGGAAGAACAAGAGGACGACAACCCTAAGGTCCCTATAAAACTGTAAAATCCCAACACCAGGGGAAAATAGTATATTGAGCTCCAGTCGTTGCCTCATGGCTTGTTTATTTTTCAGATACAAGTCTCTTTTTCTTTTTATTCTTTCTCTTATGCTTATTCTCTGTTTTTTTTTTTTTTACCTTTTTTCTCATTTCAACCAGATGTTTAATACATCACTTTATATTTCATAGTAGCTTTTTAACTTGTACTTTTTCACACCTATTTTTTTTATAAGTATATGCTTCATTGTAGTCCTTTTTTCCCTATTCAATTTTACCTTTATATATATACAAGTTTTACTTTCCCTGTAATTTTGGGAAGTAGTGTCCTCTAACAAACAGAACAAAATACACCCAGGAACAACTGAAACACCCTACTTTGTCCACACTGAGAGATTATAGCCCCCCTTCCCCTTGCCCCTCCTTTTTTTCTTTTTTTAAAATTTTTAATGTTTTTTTAATTTTTAAATTTTTAAGTTTTATTCTTGTTTTGGCTTTGTTTTTTTTGGTGGTGGCTTCCGACTGCTCCAGATTTTCCTAGGGTGGATCTTACTTGGGTCATGGTTGATAATTTGGACCCTGTACACTTCCTCAACCATCCCTCAACAAAATGACTAGGAGGAGGAACTCCCAACAAAGAGAAGAACCAGAGACAATGGCCTCTGCCACAGATGGCTATGGATATAAGCGAAATGTCAGAGATAGAATTCAGGCTAACAATTATGAAGTCAATAGCTAGGCTTGAGAAAAGCATTAGTGATAATATAGAATCTCGAAGGGCATAAATGAGATCTAATCAGGCCGAACTAAAAAATGCTATGAATGAGATGCAGTCTAAACTGGATACTCTAACATCCAGGGTAAATGAGGCATAAGAACGAATTAGTGATATAGAAGATAAACTGATAGGAAGGAAGGAAGCCAAGGAGGATAGGGATAGGCAGCTAGAAGCCCATGAGAACAGACTTAGAGAGATCAATGATGCCATGAAATGTTCCAATGTCAGAATTACTGGGATCCATGAGGGGGTGGAGAGAGAGAGAGGAGTAGAAGGTGTGTTTGAGCAAATCATAGCTGAGAACTTCCCTAATCTGGGGAAGGAAACAAGCATTTATGTCCAAGAGGCAGAGAGGACCCCTCCCAAGATCGATAAAAATAGAACAACACCCTGGCATATAATAGTAAAACTTGCAAATCTTAGAGCCAAGGAAGCTATCCTGAGAGCAGCTAGGGGGAAGAGCTTTCTTAAGTATGGAGGTAGGAACATCAGAATAATGATGTACTATATGGTGGCTAACTGAACATAATAAATAAATAAATAAATAAATAAATAAATAAATAATTTTTTAAAAAAATGATTGTACCAGGTTTAGAATTAGATAACATGGCATGGCTTACACCTTGTTTGTTCACAGAGCATTGAATATTTTTATGTATTTGACTTTTTTCTGCCTTTTAAGATATGAGAAATATAAGGTGAAATGTATGTATTAATTAAATTATTAGTTATGTTACTAATTAAATTAACTGTATTAGACTAAAAAAAAAATTGCTGAGGTAGATCTAGCATTAAAAAGAGAGCTCCTCATTTTAAGCCTGGTAGAATTTGTTCTCTACCAAACAGAAAATAAACAGCAACATTATTCAAATGGCATTATATTATTAGAAATATAAGCAACCATAGCCCTTTGTCCTGTAAATTGTTTATTTTCTGCCTTAGTTTCCTACCCAGTGTGAAAATATAGCTTGTTAGTCCAAACAAAACAGGAGAGAAAGAGTATCTATAATGCAATACTGATAAGAAACCCAAAGAGCATATTTCTTAACTCTTCTTTCATATTAAAGTCCTCATTTCTGTTCCCTCCTATCCTAACAATCACTAAAATAAAAATTTTGAATGGTTCCAGTCCCAGATGGCCACTTAGGAAGACCCTGAACTCACTTCCTTCCATGCTCACACCAAATCTATACCTATTTATAAATTCCTCCTGAAGAACTGCGTACTGGCTGAATGGCTTCTGTACAATGAAAGACAGAAAGACCATACAGAGAACTGCAACAGAGATGGAAACATGGTAACAAAGGAAAGCCCCACCCCTGATGTTACAGTGGGGAGGGATAGGACTGAGGGACCATGAGCAGATTCATCTGTCCTGAATCATAGGGAGAGAAAGCTACAGTTTAAAAGAGCAACTAGAATTTAAGAGATCCAGCCCTAGAACTCCACCAAATGCTGGGAGAGCTGCTGGTACTCTATAGGTCAGAGGGACTGGTGAGTACCACAATTTACATATCCCCTCCACCTTGATAGCATAGCCAAGAGCAGGGTCCTGATGCCACAGCTAGTCAGCTGCTTCAGTGAGCCCTGATTCCCTAGCTCATAAAAGCCCTGGACAACATGGGCACAGAAAAAAAGCTGTGGTTTAAAAGAGCAACTAGAATATAAAGGAATTAGTCTCAGAATCCTGCCTCATGGCAGGGAAGCTCCTGGAACTCTACTTGAGTTTGTGGGGTTGGCAAGCACCACAATTTGCATCCTCTTTCCACCTTGATAGCATGGACAGGAGAGAGACCTAAGTTCCCTAGTTGGCCTATCACCTCAGTGAGCCCCATGACCCTAGCCCACACCATCCTCAACAATCCCACCAAGGTGGCCCAAACACTGTGCACCAGGACACCCCTGGTCAGTGCTCACTACAGCTCCAGCCATCTTGCCAAAATGACACAGGTGTTAAGCACCTGGAGAACACACTAGGCCCATGCCACCTTGGCTACAGATGGCTTGCCCGGAAACCCCCAGTTCAGAATACCCTGGGACCTCCCAGCTCACATCTGCTTCAGCTCCAGACACCCCATAAGAGCAACCCCTGCACAGAGTGCCCTGGGATGCCTAGCCCTTACCCTGCCTTGCTCCAGCTACCCTGCCAGGGTACCATCTGCATGAAGTGCCTTAGGACAACATGGACTGCACCAACCTCAGCTTCAGCTATCCTGCCAGTATGCCCTCTGTGGAGAAAGCCCTGGGACCCCCCCCCCCCCGATTAGGAAAGAATAAAGATCAGAGTAGAAATAAATGAAAAAATAATTTAAAAAGATAGAAAAGACCAATGAAATAAAGAGCTGGTTGGTTCTTTGAAACAATAAACAAAATTGATAAACCTTTAGCCATACTCATCAAGAAAAAAAGAGAGAGGACTCAAAAAAATGAAATCAGAATTGAAAGAGAAGTAACAACTCACACCACAGAAATACAAAGAATTATAAGAAACTACTATGAAAAATTATATGCCAACGAATTGGACAACCTAGAAAAAACACATAAATTCCTAGAAACATAAAATCTATCAAAACTGAATCAAGAAGAAATAGAAAATCTGAACACACATGAAATTGAATCAGTAATCAAAAAACTACCAAAGCATAAAAGTCCAGGACCAAAAGGATTCACAGGTGAATTTTACCAAACATTTAAGGAAGAGTTAATACCTATTCTCCTCAAACTTCCAAAAAATAGAAGGAAAGCTTCAAATACACTCTACTGCAGCCAGCATCACCTTGATACCAAAACCACATAAACACACGACAAAAAGGAAACCTATAGGTCAATATCTCTGAGGGACATACGTGCAAAATCCTCAACAAAATATCAGCAAATCACATCCAACAATATATGAAATGGATCATTCATCATGATCAAGTGGGATTTATTCTGGGGATGCAGTGATGGTTCAATATTTACAAATCAATCAATATGATACACCACATTAACAAAACAAGGGATAAAAATCATACAATCATCTCATTAGAAGAAGAAAAAGCATTTGACAAAGTACAACAGCCATTCATGATAAAAACCCTCCACAAAGTGGGTTTAGAGGGAATATACCTCAACGCAATAAAGGTCATATATGAAAAACCCACAGATAACATCATACCCAATGGTGAAAAACTGAGCAAATTTCCTCTAAGATCCGGAATAAGACAAGAATGTCCCACTCTCACCACTTTTACTCAACATATTACTAGAAATTCTAGCCACAGCAATTAGGCAAAAAAAGATATTAAAGGTATTCAAATTTGTAAGGAATAAGTAAGTCTCTATTTGCAGAGGACATGATACTGCATATAGAAAACCCTAAAGATTCCACCAAAAGAACTATTAGAAGTAATAAATGAGGTGGGCGGAGCAAGATGGCAGAGGAGTAGGAGACCTGGAATATTCTGGTCTCAGGAATTCAGCTGAATGGGGATCAAACCATTATGAACACTTACAAACTCAACAGGAGATCGAAGAAAAAGCGACCACTTTCTGGAAGGTAGGACTTGCGGAGAAGTGAATCCGAGGCGATATTCGGGAAGATAGATGGTGGGGGAGGGGGCCTCCGTTGGCTGCTTCTGGCAAGTGATAGAGCCGCGGAGGACAAAATCGGAACTTTTAGAAGTCGGCTCCGCTGAGGGACGTCGCTCCAGTGGCTAAGCGGGGGGTGGAACCCTTGTAGGACAGTGTGGTCTCAGGACCCTCAGGGTCACAGAAAGACTGGGGGTGCCTGAGTGCGGCAGAGCCCCCGGGTATTGGAGTGGGGAAGCCAGCTGCAGAGACGGAGCCAGGGAGTGGGCTCTCAGCTTGGGGTTGCCATAAACTGTGATCCGCGGCACAGTCGGGCCACTGCTCCTCTAGCAGGGACCAACAAGCGGCAGATCCGGGGAGACTCCCCTTCCTCCCCCAGGAGGAGCGGCGCAGGAGCACACCCCAGGGATCTGCTGGGATTGGAGACTCCACACCGAGTCGTGTGCCAGGGATAGAAACGCTCGGTCACAGGCCGGGTGAGCACGGAGCGTGACTGGAGACCAAGGAGATGGGAGTGACTGACTGCTTTTCTCTGGGGGCGCACTGAGGATTGCGGCCCCAAGTTCTCGGCTCCTCTGGGGCAGAGATTGGGAGTCCGCCATTTCACTCTCGTCCTCCAAAGCTGTACGGAAAGCTTGCAGGGAACAAAAGCTCCCAAGAGCAAACCTGAGCAGATTACTTACCCCAGCAAAGGCTATGCTGTCTGCAAGAGACTCATTTTAGACCCAAAGACACCCCCAGAATGAAAGTGAGGGGGTGGAAAACCATTTACCATGCTAATGGACATCAAAAGAAAGCTGGGGTGACAATCCTTATATCACACAAATTAGATTTTAAACCAAAGACTCTAATAAGAGTTGAGGAAGGACACTATATCCTACTTAAAGGGTCTATCCAACAAGAAGATCTAACAATTGTAAATATCTATGCCGCTAACACGGGAGCAGCCAATTACATAAGGCAATTAATAACAAAAGCAAAGAAACACATCGACAACAATACAATAATAGTGGGGGACTTTAACACCCCCTCACTGAAATGGACAGATCATCTAAGCAAAAGATCAACAAGGAAATAAAGACTTTAAGTGACACACTGGACCAAATGGACTTCACAGACATATTCAGAACATTCCATCCCAAAGCAACAGAATACACATACAGAAGAATGAAACTGGACCATTTCCTTACACCACACACAAAAATAGACTCAAAATGGTTGAAAGACCTCAATGTGAGACAGGAGTCCATCAAAATCCTAAATCCTAAAGGAGATCACAGGCAGCAACCTCTTCGACCTCAGCCGCAGCAACTTCTTCCTAGAAACTCGCCAAAGGCAAGGGAAGCAAGGGCAAAAATGAACTATTGGGACCTCATCAAAATAAAAAGCTTTTGCACAGCAAAAGAAACAGTCAACAAAACCAAAAGACAACCGACAGAATGGGAGAAGATATTTGCAAATGACATCTCAGATAAAGGGCTAGTATCCAAAATCTATAAAGAACTTATCAAACTCAACACCCAAAGAACAAATGATCCAATCAAGAAATGGACAGAAGACATGAACAGACATTTTTCCAAAGAAGACATCCAAATGGCCAATAGACACATGAAAAAGTGCTCAACATCGCTCGGCATCAGGGAAATCCAAATCAAAACCTCAATGAGATACCACCTCACACCAGTCAGAATGCCTAAAATTAACAAGTCAGGAAATGACAGATGTTGGCGGGGATGCGGAGAAAGGGGAACCCTCCTGCACTGTTGGTGGGAATGCAAGCTGGTGCAACCACTCTGGAAAACAGTATGACGGTTCCTCAAAGAGTTGAAAATAGAGCTACCATACGATCCAGCAATTTCACTACTGGGTATTTACCCCAAAGATACAAATGTAGGGATCCGAAGGGGTACGTGCACCCCGATGTTTATAGCAGCAATGTCCACAATAGCCAAACTGTGGAAAGAGCCAAGATGTCCATCGACAGATGAATGGATAAAGAAGATGTTGTATATACATATACAATGGAATATTATGCAGCCATCAAAAGGAATGAGATCTTGCCATTTGCAATGACGTGGATGGAACTGGAGGGTGTTATGCTGAGCGAAATAAGTCAATCAGAGAAAGACATGTATCATATGACCTCACTGTTTTGAGGAATTCTTAATCTCAGGAAACAAACTGAGGGTTGCTGGAGTGGGGGGTGGGGTGAGAGGGATGGGGTGGCTGGGTGATAGATATTGGGGAGGGTATGTGCTATGGTGAGCGCTGTGAATTGTGCAAGACTGTTGAATCACAGATCTGTACCTCTGAAACAAATAATGCAATATATGTTAAGAAAAAAAAAAAGAAGAAGATAGCAGGAGGGGAAGAATGAGGGGGGGAAATCGGAGGGAGAGACAAATCATGAGAGATGATGGACTCTGAAAAACAAACTGAGGGTTCTAGAGGGGAGGGAGGTGGGAGAATGGGTTAGCCTGGTGATGGGTATTAAAGAGGGCACGTTCTGCATGGAGCACTGGGTGTTATGCACAAACAATGAATCATGGAACACTACATCAAAAACTAATGATGTAATGTATGGTGATTAACGTAACAATAAGAAATTTTTAAAAAAAGAAGTAATAAATGAATCAGTAAAGTTGCATGATACATAATTAATACACAAAATTTGGTTGCATTTGTGTACATTAATAATGAAATAGCAGAAAGATAAATAAAGAAAACAACTCCTTTCACATGCACCAGAAATAATAAAATACCTAGGAATAAACTTAACTAAGAAAATGAAAGACCTATACTCTGAAAACTATAAAACATTGATGAAAGAAGTTGAAGACAACACAAAATAATGGAAAGATATTCCATGCTCGTGGATTGG
The DNA here is from genome assembly GCF_964656455.1 of Halichoerus grypus. Classification (NCBI taxonomy): domain Eukaryota; kingdom Metazoa; phylum Chordata; class Mammalia; order Carnivora; family Phocidae; genus Halichoerus; species Halichoerus grypus. The sequence goes on from NC_135714.1 coordinate 172,748,274, forward strand.
GAGAATCAATATTATTAAAATGTTCATACTACCCAAAGCAATCAACAGATTCTATGCAATCCCAATCAAAACACCAACAGCATTTTTCACAGAACTAGAACAAATAATATTAAAATTTTTATGGAATCATGAAAGACCTCAAATAGCCAAAGCAATGTTGAGAAAGAAAAACAAAGCTGGAGGTATCACAATCCCAGATTTCAAGATATTCAGCAAAGCTGTAGTAATCAAAACACATGGTACTGGAACAAAATAAACACATAGCTCAATAGAACTTAATATAAAGACCAGAAATAAACCCACACTTATGTTGTCAATTAATCTATGACAAAGGAGGCAAGAATATACACTGGGGAAAAGACAGTGTCTTCAATAAATAGTGCAGAAAAACTGGACAGCTACATGAAAAAGAATAAAAATGGACCATCTTCTCACACCATACACAAAAATAAATTCAAAATGCATTAAAGACCTAACTATAAGGCACAAATCCATAAAACTCCTACAAGAAAACATAGGCAAAAATTTCTTTGACATTGATCATAGCAACATTTTTCTAGATATGTCTCCCCAGGCAAGGGAAACAAAAGCAAAAATAAACTATTAGGACTACACCAAAATAAAAAGCTTTTGCATAGCAAAGGAAACCATCACCAAAGCAAAAAGGCAACCTACTAAATAGGAGAAGATATTTGCAAATGATATACCCAATAAGGGCTTAATATCCAAATTATGGAAAGAACTTATACAACTCAAGTCCAAAAAACCAAACAATCCAATTAAAAAATGAGCAGAGGACCTAGATAGACATTTTCCAAAGAAGACATGCAGATGGCTAACAGACATCTGAAAAGATATTGATCACTAATCATCCTGAAAATGCAAATAAAAACCAAAATGAGACATCACCTTACGCCTCTCAGAATGACCAGAATCAAAAAGAAAACAAAAAATAAGTGATGGAAAGGATGTAGAGAAAAAGGAACCCTTGTGCACCATTGGTGGGAATGTAAATTGGTATAGTCCCTGTTGAAAACAGTATGGAGGTTCCCTGAAAAATTAAAAATAGAAATATCATATGATCCAGTAATTCCACTACTGGGTATTTACCCAAAGAGAACAAACAGCCAAAAAAAAAAAAAAATTTGAAAAGTTATATGCACCCCTATATTTACTGCAGCATTATTTACAGTAGCCAAAATATGGAAGCAACCCAAGTGTCCATCAATATATGAACGGCTAAAGAAGATATAGTGTGTGCGTGTGTGTGTGTGTGTGTGTGTGTGTGTGTGTAATGGAATATTACTGAACCATAAAAAATAATGAGATCTTGAGATTGGTGACAACATTTATGGACCAAAGGGTATTATGCTAAGTGAAATAAGTCAGACAAAGAAACTATCATATGATTTCACTTATATGGGGAATCTAAGAACAAAACATATTAACAAACAAAAAGCAGAAACAGACCCATAAATACAGAGAACAAACGGATGGTAGCCAGTGGGTGTGGGGGGAAGATGGGCAAATGACTGAAGGGTAATGGGATATACAGACTTCCAGTTATGGAATGAATAATCATGGGGATAAAAGTTACAGCATAGGGAATACAGTTAATATTGTAATAGCATTGTATGGTGACAGATGGTAGCTACACTTGTGGTGAGCATAGCAAAATGCATAGAGTTGTTGAATCACGATATTATACACCTGAAACTAATGTAACATTGTGTGTCAACTATACTTCAATAAAAAAAGAGCTATTTAATTTTAAAATCAGGAAGGACACCAATGTTCATCTACTTCACCCTTTTATATGTTTAGTTATGTCTAATTTTAAAATCATAAAAAATTCAAATGTAATAATAGCTGCCCTATCACTATGACTTGGTGATTTAGAGGTGCATTGTGTTGATCATGTTAATCACATGTAATAAAACCTGAGATCTTTTGTTGTCACCACTATTAACTGGCAAAGGAGCTCCCTTCAGCAATTTCACAGAGTTTCATAGTTGGAGGACATGATCAATAAACTTCATTCTCTCTCTTGACACAATCCATACATGTAAAAGATGCTACAAAACAAGTCAAAATAGATTTGTGAGCAGAATCCAACTGTCTTTTGAAAAGACCTACTCTTGAACTAATCAGTAAGTAATTAGCTTCTTTTTGTTTTGTCCCAAATTTGATTTGATTTGATTTGATTTGACTAAATCTAATTTGAACTTCTTGATTCCCACAAATTTTATCCAAGGGCCAGGATTAAAATGGTGCAAAATTTAAGGGGGTACAGGAGCAAAAATTCAATAATCAAATAATATCTTAACTCAATATTTTTAAAAATCAAAATTAATGGCAAGAAAAATTCATGATAAACAAAATACTACATTTTAGATAGGGACAGGTCATTGTCATATAACACTGCTTTACTGCCATTGGAACAGCTCTTTCCAATCAGCCCTTAGTTCCTTTGAGTGGCTTGGGGAGCTAGGTCAGTAACCTGCTCCATCTTCTTCCACACACTGGAGGAAAAGTGAAAGCAGCAAAATGCAGGTTATCTCCAAGATTGCTCCTGGTATCTCCCACCACTCTGAAAAACCCAACATCTTCTTTGTGGCCTTTTTCAGCTCAACTTCTGGGACTTAGGATGGCAGTATTTCTGCATTGTTCTCTTGACTATCAAAGCCCAATGCTCTGGCCATCCCACTCCTGACCTAAATTTTCTTTTCTTCCCAAGACTATGTCTGCTCTGGTTCCATTACATAACTCTCCTGTGGCCCTAAAAGATTCAGGCCTTTTGGGCATCAACCTTCCTACTCTTGCCTCTATTTTGCAGGCTTTGAACTGATATCACTGCAAGACCCAAAACCATGAAAGAAGACAGTGATTGGAAGTTAAGTTTGGGACATTCTGGAACATGACCTTGACTCTGCTATTTCCAGAAGCCAGTGGGTGCACGTTCTTGAACAGACAATGCCAAGAGCTAGTCACATCAGGAACTGCAATGACCTGCTGTGAGAATGCTGTTTGCAGAGATTCTAATAAGGTAGAGGCATCAAGAAAATGCATTTTTCACCTGGTAGGGCCCAGTAAAAGCCAATAACTGAGTTTTTCTTGTTTGTTTGTTTGTTTTGGTTTTTGGTTTGTATCTGTTTTGTTTATGTAGCTGCAAGAATCTCTAGGGCAAAGATATTTATTTTGTGATTTTTATGTAATTGTTTGCCTTAGTTGTTAATTCTTTGTATTTTATAACTGACTGTGCTTCCCACCACATTTTATTCCCATGGCAGGACTGTAATGAAGGTAGGCAGGTATTTATGTTTCTGTTTATGGGTGAGGAGACCCAGTTTCTTGCACTTGGTGACACTTAGTGACATTAAGCCCAATGTTCAAGAGTATGAAAAGCAGCTACTCCTAAATATGTCCACATAGAGGATTGCAGCAATTGAAGTACAGAGTAAATACAATCAAAAGGAAGCATCACTGGGGTGCCTGGGTGGCTCAGTCGGTTGAATAACCGACTATTGATTTTGACTCAGGTCATGATCTCAGGGTTCTGGGATCGAGCCCCATATCAGGCTCTGCATTCAGTGGGGAGTCTGCTTGAGATAGTCTCCTTCCCTCTCCTTCTGCCCCTCCCCCCATTCTCTCTACTCTCTAAAATAAATAAGTAAAATCTTTATTTAAAAAAAAGGAAGCATCAACTTAGTCACCTGTGATTTAATATCTGAGACAGAGAGAGGGAAAAGGTGAGCTACTTCCATAAAATGCTTCCATGTAAAAATACTTCAGGCCCCACACATCAATGGAATTTATCAATAATTCTCTAAACATTAATGTATTGAATTCTCAAATCAAAAAGCATAGAATGGCTTAATGGACAATAAAACCAGACCCAACTACACTGCCTACAAGAGACTCACTTGAGCTTTAAGGTCACACAGAGGCTCAAAGTGAAAGGATAGTAAAATATATTTCATGAAAGGGGTAACCAAAAGAGAGCAGGGGTAGCTATATTTATATCAGGCAAAATAGACTTTAAGCCAAAAAACAGTAACAAGAGACTAAGATAGTGATGTAATTTAAGGAGGTCAATTCATCAAGAAGATATAACAATCAAATATATATGCACCCAACAACAGAGCACCTAAATATATTAAGCAAATACTAACAGCTCTAAAGGGAGAAAAAGACAACAATATAGTAATAGTAGAAGTCAACAACCACTATCTACAATTGATAGATCATCCAGACAGAAAATCAACAAGGAAATGTTGGACTTGAATCATACATTGTTCCAAAGGGAACTAACAGACATATTCAGAATATTCTATTCAACCACAGTAGCATTCACATTATTCTCAAATGCACATGGCACATTATCCAGTACAGAGCACATGTTGGGTCACAAAACAAAGCCTAGAAATTTTAAGAAGACTGTCAGTCTTTTCTGACCACAATGGTTAAAACTAGAAATCAATAACAGAAGTAAAACTGGAAAATTAAAAAAAATATATGTGCAGATTAAACAATATACCCCTGAATAACGAATGGTTCAAAGAACTTATCAAAAGAGAAATTAAGAAAAGTCCTAAATAAAAATAGAAGCATAATGTAGGAAAACTTATGGAATGTTAAAGACCCTAAATAGTCAAAGCAATCCTGAGAAAGAACAAAACTAATGGCAACACACTTCCTAGATTTCAAACTATACTACAAAGCTATAGTGATAAAAACAGTATAGTACTGGCATAAAAATGGAGAGACCAGTGGAACAGAATCAAGAGTCCAGAAATAAACCACACAGATACAGTTCACTAATATTTGACAAGGGTGCCAAGAAACTCAATGTAGAAAAGAAAGTCTCTTCAATAAATGGTGCTGAGAAAGCTGTATAACCACATGCAGAAAAATGAAATTAAACCTCTACCTTATACCTCTCATAGAAATGAACTGAAGATAAACTAAAGACTTAAACATAAGACCTGAAACAATAAAACTCCTAGAAGAAAACACAGGAAAAGCACTCCTTGACATTGGCCTTGGCAGGGATTTCCTGGATATGACACCAAAACCATAAGCAACAAAAGCAAAAATAAATATGTGGAACTACATCAAACTTTTTAAAAAGCTGTTTCACAGCAAAAGAAACAATAAAATGAAAAGACAACCTAAAAGAGGAAAGGAAATATTTGCAAATCATATATCTTTTAAGGCATTAATATCCAAAACATATAAAGAACCCATACAACTCAGTAGAAAAAAAAAAAATCAAATAAATTGATTAGAAAATGGGCAAAGGACCTGAATAGACATTTTGCAAAGAAGACATACAAATGGCCAACAGGTACATGAAACATCACTGATCATCAGGTAACTGCCAATCAAAACCACAGTGAGATATCACCTCACACCTGTTATGTCTGTTTTTATAGAAAAGATAAAAATAACAAATGTTGGCAAGGATTCAGAGAAAAAGGAACCCTTGTATACTGTTGGGAATGTAAATTGGTTCAGCTACTACTGAAAACAGTATGGAAATTCTTCAAAATCTTAAAAATAGAACTATCATATGATCCAGCAATTCCACTTCTGGGTATTTATCCAAAGGATTTGAAATCATGATCTCAAAAAGGTATGTTCACTCCTATGCACATTGTAGCCTTATTCACAATAGCCAAAATATGTAAACAAACTAAGTGTCCATTAAGGAATGAATGTAAAAGAAAATGTGATATATCTATATTATTCAACCATGAAAAGCAGAAATTCCTGCCATTTGAGACAATCTGGATAAATCTTAAAGGCATTACACTAAATGAAATATATCAGAGAAAAATAAATCCTATATGATATCACTTATACGTAGAATCTAAAAAAGCCAAACAGAGAAACAAGGAGCAGTTTGGGGTTTTGCATAGTAGAAATAGGGAAATATTAGTCAAGGGTACAGACTTCCAGTTATAATATTAATACATTCTGGAGATCTAATGTACAACATTTGGTTATAGCTAATAAACACCATATTATATACTTGAAAGTTGCTGAGAAAGTAAGTCTTCAAAATTCTCACCAGAAAAAAGAAAGGGTAATTATATGGCAGGATGCAGGTGTTAACAAATGCTATGTGATAATCATTTTGCAATATCTGAATGTATCAAATCAACATGTTGCATGCCTTAAACTTACACAGTATTATATATCAATTATATCCTAATAATATTGGAGGGAAAAGATATTTCAGAGGGAAAAAGACATCAGCAACATGGCAGTGTAGGAAGCCCTGGACTCTCCTTTCCACTCACAAAGTCACTGGTTCAGCTTCAATTCATGGATTAATTTTCTTTGTGATGAACCCTAAATTAAATGAAAGACTCCTTTACTCTGGGAGAATGCAAAACCAGACTCACCAAAGCCAGTAGGGAGATTCAAGACACCCTCTCATCAGCAACCTTACCACAGTGCAGTGTCTTACAAGCAGGAAGAGATCATCTAGCTCGCTGCTTCACCCAGCAGAGAAGGATTTGCTTGGAGGTCCAACATGCGTACATTTTCAAGGGGGCTGCCCAAAGACCTGGAATCTGTATTGCCAGTTCTGGGAGCTCTGATGGGTCTGAACTGTCTGGATGTCCAGGGACTATAGGGGTGGCAGCTTGAGCTAGTAGTCATCAATGGTACTCCCTCTGCTCAACACCAAGTTAGTGGATAAATAATCCCAGTTCTCAGCTTCCCCTTTGGGAGGCAAAGACTTGATCCATTCATCCAGAGCCCGAAGTACCAAACAGAAATCATGAAGCTGACAATACACTAACAACTGAAAAATGCACTAGAGGGGTTCAATAACAGACTAGACCAAGCAAAAGGAATGATCAGTGAACTCAAAAAGAGGTCACTGTAAATTATTAAGAACAGCAAACAAGATAAGAGAATGAGAAAGAGTAACTTAAGGGACTTATAGGGCACCATCAATGAGACTAATATATGCATTATGAGAGTTCCAGAAAAAGAATAGAGAAGGAAAGGATCAGGAAGCATATTCAAAGAAATAATGGTTAAAGAACTTCCCAAGTCAGAAGAAGGAAATGGATATCTAGATCGAGAAAATCCAAAGAACCTCAAATAAGGTGGGCCCAAAGAAATCCATAACAAGACACATTATAATAAAATTGTCAAAATTCAAAGACAAAGAGAGAATTTGACAGAAAAAAAAAAAAAAAAGTGAGTTCTCACATACCAAGGAAACCCCATAAGGCTATGAGGGAATTTTTCAGCAGAAACCTTATAGTCCAGAAGGCAGTGGGATGATATTCAAAGCACTGAAAGAAAAAGCTGCCAACAAAGAATACTATATCAGGCAAAACTGCCCTTCAAAAATTAAAGGGAGATAAAATCATCCCAGACAAACAAAAGCTAAATGAGTTCATGACCACTAGACCTCCCTTCCACAAAATGCTAAAGATAGTAGTGCCAGCATTATGGTGGCATAAGACATCCCTCCTTTTTGTGCCTCCCTTTTAATAAAAAATCCACATATATTTATTATACACCAGGTCTATTTTAGACACTCAAGGAAGAACAGAAGATGGAGAAAGATAGTTCCCAAGCTTTAAGAAATTAAAGATTTACATATAAACACATAAAACATGATATTAAAAGAGCTAATGGGCTTCAGAGTAAGGAAATACTGCAATGAAGCTTTAAAAAACTTTTAGCTGGGGTGCCTAGGTGGCTCACTAGGCTGTGTCTGACTTCGGCTCAGGTCATGATCTCAGGGTTCTGGGATCGAGCTCCATGTAGGGCTCCCTGCTCAGCAGGGAGTCTGCTTGTCCCTCTCCTTCTGCCCTTCCCTCTGCTCATGCTCTCTCTCCCTCTCTCCCTCAAATAAATAAAATCTTTTTAAAAAAGCTTTTTAGCTGAGTTATTTTAAATAATATTAAAGACAGATAGTGTCTACATATCAAAAATTGGGGTTTTTTTGTCTTTCCACAAATTTTATTGTGTTAAAATACAAAATAAAGTTTACCATCTTAACCATTTTTAAGTGTACAGGTTAGTGATATTAAATACATTCATGTTGTGTAGCTGTCACTACCATCCATTCATAACTTTTCATCTTGTAAAATTGAAACTCTATACTTATTAAACAATAACTCTCCATTCCTCCTCCTCCCAAGTCCCTGGCAAATACCATTATACTTTCTAGATCTATGATTTTGACTATGTTAGGTACCTCACAGAGTATTTGTGTTTTTGTGACTGGCTATTCCACTTAGCAAAATTGTCCTCAAGATTCATCCATGTGTATAATATTGCAAAATTTCTATCCTTTTTAATGTAGAATAAAATTCCATTGTTTGTTTATATATACCACATTTTTCTTTTTCCATACATCTATTGATGGACACTTGTGTTGCTTCCAAATTTTAGCTATTCTCAATAATGCTGCTATGAACATGGGTGTACAAATATCTCTTCCAGACACTGCTTTCAATTCTTTTGGTTATAGTCTCAGAAGTAGGAATGCTGGATCATATAGTAATTCTATTTCTAATTTTAGAAGAACAATCATCTATTTTTCACAGCAGCTTGTATCATTTTACATCCCACCAATAGTGCACAAGGGTTCTGATTTCTCTATATACTCACCCATCCTTGTTGGAGTTTTGTGTTGTTGTTGTTGTTGTTGTTTTTGTAGCCATCCTAATGAGTGTGAAACTGTGGTTTTGATTTATATTTCCCTAATGATTAGTAAAGGTGAACTTCTTTATCTTATTTGGAGAAATGTCTATTCAAGTTCTTTGCCCATTTTTGAATTGGACTATTTGTTTCTTGTTGTTGAATTTTAGGAGTTTTCCATATATTCTGGATATTAATTTCTTATCAGATACATGATTCATAAATATTTTCTCCCAATGAAACTATAAAACAGCCAGAGAGCAATTAATAAGATGGCCCCTTGTTTTGGGCCAGGTAACTCTGTTGTAGGAACTGTTCTGTGTATTGTAGAATGTTTAGCAGCATCCCTGACTTTTACCTTCTAGAAGCCAGTAACAGTCCTGCCCCAGTTGTAAAAACCAAAAATGTCTGCAGGCATTGTGTCTAGTAGGCAAAGGCCATGAATACTGCTGAATGTACTATAATGCACAGAATGTACTACAATACACTATTCCCACCTCTCACAACAAAGAATTATCTGGCCTAAAATATCAATAATGTTGACATTGAGAGACCCTGATGTGATTGTTGGGTTTGTATGCACATTCCTTTAGGTGCTACACGACTTCATTTGGAGACAAATACTCCTAATAATGTATGTGACTTTACAACTAGTGAGACCTCCTACCTTTTAGAGGATAAACATCTCCACAAACTAAATGATGCTAAAACTTTAACATCATTTTATATTATACCTAAATATTAAGTTTCTGCATATGCAAAAATAACACTGAAGAGCATACCATAGGAGCTAGACTTCTACAAAAACAAAATTTGCTAAGGAATTTAGAAAAGGACACACATTTTACCCCATAAGCATATTTTGGTCAGAAACTAATAATTTAGTGGCACATAATGATTTGTGTTAGGTCTGTGAATAAGACTTTATTGGCTGTTGCCTATAAATCATATATCATTCTTATCTTGGAAAGCTAATGCCTTCAGAATTCTATTAAGCCCAGGGTGCCTGGGTGGCTCAGTCGTTAAGCATCTGCCTTCGGCTCAGGTCAGGATCCCAGGGTCCTGGGATTGAGCTCTGCATCGGGCTCCCGCTCCTCAGGAAACCTGCTTCTCCCTCTCCCACTCCCGCTGCTTGTGTTCCCTCTCTCGCTGTGTCTCTCTCTGTCAAATAAATAAATAAAATCTTAAAAAAAAAAAAAAAAGAATTCTATTAAGCCCTACTCAAGACCTTTCTGGTTAACCAGTGTCCATGGCAGATCACAGATGACCTAGTCAAAGAATTTTAGTTAATTTGGATTGAAACACAGTTATGGTTGAGGAAAATTTTTCAGCTCCAAAACTTTCAATTTCCTTTTGCCCCCAAGCTCTGCCGGAGGCTCACAAAATGTGATTGTTTTTCAAAAATAAATACAAAACCTAATTGATAGTCAGGCCCAGACTTATCATGTCCTAAATGCATTAACACAAGTAATCACTAGGATTGGAGAAATATTTCTTCAAAATCAAGATGCTTTAGATATTATACTTATCTCCAAGAAATTTGTAATACTTTGGGAGAAGACTATTGTACTTAAATATCTGTAGTTCTCACAGAGAGCTTTAAATCACTCAAAATCACTGCTAATACTAAAGAAACAATAAACAAGATAAATAACTTGGGGGATATGTAGTTGATATCCCACTATATGGATCTAAATTTATCTAACTAGAACTGAAATTTAGTTTCCTGATTTTACTAAGGGAAACACTGAATCATGGATCTGAAGTAATTTTCTGTTTCTCCTAATTTTACTGGCCATTTCTTTGTTTGCATCTCAATTACGTTTTAAATACTAATGTCACCATTATCTTGCCAGATAACACAACTATGATTCCTATAGAAAAGCAGAACAAAATTATAATATCACCCAAGCCTCTACCTCATCTCCTCCTTCAATTCCTGTCATTCATATAGATTTACATAATACTTAGGTAGGTACACAATACATATGACCTCGCTAAGGAAGACTTAAAGGGAGGACTGAGAATAAAACATTTTACTCTCTCAAAGAACATGAACTGTGTATGTTCAGGAAATTGTGTATTTCAATGAAGCTAATGACCTACACATTTACAGGAAACTATCAAAGTGAACTAGACAGGTCATAAACTGAAGCACTCACTCATGAGTAAGCCCCTTTGAATAGACCCACACTTGAAATACACACAATTAGTTATTAGTTCTGCTTTGTTCTAGTAAAAACCTTGTTTCATTTGAGCCTAAACTAAACCCCACCACCACCAATTCTATATAATCTTCTGAGAAGCTGCATTTCCACTTGAGGTTTCTTCCTTTGCAAACAAGAATTCCATATAAATTAAGGGTTGTTTTTTTTTTTCAGAATCAAGAAAATTTTATTTCTTTTTACACCAAGGGGCAAGACTTCACTCATTAACAAATTATATTTACATTTTGTCCTATAGAATTGAATAACAAAGCTTAGAATAATCAGAATTTAGGAACTAAGAAGAAAGTTTTGGTCATTACCTCCTCCAATCAAATCTTTACACTGTTTGCTATGTATCCGACATCGTCCTCCATAACAGAAGGCATCACCTGAATCACAACTTTGTCCATCACGTGCATAAGTGTCAGGCACACAGTGTGAGGAAACCCCATCGCAATATTCAGGGAAATCGCATTCGTCCAAAGATTTCCTACACTGTATACCAAGTGGCTTTAGCTAGAAGGGAAAAAGGAATATAAGATTATGCAGCAATGATACTCAACTTTTCTTTCCCTTCAGGCTTTAATTTTTCATTTTTTTTCTAAGTTGCTAAGAGCAAGGAGAAAATTAAATCTTGTTAGCTACTTAAGCACTGCATAGAAATTTAAATAATTAAATTTACTGTGGATAAAAGAGTGGGTAAGAGAAGTGAGAAATTCAAAGATAAGTAGACTACCATAATTATAAAAAAAAAAGACAAAAACTAAACCTAAGCAATTAATATAAAAATCACTTCAAAAAATTACTTTCAACCCATCATGGCTACGCTTGTGTGGACATCCTTTGGTTTCTCCATATGCTGTCCCTTCAAGCAGAAATCAGCAACCATTTACAAAATAATAAATACACATCATAAACATAGATTTGTTAAGGTAATTTAAGGACACACAAGAAAAGGTTTATTTCACATATCCATTCCAAACAACTATAAAAAATAACTTCCCCAATTATACATCTCTGATCTCTTCAGTACTTCCTCTAGCTAATTCCTTCCAGGATTTGCTTTCTGTATACCTGTCTTTGCCAACAAACTTCCAAATATCATCACTGCAAACACTTTCCTCAGCCTAAACCCCAATTCCTCATGGCTATCCTATGCAAACTAAGTCAAATTTGTTCTAGCTTTCAAAGGTCCTAGAGGCCCAACTTCTATAACATTCACCACCCCCCAAAATAGGTTTTCTGTATACATTTTTTCCATGTTGTCAACAAGTATTTGCTATATTTTACAATTCTGACACAAATTCTTCAAGTGATGGGTGGGAAGACAAACATAATACTTGAGTCACCCAAGCTTAAGTAGTTAACATTCAAATCAAAACCAATGATCAAAATTACTTCTAAAGGAAAATACATATAAGTATAATGAAAAAGTATTAATATCAGTTTCTTTAAAATATGCTTCCTTTTATAAATATGTATAAATGGCAATATTACACTCATTCTAATTTCTTCTATTGTTTTGACTATTGTTTGTAGCAGTTTAAGGGTCACAGAAAATATGAAGTGTAAGTACAGAGATTTCCCATATAACCCTTGGCCACACATACAAAGCCTCCTCTCTTATCAACATCTCCACCTGGAGTGGTACATTTGTTACAATTGATGAACTTACATGATACATCATAATAAGTCAAAGTCCATAGTTTACATGAAAGTTCTTTCTCATACATTTCATGGGCTTAAACATATGTATAAGGGCATGTTTCTATTGTTATGGTATCATACTGAGTATTTTCACTGCCCTAAAAATCCTTCATGTTCTGCTTATTCATCTCCCCTTCAGTTCCTGGCAACCACTGACCTTTTTACAGTCCTTTTCCAGAATGTCATATATTTGAAATCAGTGTGTAACCTTTTCAGATTGGATTCTTTCACCCAACTTCTTTTTCAATACTTATAAATACCCAGTCCCTCAAATGCTCTTTGAACAAAGTTTTATCATCCTACTTGCTCCTCTATTAAGAGGTGTTCATGTTTCTTTACTTGGTTCCCTAATTCCAAAATGGCCCTAAAGCTTAAAAATGGATGATTCCCTTTTACTGAGTGTTTTCTCCTAAAATCTTTTTGTGTGTGTTTTTTATTTTGTTTTTAATTCATTTTTATTCTTGCCAAGACTCTCAGTCTGTACATGTAAGGTGCAATTCATTGTCAGGACTATGTTCCTTTACACAACTAAATAAGGAATGGGTGGGTTAATTTATTGCCTCTGACCACCACACCAGCCTCATCTGAGTACCCGCACAACGAGCTAACCCCAGCACACTCACACCCTGTAGCCAGAACCCCAAATTCCCCAGCAGATGGCACACATGAGCCTCCAACAAATGGGCACAATCCTACAGACAACACGGATATCAACAGCTGGCTTGACTCTGCTGAATTGCACAACCTTGAAAACTTTAGGGCACTGCCTCAGGGAAAATTTATGAGAGGCTCTCCGTAGCCAGACTGGCTTTCTGGAATTGAGAGAAGGTGTACAGTCCTAATCTCTGCCCCCTCCGCCCCAGGAGGTGTGGAACAACCCCAGAAGAGGAGTGGAACAAGCACACCCATAAAAAAGGTTTGAGAGATACCCAAAACTCTAGCTGGGCTGACTGGTGACTGGCTTCTTTCTCTCTCAAGGCCAGTTAGTAAACATTGGAAGAGATAGCTCTTCTTCAAATGTGAACGCAGAAACATAAAGAATCAAGGCAACATGATGCCAATAAAGGAATAAAATCGAGCTCTTGTGGAAGACAAATGAAAGAAATGGAAATGTACAAAGTGTCTGACAAAAAATTAAAAATAATCACCTTAAGCTCAGACAAGAGAGCACAGATAGACAAATAAACAAAATCAGGAAAATGATAGATGAACAAAATGAGAAGTTTCACAAAGAAATTATTTAAAACAAAAGAACCAAACAGAAATTCTAATCTGAAGAATACAATGACTGAACTGAAAAATTCCATTGAAAAGCTTCAAGGGCACAGCTGATCAAGCAGAAGAAATAGTGAACTCAAGGGCAATTATTTAAAATTATCCAGTTAGAAGAATAAAAAGAAAAAGATTAAAGAAAGCTTATGGTACTTACAGGACACATCAAAAGAAATAACATATGTGCTAGGGGAGTCCCAGAAAAAGCAGTGAGAGAAATGGGCAGAAAGTTTATTTAAAGATATAATGACAATTTGCCAAATCTAGAGAGGAAAATGTACATAAAGCCAAAAGAATTCTTCAAAAGACACATTACAAATAAATTGTCAAAAGTCAGTGACAGAGAATTTTGAAAGTAGTAAGAGAAAAGCAACTCATCACATACAAAAGAAACCATATAGGATTATAAGCAGATTACTCAGCAGAAACCTTGCAGGTCAGGAGAAAATGGGATAATATTTTCAAAGTGCTGAAAAAAAACAACTACTAACCAAGAATACTATATCCAGGCATGCCTGGGCAGCTCAGTCGGTTAGGCGTCCAACTCTTGATTTCAGCTCAGGTCATGACCTCAAGGGTCATGAGATGGAGCCCTGTGTCAGGCTCCGAGGTCAGCGGGGAATCTGCTTGAGATTCTCTCTCTCTCTGTCCCTCTTCTGCTGCCCCTCCCCCACCAAGTGTGCGTGCACATGCTCTCTCTCTCTCTAAAATAAATGAAATAAATCTTCAAAAAAAGAAAAGAATACTATATCCAATAAAGCTATCATTCAGTAATGAAAAAGAGATGAGACTTTCCCAGATAAACAAATCTAGGGAAGTTCATCATCACTATACATGTCTTACAAAAAAATGCTAAAGAGAGTTCTTCAAGTAGAAATGAAAAAATTCTAATTCACAATATGAAAACACAAAAGTATAAAAATCACTGGTAAAAGTAAGTTATAGCTAAATTCAGAATACTCCCACTACTGTAATAGTTGGTGCATAAATCACTTTTAACTCTAGTATAAAAGTTAAAAGATAAAAGTATTAAAAATAACTATAGCTATAATAATTTGTTCATGGATATGCAATATAAAAGGATGTATATATGACATCAATAGCATAAAATGGGAGGGGATTTTTTTGTATGAGATCAAAGTTAGTTGTTATCACTTTAAAATAGACTGTTATAACTATAAAATGTCTTGTGTAAGCCTTGTGGTAATCACATACAGACACACACACACACAAATACCTGTAGTGAATATACAAAATATAAAGAAAATTAATCAAAGCATACCACCACAGAAAAATCATCAAATCACAAAGTAAGACATTAAAAGAGGAAAAACAGGATAAAAACAACAAAACAAACAAAAAACAATTAATATGGCAATAGCAAATCCTCCCTTATCTATAATTACTTTAAAAGTAAATGAATCATAACCAAAAGACACAGAGTAAGCAGATTAATTAAAAACAAGATCAAACTATATGCTACATACAAGAGACCCACTTAAGTCTTTAGGACACACAAACTGAAAGTGAAGAGATAGAAAAAATAGCTCATGCAAATGGCAATCATACAGAGCAGGGAGGGCTACATTTATGTCATACAAAATAGACTTTAAGTCAAAAATGGTCACAAGAGATAGAGAAAGTTATTATATAATGATAAAGAGGTCAACTCATTAAGACGATATAACAATTGCAAATATATATGCACCCAACATCAGAATACCTAAATATACAAATATTTACAGAATTAAAGAGAGTAGGTGACTTCATCACTCTACTTTCAGTATTGGCTAGATCATCCAAAAAGAAAAATCTATACCAGAACAGTGGGCTTGAAGTGGGCATAGACCTAATGGACCTAACAAACACATACAGAATGTTCCATCCAACAGCAGCAGAATACAAATTCTCCTCAAGCACACAAGGAACGTTCTCCAAGGTAGATCATAGGTTAGGCAAAAAAAAACAAGCCTTAACAAATTTAAGAAGACCGAAATTATATCAAGAATTTTTTCTAATCATAATGATGTTAAACTGGAAATCAATAGTGAAAATTCACAAATATGTGGAAATTAAACAACACACTCCTGAACAATGTATTAAAGTAGAAATCAAAGGGAATCAAAAAAATATCTCAAGACAAATGAAAAATTGAAATCTAACAATTAAAAAATTAAGGAATGCATTAAATGCAATTCTGAAAGGAATATTTATAGTGACAAACACCTACAATAAAAAGAAGGAAGATCTTCTTAACATCTCAAGGAACTAGAAAAAGAACAAACTAAGCTCAAAGTTACCAGAAGAAAAGAAATAAAGTTTAAACAGAAATAAATAAAATAGAGATGAGAAAAACAATAGAAAACATCAGTGAAACTGAGCTGGTTTTTGTAAAGATAAAATTGATAAACCTTTTGCTAAACTAAGAAAAAACAGAGAAGACTCAAAGAAATTATAAATGAAAGAGGTGACATTACAACAGATATCACAGAAATGCAAAAGATCATAAGAGACTACTATATATATATATATATATATATATATAAAATCATATAACTTAGAAGGGATAAATTCCTAGAAACAACCTATCAATTGAATCATGAAAAAAAAAAATAGAAAAATCTGAACAAACCAATAATGAATAAAGAGATCAAATTAGTATAGAAAATCCCAGGATCAGATGGCTTCACAGATGAATGCTACCAAACACTTAAGGAATACTTAATGCTAATCCTTTTCAATCTCTTCCAAAAAACTGAATAGGAAGAAAAACTTCCAAACTCATTTTATGAGGTCAGAATTATCCTAATACCACAGTCAGACCAAAGTACCAGAAGAAAAGAAAACTATATGCTAATGTAATTTTGACCTGATGAACAGGCCTGATGAACATAAATACAATAATTCTCAATAAAATACTAGCAAACCAATTTCAACAGCACATTAAAAGTATCATACATCATGATCAATTAAGATTTATCACTAAATTCAAGGATGTTTGAACATATGCAATCTAATAAATGTGATACATCACATTAACAAAGTGAAGGATTAAAAATAATATGATGTATTATATGTTGGCTAATTGAATTTAAATTTAAAAAAATGATCATCTCACTAGATGCAGAAAAAAAACATTTGACATAATTCAACGTATTTTCATGATTAAAAACTATCAACAACTTAGAAGGAATGTACCTCAACATAATAAGGACCATATGACAAGCCCTTAGCTAAGACAAGGGTGCCCTCTCTCACAACTCTTATTCAACTTAGTACTGGAAGTCCAAGCCAGAACAATTAGGCAAGAAAAAGAAAAGGCATCCAAATTGGAAAAGGAGTAGTCAGGTTGTCTCTGCAGATGATATTATCCTATATATAGGAAACTCTAAAGACTCTACCAAAAAACGATTAAAAATAATAAGTGAATTCAGTAAAGTTGCAAGATACAAAATAAAAATATAAAAATCAGTTGTGTATCTTCATACTAAAAATGTGCTATCTACAAAAGAAATTAAGGAAAAAAAATCCCATTTACAACATCAGCAAAAAGAATAAAATTCTTAGGAATAAATTTAATCAAGGAGTTATAAGACCTGGATACTGAAAAATATAAAACACTGATGAAAAATTCATGAGGACACAAATAAATGGAAAGATATCCTTTGCTGATTTTGCTTTGTATTTTTTTGCTGCAATAAAGCATAGTGATGAGTATGCTATATGCTGAATGCTGTGAGTCCTCCTACTGAGTCATTAAACCTGGGGATAGGGGGTGCCTGGGTGGCTCAGATGGTTAAGCATCTATCTGCCTTCAGTTCAAGTCATGATCGAGTCCTAGGATCAGTTCCCTGCTCAGTGGGGAGTCAGCTTCTTCCTCTGCCTCTCCCCCCCGGCTCATGCTCTCTCTCTCTCAAATGAATAAATAAAATCTTATAAACAAACAAACAAACAAACAAACAAACCTGGGGATAGTACTGGGGACCTCTGACAAAGAGGAGAATTGCTGCGTTAACAATACGGTTTTCCAGTCCCTTCACTTGGAACATTTTACCATTTATTTAGATGTTCTTTTTTCTCAGCAGTGTTTTGTTAAGTGTATATGTTTTACATTTCTTTTATTAAATGTGTTCCAAGGTACTTTTCGATGACATTATGAATGAAATTGTTTTCCTAATTTCATTTTCAGATTGTTCACTTCTATTATATAGAAATACAGTTCATATTTGTATCCTGTGACTAACTCATTTATTTCAAAGGTATTTTTGGTATCCTGTGACTTTGATTAACTCATTTATTTAAAAGGTATTTTTAGTAGATTCTTTAGGATTATTTACATACAGGATCATGTCATCTGCAAATAAGGAGAGTTAGTTGTACTTTCTTCCCTTCCAAATTTGATGCCTTTACTTCTTCTTCTTACTTAATTGTACTTTTTAGAATCTCTAGTACAATGTTTAATAGAAGTGATGAGAACGTACCTCCTTGCTTTGTTTCTGATTTTAGGGGGAAAGGACTCAGACTTTCATCATTAGTATGTTAGCTCTAGATTTTTTATAGATGCTCTCCATCAGGTTGTGATCCTTCCTATTTCTAATTTGTTAGTAATTTTATAATGAGTGGGTCCTTTTTCTGCATCTTTTGAGATTATCATGTGTTTTCCTTCATTTGATTAATATGGTGTGTTATATTAATTAAACCAACCTTATATTACTGAGATAAATCCCTCTTGGTCATGGTAGATTATCCTTTTCACATGTTTCTGGATTCTGCATGTAACTTTTTTAGAATTTTTGTATCCACATTAATAAGGTATAGTTTTTCTCTAGTTTTCTTGTGATGTCTTTGGTATTCAGGTGATACTATCCTCATAGAATGAGTTTAAAGGGTTTTTTTTCTCATATTTTCTGAAAGAGATTGTGGAATATTGGTGTTTCTTTTTTAAATGTTTGATAGAATTCAACAATAAAGCCATCTAGACCTGAGCTTTTCTTTGTGGAAAGATTTTAAGTTACTAATTCAATTTCTTTACTTGTCCATTCAGATTTTCTATTTTTTCTTAAGTCAGTTTTGGTAATTTGTGTCTTCCTATTTTATCTAAGTTGTCTAATTTGCTGGATATGGTAGTTTAGTAGATTTCCTTATATTCTTTTAAATTATGTAAGGTCAGTATTGATTCTCCCCTTTCATTTCTGTAAAACCTCTCTTTCTTAGTCTAGGTAAAGTTTATCCATTTTTATTGATTTTTTTAAAGAACAAATTTTCATTCCTCTGATTTCCTCTCAACCTTTATTTTCTTCCTTATATTTGCCTTGGATTTAATTTGTTCTTCTGTTTATAGACTTTTAAGGTACAAGCCTAGATTATTGATTTATTTCTTATTTTCTAATATAGGTTATCTACAAGTAAAAATTTCCCTCTAAACACTGCTTTGCCTTTATGCCATGTTTTGTTTTTTAGTTTTCACTCAGTTCAAAGTATTTCTAAACTTCTTGTGATTTCTTCTTTGATACATTGATTATTGATAAATGTGTTATTTAATTTCTAATATTTGTAGATTGATTAAATTTCCTTCATTTGTTGATTTTTAATTTTATTTTATTGATATCGGAGAATATACTTTATATGATTTCAGTCTTTTAAAATATACTAAGACTAATTTTGTACCCTAGCATATGGTCCATCCTCAGAGATATTCCATGCATGCTTATAAATACTGTATATTCTGCTGTTGCTGGGTGGAATGTTCATTAATGTCAATTTGGTTAAGTTGTTTGACAGTGTGGTAGAAGTATTCTATATCAATGATGATTTTTAGTCTGGTTGTGGGAAACCGTGAGCCAGAAGACCCAGCAAAGCTACACTCAGATTCCTGACCCACAGAAACTGTGAGGGGAAATGTGAATTTTAATTTGGGGGGTAATATATTATGCAATAATAGTAATATATAACATTGCCTTATAGAATCTGACTCTTGCCTGCCACCCTGTCTGTCATAGTATGGGTTCTCCAAAAACCGGAGCTTGAAGCAAAACTTATATCCTAATGCTTCATTAAGGTTTGGGAGCTTGGGGAGATCAAAGCAAAACAAATACAAGATGGTTGGTGCATTAATAAGCTGGCCAAAGTTTTACCAAAGATATGTAGTTGCTGTCTCCAGAAAGAGCATATGAAACATTGCATTTCAAACAATCTGTCGTTTGGATTGAGCAGAAAACCATGGCCAAGCATATCTGGGTAGTCACATAGACTCAGTCCAGGAGACCATGTACTATAGCAAATCAGGTGGTAAACTAACCGTATTGTATGTGAATTCTTCATTTTCACAAAGGTATTTACCAGAGGTTTTTTTAATTGTCGTTAAAACAGAAGCCAGTTTGTAAAATGATTTGTCAACCATGTTCTAGAAAAATGTATAATAATTACCTTACCTACTATGGTTTGAATTGGCATTTATAACAAAGAAGCCATATTTTGGAAATGAATGTTCATTAGGCACTTTTGTCTTTTAATCAGTAGCAATGAGCAGAAAAGCATGGATGAACAATTCTGAAAAGTCACAAAAACTAGGTCCAATACACTATTTCTTTCTCTATCAGTCATTAAATTGTAAGAACATAAGAAGCCATTTTTCTTTCTTTCTTCATTTCCCATTCTCAGAATCTTTTTATTACTTGTCTTTTGTTTGAATCATCTATACCAATACTTCTACTTGTCACTGAGGTATTAGATCAAATGTCATCCCTTAGAGAGCTATTCCTTGTTTACCCTGACTAAAATACACCCTCACTCAGTCTTTATTCTTTTGCCCTATTTTATTTTTATTTTTTTTAAGACTTTATTTATTTGACAGAAAGAGAGAGAGAGAGAACAGCAGGGGGAGCAGTAGAGGGAGAGGGACAAGCAGAAGCAGGCTCTCCACTGAACAGGGAGCCTGACGCTGGGCTTGATCCCAGGACTCTGAGATCATGACCTGAGCTGAAGGCAGACTCAACCACCTGAGGCACCCAGGCACCCCAGCCCTATTTTATTTTTAAATCACATATCACTATCTGAAATTATCTTTTAAATATTTGTTTGTTTAAAGATTAATCCTCTGTAATACCCCTCAGGATGGGATAAAATATTTTCTGAATTAGTGAGTGGATAAACAATTTCAAGCTGCAAATAAACTGTAAATGAGTATCTGTTTCTAATGTCAACCTTTTATTTCATCCAAATTTCACTGAGTTTTTATTTGTATATTTTGGTTGTTGTTTTCTCCACACATTGTTGCTGTACATTAGTTTTAAGGATATGAGTAAAGTAGAGTGATGTCTACCTGCCACATTAAACTGAATTACATCAATTTTCTTTGATATTAAGAAAACTTAAAGATAGGACTGTGTTTTCAGTCCTATCTTTCTTTTTCTCTATTTTTCCTTCTGCTCTAATCCTTACATTTGACTCTATCTTCTTAATATTTGTCTTCCAACTCTATGACTAGTTTGAGGGACAGAAATTTGGGTATCCACTAAGATTAGCATTGATTTCATGCTTAAATTGCAAATTTAGTTTATCTGTAATCATTGCTTATTTCATACACCATTAACTTTATTGTGTTCAGTTCCCTTCTTATGACATTGTCTTAATTCAAAGAGGTCAACCCTTGTAATTTTTTGAGAATGACAGTTTCCTGAAATTGCTTCTGGATCCTACAACTTAATTTTAAAAGCACATCCAAAGAACGATGTCACAAGATGGCAAAATAAGAATCCCCTACTCATATTTTCCCTCAGCAACAATACTTAACAGCAGTCCACAGACAAAAGTGCCTTCAGCAAAGCTCTGGGATCCAAGTAGGAGACACTGAAACCCAGGTGAACTCTAGGACTGAGGAAAGCTAAATTGAAAAGGCAGGCCCTCACCCAGGCAGCTACTTCCTGACCCAACTAAAGACCCAGAAATAGCTCCATACCCAAGGACTTGTCTCAGCCCCATGTGGCAATGATCCTACTATAAGCATCACATGCCAAGGAACCCAGGAGGAGTCGCATCTACCCATGCATGAGTAAGAGGCACAAGGACCTTAGTTCCAGATGTAGACCCTGAAATGGCCCATGAATCAGCTGTGGTCCAGGAGTACCAGGAGGTAAGCACAACAAACTTAGACTATTTTGAAAGGGTCATGTGACTGAGCTCCAGCCCCTACCAGCAGCAGCCTAAAAACCATCCTGCTGGTACGGGTTTTTGAGAGGAGACACTCCCATCTTCACCAAAGTTTCAGAATGGGCCCCATAATCAGCTCCAGCCTCCCTCCCAGTCCCAGTCCCCAAGCAGTCCTTCCAGCCCTGGGACTTCGCAGGAAACTCTCTCACTTATGGTTGGGAGTCCAAAAAGGGCCCAATATTATGTGCTAGCCCCCTCCCAGCCTCAATCCCCTAAGAGTCCTGCCAACAAAAGGACCTGTTGGGAGACACTCCTGTCTGTACTCCCAGAGATCCTGAAAAACTCCTATACTTGGCTCCAGTCAAGAGCTGTCCAGCCCACTCAGGGATCTGGCAGGAGACATGCCCATCTGTGCCCCCAGAGCCAGGTCCTCAGATCTCAATCTTGGTTGTGGACCCTGAAACAGCAGAGGAACACAGTTCTAGCCATTCAAAGCCATGGTCAGAGCCATCCCTGACCACAAAGAGACTGACCCAGTGATCTGGCAAGAGCCCTCCTAGGAACTTAGTGGGAGTCACACCCATCCACACAACGGGTAACAGGATGCTGTCAAAACATCCAGTTGCGGGCCCTGAAGCAGATCTTTGTCCTACTGTCACCCTACAGAACGAGGTACTTGAGGCAATCCCATATAGGAACCAAACAGGATCCATACCCACCCAAGCTCCGGGTACAAGCCCAACAACCACAGATCCCACTACAGACTCAGCAAAAGCCTTGTAAACTGGCTCTAACCCAGCAACTGCCAATTCTGGAGGTAATCCCATCAGCCTAGGAATTGATAGATCTTAATCTGCAGAAACCACTCTGTAGAGACTAGAAGAGGTGTTTGCTCTTTTAAATGCCCAGATACCAATCAAAGGCTACATGGATCACAAAGAATCGGGCAACTATGACACCATGAAAGCAAACAAATAAAGCTAGAGTAACCAGTCACAAAAAATGGAGATCTATGAATTGCCTCACAAAAATTCAAAATAATCATCTTAAAGAAACTCAGTGAAATGCAAGAGAACACATATAGACAACTGAACAAAATCAGGAAAACATGTAAGAACAAAATGAAGTAATAAAGAAAGAAAAACCATCAAAAAGAACCAAAGAGAAATCCTAAAGTTGAATAAAACAATAACAGAAATGAGAAATTCAATAAAGGGCTTCAACATCGGAATCAATCATTCAAAATAAATACTAAGTGAACTGGAATACTGTTGATTTGAAATTAGCTAGTTATATGAACAAAAAGAAAAAAGAGTGAAGAAAGCCTACATGAATTATGGGACATCGTTAAGCAAATTAAATTCATATTATGAGATCCCTGAAGGAGAAAACAAGAGAGAAAGGAGTAGAAAGATTATTTAAAGAATAATAGATAAAAAATTTCCCAAATTTTGGAAGAAGTATAGACAAACAGGAACAGAAAGCTAAAATGACTTCAAGCAAGAACAACCTAAGATTGACCAGGACAAATTATAATCAAAATGTTAAAAGTCAAAGGAAAACTTTTGAAACAAAAATTGAAGATAAAAATTACTCATCACATATAAGGGACTCCACATACTGTTATCAGCAGATTTCTGTGCAAAAAATTTTGTAAGCCAGGAGAGAGTGAGATGATAAATTTAAAATGCTGAAAGAAAAAAAAAAATGTTGGATAAGAAAACTATTCATCGCAAAACGGTCCTTCAGAAAATAAGGAGATTTAAAGACATTCCCAGATAAATAAAAGCTAAGTGAGTTCAACACCTCTAGATCTGTCTTATAAGAAATACTACAGGGAAGATACGTTGGTTAGATTACATCTTTCTGCCCGTGGACGCCGCCGAGTAGGCATCGTTAAAGTCTCCCCTCCCACCACTGTCATGTCTAAGTCAGAGTGTCCCAAAGAGCCTGAACAGCTGCGGAAGCTTTTCATCGGAGGTTTGAGCTTTGAAACAACCGATGAGAGTCTGAGGAGCCATTTTGAGCAATGGGGAACACTTACAGACTGTGTGGTAATGAGAGATCCAAACACCAAGCGCTCCAGAGGCTTTGGGTTTGTTACGTATGCCACTGTGGAGGAGGTGGATGCAGCCATGAATGCAAGGCCACACAAGGTGGATGGAAGAGTTGTGGAACCAAAGAGGGCTGTCTCAAGAGAAGATTCTCAAAGACCTGGTGCCCACTTAACTGTGAAAAAGATTTTTGTTGGTGGCATTAAAGAAGACACTGAAGAACATCATCTAAGAGATTATTTTGAAAAGTATGGGAAAATTGAAGTGATCGAGACCATGACTGACCGAGGTAGTGGCAAAAAGAGAGGTTTTGCTTTTGAACATTTGATGACCATGACTCTGTAGACAAGATTGTCATTCAAAAATACCATACTGTGAATGGCCACAACTGTGAAGTAAGGAAAGCCCTCTCTAAGCAAGAGATGGCTAGTGCTTCAGCTAGCCAAAGAGGTCGAAGTGGTTCTGGAAACTTTGGTGGTGGTCGTGGAGGTGGTTTTGGTGGGAATGACAATTTTGGTCGTGGAAGGAACTTCAGTGGTCAAGGTGGCTTTGGTGGCAGTCGAGGTGATAGTGGATATGGTGGCAGTGGGGATGGCTATAACGGATTTGGTAATGATGGAAGCAACTTTGGTGGTGGCAGAAGCTATAATGATTTTGGCAATTACAACAATTAATCCTCAAATTTTGGACCCATGAAAGGAGGAAATTTTGGAGGCAGAAGCTCTGGCCCCTATGGTGGTGGAGGCCAATACTTTGTCAAACCACAAAACCAAGGTGGCTATGGTGGTTCCAGCAGCAGCAGGAGCTACAGCAGTGGCAGGAGGTTTTAATTATTGCCAGGAAACAAAGCTTAGCAGGAGAGGAGAGCCAGAGAAGTGACAGGAAAGCTACAGGTTACAACAGATTTGTGAACTCGGCCAAGCACAGTGGTGGCAGGGCCTAGCTGCTACAAAGAAGACATGTTTTAGACAGTACTCATGTGTATGGGCAAAAAACTCGAGGACTGTATTTGTGACTAATTGTATAATAGGTTATTTTAGTTTCTGTTCTGTGGAAAGTGTAAAGCATTCCAACAAAGGATTTTAATGTAGATTTTTTTTTTTTTGCACCCATGCTGTTGATTGCTAAATGTAATAGTCTGATCATGATGCTGAATAAATGTGTCTTTTTTAAAATGTGCTGTGTAAAGTTAGTCTACTCTGAAGCCATCTTGGTATACTACCCCAAAAGTGTGAAGTTAGAATTCCTTCAGGGTGATACCAGGTTCCATTCGAAATTGATTTGCAACCTGCTTGGGCACAGAAGCCATTGTCTCCACAAACCTTGGTGTAGTTGAACTGACAGTTAATGTGTTGTGACCTGGAGTTCACCATTAAAAGGGTCACTCAAGCAAAGTCCTGGAGTTTATTTGGTTATTAATATGATTGTTGGCACATCCTATGCAATATATCTAAATTGTATTATGGTATCAGATAAAATTATAGATGGGATTAAAGCTTGTGTATCATCCAAAAAAAAAAAAATACTACAGGGAGTTCATCAAATTCAATGAAAGGACACTAACTCATGAAAATATTTAAAGTACAAAACTCACTGGTAAATGTAAATATATACTCAAATTCAGAATACCCTAATACTGTAATGGTGGCAAAATACTTTTATCTCTAGTACAAAAGTTAACAGAAAATAGTCTTATAAAGTAAATATTGTTACAATGATTTGTTAAAGGATGCACAACATAAAAAGATGCAAAGTGTGATATTAATAGAACAAAATGTGGGGGAATTAAATAAGAATTAAAAATGTAGAGCTTTAGTATGTGATTGAAGATAAGTTATTATCAGCTTAAAATAGACTATTATGTGATGGGGATTAAGGACTGCACTTGTGATGAGCACCAGGTGTTGTATGGAAGCATTGGATCACTATGTTGTATGCCTGAAACTAACATTACACTTTATGTTAACTAACTGGGAATTTAATTAAAAACTTAAAAAAAATAAAAATACCTTACAATCCAACAATTGCACTATACTGGGTATTTACCCCAAGAATATAAAAACACTAATTCAAAGGGATACATGCACCCCTATGTTTATAGCAGCATTATTTACAATAGCCAAGATATGGAAGCAGCCTAAGTGTCCATTGATTGACGAATGGATAAAGAAGATGTGGCATATATATATATGCAATAGAATATTATTCAGCCATAAAAAAAAAATGAAATCTTGTCATTGCAATGACAAGGATGGAGCTAGAGTATAATGCTAAGCAAAATAAGTCAGATAGAGAAAGACAAATACCATATGATTTCATTCATATGTGGACTTTAAGAAATAAAACAAGCAAAGGTAAAAAAAAAATGAAAGAAAGAAGGGAGAGAATCAAATCAAGAAATAGACTTTTAATTATGAAGAACAAACTGATGGTTACCAGAGGGGAGTTGGGTGGGGCGATGGGTTAAATATGTGATGGAAATTAAGGAGTGCACTTACTGTGATGACCACAGGCTGATGTATGGAACTATCAGAATACTGAATTATTACATTGTATACCTAAAACTAATATAACACCGTATGTTAACTAACTGGAATTAAAATAAAAACTTAAAAAATAGACTATTATATCTATAAAATGTTTTATGTAAGCCTTATCACAATCACAAAGAAGAAACCTACAGTAGACACACAAAAGGTAAAGAGAAACAAATTAAAGCACATCACTACAAAAAATAAATCACAAAGGAAGACAGCAAGAGAGGATTAAAGGGAAAAAAGAACTAAAACAAACAAACAAACAAAACCAGAAAATGATTAACAAAATGGCAATAGAAAGTTCTTAACTATCAATAATTACTTTAAATGTAAATGGATTTTCTCTAACCAAAAGACACAGAGTGGAAAATGGATAAAAAGCAAAATCTAACAATAAGCTGGCTACAAGAAACTCAATTTACCTTTAAGGACATTCATAGGCTGAAAATAAAGGGAAGTAAAAAATATATTCCATGCAAATGGTAACCAAAAGACATCAGGGTTTGCTATACTTAAATCAGATAAAATAGACTTCCAATCAAATCTCACACACACACACACACACACACACACACGAAGAAAGTGAAGAGAATATAACACTTGTAACTATATATGCACCAAATATTGGAGTGCCTAAAATTTTAACTAAATATTGACAGACTGAAGGGATAAATAGACAGCAATTCAGTAATAGTAGAGGACTTCAATACCCTACCATTAACATTGGATAGATCAATCAGAAAGGAAATTAGGAAGAAAATAGCAGGCCTGAATAAAACTATAGACCAAATGGACCTTAAAGACATATATAGAACATTATGTCCAACAGAACAAAATACACATTCTTCTCAAACACACATGGAACATTCTCCACGATAAAACATATATTGGTCCACAAAGCAAGTCTTATGAAATTTAAAGGAATTGAAATAATATCTCATATCTTTTCCACACACAATGGTATGAAACCTCAGGAAAAAAACTGAAAAATTCACAAAATATGCAATTTAACACCATACTCCTGAAAAACCAATGGACCAAAGAAGAAAAAAAAGGAAATCAGAAAAGTATCTTAAAATAAATAAAAATAAAAAAACAACATACCAAAACATAGGGACATAGGAAAAGCAGTTCTAAGAGGTAAGTTTACAGCAATAAATGCCTACATTAAAAAAATCTCAAATAACCTAACTTTATCCCTAAAGGAATTAAAAAAGGAAAACAAACTAAGCCCCAACTTAGTAGAAAGAAAGAAATAACAAAGATCAGAGCAGAAATAAATGAAATAGAGACCAGACAAACAATAGGGACAAAAATCAATTAAACCAAGGGTTGAGCTTTGAAAAGATAAACAAAATGGCAAACCTTTAGCTAGACTAACCAAGAAAAACAGACAGGACTCAATAAAATAAAATTATGAAAGAAAGAGGAGACACTAAAATTGATACCATAGAAATATGAAGTATCATAAAAGGCTACTATAACAATTATCCACCTACAAACCTCATAACCCTTTAGAAGAAATGGCTAAATTCCTAGAAACAGACAACCTAGCAAGACTGAATCATGAAGAAATGGAAAACCTGAACAAACCAAACACAAGTAAAGAGACTGAATTTGTTATCAAAGCTTCTAACAAAGAAAAGACCAGAAGTAGATGGTTTCACAGGTGAATTCTATGAAATATTTAAAGAATTAATGCTAATCTTTCTCAACTCTCCCAAAAATTAAAAAGGAGGGAACACTCCCAAACTCATTTTACAATGCCCGCTTTACCCTGATGCCAAAGACAAATAAGGGAAGAAACAAGAAAAGACATTTACAGGCCAATATCCCTGATGAATATAGATGCAAACATTCTCAACAAAATATTGACACATCAAATTCAACAACCCATTAAAAGTATCATATACCATGATCAAGTGAGATTTACGCCTGGATGGAAGGATGATTCAACACACAGGAATCAATAAACATAATATACCCCATTAATATAATTAGGGGTAAAATTCATGTAATCCTCTAAAGTGATGCAGAAAAGACATCTGACAAAATTTGACACACTTTTATGACAAAAGCTTTCAACAGTTTGTGTATAGAACAAATATATATCAATATAATAAAAGCTATATATGACAAGCCTGAGCTAACAATTTTCAATAGTGAAAAGCTGAAATCTTTACCTGTCAGATCAAAAACAAAGTTGTCCATTCTTACCACTCCTGTGTAACATAGTACTAGAAGTCCTAGCCAGAGCAATTAGGTAAGAGAAAAGAATTAAAAGGCATCCAAATCAGAAAGGAATAAATAAAACTGTGGGGGAAATGGAAAGATGTTGGTCAAGGATACAAATTTTCAGCCATAAAATGAATCAGTCTGGGGATCTAATGTACAGCATGGTGACTAAAGTTAATAATATACTGTATACTTGAAAGTTTCTTACTAAATGTTGAATGTTCTTGCTATGTAATGAGGTGTATGCATTAACCTTATTGTAATCATTTCACAATATATACTTATATGAAATCATTACATTGTACACCTTAAACTTACACAATGTTATATGTCAATTATATCTCAATAAAGTTTGGGGAAAAAAATTTAAAGATAAAAGCATATTCTTACTCCAATCTTATGGACTTCTGCCATTTACCTTGTTCGGGAGTTTCTTTTTTCTTTAGGATTCCAGTTAATTGTTCTGGATACAGGAATTCTTTAAATACTTTCAATAAAGAGGGATTGGTCGATTGTAACAATAACTGAATTGCAAAGGAACAGCAGACTTTACCAGAAGACAGTGAAGAGAATTTAGTTAACAAAAACAAACAAACAAACAAAAAACTAATCTAACTTCTTGACCCCATGTGGTGTATGGTGTTAGAAAATAAGACCTGGGTGTTGCATGCAACTGATGAATTACTGAACTCTACATCGGAAACTAATAATATATTATATGTTGGCTAATTGATTTAAAGTAAAAAAGAAAAGAAAAGAAGACCTTAAGAGGGTTGCTTCAGGTGTATGTTGATTGCAGAAATATCTCAATGGGTACAAGAAAGATTTGTAATAAGATATAAAGATGGGAATTCAAGTCAGGAGAGAAGAATCATCAGGCATTATGTACATGAGAGTCCTGGAAATAACAGATTACTGAATGGACTAAAGTGTAAGAGGGGTCCAATGTGCTTGGATATAATACAGTGCAAAGGGCTGATAGGGTATTGACATGCTTCTCATCTCTTGGAAACAAGTATTTCAAGAAATTTAATGCTGAGCTACTATAAAATAGATTGCTTCTTACCAGATTGCTTCTTACCTTGCAATCTAGTGTGCAGCATTCCCCAGAACCACATTGTTTACCCTTTTTCTTTACACATATCCTAGGATCACAGCAGTCTTTATGTGTACAATTCTGTAAACAAATAGACAAATTCAAATGATATCTTCTCTCACATCAGTTATGATAATGTCTTTTAAGAAACTTGCCAATTTCATCTAAATTGCCAAATTCATTTACATAAAGTAGTTTTTAATATTCCTTATTTTAAAAATATGTAGGATGTGTAGTAAGTAATGGACCCTCTTCCATTCCTGATACTGGGAATTTCTTCTTTCTTTCATTTCTCCACCAGCACAGCAAGGGGTTTATCAAGTATATTGATTATTTTCAAAGCCCTGACTTTCATTGTCATTGATTTTCATTCTCTGATTTCTATCTCATTAATTTCTACTTTTATCTTTATCATTATTTCCTTCTTTTTACTTTAGATAAATTAACTTAGACTAATATTTTAGCTACCTTAAGTAGCATTCTAAATAATTTTAGACCTTTCTTCTTCAATATAAGCATTTATAGCTAGTGATATTCCTTGTAACACTGTTTTACCTGAATCCCATTGATTTTGATGTTCTGTTAAATTTGTATACTGTTATTTTTTTTTTAAGATTTTATTTATTTATTTGACAGAGAGAGACACAGCAAGAGAGGGAACACAAGCGGGGAGAGTGGGAGAGGGAGAAGCAGGCTTCCCGCGGAGCAGGGAGCCCGATGCGGGGCTCGATCCCAGGACCCTGGGATCATGACCTGAGCCGAAGGCAGACACTTAACGACTGAGCCACCCAGGCGCCCCTAAATTTGTATACTGTTAAAAATATATCCTAAAATTGCTTTTGTAATTTTTCTTTGAGCCAAGGGTCATTTAGAAGTGGTAGTTTAATTTCCAAATATTTAGGGGCTTTTCAAGATATTTTATTATTCTTGAATTCTAATTTAATTTTCAACACAAAATAAATATGTTGAGATTTATTTCATGCCTCAAATATTCTATCCTGATGAATATTCCAAGTTCTCTTGAATTTTTATATTTAAGCTGTTGAATATAGCGGCCTATAAATATCATCATATTAAGGTGATAGGTAGTTTTGTTCAGGTCTTCTATATCCTTACTGATTTTTTGTCTAGTTGTTCTATCAGTTACTGAGAGATGTGAAATAAATCTCCAAATATGATAGATTTGTCAGTTTCTCCCTTTAGTTCTGCCAGTGATTGCTTCATAAAATTTGAAGATTTAATGTGTGTTTATATATATATAAATGTATTTTTATAAATGTTTATATATTTATTATTGTTATATCCTCCTTTTGTATTTATCCTTTTTTTCACTTTGAAGCATTACTGTATCTTTATTTTATGTATTAATATAGTCAGTATAGCTCCTTGTATTTACTGTTTGCTTGTTATATCCTTTTCCATTCTATTATTTTCTATGATACAGAGTATTGGGGTTAAAATGTATCCCTTATTGATAGCGTGCAATTATTTCTTGATTTTTATCTAGTCTGACAACTTTTGCCTTTTGATAGAGTGTCTGGCCTATTTACATTTAATGTAATTGTTAACATGCATGTATTTCAATTTCTTATTGTGCTGTTTGTTTCTATTTATCTCACCTTGTTTTTCTTCCTCAATTCTTCCCTTCTTGTCTTATTTTGTGTTGATGAATATGTTTAATATTTACCCAGTAAATCTTCTATTGGCTTTTTTAGCTATATCTCTGTATAATTTTTCAATATTTGCTCTAAGATGTACAGTAAGTATCTTTTTTTTCATGGATTTTTTAAATTTTTATTGTTATGTTAATCACCATACATTACATCATTAGTTTTGGATGTAGTGTTCCATGATTCATTGTTTGTGCATAACACCCAGTGCTCCACGCAGAGCGTGCCCTCTTTAAGACCCATCACCAGGCTAACCCATCCTTCCACCCCTCTCCCCTCTGGAACCCTCAGTTTGTTTTTCAGAGTCCATTGTCTCTCATGATTCGTTTCCCCCTCCGATTTCCACCCCTTCATTCTTCCCCTCCTGCTATCTTCTTTTTTTCTTACCATATATTGCATTATTTGTTTCAGAGGTACAGATCTGGGATTCAACAGTCTTGCACAATTCACAGTGCTCACCATAGCACATACCCTCCCCAGTGTCTATCACCCAGCCACCCCATCCCTCCCACCCCACCCCCCACTCCAGCAACCCTCAGTTTGTTTCCTGAGATTAAGAATTCCTCATATCCGTGACGTCATATGATACATGTCTTTCTCTGATTGGTTTATTTCACTCAGCATAACCCCTCCACTTCTATCCACGTCGTTGCAAATGGCAAGATCTCATTCCTTTTGATGGCTGCATAATATTCCATTGTGTATATACACCACATCTTCTTTATCCATTCATCTGTTGATGGACATCTTGGCTCTTTCCACAGTTTGGCTATTGTGGACATTGCTGCTATAAACATCGGGGTGCACGTACCCCTTCGGGTCCCTACATTAGTATCTTTGGGGTAAATACCCAGTAGTGCAATTGCTGGATCATATGGTACCTCTATTTTCAACTTTTTGAGGAACCTCCATACTGTTTTCCAGAGTGGTTGCACCAGCTTGCATTCCCACCAACAGTGTAGGAGGGTTCCCCTTTCTCTGCATCCCCGCCAACATCTGTCATTTCCTGACTTGTTAATTTTAGCCATTCTGACTGGTGTGAGGTGGTATCTCATTGAGGTTTTGATTTGGATTTCCCTGATGCCGAGCGATGTTGAGCACTTTTTCATGTGTCTATTGGCCATTTGGATGTCTTCTTTGGAAAAATGTCTGTTCACGTCGTCTGCCCATTTCTTGATTGGATCATTTGTTCTTTGGGTGTTGAGTTTGATGAGTTCTTTATAGATTTTGGATACTAGCCCTTTATCTGAAATGTCATTTGCAAATATCTTCTCCCATTCTGTCAGTTGTCTTTTGGTTTTGTGGACTGTTTCTTTTGCTGTGCAAAAGCTTTTTATCTTGATGAAGTCCCAATAGTTCATTTTTGCCCTTGCTTCTCCTGCCTTTGGCGATGTTTCTAGGAAGAAGTTGCTGCGGCTGAGGTCGAAGAGGTTGCTGCCTGTGTTCTCCTTTAGGATGTTGATGGACTCTTGTCTCACATTGAGGTCTTTCAACCATTTGGAGTCTATTTTTGTGTGTGGTGTAAGGAAATGGTCCCGTTTCATTCTTCTGCATGTGGCTGTCCAATTTTCCCAACACCATTTGTTGAAGAAACTGTCTTTTTTCCATTGGACATTCTTCCCTGCTTTGTCAAAGATTAGTTGACCATAGAGTTGAGGGTCCATTTCTGGGCTCTCTCTTCTGTTCCATTGATCTATGTGTCTGTTTTTGTGCCAGTACCATACTGTCTAGATAATGACAGCTTTGTAATAGAGCTGGAAGTCCGGAATTGAGATGCCAACAGCTTTGCTTTTCTTTTTCAAGATTCCTCTGGCTATTCGAGGTCTTTTCTGGTTCCATACAGATTTTAGGATTATTTGCTCCATTGCTTTGAAAAAAGTGGATGGTATTTTGATGGGGATTGCATTGAATGTGTAGATTGCTCTAGGTAGCATTGACATCTTCACAATATTTGTTCTTCCAATCCATGAGCATGGAACGTTTTTCCATTTCTTTGTGTCTTCAATTTCTTTCATGAGTATTTTTGTTTGTCCTGGAAGCTTTTTATCTCTCCTTCTATTTTCAAGGATGACCTAGCTGGATATAGTATTCTTGGCTGCATATTTTTCTCATTTGGTGCTCTGAATATATCATGCCAGTCCTTTCTGGCCTGCCAGGTCTCTGTGGATAGGTCTGTTGCCAATCTAATGTTTCTACCATTGTAGGTTACATATCTCTTGTCCCAAGCTGCTTTCAGGATTTTCTCTTTGTCTCTGAGACTCGTAAGTTTTACTATGAGATGTCGGGGTGTTGACCTATTTTTATTGATTTTGAGAGGGGTTCTCTGTGCCTCCTGGATTTTGATGCCTGTTTCCTTCCCCAAATTAGGGAAGTTCTCTGCTATAATTTGCTCCAATATACCTTCTGCCCCTCTCTTTCTTCTTCTTCTGGGATCCCAATTATTCTGATGTTGTTTCATCTTATGGTATCGCTTATCTCTCGAATTCTGCCCTCGTGATCCAGTAGTTGTTTATCTCTCTTTTTCTCAGCTTCTTTATTTTCCATCATTTGGTCTTCTATATCACTGATTCTTTCTTCTGCCTCATTTATCCTAGCAGTTAGTGCCCCCATTTTTTATTGCACCTCATTAATAGCCTTTTTGATTTCAACTTGGTTAGATTTTAATTCTTTTAGT
Source organism: Halichoerus grypus (assembly GCF_964656455.1). NCBI lineage: Eukaryota > Metazoa > Chordata > Mammalia > Carnivora > Phocidae > Halichoerus > Halichoerus grypus. Next base: position 172,782,550 of record NC_135714.1, read on the forward strand.
TCTCCAGAAAGGGTTTCTCTGATAACTTCCAAGCTTTTTTCAAGCCCAGCTAGTATCTTTAAAATCATGATTCTGAACTCTAGATCCAACATCGTACTAATGTCTGTATTGAGTAGGTCCCTGGCAGTCGGTACTACCTCTTGTTCTTTTTGTTGAGGTGATTTTTTCTGTTTTGTCATTTTGTCCAGAGGTGAATAGATGAATGAGATAACAAAATGCTAACAGGGTAACAACGTCCCCAGAATATATACTCTAAACAAGTCAGAAAGACCTGAAACCAGGGGAAAGGGGAAAGAAAGAAAAAAGAAAAAGAAAGAAAAAGAAAAAGATAAAAACAAACAAAAACAGAACAAAACAAAAAAAACAGAATATGATTAAATATGATCAGCCTGTTGCATAGATCAGTGCCACACACTAGATTTTGGGTGTATTTTGGTCTGTTAGAAGAAAGTGCTTCCCAAATTTTTAAAGAAAGAAAAACTTATGTATGTACAAAAATAAGGGTTGATACGATGAAGGGATGGAATATGACTGTAAAGATGAAAATTTTAAAAAATTTTATAAAAGGAATTGATAAGAAGTTCTTTGAATAAAGAAAGAAGAGGATTTAAAAAAAAGAAAAGAAAAACGGAGAAAATGTGATCAGGCAGGAGACTAGAACAAAGCCATACACTACAGATTTAGGGTATATTTTGATCTGTTAGAAGAAACTGTATCTCAAAATTTTAAAGAGAGAACAACTTATATATATATGCCAAAAATAAGGGTAACTACTATGAAGGGATAGAATATGACTCTAAAAATGAAAAATAAAAATGTTTTTTTAAAAAAGGGGTGGATAAGATGTTGGTTGAAAAAGGGAAAAAGAAAAATTCAAAAAGAAAAAGACAGTTAAAAAAATTAACTTTGAAAGACTAAAGAATCAGGGGTAAAAAAGCCATGGATTCTATGTGCAGTATTCCCCTAGCGCTGGAGTTCTGCCGTTCTCACTGATCGGTAAACTTGGTCTTGGCTGGCTGTTCTTGCTGATCTTCTGGGGGAGGGGCCTGTTGCCGTGGTTCTCAAATGTCTTTGCCTGACACGGAATTGCCCCACCCTTGCCGGGTCGGGCTAAGTAATCTGCTCAGATTTGCTCTCGGGAGCTTTTGTTCCCTGCAAGCTTTCCGTACAGTTTTGGAGGCCGAGAGTGAAAATGGCGGCCTCCCAATCTCCGCCCCGAAGGAGCCGAGAACTCTGGCCCCGCTCCTCAGTGCACCCCCAGAGAAAAGCAGTCAGTCACTCCCGTCTCCCCGGTCTCCGGCCGCACTCCATGCTCACCCGGCCTGTGACCGCGCGTTTCTATCTCTGGCACCCAACCCCGGGTGGAGTCTCCAAACCCAGCAGATCCCCGCGGTGCGCTCCCGCACCTCTCCTCCCGGGGGGAGGAGGTGAGTCTCCCCGGATCTGCCGCTTGTTGGGTCCCTGCTGGAGGAGCAGTGGCCCGACTGTGCCGCGGATCACAGTTTATGGCAACCCCGAGCTGAGAGCCCGCGCCTGGGCTCCACCTCTGCAGCCGGCTTCCCTGCTCCGATACCTGGGAGCTCTGCCGCACTCAGGCACCCCCGGTCTTTCTGTGACCCCGAGGGTCCTGAGACCACACTGTCCCGCGAGGGTTCCACCCCCCGCTTAGCCACTGGAGTGACGTCCCTCAGCGGAGCCCACTTCTAAAAGTCCCGATTTTGTGCTCCATGGCTCTATCACTTGCCAGAAGCGGCCAACAGAGGCCCCCTCCCCTCGCCATCTATCTTCCCGAATATCGCCTCGGATTCACTTCTCCGCATGTCCTACCTTCCAGAAAGTGCTCAGTTTTCTGTTCAGAGAGTTGTTGCTATTCTTTTCTTCGATCTCCTGTTGAGTTCATAGGTGTTCAGAATGGTTTGATCCCTATCCAGCTGAATTCCTGAGACCAGAGGAAATCCAGGTCTCCTACTCCTCCGCCATCTTGCTCCACCCCCCTACAGTATCTTTAAAATACTATAATCTACTTAAAGTTAATACTGATTTTCTTCAGGTAAATTATAGAAACCTTGCAACAGCTTATCTCATTGTACCCTTCCATATTTAGTGCTGTTGTTGTTATTATATAGATGTAGGTATGTAGATACACACATATATACACATAATTGTGTATATGTGCATATGTATGTATATCTGTGTTTATATGCATATATACACATATGCATCCATAAACACAAACATAACTATACATGTGTATATGTGTACATATATACATGTAAATACATATTTATATGCACATATATGTATTATGTATATATGAATGCATAATGAATAAGTATATGTATTTACATATCTGTGCATGTATACAATGTAGTTAGTAAAATTAAGAGCAGAAAAGAAAAAGCATACATATAATTATTTATATTCACCCACATATTTACCAATTCCTGTGTTCATCCTCTTGTCGATCAGACTGATCATCTACTGCATTAGCACTTAAGCCTAAAACATTTTAAATTCATAGAATTTTCTGTAGTGCAAGTTTACTGTGACATATTGTCTCAGCTTTTGCTTAACTGAGACTTTATTTTCTTCCATTTTAAGGAATAATATCTTTGAGTATAGATACCTTGATTCTTGACTTTTTTTCTTTCAGCACTTTTAGTTTGTCATTTCAAAGTCAACTGACCTCCATTATTGGTTATAAGCCAGCTATATTTTGTATCATTGTATCCTGTACCTAATGTGTCTTTTTTTTAGGCTGAAATTAAGTTTTCTTTTTATCTTGGGACTTTGGGGGGGGTTTATTGATCTGTGTATAAAAGTGGATTTTTTTGTGTCTATCTGCTTATAGTTTTTTGTGTCTATCTGCTTATAGTTATAATGCTGAGCATCTTGGATCTGTAAGTAAATGTTTTCCTTCAAATTTGGAAAATAATCAGCATTATTCCTGCAGATATATTTTCTGCCACTTACTTTCTCTTTTCTTTATCTTGAAATCCTTACACCTACATTGGGTACTTAATATTTCCTCTCAGGTGTCTAAGGTTTTGTTATTTTTCTTCAACTCTTTTTCTCTCTGGTCCATAGATTATATGTTCTTATTGTTCTATTAATCAAGTTCATTGATTATTCTGCTTTTGGTCAAGTTCATTGATTCTTCTGCTTTTGTTTTATTTCATTTGTTGTACTTTTCACTTCTAGACTTTATATGTTTTTTTATATTTAACATATATCTGTTGAGATTCTCTAGCTGCTCACTCACTAAGATAATTTTTCCTTAAATTATTTGAACATAATTTCCTTTAATGCTCCTAATATATTCAAAATAACTACTGTGAAGTCTTTAACTGCTAAATATAATATCTTGGACTTTTCAGAGTCATTTTCCCTTAACTGCATAATTTCCTAAATATAGTTCACATTTTCCTAATTCTCTGAATGTCTAGTAAATTTTTGGTTAATAAGTTAAACATTATAGATGCAATGATATAACGCCTGTATTTAGCTGTCCTCTGGGTTTTTTTGTTTTTTGGTTTTTTTTTTTTTTTTTGTCTAGTAGGGAGTTAAGTAACCTGGGCACAAACTGTAAGCTTTGTCTCCCCTACAGTGTGCCACAGCTATCTCTGGTCAATTCATATGGCTTCCAACTGCTGAATTTTTAGCCTGATTCCCTGATGTAGTGTGACATTCAGCCAAGGATTTAGGTAGAGATAGCACTTAGATTTCAGAGTACAAACTATCTCTAATTTCCTTATTTCTTAAGATTCCTCTTTTATTTCCAATTGTAGTCCCAGTCTCAAACTCACAGGGCTCTCCTGGTTCCCCTGTGTTTTTTAAGGGTCTCACCCTACATTTTTTGCCCCATGGGGTATTTCTGGGCCATGCATATTTTAGCAGTCAGCCAAGTATGTGTAAAATTAATCATCAGATTTTAGGTTTTACCACTTTCACAGTTCTCTCACTTTCAGGGTTTTCCCTTTAAATTTCCAGTGGCTCTCATCTCTGAAATCTGTTCTCTCACACACTGAATCAGTAGAGCTGCAATTTTCCACAGCTATTTAATTCTGCCACAGCTGTGGAGGTAGAGGAGCACTCTTAGGCTAGAAAGACATAAACTCACAATCCTTACTAATTCCAGCTGCAATTTTTCAAGAGTAAACTCTCCTCTGGTTTCTTTCTTCTTTTAAATGTGTTCCAGTGCCATTAAATATATATATATATACACACACACACACACACACATTTATAATACATATATACATCTATATGTATATATATATGTATATACATGTATATATATATACATCTACAGATATATATATACATCTATATGTATACCTCAATATATAATGTATATCTTTATATGTTATTTATTTTAATAATATATAATATATATTACTATATTTTAAATAATATTTCATATTTTATAATTGCTATCTCAGAGTTTTCATATGACTACTTTATTGTCAATACCTCTTTATCATCTTTCATCTTTCTTTCAGTTTGATCTTAGTTGTACATTTTTATATTTTCTACAGGTGATAGATTTTTTAAAAAATACTTTTAATTGGCATCACCTGTCAATAGAAAACTTTTCACTTTATATAGCAAACAATGCATTTTGCTATTCCACTGGTAACAGTCTATTGCCTTTAGATTTTCCTGTCTGTTTTTGTCTGTTTTTGTTACTGCTTGTTGTTAAAGGTATATTTCTTCAACACCTTAGACAACCTTTGTGGTAACTAATTATGAATTTGGAGTTGACAGATACACTAAAGAATGTCAGAAGGCAATCTATGAAGGTAAAAGTTATCTAAAAGGCTTTTGCCGTCCACTTCAAAAAAAATAGCAAAATTAGGAAACTTAAAGGCTTCCATCTTCCCCAAAGTAGGTCTTTTTCAAATTTATTTTTCTAAAAGACAAGGTCTTCATCTTCTTTTTTACCTATTAAACACATATATACACATTTTTTACCTATATACACATATATATAGGAAATTTTTTAAAATTGAAAAAATTTCTACTAACCTCTACAGAGCCACAATCACACTGTTCACCTTGTTCCAATTGTCCATTGCCACATACCCTCCTCTGTCCTTGTTTATAAACTGGCATTTCAGGAAGGATGTTCTGAAGACATTCAAAGCCAGAATGTGAAGCTAAGTATTTAAAGTCATCCAAACTACAGGTGCTAAACTCCTTTACACCCCCAGACTGCCTAAAATATTTAAAAATATGGATATGACAAAAATTATTGCTGTATATCTCTGCATTTCCACTAATGTATGGTGTTTTGAAAAGAGGTCTAAAAAGCATTATGGAAAAAAATAAGCACATTTTAAAAATATTCATTGCATTGCAAAACATACTAATGTTTTACCACACTTTTTAAATTTCACCAAGAAAATTCTTGTAATAAAAATAATCCAAAATCTTTTTATTGCATTTCATCCTGTTTTAAACAAGACCTATTATTTATCTATCTTATGAACTTTATTAAATCTTTAAACATAAGAACTGTGTTCATTTTATTTACTTTCCCAATGACAAACAATCGAATTTTACATTTTAATCCTCAGTATTAACTTATTTTTTTAATATAATAAAATTCTTTTAATGACAATATAAACATCTTTGTATTAATTTTAATAGTACATTTTAGAGCTTTTGCTCAACATAATTGAACATTTGAAATAAAAACCTGTTGTTTGACACTGAAGAAATACAAATTAGGCAGTATGGAAGAAATGGATACATTCCTAGAAATATATAAACTACCAAAACTGAAACAGGAAGAAATTGAAAACCTGAACAGACCCATAACGAGCAAAGAAATAGAATCAGTAATCAAAGGATAAAATGAAATAATGAGAAAATATACTGAGCTGATTTGGTCACTGTTTGCAACATATTTACTGAGCATTCTCCTAGGCAACACGTATGTAGTAAAAAGTAGACCAAGTGCCTGTTAGGAGCAAAAAACCATGAACATCAGGAAAAAAATATATGAAACAAGTGGAATGGTAAAATGATGGGAAAAACCAACATAATATAGAAGGGAATAAAAGTTACTACTTTGGAAGAGAAGATCTTTATTAAAGAAAAAAACTATAGTTAACATCATACTTATCATGAAAAACTGAATGCTTTTCCCTTAAGATTGAGAACAAGGTAAAGAACACTCTCACCACAGTTGGACTGAAATATTTCAAATTCAGTTAGCAAGAAAAAGGAATTACATACAAATAGATGAAAAGGAAAAAATAAAATTGTTCTTCATGGATGACAAAATTTTGTTTATAGAAATTCTTAAGGAATCAACAAATCAAATCTGAAAATTCTAATGAGTTTAGCACGTTTGTACCACAAAAAGTCAATATACAAAAATGTTGGACATTGCTGCTATAAACATACTTTCATGAACTATGAATTGTGCTTTCATGTATTTTTTAACCAATCCATTTTTTAATTTTTAAATCCTTTTTTTTCTAAGAGAAAGAAAGCAGGGGAGGGGCAGAGGGAGGAGAGAGAGAGTCATTTTTTAATATGATTTTTTAAATTTAAATTCAAGTTACTTAACATGTAGTGTGTTGTTTCAGGGTTAGAATTTAGTAATTCATCAGTTGCATATAACACCCAGTGCATATAACATCAAGTGCCCTCCTTAATGTCCATCACCCAGTTACCCCATCCTCCCACCCAACGCCCCTCCAGCAACCTTCAGTTTGTTCTCTACAGATACGAGTCTCTTATGGTTTGCCCCTCTCTTTTTTATGTTATTTTATTTTTCCTTTCCTTCCCCTGTTCATCTGTTTTGTTTCTTAAATTCCACATCTGAGTGAAATCATATGATATTTGTCTTTCTCTGACTGACATATTTTGCTTAGCCTAATACCCTCTAGTTCCATCCATGTCTTCACAAATGGCAAGATTTCATTCTTTTTGATGGCTAAGTAATATTCCACCATATATATACAACAACTTCTTTATCCATTCATCTATTGATGGACATCTAGGCTCTTTCCATATTTTGGCTATTGTGGACATTGCTGCTATAAACATCGGGGTCCATGTGCCCCTTCAAATCACTATTTTTATATCCTTTTGATAAATACCTAGTAGTGCAATTGCTGGGTAGTAGGGTAGTTCTATTTTTAGGGTTTTGAGAAACCTTCATACTGCCTTCCAGAGTGGCTGCACCAGTTTGCATTCCCACCAACAGTGTAAGAGGGTTCCCCTTTCCCTTATCCTTACCAACATTTGTTGTTTCCTCAGTTGTTAATTTTAGCCATTCTGACAGGTTTGAAGCGGTATCTTGTTGTGGTTTTGATTTGTATTTCCCTGATGTCGAGTCATGTTGAGCACTTCTTCACGTGTCTGTTGGCCATTTCTATGTCTTCTTTGGAGAAATGCCTGTTCATATCTTCTGCCCATTTCTTGACTGGATTTTTTGTTCTTGGGGTGTTGTTTGATAAGTTCCTTATAGACTTTGGATACTAGCCCTTTATCTTTTTTTTTTTTTTAATTTAAATTTTTTTATTGTTATGTTAATCCCCATACATTACATCATTAGTTTTAGATATAGTGTTCCATGATTCATTGTTTGTGCATAACACCCAGTGCTCCATGCAGAACGTGCCCTCCTCAATACCCATCACCAGGCTAACCCATCCTCCCAACCCCCTCCCCTCTAGAACCCTCAGTTTGTTTTTCAGAGTCCATTGTCTCTCATGGTTCTTCTCCCCCTCCGATTTCCCCCCCTTCATTCTTCCCCTCCTGCTACATTCTTCTTCTTCTTTTTTTCTTTCTTAACATATATTGCATTATTTGTTTCAGAGGTACAGATCTGAGGTGGGAGGGATGGGGTGACTGGGTGATGGACACTGGGGAGGGTATGTGTTCTGGTAAGCGCTGTGAATAGCCCTTTATCTTATAAGACATTTGCAAATATCTTCTTCCATTTGGTAGGTTGCCTTTTAGTTTTGTCAACTGTTTCCTTTGACGTGCAAAAGCTTTTTATCTTGATGAAGTCCCAATAGTTCAATCTTGCTTTTGTTTCCCTTGCCTTTGGAGACGTGTCTATCAAAAAGTTGCTGCAGCCAAGGTCAAAGAGGTTGCTGCCTGTGTTCTCCTCTAGGATCTTGATGGATTCCTGTCTCACATTTAGGTTTTTCATCCATTTTGAGTCTATTTTTGTGTATTGTGTAAGAAAATGGTCCAGTTTCACTTCTGCATGTGGCTATCCAATTTTCCCAACACCATTTGTTGAAGAGACTGTCTTCTTTCCATTGGATATTTTTTCCTGCTTTGTCGAAGCCTAGTTGCCCATAGAGTTGAGGGTCTATTTCTGGGTTCTCTATTCTCTTCCATTGACCTATGTGTCTATTTTGTGCCAGTATCATACTTCTGCATTTGGCTGTCCAATTTTCCAAGCACCATTTATTGAAGAGACTGTCTTTTTTCCATTGGATATTTTTTTCCTGCTTTGTTGAAGATTAGTTGACCATAGAGTTGAGGGTCCATTTCTGGGCTCTCTATTCTGTTCTATTGATCTATGTGTCTGTTTTTCTGCCAGTACCATACTGTCTTGATGATTACAGCTTTGTAATACAGCTTGAAGTCTGGAATTGTCATGCCTCCAGCTGTGCATTTCTTTTTCAACATTACTTTGGCTGTTCAGGGTCTTTTCTGGTTGTATACAAATTTTAGGATTGTTTGTTCCAGCTCTGTGAAAAATGCTGGTTTTATTTTGATAGGGATTGCATTGAATGTGTAGATTGTTTTGGGTAGTATAGACATTTTAACAATATTTGTTCTTGCAATCCATGAGCATGGAATCTTTTTCCATTTTTTTGTGTCTTCCTCAATTTCTTTCATAAGCGTTTTATAGTTTTCAGAGTACAGATCCTTTACCTCTTTGGTTTGGTTTATTCCTAGGTATCTTATAGTTTTCAGTGCAATTGTAAATGGGATCAATTCCTTGATTTCTCATTCTTCTGACTCATTCTTAATGTATTGAAATGCAAGTAATTTCTGTGCATTGATTTTATATCCTGCCACTTTGCTGAATTCCTGTATGAGTTCTAGCAATTTTTGGATGGAGTCTTTTGGGTTTTACAAGTTTCACTATGATATGTCATGGGTATTGACCTGTTTTTGTTGATTTTGTGAGGAGTTCTCTGTGCCTCTTAGACTTGAATGCCTGTTTCCTTCCCCAGATTAGGGAAGTTCTCAGCTATAATTTGTTCAAATAAACCTTCTGTCCCTTTTCTTCTTTTGGTACTCCTATGATATGGATATCATTTCACTTTATGGAATTGCTGAGTTCCCTAAGTCTGCCTTCATGATCTAATAGTTTTCTCTCCCTCTTCTTTTCAGCTTCATTATTTTGCATAATTTTATCTTCTACATCACTGATTCACTCTTCTGTTTCATACATCCTTGTGTTTATGGCCTCCACTTGGGTTTGCATCTTGGTTTATAGCATTTTTAATTTTGGCCTGTCTAGATTTTAGTTATTTTATCTCTATAGTAAGGGATTCTCTAGTGTCTTCTATGCTTTTTTCAAGCTCAGCTAGTATCCTTATAATTGTTGTTTTAAATTCTAGTTCAAACATCTTATATCTATATTGATTAAATCCCTGGCCATGAGTTCTATCTCATGTTCTTTCTTTTGGGGTGAATTCCTCCATCTCATCATTTTGTCCAGAAAAAAAAAAAAGAAAAGAAAAAAGAATAAACAAATAACAACAACAAAGTAAAACAAAGAAAAACGGGGGGAAAAAAACAAGAAACCCAAAAAATACTAAATACTGGGTGTGTTTTGGTCTGCTTGTTAAACAATCTATGTCCCAAAATAAAAAAAATAAAATAAAATAAAATAAAAATAAACAAAAAAATTATATATATATATATACACACACACATATATGTAAAAATAAAAATTAAAAAATAAAAGATTTTAAAAGGAATTGTAAAATATAATAAATGAAAATAATAATAATAATAATAAAAGAATAAAAGTAAAAAGGAAGCTACATCCTATTTCCCCTAGAGCTAAAGCTTTCAGCACTCTGTGATTAGTAATCTTGGTGCCAGCTAGTTATTTGTGCTGGTCTTCTGGGGGAGAGGCCTGCTGTGCTGATTCTCAGGCTGACTTGTTTCTGTGGGAATGTGTCCCTAGGGCACAAGGGGGCTGCAGGGGTAGGTGTGTGTCGTCATGGCCTTCACTAGGTGGTGCTGTTTTGTTCCCTGAAGGCTTTCAGCACTGATGGTCAGGATGAAAATTGCTGTGCCCTGCTCTCTAGGCTCTGAGCTGAACGTTCGCACCCCCTACTCTTCAGTGAATCCTCACAGAAGAGCAATAAGTCACCCTACTTGTGTCCTCTGTTTCCATCTGAACTCTGTTCACCCTGCCCATGTCTGAGCTGTTTTATCTTAGGCATGCAACTGAGTTTCAAAACTCCAAATTTCAGGGACTCCTGTGGTGTGGACCTGCACTGTTTCTCTTGGGGAGGGTCTCACCATGCTTGCCGGCCATCCAGGAAAGCGGTTACACGACCATAAGGAAGTTCAGTTTATAGCAGAAAGCCAGCACGAAGACCAACTGCTCTCCTCTGGCTTCCTGGGTCCCATGCCTGGAAACAGCACATCACCTTGGCACCACCCATTCTTCCTGTGACCCAGGGGTTCCTCAGACCACACTGTCATTCCTGGGATTCCACCCATCTTCACAACCTGAGTACCTTTAAGCCAGGTACATTCCAGATAGTAGCAAACTTCCAAAGGTTCAGATTTTGTGCTCTGCATCTTCCAATACCTTGCAATAGCAGCCATAATTGGGCTCCTTCCCCACTGCTGGATCCACAGCTATATCTACCCCCAAGTGAACTTACACACCTCCTACCTTCCAAAAGGTGGTCACTTTTCTACTTATAGACTTACAGATTGTTTTCTCTCAGAACTCTGATTGATTTCTTGGGTGTTCAGAATGATTTGATAACTATCTAGCTGTGTTTGAGGGACAGGACAATCTCAGGGTCCCTCTACTCCTCTGCCATCTTAACTCCTCCCCCCCCCACACACCCTAACACCTTCCCCCAGAGAGAGAGAACCTTAAGCAGGCTCCACACCCAATGTGGAATAGGACCAGGGTCAATCTCACGATCCTGAGATCATGACCTGAGCCCAAATCAAGAGTCAGATGCTTAACCAACTGAGCCACCCAGGTGCCCCTTAATTTTTAAATTCTTGACATTACAGAACTAAACTGAAATTTATTAACACTCCACTCTTACACTTCTTATCAACATACAAAATTCATGAGCCAAAACTCAAAACAAATCTAAAACAAGAAAAAGCTTATAAAACTAAATATGGATCCCAGCATCAACAGCTTGAACAGAGAATGTGATTTTTAAATTCTTGGCAGATGATAAAGTTGTGTAGAAACTAAATACTTACAAATTATTTAAAGCCTGAAACCCCTGGCCAGAAATTACACAGTTGGATCACAGCAAAACAGCAGAAAGGTTGTAAGTGAACCTATACTGTTCTAGCTGTACCTCATATCCTTCTAAGAGGAAACCCCAGTATTGATTAGGTATTAGGCCAGACTAATACTGACAGGGGACCCAGTAATAGTAACCTGCCTACCAGAAAAGACTTCCACTGGATTGGCAGTACATAAAATGAACTAGCAATGAAAAATCTGAAAATGAAATTAAGAAAACAATGCTATTCATAATAGTAAAAAAATATATATTTAAGGATAAATCTAACAAAACAAGTACAAGAAATGTAAACTGTAAAAAACAATACATTGCTGAGAAAAATTAAAGAAAACCCAAATTAATAAAGACATATAAAAAATTGATAAATTATACTTCATCAAAATTAAAACATTTTCTTAAAAAAGGCACTATAAGGAAGAAATATTTGAAAATCATATATCTGGTAAAGAACTCATAGCCAGAATATATAAACAATTCTTAAAACTCAGTAAAACTGTGAAAATCTTTTTTCATTTTTTAAAATGGACAAAATTTTTTAATAGGATCTTCTTCAAAGAATATATACAAAGCTATTAAGCATGAAAATACATTCAACACCATTCAATATCATTAGCTTAGAGGGAAATGCAGATTAAAACCAATATAAAGTTACACTACATACCAACTAAAATGATCCAGATTGAACATACTGAGCATACCAAGTCTTGGTGTGGATAAACAGGACTGACCACATAATTTGGGGGAACCCAAGCAAAATGGAAATGTAGGGCCCCCTATTTATAAAGCAGGGAAATTGTATTACTAATGGCACTAAAATAAGATGTTTTTTCCTTTCTTCAGCAGTCTCTTTCTCAATGGGTCATGGTGTTATTTATTTACAATTTAATGTCTTTCTAAATAAAAAAATTATTAATTATTAATATGTATTATACTATTCATTCTTATATTGTACAATGCCAGTTTTAAATGCAAATATCAAAGCCTTTAGCTTTATGCAAAGTCACTGAAATTACACAGTTCATATGGTTTTTCCCCTAGAGGGTGCTTTCAAAATGGCAAGGGAAGAAAAATAGAAGCCAGACTCCAGAATGTAAGAATGAGGAAGAGAGTTCCACCAGGCATGGAGAGACCTGGGAGAGGGTTGGGCCTATTTTGGTGCATGTTCCATTGTACTTGAAAAGAATGTATTCTGTAGTTGTTGGGTATAGAGTTCTATAATTGTTAATTACTTCTGTTTGGTTAATAGAAGTATAAAAGTTCCTAACCAAAAAAAAAAACAAAACAAAACAAAATTTTTTAAAGGAATATGTACAATAAAGAAAATTATCTTACACTGCTTTAGGTGACATTGTGCAAACATCTCCTGAACAATGGCAAGTGTCAGGATCATCATAACTCAATCCCAGATTAAAGCCAAGCAACTGCACGATACTGACAGTGTATGACTCCAAGGATAAACCCTCTGGATACTAAATATAAGGAAAAAGAAAAGAATTAGCTAAGAATCCTATAGTATACTATGATAAATTTACTATAATAAAAAATTAGTGTATACTATGCTAAATAATATTATTAGTACATAAAATTCATTTTTAAAATCAATGCATCCAAGATGCCTATGTAAATGCAACTGTAGTAGAATTATATGAGCATAGGGATCATAGACTTATTAAACATGGATGAGTGAACACAATAGTTTAATTTCAAAATACTAATACTTAATGACAATACCAGCTACCTAAGCTAATCTAATAGAGTCTCAAACATCATATTGTATTGCTTCTTTGAGTTATTTTAAACAAAATGACTTTAATCTTTTATTTTAATAGTCAGTTTTACATTCTATTTGTAGTAGGCAGCCTAACATGGGTCCCAATGATATCTGCCTCCTGGCATCCATGTTCTTGTGTATTCCTACTCCGTTGTGTATAGGATGAACTTATTGACTTGCTTCTAATTAACTAAATGTAGCAAAACAGATGGCCATCATTTCTAAGATAGATTATAAAAAGACTGACTTCTTGGTTTCCTGTGGGATGTGGTAGAAGAAAAAAAATAAAAGAAAAAATAAAAGACTGACTTCTTGGATTCTATGTCTTACTCAATCTCTCTAGGTGAAGCCAGCTATGATGTCATGAAGTAAGCCTGAAGAGAGGTCCACATGCACGAGTTTGGAAACAGATTTTATGAGGTCTGCCACAGCCAAATTACTAAGTCTGGAAGCAAAATCTCTCCATGTTGAACCCTGAGATAACGACAGCCTTACTTGACACCTTGACTTCACCCACTTAGATTCTTGACCTACAGAACTGTATTGTTTTCATCTGCTAAGTTTTGGTATACTTTGTTACATAGCAACAGAAAATTAATAACCCTCAGTAGGTATTACTGTTCTCCTTTGGATCATTTCCAATTTCTACACAAATGTTTACAGAATCTTCATTCATAATTCCCAAAACTCGCAAGCAACCACGATGTCCTTCAATAGGTGAACAGATAAATAAACTGTGGCATATTTCAGACAATGGAATATTATTCAGCACTAAAAAGAAATGAGCTATGAAGTCATGAAAAGAAATGGAGAAAGCTTGAGTGCATATTACTAAGTGAAAAGGGCAAAGCTACATACTGTTATGATTCCAACTACATGAGATTCCAGAAAAAACAAAATTGTGGAGACAGTAAAAAGGTCTGTAGTTGCAGGCAGGGAGGGGAGAAATTAATAGGCAGAACACAGAGGATTTTTAGGGCATTGAAAACACTTCATATAATACTACCATGATGATAGATGCCTATCATCTTTTGTCCAAACTCATGTACAACACCAAGATTGAGCCCTAAGGTAAACAATGGACTTTGGGTGATTTTGATGGGTCAATGTAGGTTCATTCTTAGTAAAACATATACCATTCTGGTGAGGGATGTGGATAATGGGGGAGGCTGTGCATGTGTGGGGGCAGGTAGTATCTGGGTAATCTGTGTACCTTCCCCTCAGTTTTGTGGTGAACCTAAAACTCTTTTTAAAAAATAAGTCTTAAAAAAAGTGATAGGTTCCTGATGACCCAGGCTACAGCACTGTAAGCAGGTGGCAAGTAAAGAACAGTTCAGAGATGGTATCCATGATCCATGATGTGTCTTGCCTTCATGTATACAAAGACTCATTATATATGAGGTACTTTAATTTAGTTATGCTACTAAATCCTACAAGGATTCCTTATACTTCTACCTATGTTTCTCCCTTTTACTCTCATAATAAAATATTTTCTATGCTCTTTAGCACAACTTATGCCCTACTCTGTAAAAGTCTCCTCTTTTATTACCCCTAAAATTTGGTAATATGAATCAAATTGTATTAATGGGCTAATTGTATTAACAATGCCTTTGATTTTCTGTATTGTGAGGCTTTGATATCTGGGGCCTTTCCAATGCTAGACTGCCCCTCTCAGAGTTACCCAATTAAGATAGTAAACAACTTACCCACAAGTGTGCCTTTCAAATGCAAACCAGTCAACCTAGGGCCCATAAGCCATACCACCCCTTTGTCAGGCTCACATACTCTAAGCCACTCTCCACCTGCCAAAATCACATCAGAGACAGGTACCAGAAAACTAGGTACAGCCTCTATGCAAGAAAGCCTGCTGAAATTATTCAAACTAGCCAATCCTAAGACTGCTTACTTTGCCTTACCCATTCCTCCCTAAAGAAACAACAGAGGCTCTTGTCCACATTTCCCCCATGTTCCCTACACTGCCTGAACAACCCTCGTATGGCCCCTCATATGGCCCCTGCATGGCATGTCTTCTGTTTCTAGGGAACTGTATGTTAAACTTCTTCCTGCATGACAGTTATTACCATGTCTGTATGTCTTCCAATACCCGATGAAAATAAACTAGATTAGTTCTACTTTAGTTCAGTTAGTTTAGTCTAGTTAATTCAAACTAGACTACAACCAAATTAGTTGTAAATGTATACTATGAACTCTAGGACAACTGCTTAAGGAGCTCTTTTAAAAATATAATTGATGTGCTAAGAGAGGAGAGGAAATGGAATCCTATGAGATATACAATTAAAACCACAGAAGGCAAAAAAAAAAAAAGTGGGGAAGATTTAAAAAAGAAACAAGAAACTAGGGACAATGAATAGAAAATAGACAAAATTCAACATCCATTTATGATTAAAATCTCCAACAAAGTGGGTACAGAGGAAACATACCTTAACATAATA
The DNA here is from genome assembly GCF_964656455.1 of Halichoerus grypus. Taxonomy (NCBI): domain Eukaryota; kingdom Metazoa; phylum Chordata; class Mammalia; order Carnivora; family Phocidae; genus Halichoerus; species Halichoerus grypus. Next base: position 172,798,287 of record NC_135714.1, read on the forward strand.
AAGGCCATATTTGACAAGCCCACAGTTATCATACTCAAAGGTGAAAGACTGAAAGCTTTTCTTCTAAGAGCACAAACAAGACAAGGATCCCATTCCTACTACTTTTATTTAACATAGTATTGGAAATAAGCAAATAATGAACCTGGACCTGTATCTCACAGCACTTATAAATTAACTCAAAATGAACTAAATACTTAAATGTAAGAAGTGAAATCATAAAACTTAGAAGAAAACATAGTGAAAAAAATCTCCTTGACAGTGGTCTTAGTAATGATTTTATGGATATGACACCAAAACCACAAACAACAAAAGCTTCATTAATATAAAAGGTTCTGTACAACAAAAGAATCAATCAATAAAATGAAAAGGCAACTTAGAGATTAGGGAAAAATATTTTCAAACTATAGAACTAATAAGGGGTTAATATCCAAAATACATTAGAAGCTCATACAACTCACTACCAAAACCCAAGTAAGAATTCTTAATATATTAGGAACTCACAACTGATTAAGAAATGATCAAAGGGGAGTGCCTGGGAGGCTCAGTCAGTTGGGCATCGAACTCTTGATTTCAGCTCAGGTCATGATCTCAGGGTTGTGAGATCAAGCTCCATGTTGGGCTCTGTGCTCAGTGTGGAGTCTGCTTGGTCCTCTCCCTCTGTTCCTCCCCACCCCTCTCTCTCTCTTTCAAATAAATAAATAAATAAAACCTTAAAAAAAGAGAGAAATGGTCAAAGGACCTGAATAGAGATTTCTCCAAAGAGGATATCCAAATGGACAACAGGTATATGGAGAGATACACGCTCAGCATCACTAATCATCAGGGAATTACAAGTCAAAACCACAAGTGATATTACCTCACACCTATTAGAATGACTATTATCAAAGAGACAAGAGATAATAAATGCTGGTGGAGAAAATGGAACCCTTGTACACTGCTGATAAGTATGTAAATTGGTACCACCACTATGGAAAACAGTATGGAGATTCCTAAAAAAATTAAAAATAGAGCTATCATATGAATCATCAATTCCACTTCTGGGTATATATATCTGGAAAAAATAAAACCTCTGTCTCAGGAGACATTTGTACCCCATGTTCATTGCAGCCCTACTCACAATAGCCAAGATATGATAATAACCTAAGTGTCCACTGACAGATGAATGGATAAAGAAATTGTGTATATATATATATATATATATATATATACACACACATATATATATATATATTTATGACTGAATAATATATATTATTCAGTCATAAAAAAGAAGGAAATCCTCTCATTTGTGACAACATGGGTGAATCTTGAGGGCATTACACTAAGTCAAATAAGTCAGACAGAAAAGGACAAATACTATATGATCTCACTTATATGTGGAGTCTAACACAACCAAACTCTGAGAAACAGAGAACAGATTGTTGGTTGCTAGGGGTGGGAATGAATGAAAATGGTTAAAGAGTATAAGCTGCTAGTTTCTGAGGATGCAATGTACAGCATAATAACTATAGTTAACAATACTGTATTGTATATTTGAAAGTTGCTAAGAGAGTGATCTTAAAGGTTCTTATCACTCACACAAACACACACAAATGGCAACTGTGTGAGATGATGGATGTGTTCACTAACCTAACTGTGAAAACACTTCACAACATACACATATATCAAATCATTATGCTGTACATCTTAAACAATGTTATATGTCAATTATATCTCATTAAAGCTCGAAAAATAATAGATCTCATATATAAATTCATCACGGTTTGTGTACAAAAATATAAAAAAAGAGACTACATATGTATACACTAGCAGTGAAAAACTGGAAGATGAATTTAAACAATCAATACCAGTTACCACAGCATCAAGACATAAAAAATAGCTATGAATAAATTTAGCAGAAGATGTGAAAGCTCTACAAAGAATTTTTTAAAGACATCAGTAAATGGAGAGATAAACCATGTTAGTGGACACTGGAAGATCCAATGTTGTTATAACAAATTTCCCCTAATTCATTCATAAATTACACACCATCACTATCAAAATCTAAGTAAGCCTCTGTGTCTGTATGTGTGTGTCTGTGTGTAAACAGGAAAGTTGATTTTAAAATCTATATGAGAATGTAAAGTTTATACAGACAACATAGTATTGACAAAGAACAAAGTTGGAGGACTTTAACTATCTTGATTTCAAGACATTTAATAAAGCCGCCATATTCAAGGAAGTAATTCTTAACTTTAATTTTTTTCAATTCTTCACTTTAAAAAAAAAACTTTTAGAATATTATGATTGGTAGCTACCTTTCTGAAATCTAATCTTCAAACTGTTGCTGGTATAAACAAAAATAATTTATTTTTACATTTATATTTTAATTTTATACTGATATTTTTACAGTATTCTTGCTTAACTCATATATTTATCTTTTACATTTACAAATTTCTATTATAAAAATTGCAATCAAAATTAGTCTTAAGGATGGCATCAGGAAAACACTTATACTAACCACTTATATTCAATAATTCTTATCACCTGCTTTATTTGCTTTAAACACACACACACACACACATACACACACAGGGCGTGATCTAAAAATAAGTCCTTGGCAATGAAACATTGTTTTCTAGAATTAACAGTGATGAAGACCTGGACAATTTCTGATGGACACTCCTCAAGCTTTGGCTGAGGGAAGACCAAAAGCAGGGACTGATAATAAAGACAAATCCCTATGAAATGTCTGATTGTTCTCTCACCATGGTAACAACCCCCAGACTGGTTTTGGATTTATCTAATTAATCAATATGTAGTTTATAGGAATGATAAAAAGTACATAACAGAACTGATTTTAAATATCTAATCTGTCAATAACAATTTGCTTCATTGTACATGCTACTAAAACACAACTAACTGTACTCCTGACTCAGCATGAAAGTGCAGACTTCTTTTTCTGAAGTACTCTCAGTTAGTTCCTTTCCCTACTTTTTATACAAATTGTTGCAAAAGGAATATAACTGTAGTAGGAGCTCATTCTCACTTTTGCCAGAAAACAGTAATTATGAATATTTAATGGCTATTTCTTCCTCCAACAGTCTGCTCATCCAAAACATAAAATAAAGAATTGAATGCAATAATAAAATAATTACCTTAAAATAGAAAAAATAACAGTCACATAATAAAAAAGGACATGAATTTACACCAATTATTAATGTTGGGAGAAAAGCTGATATGTTTAATAATTAACATTAAAATTACACTAGTTGTGTAATAAATATCGATGCAAGCATGTCACTGTTCAAAACAATTAAATTTTTACTTGGGTCAAATATGTTTTTTAAGAACAATATGGCATTATAATCAGTTCAATTTACAGATTTTTCTCTTTTAAGATTATTTATTTGAGAGAGAGAGGAGGGGAGGGGCAGATGGAGATGGAGAGACAGAATATCAAGCAGACTCCCCTCTGAGCACGGAGCCCAAGGCGGGGCTCAATTTCACAACCCTGAGATCATGACCTGAGCCAAAATCAAGAGTTGGACCCTTAACGGACTGAGCCATCCAGGAGCCCCTAAATGTTCTATTCTTAAAAGCAATTACATACAGTTTAATATTTATGCTCCAAATTAGTAATATGAAAAACTATTAAAGGATGAGTAGACTAAGTAATATATTTATTCATGCTGTACAATATTTAGGAAATTTTAAAACATGAAAATAATGAGGAACTGGAAAATAATTACATACCAGAACGACTCCTACAGCCAAATTTTTATTACATATTTTTTCAGGAAATGTGGCTCCTAAAAAACTAGGATATTTCTTGAAGCTAAAAAATAATAATTTTCCTCAGAATTGCATATAAGAGTGATATAATTAATGACAATCATTTTCATAGCAACGAACATTATTAAACAATTACTGTGTCCTAAGCCTTTTGCTACTCTGAATTAAACTATTTAAATACATTTTTCTCAAACCACCAATGTTAAGAGTATTTCAATATTTTGTAAGTTTTAAATTTAATAAACATCTGGAAGTATAATAAAGATAAGGTTTAATAATTTATGCAAAAGGCTATTGCACTAATGTTTATAGTTTTTATTCTGGTTCCCTGTACATTTATAGCCCTAAAAATTAAATTTTCTGTGATCCCTTTATTCACTTGTTCATTAAAGATGAATCGATTTTTCTGTGCATTAGATTCTAGAGCATGTAACATTTCAATATATTCATGTTATTAAAAAATCAGATGAAGGACAAGAATGTAGAGGAAGCAAGTAGTATAACTTTACAAGCCAAAGGACATCAAAAAAATTATATCACTCATAATTAACCTCCTTAGTTATTTCAGTACTTTTATGTAATTTTACTTATATCAGGTAATTTCATGTCAGTTGATAAAAGTTTTTAAGTATCCACCAACATTAGCTCCTTGAGGACAAGGACTTTTAACTTACATATTTTTCCCATCCCGTGGTGTCTATCAAATTTATAGAACACAGTATTTATTCATTAAATGCTTATTTTTCATAATTAACATATGAAATCATTTTGGGTTATTCCTTTAATGCTACACAAATATGGAATACTGTACTCACGCAAATAAGTATGCAACCTGATGAGGTCGGAAGATATGTTTGTATTTCCATTCTAAAAATCTAGATAATATATTATTAGGATTCCCTGTAGTAGAAATTTTGTTTTTATTTGACCAGATTTCTATGGAAGATATTACAACTGTCAGTTTTAACTGGGAAAACATCTAAAAAACATAATAATAAATTTTAAATAAATTTGAACATTATATTAAACTTCCATAAAAATGCATATATTTAATTCAGTATTTTGATTATGAGAATTTCAACAGCACAGCAAAATGCTATACACATCAATACATATTACCTATACTTTTACAAAATACATATACAAAATAGTTTTTAAAAACTTACAGTGTTAACAAAGCCAATTATCTGAATAACCTTCTGTGTTACAGCCTTTATATCAGAGCCCATGTAATCAAACTGAAAAAGATAAATTATTTTTAGAAACTAGTGGATGCCATCAAGAATATATTACATACCCTTTATATGTATAATGTGCTATATTCTAAAGTAGTCATAGGGCTACATTCCAGGTAAAATTCAGGAAATCAATAATGATGTATAAATAATGATTTATAAAAATAAATAAATAAACTCAATTTACAACTTGATGTATATAAGAAGTAAATAAAATATTTAATAACACGATTTTAATGTTTAATGCACTCAACTTGTGGCATTACTTATTGTTTATAAAAATTCAATCATAAATTTTTTAATGTGGTATTTTAAAATGCACTTATTTCTAAAATAACAACATATAATCACAAACCAAAACATATAAGCACAATGAGGGGGGAAATCCTTAATGAGAGGTTCACTCTTAAAATGACTCTGGATACTGCTTTGGTATATTCCTTCACATCACCATGTAACTCATGTTCTAATTTTTTCTTTATTCCAATAAACTCTTTCTATGTCTAACTGCTTTAAAATGCCAAGACAATTGAAACAACAATGATGACATCAGGTATGTGAGCTTTGCTCTGGATTTTTCACTAGAAAACCTCAAATATTTCATCATTAAGTGTTCAGTTTAAGATGAGTATTCTATATCATGTTGAGAAAAAACTGTTTGTAAATCTTATTTACTAAAATTTTTATAAAAAATGGAGTTGAATTTTTATCAATAGCCATTTTGATACTGATTGACAATGGCTTTTGTCTTTTGACCTATTGATGCAATACATTTCATTAATACATTACTTAACACTAAACCATCATATTCCTTGATTAAAACATTACATTCTATTAATATACTATCAAAATTAATATAATATTTTGTTTAGGAGTTTATAGCTTTAATATGGACTCATTGCTCATGTGTTTGTATACGTGCACACACTTTGTCATAATTGAGTAAATTAATGTTGCTTAGTAAATATTAGAGCACTACTTAGAATTAAGTTGCATTTTTTTCCTACACCCTAAAATCATATTAGTATATGAATTATGTCTTCCAAAACACTTAAAAAGTTTCCTTTAAAACTATCTATACCTAACACAGGCAACTGGATCCATTAAAATTCTTTTTTTTTCAGCATTCTGTGATATAATTTATATATAACATTGTGTAAGTTTAAGGTATACAACATGATGATTTGACTTAAATTCTTATCTCCTTTGGAGAATTCATTAAATTTGCTTGTTTTAATCTTCTCCAAGGTCATAGTTATACCATGTTATTCTTTTCTAACATCATAACATGTTTTTGTTCTTTTTGCTTAATTATACTTTCTACACATTTATTTTTCTTTTCAACAACCAGCTTTTAAATTTACTTATTTTAATGTTTCTGTTTATCAACTTATGCTTTATTAATTGTTGCCTGTTCTCCTCATATTCATCTTGTTTTACAGTTTTAGAACTTAGTTTTTATACTATTCTTTGTGGTAGGCATTCTCCCTATTTAGCAATATTCAGCTCTATTCTAGTTCAGGTGCCCTTCCTTTTTAAATATAAGCATGGCCAGTTTATTCACTTTGGACAATGAAATGAGGACAGTGATAAATGTCACTTCTGAGAGAAAGTATTTCTCTACTGTGGCTCATGTCTATCTAGTTTGCTCTTCTACTGGCTTGGAATTTGGGGGCAAAAACCTATCAATATAGAAATATCAAAAATCCTAAGCATTTGGAATGCTGAGTCAACACGTGGAAGACAGCTGCCTGGAGAGTCACCCAGATCTATGGCTGACGTCACATGAACAAAAAATAAACAGTATTTAGCCATTAAGATTTTGTTTTTTTATTTTGGATGTCTGAATAATATTGCATGGTATACATATACCACATGTTTTAGATGTCCATTTATCAGTTGACGGACATTTGGGCTCTTTCCATAGTTTGGCTATTGCTGATAATGCTGCTGTAAACATTGGGGAGCAGGTGCCCCTTCAAATCTGTATTTTAGAGCTAGAGTGTATTTATACTAAGTGAAATAAGTCAGTCAGAGAAAGACGAATACCATATGATCTCACTCATATGTGGAATTTAAGAAAGAAAACAGATGAACATATGGGAAGGGGGAAAAGAAAAAAAGGAAAGAGGGAAACAATACATAAGTGACTCTTAATGATAAGAGAACAAGGGGCACCTGGGTAGCTCAGTCGGTTAAGTGTCTGCCTTCAGCTCAGGTCATGATCCCAGGGTTCTGGGATTGACCCCGCATCAGGTTCCCTGCTCATCCTGTTTCTCCTTCTCCCTCTGACCCTCCCCCAGCTCGTGCTGCCTCTCATGCTCTCTAGAAAAAAAAAGAAACAAACAAACAAATGATAGAGAAAAAACTGAGGGTTGATGGAGAGGGTGGGTGGAGGATGTGCTAGATAGATGATGGGTATTAAACAGGGCACTTGTGACGAGCGCTGGGTGTTACATGTAAATGATGAATTACTGAATTCTACTCTAGAAACCCATATTGCACTGTATGTTAACTAACAAAATTTAAATAATTTTTAAAAATGCAAAGAAATAGAAAAGGACCACATTAATTACCAAAATCAGGAATGAAAACGGAGACATTATAGTGATCCAGTAGTATGATATAGCAGGCTTGTACTGGTTCATTACAGCTGATTTTTTAATTTTCAATCCAATTTTTAAACAACTATTACTAAATTATGTACATTTTCAACTAAGTAAGTTAAATTAAAAACAAAGATAATAAATACTTTTAAAAAAGATCTTTTTATTATAGTGCAACCTAGCCTGCTGTGATTAATAATTATGCTCCAAGTTTTTTAATTATTGTAGAATTCATTAATTTCTAAACAGCTTATAATTATAGTTTTGTGTTTCCACTTTGTAAAAGTTATTCATGGTAGTATTTAAAACTTTTCATTCTATTATTTTTCCCTATCTCTTTTTATTCCTTATTGTTTTAGTATATTATGATAGAGTTTTGGCATATTGGTTTTTACTTTTACAAAATTATTGTTGTCTTCTTTATGACCTAGAAATGACTACTGATGCATCTATTTCCTACAGGCATCTTTAGATATTTGAATATATGTGGCACCCATTCAGAAGATACAAAGGTAAATAAGTGTTTAGTAAAGCTGGCAGCTGGCTAATAAATAATTTGATCTTTATATGTTAACATTTTTTTCCATATGCTAAAGGCTAAGAAAAATGCTTTAATGTGCTCCACTATAGTTTTGGGTTTTGTTACTTTCTTCTGAATATATCCAGAGGTTTTGTTTTTATAGTTTCTTCATAACTCACTTGTTAACTAAGTGTTCATTATTAGAAATGCATCTTTAACTTGAATTGTGTCTTTCAACATAAATATGCTCATTCTTCTACTTTAGGCTTTGTATCCTGAATTCTACTTTATCCGCTGGTAGTGCCATCTTGATCATCTTTTTGATTGACAATCCTGGCATATTTTTGATGGTTTTTTTAAAAATGTTTTATACTTAACACTGCCATTTTGTTTAAGCTGTCTCACAAATGTCAAAGAATCTGAGAATCTTTGCACTTTAAAAGGGATATTTAACCCACTCACATTACTATAATCAATGAAGCTGATCTATATTTTTTCTGTTTTCTTATTCATGTCCTTGTGGTATTTCCTTTTGACTTTTGTTATGTTATATGAGAATATTTGGGGGCTGATTTCAAAGTTATGCATTTGAAATTGTATATTCAGATATGTTTAAATGTTGTAAAACAAGTTTCTCCATTTTTATCCACCGGACCCACCTACACAAGAAGACCTCTGGTGAGGTGACAATAAAAAATTTCTAGGACTTATCAGGATTCAACGGTTTTTTTTCAAAATGCGTAATAACTCTTATTAGGAATTTGATGATTATGATTATGTAAATGACACAACACCACACTCTGCCAAGTGATTAGAGGCAACAGTGTATTTCTCTTTCTTTTTCACTGAGCTAAAGTCTGTGTAAATAATTTTTTTGAAATACCTATTTGTTGTTACTATACTCCAAAAATTTAGATCAACTTTATCGAGCTATAATTTACATACAATTACATTAAGGAGTCGATAATTTTGGTAAATACCACTTACTTTTTATGATGAAAAAATTCAACCCACAGAAAATTTAAAATTCAAAGACTACCCCAATATCCTTCAATTAGATTAATCTACTATTAATGTTAGACACATTTCTTTATATATATCTTTATCTAACTGTCTATGGAAGTGGATCTGGGCATACAATGTTCATTTTTCTGGACCATTTAAGATTAAGTAGCAAACACTTCAGCATGTAGTTCCTAAGAATAAGGATTTTCACCTGTTTGCCCACTACACCATTATCATGTGCAAGAAACAACATTAGTTCAATAATATCAAATATATTATTTACATATTTAATATCTAATGTTGAATACATAATATTCCCAGAGAGTGAAGCGAATCTGTAGCCCTGCCCATCACTGAATACAGCTTCCATCCAACCCTGCCAACAAAGAAACCCTAACTAGACTTCCCAGAAATCTTGGTAGCCCACCCTGCAGGCCCAGTTGGCAACACTTGAACAGAGACACCGGCAAGTGCTTTTGCATCTACAGAGCCAAGATGATGGTCCTTACTGGCCAGGAAGCTGAGGTTGCAATTCTGTCTGATTGGATCCACAGAGAAAGAGCATTCTAGTTGAGGGCTTGTTCTGCAGCCAAAACTGGCCATGAAACTAATTTACCAAGCTCCCCAAAGGTGAATACAGTTGCCAGCCCATCTGAGAAGGAAACTTAATTGGAGCTCCAGAAATCTGTGTATCCCATCTTGCAACTCCAATTAGAGCAACTCTTGAGCAGAGAACCCACCTGGTGGTCTTACCCATCTGCATAGCTAGGATGGTGGCCTGTCAGGCCAGGGAATTTGGCGCATAGTTCTGCCTAATTTGATTCCCAAACAAGGACAGAAAACAATTGTGTTCTGTATTGGGACACTACCACACGTGGAAACTAATTCATATCCCAGCTCACTGCTGAATACAGGCTTCATCCCACCCAACCACGAACCTACCAGAGCACACAGGATGCTACATAGTCCATCCTACAGCCCTGCTTACAATAGCACTTAAATAGAGAACATAGCCTTTGGCTTTCCACATCTGTAGAGCAAAACTAGTAGCCCCATCTGGCCAGGACATAGTGCTGCCTGACTTGGGTCCACAAACATAAGCTGTAGAAGCTATGAGGCTTATTCTGCTACCACACCAGGACAAGAACCTAATTCATAACCCTGCCTAATACTGAGTATATATCCAGTCCTGAAGACTAGGAAGTCTGATTAGAGAATCCAGACAACTGCAGAGCCTATCCTACAGCTTTGTTTGGGCAAGGAACTAAGCCAGCATTCCTACATAATTGTTCTCAGCCAGCAGCATCTACCCTCAACCACAAAGCTCAGTCAGTAGCCTCACCCAAAAATAGACATTGATAGCGAATACCACCTGCCCAAGGATGTTACCAGCTGATACACCCAGAGCTCAATTAAGCCAAATGGTGAATGACTATCTATGCCAAAGCAAACCTTTAATGTCTGGGGGAAAAAAAACACTTACTCAAATGGGAAGATATTGACATAAGGAATCGAGGATCATGAGAATTTGGAAAAACATGATAGCACCAAAAGAAACTAATAAAGCTCTAATAACTGACCACAATGATATAAAGATCTATAAACTATAAGAGAATTTAGAGTAATCACCTTAAAGAAGCTTAGTGAACCACAAGAACATACAAACAATGCATGAACAAAATGAAGAGTTCAACAAATAGAAACCATCAAAAAAAAAAAAAGACATCTTAGACCTGAAAAATACAATGACTGAACTGAAGAATTCAATAGAGAACTTCAAGAGCAGACTTGACCATGCAGAATAAAGAATCAGTGATCTACAAAATAGGGCATTTTAAATTATCCAGATGAGTGAAAAAACAAAGAATAAAAAAAATGAAGGAAGTCTACAAGACTTATGGGAAAAGTTAAAAAAAAAAAAACACACACACACACACAATATCTGCCATATAGGAAGCCAGAATGAGAAGAAAAGAAAAGGGGACAGAACATATATTTAAAGCAATAATGGCTGAGAACTTCCCAAACCTGGGAAAATGGACATCCAGATCTATGAGGCCTAAAATATGCAAAAATGGTTGAATCCAAATAGAGTTACCCCAAGACACATTATAATTAAATTGTCAAAAGTCATATCCACAATAGCCAAACTGTGGAAGGAGCCGAGATGCCCTTCAACAGATGAATGGATAAAGAAGACGTGGCTCATATATACAATGGAATATTACTCAGCCATCAGAAAGGATGAATACCCACCGTTGGCATCGACATGGATGGAACTGGAGGGGATTATCCTAAATGAAATAAGTCAAATAGAGAAAAGACAATTATCATATGGTTTCACTCATATATGGAACATAAGGAATAGCACAGAGGACATCAGGGGAAGGAAGGGAAAACTGAAGGGGTGGAAATCAGAGGGGGAGACGAACAATGAGAGACAATGGACTCTGGGAAATAATCTGAGGGTTTCACAGGGGAAGGGAGTGGGGGATGGGGTAGCCCAGTGATGGGTATTAAGGAGGGCACATGTTGTAATGAGCAATGGGTGTTATACGCAAATAATGAATCACTGAACACGAAAAAAAAAAAAAAAGTCACAGACAAATAATTTTGAAAGCAGCAGTATAAAAGCAATAAGTCACATACAAAAGAAGCCCTGTAAGACTATAGCAGATAATTTAACAGAAATTTTGCAGGCCAGGAAAGAATGAAATGATATAATCAAAATATTGAAAGGAAAAAAAACTGTCAACCAATAATATGACTGGACAAGCTGTCCTTCAAAAATGAAGGAGCGATAAAGACTTTCCTAAACAAACACGAACAGGGAATTCATCACAACTAAACCTGACATACAAGAAATGGTAAAGAGTTCTTTGAGTGAAACTGAAAAAACACTAATTAGCATCATTAAAACATATGAAGGCAGTATAAAACTATCTGGTAATGATAAACATATCCTTAAAGTCAGATTCTCTAATAGGGTAATGGTGGTATGTAATCACTAACAACTTTAGTTTAAAAATTAAAAAACAAACATATTAAATATAACCATAACTAAAATACTCTGTTATAGGATACACAGCATTAAAAATGTGTAAAGGGGGGGGCGGCCTGAGTGGCACAGTTGGTTAAGCATCTGACTCTTGGTTTTGGCTCAGGTCATGATCTCATGGGTCATGGGATTGAGCCCCATGTCAGGCTCTGCACTCAGCCAGAGTCTGCTTGAGATTCTCTCTCCTCTCCCTCTGCCCCTCCCTTGCTCATTCTCTCTCTCTCTCTCTCTTTCTCAAGCAAATAAATAAATAAATCTTTTTAAAAAATTTGTAAAATGTAACATCAACAACCTAAACTTAGAAGGTGAGAAGTAAAAATGTAAAGTTTAGGAATGCTATCAAAATCAAGCTATTATCAGTTTAAAATAGGGTATTAAAATTTTAACATACTTTATGTAAGCTTCATGGTAACCACAAGGGAAAAACATGTAGTAGTCACACAAAAGAACATGACAAAAAGGTCAAAGCATACTGATATCAAAAGTCATCAAATCACAAAAGACAGGAGGATAAGAAATAAGTAACAGTGTATCCACAAAATAGCCAGAATGCAATTAATAAACGGGCAATAATAAGTCCTTACCTAACAATAATTACTTTAAATGTAAATGGATTAAGTTCTCCAATCAAAAGAAATAGAATGGTTGAATGGATTTTTTTTAAAAGATCCAGTGATATGTTGCCTGCAAGAAACTTGCTTTAGCTTTAAAAACACAGGCATACTGAAGAGATAGAAAAAGAAATTTGAAGTTAGTGGTAACAAAAAACACAAACAGGGTTATCAACATTTATATCAGACAAAATATAATTTAAACTAAAAATGGTAAAAATAGACAAAGAAGTTTATCATATAATGACAAAGGAGGCCATCTATCAACAAAATAGAACAATTATAAATATTTATGCACCAAACATTGGAGTACTTAATATATAAAACAAATACTAAAAGAACTAAAAGAAGAAGTAAACACAATACAATAATAATTGGGGACTTTAATATCCCATTCTCAACAATGGGTAAATCATCCAGACATAGAATCAATAAGGAAATTTCAGATTTGAACACTATAGGCCAAACCTACCTAATAGACATGTACAACACATTCTTTCTGACAGCAGCAAAATATACATTCTTATCAAACAGAAATTGAACATTCTCTAAGATAGATCATATGTTAGGTCACAAAATAAGCCTCAACAAGTTCAAGAAAATTGAAATCATACCAAAAAACTTTCTCAGCCCAAGTAGTATGAAACTAAAAATCAAACAGGAAGAAAACTGTGAAACTCACAAACACATGAAAATTAAACAACACTCCTGAATGATCAATGGATCAAAGAAAAAAATAAAGAGGGTAAAAAGCACCCTGAGACAAACAAAAATGGAAACACAATATACCAAAATTTATGGGATATAGTGAAAGCAGTTCTAAGACAGAAGTTTATATCTATAAATGCATACATCAAAAATACTGAAAAACCTCAAATAAATAACATAATTTTGCACCCCAAAAAACTACAGAAAGCACTGTGAGAACCCCTGGTCATGCCCCCATCAGTTCCAGCTATCCTGCCAGGGTGGCCCTAGTGCAGAGTAGCAAGACCCCATGAGCCATACACACTACAGCTCCAGAAATGCAGCCAAACCTGCTAGGCACATGCAGTCCATACAGGGGACATTCCTATACAAGGCCACTCCTTCAAGATGGGGAGAGGTAGCTATTCTGCCTAATTCACACAAAATAAACTAAAATGAGGAGACAGAGGACTATGCTCAAAAAATAAAAATAAAAAAACACTTCAGTGAAACAGCAAAAGAACTAAACAAATGGATAAAGCAAATTACATGATAAAAAGTTCAAAATAATGGTCATAAATACTCACTGGATTTGAAAGAAGAGGATGATTCAGCAAAAAGACAGAAAATGTAAGAAAGAATCAATCGGAGGTGAAGAATACAATAACTGAAATGAAAAATACACTAGAGGAAATCAACAGAAGATTAGAGGATGCAGAATGGATCAGCAATCTGGAAGACAAGATAATGGAAAGCAATGAAGCTGAACAGTAAAAAGTAAGAATTTTCAAAAATGAGTGTAAGTTATGGGACATTTTGGGATGATATTAAGTGCACTAACATTTGCATTATAAGGGTCACAGGTGGAAAAGAGGAAAACGGGGACAGAATTCTTATTTAAAGATATAATAGGTGAAAAGTTTCCTAACTTGGGGAAGAAACATTTCCAGGAATTACAGAGAGCCCCAAACCAGATGGGGCTTAGAAATAACTAAAATTTCAAAGATTAAAGATAAAAACAAAATCTTAAAAGCAGCAAGAGAAAGCAACTAGTTACATAGAAGGGATACCTCATAAAGCTATTAGCTGATTTTTCAGCAGTAACTTTGTAGGCCAGAAGAGAGTGGTATGATATATTCAAAGTGCTGAAGGAAGAAAACCTACAACCAAGAATACTCTACCTGGCAAGATTATCATTCAGAATTGAGGGAGAGATCAGGAATTTCCCACACAAACAAAAGTTAAAATAGTCATCACCAGTAAATTACCCTTACAGGAAATGTTAAAAGGACTTCTTTAAGTGGAAAAGAAAAGGCCATAACTAGAAGCTAGAACATTATGAAAGAAAAGTACTTCACAAGTAAAAGCAAACATATGGTAAAAGTAGTAGAACAATCACTTAAAAAAACAGCATAAAGGTTAAAAGACAAAAGTAGTAAAATCAAGTGTGTCCAAAAATTAGTTAAGGGACTTCACCAAAAAAAAAAAAAATGTCAAATATATCATATACATAAAATGTGGAACAGTAAAAATGTAGTGCTTTTAGAATGTATTTGAACTTAAGCAGCCACCAACTTAATATAGACCACTATATACATAAGATGCTATATATGAACCTAATGGTAGCCACAAATCAAATATCTATAATAGATATACAAAAAAATAAAGAGAAAGGAATCCACATAATAACACTAAAGAAAGACATAAATCACAAGAGAGCAAGAGAAAAAGAAAAGAACAGAGAAGAACTACAAAAACAACCATAAAACAATTAACAAAATGGCAATCAGAACATACTTATCAATAATTACTTAAATGAAAATGATCTAACTTCTCCAATCAAAAGACATAGGGCGACTGAATGGATTTAAAAAACAAGACCCATCTATAGGCTGCTTAGAAGAGACTCATATTAGACCTAAAGATACATGCAGACTGAAAGAAGGGATGGAAAAATATTCCATGCAAATGGAAGTGAGAAAAAAGCTGGGGTGACAATACATATTTCAAACAAAATGACATTCAAACAAAGACTGTAACAAGACAAAATGAAGGGTGTTACTTAGTGATAAAGGGATCAATCCAACAAAAGGATATAGCAATTGTAAAAAATCTATGCATCAAACATAGGAGCACCTAAATATATGATGTACTATATGTGGGCTAATTGAACATAATAATAAAAAATATATAAAGCAAATATTAACAGACATAAGGGGAGAAATTGAAAGTAATACAATAGTAATAGGAGACTTGAACACCCACTTACATCAATGGATAAACCATCCAGACAGATAATCAATAAGGTCAAACACAAAATGACACATTTGACCATGTAACTTATAACACAGAACTTAACAGATGTATACAGAATATTTCATCCCAAAACAGCAAAATACACATTCTTTCCAAGTGCACATGGAACATTCTCCAGGATAAATCACATGTTAGGGCATAAAACAAGTCTTAATAAACTTAAGAAGACTGATGTCATATAAAGTATCATTTATGATCACAAAGGCATAAAAGTGGAAAGCAATTACAAGAAAAAAATAGAAAAACACAAATGCATCGAGGCTTAATAACTTGCTTTTAAGCAACAAATGTGTCAATGAAGAAATCAAAGAGGAAATTTTTTAAAATACCTGGAGACAAATGAAAATGGAAACACAATGATTCAAAATATTTCATGCACAGTCAGAGCAAAGAATGAAATTTATAGTGATGTAGTCATACCTAAAGATGCAAAAAAAAAAAAAAAAATCTCAAACACTCTAACCTTAAACCTAAAGGAACTACAAAAAGAAGAACAAAGCCCAAAGTTAGATGAAGTAACAAAATAATAAAGATCAGAATATAAATATATGAAATAAAGGGTTAAACAGGAAAAAGAAAAGCTCAGTGAAACTAAAAGCTTGAAACAATAAACAAAATTGATAAACCTTTAGCCAAACTCATGAAGAAAAAAAGAGAGAAAAAATAAAAGAAAAAATAAAAGAAATAACTTATGCCACATAAATACAAGCATAATAAGAGACTACAACAAAATTATGTACCAACAAATTTGACAACCTCAAAAAAATGGATAAATAACTAGAAATAAAATCTTCTGATACTGAAATAGGAATACAAAATCTGAATAAACCAATTGCTAGTGATGAAATTGAACTGATAATCAAAAAACTCCCAACAGACAAAAGTCCAAGACCAGATGGCTTCACAGGTGAATACTACTAAATATTGAAAGATTTAATACCTTTCCTTCTCAAACTATTCCAAAACTAGGAGAGAAGGGATGTTTCCAAATTCATTCGTCAAGGCTGATATTACACTAATATCAAAATCAGACAAAGACATTAGAAAAATAGAAAACTACAGGTCAATATCCCTGATGAACATAAATGCAAAAATCTTCAACAAATATTAGCAAATTGAACTCAACAATACATTAAAAGGATTGCTCACCATAATCAAATGGGATTTATTCCATGATACAAGGATGGTTGATCCACAAATCAAATCAATCAGCATGATACACCACATTAACAAAGTGCAAGATAAAAATCATATAATATCTCAATAGATGCAGGAAAAACATTTGACAAAATTCAACATCTGTTGATGATAAAAACTCTCAATAAAGTGGGATTAGGCAGAACATACCTCAACATAATAAAGGCCATACATGAAAAATCTCACAGCTAATATCAGACTCAATGGCAAAAAACTGAAAGCTTTTCTAACATCAGACACAAGACAAGGATGTCTACTCTTGCCACTTTTAATCAACATAGTACTGGAAGTCCTAGCCATAGCAATTGGACAAGAAAAAGAAATAAAAGGCATCCAAACTGATAAGTGAGAAGTAAAACACTATTTGCAGAGGACATGATAGTCTCTACAGAAAACCCTAAAGATCCACCAAACTAATAGTATTAATAAGTGAATTCAGTAAAGCAGCAAGATACAAAATTAATATACAAAAATCTGTTGCATTTCTATACTCATAAGAAGTAGCAGAGGAAAAAATGTAAAAAAAAAAAAAAACCAATCCCATGTACAACTGCATCAAAAATAACAAAATACAAGTGGGTGGGTAGCTAAGATGGTGGAGTAGTAGGAGGACTCTAGGCTTGCTTCCTCCCTCGAACACAGCTAGATAAATATCAAATCATTCTGAGTACCCAAGAAATTGATCTGAGCACTGACAGAACAAACTGCACAACTAGAGAGGGAGAAGAGGCCACATCGTGGAAGGTAGGGGGTGCAGAGATGTGGTTTGGGGGGGAAAATGGATTGCAGGTGCTGTGGAAGGGAGCCCTGGTCACTGAGAGAGGTGAGAGAGAAAGAGAAAGAGAGAGAGAGGAGGGCACGGGACAGCAGAAAGAAAACACTTCCCCAAAGTCACTGAAAGGGAAAAAGAGAGGGGCTGATTTTTGTGTTTTTACAACCAGCGGTGCTCAAAGATTAAGGTTTTAGAGGTCCACAGCATGGCCAGTGTGGAGCCCTGAGGGTGTTGCAGTGCTACTACGGAGAAGAAATGCAGATTGCCTGGGGACATACAGCGTGATCTGAGGATGCCCTGGGACACACTGGGAGAGATGGTTCCCTCTTCTTGGAGCGCATCTGGGAGAGGTGGCATTGCCCCTCTGGGGACAAAAGAGCTGGTGGGTGCCATTTCCCTCCCCCATCCCTCACCATAGGTGCAAAAACACCTGCTGATGGCAGCTAACCTGGACACTGGCTCTTTATTCCAATATGCTCTGTTCCATGCTCCTGTGCTTTGGTGCAACTGCCCTTCTGGGTCAAACCTGTATCAGTCCCAGCATGGTGAGATCTTCCCCTAGAGGACCAGTGCCAGTCACCACCATGCCAGATCCCTAATGTTTGGAGTTTTAAAACTCAACCAGCCTGCCTGGGATAGAGCCCAAGGTGTACTATGTTACTATGCAGGCAGGTAGCCCAGACACAGAGAGTGTGAAGGCAGCGATCTGAGGGACACCTGGGACACACAATGGGAGAATGTTCACTCTTCTGGGAGGGCTTCCCAGACAGCAGTAAGCATGAATTCCCCTCTCTGGGGACAAAGGAACTGTCATTTCCCTCCCCTGCCCCTCAGCATAAACTAACTTCAGTAAGTAGCACAACACCAAGAGTGGTGGCCTAAAATGGTAACATCAGCCCTGCCCCCCTGCACTCTGCAGGTACTGCTTTTCTTGGGAAAGTGTGCCTGAGAACACCAACACAGTGGGAGAGCATAGAACCTTCCGCTGCAGACTAGCTCAAACCACCCCCCACGCACCATGTCTACTGACCATAGGGTTCTACAAAGCTTCAGATCTAGTGGAAATAGCATCAGGTCTCTTTTAACAAGCAGACCAAAGCACACCTAGTTAAGCTTGCCACACACTGAGTAAGGTCCATATACTCCCCACTGCAGGCAAGGAGATACTCTGCAGAGGACTGACCTGAGGAAAAAAGCAGCCAAAACACAGCAGCAGAGTGCACATAGCACACACCAGAGACAATTCCTGAAGTACCAGGTCCTGGACAGTATATGACTTCTTCTTCATAAAGCCATTACTCTTGAGAGCAGGAAACATAGCAGGATTTCCTAATATACAGAAAAAGACAGAGACCTAGACAAAATGCCAAAATGGAGGAATTCATCCCAAATGAAAGAAGAAAAGGCCACAGTCAGGGATCTAATCAAAACAGATATATGTAATATGGCTGATGGAGAATTTAATGTAATAATCATAAGGATACCAGCTGGGCTTGAGAAAAGCATAGAAGACACCAGGGAGTCCCTTACTGGAGACATATAAGATCTAAAAACTAGTCAGGCTGAAATGAGAAATGCAATAACTGAGATTTGAAACCAACTGGATGTAATGAACACAAGGATGGAAGAACCAGAGGAACAAATAAGTGATATGAAAGATGAAATTATGGAAAATAATGAAGCTGAGGAGATGAACCATGAAAGACTACGGACTCTGAGAAACAAACTGAGGGTTTTAGAGGGGAGGGGGGTGGGGGGATGGGTTAGCCTGGTGATGGGTATTAAAGAGGGCATGTACTGAATGGAGCACTGAGTGTTATATGCAAACAATGAATCATGGGACACTACATCAAAAACTAATGATGTAATGTATGGTGATTAACATAACATAATAAAATAAAATAAAAATAAATAAAAATTTAAAAAAAGAAAGAAAATAATGAAGCTGAAAAGAAGAAGGAAAGAAAAGTATTGAATCATGAAGGTAGACTTAGGGAACTCAGTGACTCCTTAAGCATAATAACGTTCATATCATAGGAGTCCCAGAAGACGAAGAGAGGGAAAAGGGGGCAAAAGGCTTATTTGAGGAAATTATAGCTGAAAACATCCCTAATCTGTGGAAGGAAATAGACATCCAAATCCAGTAGGTACAGAGAGCTCCCATTCAAATCAACTAACGCAGGCCAACACCAAGACATAGCATAGTTAAATCTGCAAAATATAGAGATAAAGAAAAAATCCTAAACAAAAGAAGTCACTAACTTACAGGGGAAGACAAATAAGGTTAGCAGCAGATCTAGCCACAGAAACGTAGCAGGCAAGAAGACAGTGGCATTGACATATTCAACATGCTGAATGGAAAAAATATGCACCCAAGAATACTCTATCCAGCAAGGTTGTCGTTCAGAATAGGAGAGACAAAGAGTTTCCCAGACAAACAAAAACTAGAGTCATGACCACTAAACCAGCCCTGCAAGAAATATTAAAGGGGACTCTTTGACAGCAAAGCAAAGACCAAAGGTGACCAAGACAGAAAGAAACAGAGAACATCTCTAGAAACAATGACAGAACAAGTAAGAAAATGGTACTTAATTCATATTTATCAATAATTACTCTGACTTTAAATGGACTAAATGCTGCAA
This sequence comes from Halichoerus grypus, assembly GCF_964656455.1. Taxonomy (NCBI): domain Eukaryota; kingdom Metazoa; phylum Chordata; class Mammalia; order Carnivora; family Phocidae; genus Halichoerus; species Halichoerus grypus. Next base: position 172,818,710 of record NC_135714.1, read on the forward strand.
TCAAAAGACACAGGGTGTCAGAATGGATTAAAAAAAAACAAGATCCATCTATATGCTGCCTAGAAGAGACTGATTATAGATATAAAGACACATGTAGATTGAAAGTGAGGGGATGGAGAAATATTTACCATTCAAATGGATGTCAAAAAAAGCCAGAGTACCAATACTTATATCAGACACTAGATCTTAAGTCAAAGACTATAAAAAGAGATGAAGAAGGGCACAACATCCTAATTAAGGGGTCTACCCAACAAGAAGATCTAATAATTGTAAATATTTATGCCCACAACTTGGGAGTACCCACATCTATAAAACAATTAATAACAAACATAAGGGAACTCATTGATAATAATACAATAATAATAGGGGACATTAACATCCCACTTGCACCAATGGACAGATCATCAAAGCAGAAAATCAACAAGGAAACAAAGGTTTTGAATGACACAATGGACCAAATGGACTTAACACATATAGTCAGAACATTTCATCCTAAAGCAACAGAATACACATTCTTTTCCAGTGCACATGGAACAGTCTCCAGAATAGATCACATACTGGACATAAATTCAGCCCTCAGCAAGTACAAAAAAAAGGATGGAGATCATCCCATGCATATTTTCAGACCATGGTGCTATGAAACTTGAAGTTAACCATAAGAAAAACTTAGGAAAGACCACAAACATATGGAGGTTAAAGAACATCCTACTAAAGAATGAATGAGTTAACCACGAAATTAAAGAAGAAATAAAAAAAAACATATGGAAACAAACAAAAATGGAAACACAACAGTCTAAAACCTTTGGGATGCAGAAAAGGCAGTCCTAAGAGGAAAGTATATAGCAATACAGGCCTACCTCAAAAATCAAGAAAAATCTCAAATACACAATCTAACCTTACACTTAAAGGAGCTAGAAAAAGAACAAAAAATAAAGGCTAAAGCCAGCAGAAGAAGGGAAATATTAAAGATTAGAGCAAAAATAAATGATATAAAAAACAAAAAAGAGTAGAACAGATTAATGAAACCAGAAGCTTGTTCTTTGAAAAAATTAATAAAATTGGTAAACTCCTAGCCATCCTTATCAAAAAAAATAAAGAATGCAAATAAATAAAATAATAAATGAGAGAGGAAAAATCACAACCAATACCACAGAAATACAAATAATTATAAGAGAATATTATGAGAAATTATATGCTAAAAAATTAGGCAATTAGGAAGAAATGGATCAATTCCTAGAAACATATAAACTACTAAAACTGAAACAGGAAGAATTAGAAAACTTGAACAGACCAATAACCAGCAAAGAAATCAAATCAGTAACCAAAAATCTCCCAATAAACAAAAATTCCAGAGCCAGAGCTTCACAGGGGAATTCTACCAAACATATAAACAAGAGTTAAATACCTATTCTTCCCAAACTATTCCAAACAGTAGATGTGGAAGGAAAACTTCCAAGCTCAATCTATGAAGCCAGCATTACCCTGATTGCAAAACCAGAGAAAGACTCCACTGAAAAAGAGAACTGCAGGACAACATCCCTGAAGAACATGGATACAAAAATTCTCAGCAAAATACTAGCAAATCAAATCCAACAGTGCATTAAAAAAAAAAAAATCACCACAGTCAAGCGGAATTTATTCCTGGGCTGCAAGTGTGGTTCAATATTCACAAATCAATGTGATACACCACATTAGTAAAAGAAAGAATAAGAACCATATGATCCTCTCAACAGATGCAGAAAAAACATTTGACAAAGTACAGCATCCATTCTTGATGAAAACCACCAACAAAGTAGGGATATAATGAACATACCTCAAGATCATAAAGGCCATATACAAAAAACCCACAGCTAATATCATCTTCAATGATGAAAAACTGAGAGCTTTTCCTCTGTGGTCAGGAATAAGGCAGGAATGTCCACTTTCACCACTGTTATTTAAAAAGTATTGGAAGTCCTATCCTCAGCAATCAGACAACAAAAAGAAATAAAAGGCATCCAAATCGGCAAGGAAGAAGTAAAACTTCCACTGTTTGCAGACGACATGATACTCTATGTAGAAAACCCAAAAGATTCCACCAAAAAATTACTAGAACTGATACACAAATTCAGTAAAGTCCCAGGATACAAAATCAATGTAGAGAAATCTGTTGCATTTCTATACACCAATGATGAAGCAGCAGAAAGAGAAATCAAGGAATCAATCCCATTTACAATTGCACCAAAAACCATAAGATACCTAGGAATAAGCCTAACCAAAGAGGGAAAAGATCTATACTCTGAAAACTATACAAAACTTATGAAAGAAATTGAAGATGACACAATGAAGTAGAAAAACATTCCATGCTCATGGATTAGAAGAAGAAATATTGTTAAAATGTCTATAGTGCCTGAAGCAATCTGTACATTTAATGCAATCCTTATCAAAACACCAATAGCATTTTTCACAGAGCTGGAACAAACAATCTCAAAATTTGTATGGAACCACAAAAGACCCTGAATAGCAAAAGCAATCTTGAAAAATAAAAGCAAGCTGGAAGCATCACAATTCCAGACTTCAAGTTATATTACAAAGCTGTAGTCATCAAGACAATATGGTACTGGCACAAAAATAGACACAGAGATCAATGGAACAGAATAGAAAACCCAGAAATGCACTCACAACTATATGATCAACTAATCTCCAAAAAGCAGGAAAAAGTATCTAATAGGAAAAAGACAGCTTCTTCAACAGTGGTGCTGGGAAAACAGGACAGCAACACTCAAAAGAATGAAACTGGACCACTTCCTTACACCATACACAAAAATAAATTCAAAATGAATGAAAGACCTAATTTGAGACAGAAAATCATCAAAATTCTAGAGAAAAACACAGGCAGCAACCTCTTTGACATCAGCTGTAGCAACTTCTTACTAGATACATCTCCAGAAGCAAGGGAAATAAAAGCAAAAATGAACTATTGGTACTTCATCAAAATAAAAAGCTTCTGTACAGTGAAGGAAATAATCAACAAAACTAAAAGGCAACCTCCAGAATGGGAGAAGATATTTGCAAATGACATATCTGATAAAGCGTAAGTATCCAAAATCTATAAAGAACTTATCAAACTCAACGCCCAAAAAATGAATAACCCAGTGAAAAAATGGGCAGAAGACATGAATAGATATTCTTCCAAAGAGAACATTCAGATGGCTAATGGACACATGAAAAGATGCTCAACATCACTCATCATCAGGGAAATACAAATCAAAACCACAATGAGATACCACCTCACACCAATCAGAACGGCTAAAATGAACAACTCAGGAAACAACAGATGTTGGCAAGATGCAGAGAAAGGGGAACTCTCTTACACTGTTGGTGGGAATGCAAAGTGGTGCAGCCACTCTTGGGAAACAATATGGAGGTTCCCCAAAAAGTTAAAAATAGAACTATCCAACAGTCCAGCTATTGCACTACTAGGTAATTATACAATGGATACAAAAATACTGATTTGAAGGGATACATGCATCCTGATGTTTATAGCAGCATTATCAACAATAGCCAAATTATAGAAAGAACCCAAATGGATAAAGAAGATTTTTGGACTATTACTCAGCCATCAAAAAGAATGAAATCTTGCCATTTGCAATGATGTGGACAGAGCTAGGGAGTACTATGCTAAGTGAAATAGTCAGAGTAAGACAAATACCGTATGATTTCACTCATATGTGCAATTTAACAAGCAAAACAAATGAACACGGGGTGGAGGAAATAGAGGCAAACCATAAAACAGACTCTTAACTATAGACAACAAATTGAGGGATGCTGGAGGGGAGGTGGGGGGTATGGGTTAAATTGGTGATGGGTATTAAGGAGGGCACTGGTTGTGATGAGCAGAGTGTTGTATGTAAGTGATGAATCACTATTTCTCCACCTGAAACTAATATTACACTGTATGTTAACTAATTGGTGTTCAAATAAAAACCTGAAGAAAAAAATAACAAACTACCTAAGAATAAATTTAACCAAAGAAGAGAAAGACCTGCATACTCTGAAAACTACAATACACTGATGAAAAAAAAAATTGAAGACAACGGAAGTAAATGGAAAGATATACCATGCTCTTGGGTTGGAAGAATTAATATTGTTAAAATGTCCATACTACCCAAAGCAATCTACAAATTCAATGCAATCCCTATCAAAATACCAATAATATTTTTTACAGAGGTAGAACAAATAATCCTAATATTTGTATGGAACCACAAAAGACTCCAAACAGCCAGAGAAATTTTGAGGGAAAAAAAAGCAAAGCTGGAGGTATCACAATCCCAGATTTCAAGCTGTACTACAAAGTTATAGTAATCAAAACAGTGTGGTACTGGTACAAAAACAGACACACAGATCAAGGGAAAAGAACAGAAAACCCATAAATAAACCTACAATTATATGGCCAATCAATCTATAACATAAAAGGCAAGAATATGCAATGGGGAAAAGGCAGTCTCCTCAATCAATAATGCTGGGAAAACTGGACAGCTATGTGCAAAAGAATTAAACTGGACAACCTTCTTACACCATACACATAAATAAAAATACACAAAAATAAACTCAAAAAGATTAAAGACTTAAATGTAAGGCATACAACTACAAAACTCCTAAAAAAAAAAAAACTTAGGCAGTAATCTCCAGGATACCAAACTTAGCAACATTTTTCTAGATATGTCTCCCCAGGCAAGTGAAACAAAAGCAAAAATAAATTTTTGGACCACATCAAAATAAGAAGGAAACCATCACCAGTATCAAAAGGCAACTTACCAAATGGAAAAGATATTTGCAAATGATGTATCCAATAATGGGTTAATATCCAAAATATATAAAGAAATCCTGTACCTCAACACCAAAAAACAGATAATCTGATTTAAAAATGGACAGAGGACCTGAATAGACGTTTTTCCACAGAAGACATACAGATGGCCAAGAAACAAATGTTGAGCAAAGATGCTCAACATCAGTAATCATCAGGGAAATGCAAATCAAAACCACAATGAGATATCACCTCTCACCTGTCAGAATGACTAATATCAAAAAGATAAGAAATAACAAGTGTTAGCCAGGATGTGGAGGGAGCCCTCATGCACTGTTGGTAGGAATGTAAACTGGTGCAGCCCCTGTGCTGGGCTGTATCGTCAAAAACTTATAAATAGGAATACCATATAATCTACTAGTTCCACTGCTGGGTATTTACCCAGAGAAAATGAAAACACTAATTTGAAAACATATATGCACTCTTATGTTCACTGCAGCATTATTTACAATAGGTAAGCTGTGGAAGCAACCCAAGTGTCCACTGAAAGATGAATGGATAAAGAAAATGTGGTATATATGTAAACAATGGAATATTACTCGGTCATTAAAAAAAAAAAAACAATGACATCTTGCCATTTGTGACAACATGGGTGGACCTACAGGGTATTATTCCAAGTGAAATAAGTCAGATACAAAAAGACAAATCTACATGATTTCATTCATATGAGGAATCCAAAAAACAAAATAAAAAAGCAAACAAACAAGAAATAGAAACAGACTCATAAATACAGAGAAGAAAACAAGAAACAGAAACAGACTTATAAATACAGAGAAGAAAACTGGTTGTCAGAAAGGAGAAGGGTCAAGTACACAGGCAAAATATGTGAAGGGGATTAAGAGGTATAAAATTCTCATTATAGAATAAATAATCCATGGGGATGAAAAGCACAGCATAAAATTTAGTCAATAATACTGTAATAACTTTGTATGGTGACAGATGGTCACTATACTTACGTGGTGAGCACTTTGTAATGTATGGAATTGTCCAATCTCTATGTTGTACACCTGGAACTAATATAGCATTGTATGTCAACTATACTTCAATAAAAAAATACAACCCATCAAGACTTAATCAGAAAGAAATAAAATATCTGAATAGAGCAATTACTAGAAAGGAGATTGAATCAATAATTTTTTTAAATGTCCCAATGAAGAAAAGCTCAGGACTAGATGAACTCACTAGTGAATTTTTTTTTTTTTTTTCTCGCTGGTGAATTTTACCAAATAGTTGAAGAATTAACACCAATTCTTCTCAAACTCTGCCAAAAAAAATATCAAAGATGTTGGAACACTCTCAAATTCATTTTATAAAGCCAGCATTACCCCGAAAGCAAGGCCAGAAAAGGGCACTACAAGAAAAGTACACAGCAATATTCCTGACGAATATTGATGGAAAATTGTCAATAAAATACTAGCAAACTGAATTCAGCACATTAAAATATCATTCACCATGAACAAGTTATAGCTAGAACAACCAGACTGAAATCAATAAGGACACAGAAGACTTGAATACACTATATAGCAATTGACCTAACAGACATATACAGAACATTCAACAGCAGCATATACATTCTTCTAAAGGACATATGGAACAATCTGCAAAAGAGACTACATGTTAGGCCATAAAACAAGTCTCAACAAATTTAAGAAGATTGAAACAATATCAAGTATCCTCTCTGACCACAATAAAATGAAACGAGAAATCAACAGGAGGAAAACAGGAAAATCCACAAATATGTGGAAGTTAACTCACTCTTAGAAAACCAGTGGGTCAAAGAAAAAATCACAAGGGACTAAGAAAATATCTGGAGGTTCATGAAAGCAATACATAACATTCCAAAGTTAAGGGATGCAGTGAAAACACTACTAATATGGATATTTATAGAGAAAATGCTTACATTAAAAAAAATAAAGTTCTCAAATCAGTGACCTAAATTTTTACCTCGAGGAACTCTAAAACATAAAAACAAACTACAGACGATTCTCAACTTATGACAGTTTGACTAACAATTTTTCTAATTTACAATGATGCAAAAGTGATACACATTCAATAAAAACTGTACTTGGATTTTTGAGTGTAGACCTTTTCCCAGGCTAGCAATACGGAGCGCAATACCCTCTTGTGATGCTAGGCGGTGGCAGTGAGCCATGTGATCACAAGGGTACATAATTTATACAGATATACAGCCATTCTGTACCTATACAGTCATTCTGTTTTAAACTTTCAGTACCGTATTTAATAAATTACATGAGATATTTGACACTTTATTATAAAGCAGGCTTTGTGTTAGATGATTTTGCCCAGCTGTAGGTTAATGGAAGTGTTCTGAGATGTTTAAGGTAGGCGAGGCTAAGCTATGATGTTTGGTAGGTTAGGTGTAGTAGATGCATTTTTGACTTATATTTTCAACTTACGATAGGTTTATCATGCCATAACTCCATGGTAAGTTGAGGAAGATCTGAAACCAAAAGTTAACAGAAGGAAGGAAATAATAAAGAATAAAACAGAGAAAAATGAAAGAATAGAAAAACAATCTTTAAAATCAATGAAAACAAGAGTTGGTTTTTTGAAAAGATCAACAACTTGACAAACTCTTAGACTAATAAAAAAGGCACAGATAAATAAAATAGAAATAGGGGCACCTGGGTGGCTCAGTCGGTTAAGCATCTGTCTTCAGCTCAGGTTATGATCCCAGTGTCCTGGGATGGAGCCCCACATTGGGCTCCCCTGTTGGCAGGAAGCCTGCTTCTCCCTCTCCCTCTGCCTGCCACTCTCCCAGCTTGTGCTCTCTCTCTCTCTCTCTGTCAGATAAATAAATAAAATCTTTTTTTTAAAAAAAGGAAATGAAGAGAGGACATTTCAACTAATGTCACGGAAATAAAAAGGATTATAAGACTACTAAGAATAATTATATGCCAACAAATTGGATAACCTATAAGAGAAAGATAAATTTCTACCAAGACCAAATGCATATCAAGACTAAATCACAAAGAAATAAAAAAAATCTGACCAGACAAATAAAGAGTAAGGATATTGGATCAGTAATCAAAAACATCTCAATAAAGAAAAGCTCAGGACCAAATGAATTCACTGGAGAATTCTACCAAACATTTAAAGAAAAATTAACACTAATCCCCCTCAAGCTCATTCTAATAATTGTATAGGAGAAAACACTTCCAAACTCATCCTATGAGGTCAGCATTATCCTGATACAAAACTCAGATAAAGGTCGCCTGGGTGGCTCAGATGGTTAAGCGTCTGCCTTCGGCTCAGGTCATGATCCCAGGTTCCTGGGATCGAGCCCCACATCGGGCTCATGGCTCAGCGGGGAGCCTGCTTCTCCCTCTCCCTCTGCCTCTCTCCCTGCTCATGCTCTCTCTCTCTCTCTGTATCTCTGTGTCTCAAATGAATAAATAAAATCTTTAAAAAAAAAAAAAAACTCAGATAAAGACACTACAAGAAAAATAGAAGTCAATTATCCTTGGTGATGATTGATGCAAAAATCATTAATAAAATATTAGCAAAATGAATTCAACAGTTCATTAAAAGGATCATACATTATGACCAAGTGGGATTTATACCTGGAACATAAGAATGGTTCAACATATTAAAAAATCAATCAATGTAATTCCACACATTAATGAAGTGGAGGACCAAAAAAATGATCATTTCAATTGATGCCAAAAACGTGACAAAAATTCAGCACTATTTCATCATAAAAACATCCAACAAACTAGTAATAGAAGTACCTCAACATAATAAAAGCCACTACATGATCACAGATAATATCACACTCAACAGTGAAAGACTGTTTTTTTTTTCCTAAGAACAGGAAAAAGGCAACCACGCCCACCCTCACCACACTATTCAACATAGTACTAGAGGTCCTAACTACAGGATTTAGAGAAGAAAAAGAAAAAAAAGGCATTCAAATGAGAAATAAAGAAGTAAAATTATCTCTGTTCACCAATATGATTCTATATGCAGAAAGCCCTACAGTTTCCATCAAAAAAATTGTTAGAGCTAGGAAACAATTTCAGCAGTTATAGGATATAAAATCAACACACAAAAATCAGTTGCTTCTATACACAAACATGACCAAGCACAAAATGGAATTAAGAAAATGCTCCCTTTTACTATAGTATCAAAAAGGATAAACTGGGGCGCCTGGGTGGCTCAGTTGTTAAGCGGGTGCCTTGGGCTCAGGTCATGATCCCGGGGTCCTGGGATCGAGCCCCACATCAGGCTCCCTGCTCAGCGGGAGGCCTGCTTCTCCCTCTCCCACTCCCTCTGCTTGTGTTCCCTCTCTTGCTGTGTCTCTCTCTGTCAAACAAATACATAAAATCTTTAAAAAAAAAAAAAGGATAAAATATTTAAGAATAGACTTAACCAATGAGGTGAAAGCCTTGCACACTGAAAGCTAAAAACATTGGCAAAAGAAATCAAAGAATATACAGACAAATGGAAAGTCATCTCATGCTCATGAACTGGAAGACTTCGTAGTGTTAAAATAGTGTTAAAATGCCCAAACTACCCAAAGAAGCTATCTACAGATTCACTGCAATCTTTATCAAAATCCCAATGGCATATTTTGCAGAAATAGAAAAAATAGCCTAAGAGAAGAATGTTATAGTGTCTCACTTCCTGATTTTGAAACATATTACAAAGCAACAGTAATCAAAACTATATGGTATTGGCATAAAGACAGATATATGGAACAATGGAATAGAATAGAGCACCCAGAAATAAAGCTCTGAGTATATATGGCCAAATGCTTTTCAACACAGGTGCCAACATACACAGTGGAAAATGGTCAGTGTCTTCAACAAATGGCACTGGAAAAACTATATCTATCTACATGCAAAAGAATGAAGTTGGACCCTTACTTTATATTATATACAAAAGTTAACTCAAAATTGGCATAAATGTAAAACCTAAAATTATAAAACTCCTGGAAAAAGGCATAGGAGAAAACTTTCAGGACATTGGATTTGGCAGTCACTTCTTGGATATGACACCAAAAACACAGGCAAAAAAAGTAAAAATAAACAAATGGGATTACATTAAACTTAACCTTTGTGCATCAAAGGAAACAACAGGGTGAAAAGGCAACCTACAGAATGGGAGAAAGCATTTGCAAACCACATATCTGATAAGAAGTTAATATCTGGAATATACAAAGAAATCCTATAGCTCAACAACAACAACAAAGTAACTTTAAAATTTTTTAATAATAGAAATATTAATATTAATATTAATAATGGAAAACAGTATAGCAGTTCCTCAAAAAATTAAACATAGAATTAACATATGTTCTAACAATCCAGCTTCTGGGTATACACCTGAAAAATTCAAAGCAAGATCACAAAGAGATATTTACATATTCATGTTCCTTGCAGCATTATTCACAATAGCCTGAAGGTAGAAGAAACCCAAATGTCCATTAATAGAAGACTGGGTAAAGAAAATGTGGTATATAACATGCAATGGGATATTCACAGCCTTAAAAAGGAAAACAATCCTGTCGCATGCTACAATATGGATAAAACCTGAGGACATTATGCAAAGCAAAATAAGCCAGTCACAGAAGCTCAAATACTATATGATTCCACTCATATGTATTATCTAAAGTAGTCAAAATCATAGAAACAGAAAACCAGAAAGGTATTTGCCAAGAGGGGCAGGGGATGCAGGGGAGAGGCGATATTAGGGTTTAATGGGCATAGAATGTTGGTTTTCAGGATGAAAAGGTTCTAGAAATCTGTTAAACAACAATGTGAATATACTTAACACTACTGAACTATATATTTAAAAATGGTTAGTATGGAAAATTTAATATTAAATGCTTTTCACCACAATAAAAAAAAAGAATGAAGGAAATTAGTATTCAATACTAGATCTCTCTGACTCCAAATTATGTACTTACAACTGCTAAATCTAGTTTACTATGAAACACAATAAACTCTGTATTCATTCACTAGAAAACAATTAGAGAAATGGGTAATTTCACATTGGTAGACTATTTCAAGAAAGAGCACCAGGGAAGCTTCCTTAGCAAGCTCCTCACTGAACTTCACCAAGGCCATAGTCAATCCTCATACTGACACTGGTAACCACACAGCAATATAAATTGTGTTTAAATGAAGTAGTTGATACCTTTTAAGTGTATCCCTACGCACTTTTAAATTTTAATGAACAGTTATTATCTCTGTGAGGAAAAAAAGTGGCTAAAAAGTAATCCTGTAAAAAGAAAAGCTGTATCAATAAAGAGCTTTCAGATTGGTTAAAAGGATTTGAGATTGGTATTAGTCCAAAAAGGTCTCTGGGGTCCCAACCAAATAATGGTTACTGGTTTAAGCCACTAAATTTTGAAGTGATTTTCTATGCAGTAATAGATAACTTATGCTTATCTTGAAGTCTACTTTGTCTGATACTAATCTAGTTAAACAAGTTTTTTAGAATTTTTGTTCTTATATTTTTACAGTCTTTTACTTTCATTAGGTACCATATTTTAGATATGTCAGTTTTAGGCAGAATGTGTGCATTCATGTGTCTTGCATGATAAACTTTGTCTTTGCTTTTAATTAGTCTTTATCTTTGGTTTTTAATTACAGTACTTAATCCCTCTACACCTAATATAATTACTTATTTATTTGAGTTGAAATTTATCTTAACCTTAGCTTTTAAATTTGTCCCACATTTACGAAACAAAAATTTAATGTATAATGTTTTCCTTTCCCTTTATTGACTTCTTTTTGTTGATTATGCTTAAAATTCTGCTTGACCACTTCTAATTGCTTTGCAATTTTACCGGAATATGATTTTAGAATATGTGTTGGCATTGTACTGGGTCAGCTTAGCTATGCTAAAAAAAAAAACAAAAACAAAAACCCTCCCACTCATTAGTGAGCCAATGCACTTCAATTTTTGTAACCTCTGCCAATATTTAGCTCAGCTTCCCTGCCTCATATCCACCTCTTCTGAAATCAACAGACTCCCTTATGGAATGAAATATTTTTATAACATATCTTAAAATTTTAATATCTGAAGGTTTTCTGTATCTAAATCTATTATTTTTTGTTTTGCTAACCCTTGTTTATGGTAGCTAATTTTCTTATGAATTTTGAGCTCATATATGGCTGGTAATAATCTGTGGGAATCCTGCTTGAAGTTGCATTCCTATGGAGAGAAATATTCTTTGCCTCCAACAGGTGCCCTTGGATCTCACCAACCAGGAATAAATGTAGCCTCATAGTTCAGAATCTCCTAACAACCTACGTTGTACAAATTAAAAACCTAAACCCATACAGGATCAGAAGTATAATCATGAATCCTCAATGTGAAAATTTTGTTCATTTGTTTTTCTGTCATTTCATTTACCTAGAACTAAGAATGAAACAGATAACTTGTTTTCTCCCTTCACTTAGAAAAAGTAGCATATTTGTTTTGAAGGCAATTCTTTCAATGAGGCTGAAGCAGTTAAATACATTGTATGTGGAGGTTGAGGGTTTCACTGAGGATGTAGTTCTTTTGAAAAAAAGAAAAATAGACTGACAAGCTTTAAAAAAATGAAAAATGCTTTACTTTACAAAAGCATTTAGAGAACCTCATATATAAAATAAGTGAATTAACAAACACTTGGCTTATGCACAATTTTTAAGAAGTTATTAATTGCAAAAGCAAAATAAACATTTATCAAAAATGTTTTTAAAATTTTTATTACATCCTTGAAATCAAGTTAGATACAAAGGTTAAATCATTTTAAAATAACAATACATAAAAAAGGACCTACCAGATTTTTATCCACAACAATATATATTTCAACATACTGAGGGCGTAACTTGAAAAATTCAGTTCTCTGAAAAACAAACATGAGTCCTGAGGAATTTCCAAAAATTAACCTTCTATTGAAATTATATTCAGAAACTGAGACATAGTGCTACTGATTATATAACAAAGCTGCTTCCAAATACAAAATTTAGGTACTATTCAGAAAATTCCAGTCCAAAAAGTGCCTGTGGTTAATAGGAATGTTCAATGAGATCCCAAGCTATACAAGAATCCAGGTATCTGTTAATTTTAGCAATAGCTGCAATTGGAAATATCAACATTAATCTTTTATTTCTTGCCTTGTGATAATTTTCATAGTAGTCTTCCATATGGGCAGATTTTCTGCTACCAATTATTAGGAAACTACTTCTGGCAAACAATAAAGTTTAGAAAATATTACTGGAGTTTACAATCAATGGCAGTTCACTAGAGCCAGGAATGTTATTTATGACGTTATAGCAGTTTACAGGCCTTTGTGGAAGAAGAATTCATTGCTTTGTTTTACATGTACCTTTATGTGGGCCACTAACAGTATTCATTTCTGAACTCTCCTGAAGCAAAGACTTAACTTAGAAATCCAGATCACATGACATTTTCACCTAATTTATCAGCCTAATTGAGGAAAAGGAATAATTTACATTAACTATCCAAATGTCCACATGTGAACATTAATTTTTTGGTTTCTTGAATCCTATATTCACATATGTGTCCAAGATTAACTACCTAAGTCTTTACTAAACTTTAATCTCATAACAAGCTTAATGAAGAAATAATCTTAAGATCTGTAAGTCATCAAATTTTGCTCTGAAAGTAGTTTTCATTTCACAGAATTATAAGGAAGAAGTTAAATTTAAAAGTCAACACTTACTTCTGAATTTTTTCTGATATGATAATATGTATTATTATAGCTGTAAGTCTTAGTTTCTCCTAAGAGAGGTACACTAGTGTTATCATATTTTTCTTCATAAATCATGTGCACAAATCCTGATACGGCCTCCATTGGTTCAATTCCATATGAGATGTTTTTAAGCTGTAATGTGCCCCTGAGTATTAAAATAATCAAAACAAGTCTGAAATTATTCTACCAAAACTATAACATTCTAATGAGAAATTTTGGCAAAAAAAAATTTTTTTTTACATTTAAAGTCACCTTGGTTTCTCTACTTTATTCATTGAGGTGTTAAACTCAAAACTGGACCAGTAATACCACAGGATGCATTCTGCCTTATATTACAAATATTCTAAGAGAAATATTTTATTATCTTAAAGAAAGCATGTAAGTGGCATGAACCCATCTGATTAAACAGGTTAGGACCCCTTCCTAGGGTATAGATTTTCTAAGCCAGCCTGTCAGATCTTTAGGCACTATCTTCCTTAGTCTTGGGTCCTTTCTTCTTTTTGAGATACCTACTCTTCCCTGACACTTAATGTCCTATGTCATTTTTTGTGTGGACTTAACTGAAGGTATTACCTGCCTAAAAATTACCAGAAGCAGAGCCAAAATAGCTATCAGATCTAGGCATTCTACAATTTTTGACCATGCTAGGAAATTAAGAAATCAATAAAAACATTAAAAATCTGGAAAAACTAAAGAAGTATGGAGAGACCAACCAACACTCCCTACACTCAAGGCCACTCAAAGCCTCAAGCAGCAGAACCTGTTAGAATCAACAAGTAGCCTTCCATCAGGGACAAGTGCTGCCAAGGTGACCAATTCTATTTTACCAGTAATTCTGTTTCACTCCTTAGGGAACTGAGATAACAAAGGTGAATATAGAACTAGAAAAGATAAACGGAGGATCAACTCAAGTTAGCAGGATCAAATACCAGCAATGGAATATCTTTAAATAGGCTACAACCTGAGTCCCGAACAAGTGTGGAGCGACACAAGAGAATTTGGAAAACCTGCAACATATCCGTGATAACTGCAATCCATCTGGAAAAAAATACACAAGAACAAATGGATAACTTATTTTTAAAATGTGTCATTTTTATTTATTACTTTATCTACCTTAGTACTTTAACATGCATGGGCAATTACCCAATGAAATTTTGCCAGGTAGAAATAAGAACTAGTCCAAATTATTCAATTTCAGTGAGTGTGTAACATAGTATTCTAGAAATTTCAGAATATTTACATTTTTAAAGATAATTCAGAGTAAGAAATCTGTAAGAAAAAGCTAAGTCTTACCTGCACTAACAAAGGCTGAGAGTGTTGGGTGTCATCTTTGTCATAAGAGTAAACAACAGAAACTGAAGATAAAAATGTTCTAGACAAAAATCACAAAACATGCTCAAGTTGTAAAACAGGAAACATAGAAAAAATTATTCTTAATAATACAAATTGTCCTTTTACTAAGGAATTGTAGTGCCAATTACCTTTGCGTAGTCAATTGTCCAAATACTTTTCTGTCAGTTACAATAAACCAGGTGCTGAAGAAAGCATTTTAACTATAGTAACATACAATACTAAAATGCATGCTAATGAACAACTCAAATAGCTAGAAATAGCAAATAGTAAAATAACATAGGTCCCAATTTCCAACTTAGAACTTTAAAATCTTTGTCTTTATCACTCACTGATTCCAGATTTTAAACCTGAATCTTAAAAACTAGGGTTAGAACAAAATTTTAAAAGATTTGCTTAACATTACTACAAAGTCATATTCACTAAGCTTAGCTAAGTACCAAGTTCTCGATAACCTTGGTCAGAATTTTCCTTCATTCTCCTCAGTAACAGTTCAGAAACTTGACACCTCTCCTGCCAATCATTCCATGTAATTTCCATGTCACTTTTGTTTCAGACCCCCTCTACCCATCCTCATTCCTCATCTTTATTTCCAGGAGATGACTACTTCTATTGTTCAAAGCACACCCTACACTTGTGCTACAAATCCCACCTGTGCCATATATTGAAGATGGTTTTCCAATCCTATAATTTCAAACTATTCCTCTCTACTGTTTTTTACGTTAATGCTATTAAAAAGTTTATTATGAAATCATTACCTTCATAAATAATTCTCCCTTGACCTGTGTCCTATTCTGGCAATTCCTCATGTATTTTCAATTCTCAACAGATTCTATCAATAGAGTAGTCTACACATAGTTTCTCCACTTTATCAATTCTTATTCACCCTGAAACTGCTCTGGGAAAGATTCATAACCATCAGAATGTCAGATCCAAAAGGCAATTTTAAAATCATTGCTTTGGACTTCTGCCATCATTTTGAAAACTCTGACCCTCAGTCTAATCACTTAATTTACATCACACATCACTCTTCTGCTTTTCTTCCTACCTCCCTAACCCTTCCAGCTTGATCTTCCATGTTGGCCGCTCTTTTTTATTATGCTTATCTCAGAAATATTGATCTTTCCTAGGATTCAATCTTTAGTCACCAGTCTATAAGCACTCTATAAGCTCTCTTTTTTTATATTACAGCCAAACTATTGATTACTGCTAATCTATATCCTTATTGTCATTCTCTCCTCAGAGATTCAAATTCCTATATTCATATACTTAATGGAGAAAACCCACTTGGATGTCTTATAAGGCACTGCAAACCAAACTCAACCCTTCCTCACACATATATTTCACTTGTTTCTCATTTAATTAATTATAAGCTACCCATTTTCTTAAGCAACAACTAAATTATCTAAGATACCTCACTTTTTCTCAATCACTCTAACAAATCCACCTTTGAGGTCTACTGAATTTTTCTTTCCTGTGCTATGGCCAATGCCATTGTTCAAGCCACCATCATCACTCACCTAAACTCTTATATAACCACATAATTAGAAACCTTACCTCAACTTCTCCTTCTTTAAAAACAGCCTAAACTCTCAATGGGACTATAAAGTACATGCTTAAAAACATTTTTGGCTTCCAATATCCTTATCATGGCATTATAGATCTACAACCTGGCTCCTGCCTACTTTCCAAAATCTTTTACTTCTATCCTCCAGAAATACATCCTTTAGTAATTCACATGGACTTTTTGCCCACCACAGAAGTGACTCTGTCTCATACCTCCATGTTTTGCACACGATTTCCTCTAAACAGAATGTCCCCCTACACTACCTCATTTCTTTACAGCACTCATAAGGTATCTTCTCTCGAGATACAAATTATCTTTACCTCTTTTCAAAAAACTTTCCTTGATTTCCAAAGAATACTATTTACACATTTATTATAATACCATATTATAATAAAATTCTCCCTCTCTCTATTAGTTTGTCTGAATATATAAATTCACTGTGGACCATGTTTCATCTTTGTATGCCTATGATTTTACCCAATAATCAATATACAATAAGTATCACATGTATATAGATATCAATGCACATTTGAATTGAAATGATTCTATTCATACCCATTTTTAAAAATCAAGAAAACAAAGAATTAAAATTTGAAAGGATAAAATAGTTACTTACTGTTTTGTGAGATGGACAAAATATGGCTTTCCTTTTATTGTAATGATATAAGCAACCTGTAACATGAGTATCCAAAATATCAGTAATAACACTTGTAAATAATATATGCTAAATAATGCATTTTCTGAGTTATGCTTTAAAAATATTGACAAAATTAATAATTATGTATAACCATTATATATGCTTCCCTTCCTGTGTGATATTCAAAGCCTCAGAATTCTAAATTGAGAACTATATACTAGTCCCCACAAGCCTTTATTCACCCTAACTAACATTTCTGAGGGAGAAGTTTGCCTGATGATTATTATCTTTTGGCTTAGACATATACCACCCTTCACTATGCCCAAGGCAAATACCAAAGACGCCCACCTCACTTTAAAGAACCTATTACTTGTTTACTCCCAGACCTCCCAAAATTAAACTGAAAGAAATACTACCCCATGGAAGAAACACTCCTAAAATATAGCAGTACAAGAAATGCACTACACCTCTAGCAATATAACATAATAAGTACCATTGCACTTTGCTTATCCACATAAGCAATGAAATGCCTCTGGAATAGAATGTAGGAGAGGATAGAGGGGGAGCAGAGACATGTCTAGAGAACCCACCAAAAGATAATAGAAAATATGAGTCACTAAATTATTTATTTGGCTAATTTTTAAAAATTATTTTAACAAAAGAAATAGCCATTTAAAAGTTTTCAGTTCCTCAACTTTGTATTATAACAGAACAAGATTCTTTGCAACAGATAAATGTTCTCAAGAGTCTTTTGAATGACACTCTAGAAATAAGTATATAAATGAAATCTGGTGAGGATCCTGAGAATTGTGTCCTCTAAAAATACCCTGTTATTAAACAAATATGATGAAAAATAAAGTGGAATATGATAGCATCAACAAAATTTTAAATCCACACAGCTAACAAAACAAAACAAAAAACCTAGAATTTAAATATTAAGAAATGTACAAAACTGACAGGAAGAGAAAAAAAACTTCAAAAAGTCATCACCTAGAGCTTCTACAACTTTTCATACACAGCATCTAAATGTTTGGGTTGAATTGTCTTCCTCCTTCCAAATTTATATGTGAATTCCTAACCCCAGGACCTTGGAACATGATCTTATTCAAAGATAGGATCCTTATAGAAGCAATAAAGTTAGGTTTCTAGGGTGGATCTTAATCCAATATGACTGGTATCCTTATAAAAAAGGGGAAATTTGAACACAGACATATACAAAGGGGAATGCCATGTGAAGATTCGCAAGGAGAAGACTCCATCTATATAAGCCAAGGAGAGAGGCCTGAGGCAGATTCTCCCTCACAGTCCTCAGAAAGAACCAACCCTGCTAACACTCTGATCTTCTAGCCTTCTTTGTTGAACTGTGGAAAAATACATTGCTGTTGCTTAAGCCACATGGCTTGTGTTACTTTGTTATGCAATCCCTTGAAAACTAACACACCAATTTTCAATGAAAAATTATAAGAAATGCAAAAGAACAGGATCAAATTACCAAAAACCAAATAAAAAATAGGGAATTATAACAAAGCTACAGGTAATATGCATATTAACCATGACTCAAGTGAGAAAAATATGGAGAATTTCAGAAGGGTAGAATATCTAATATACAAATTGAAATTCTAGAGCAGAAAAAATGCAATACCTGCTATTAAAAATTCAATAGAAAGAGTTTGAGAGAAGATCAGATGGAGTAGAAGACAGAATTGGTAAACAGGAATACAGATCAGTAGAAAATATTCAGATTGAAGCACAGAGAAAAAAATATAAAGAAGAAAATAAGAGAAGTGTGACCCATTAAAAACATCTAACATTCATGTAATTATAGTCCAAGAAAAACAGGAGAAAGAGACCAGGAAAGAAATAGATTTGAGGAATTAATCCCTGAGATTTTCCAAAGGTTATGAAAGATGTCAACCCACACTCTCAAATACTGTATTAATCCAAAACAGAATGAATACAAAGAAAACAAACCTAGGCATATCATACTCAAACAACTAAAACAAAAAGACAAAAGCACATATTTAAACAGCAACAAGAGAGAAAGGGCACATTACTTTCAAAAAACTTTTAAATAGAGTATGCCTAAGTCTCCCACAGAAACAGTGAACACCAACAGGCAATGGAAAGACATCTTCAAAGTGCTGAAAGAAAATGATATTCAACCAAGAGTTTATATCCAGCAAAAATATCCAGCGGATACAAAAGCAAAATAAACATATTTCTTCACAAGAGAAAATGAGAGAATTCATTGCCAGCAAACCTGCACTGAAAGAAACACTAAAAATACTGTGTTCTTTTTAATAAAAAGGAAATTGCTACAAGATAGAATCATGAAAATGTAAGAGAATGAAAACCACAGGTTTTTTTGTCTGTAAATTTAAGTGACTATCATTTGTTTTAAACAGTGACAGTAAGTGCTCTTTGTATTAAAAAAAAATACATAGTTGTAAAATATATAACAATGGCAAAATGACAAAAAGAACATAAATGGAGTAAAGTTTCAAGGTCCATGAGTTTTTCAGGCAGTGGTAAAAATATAAATTTAGTAATCACAAGGGTAATCATTAAAAGAATAATAAAAGAATGCATCACTAATAGCCTAAAAAGATAAATTAGAATAATAATCACATCATGGATTATAAACAGAGGAAAGGAAAATTTAAGAAAAACCAATGGATTTAAAAAATAATAATTATATGGGGCGCCTGTGTGGCTCAGTCAGTTAAGCAGGCAACTCTTGATTTTGGCTGGGGTCATGATATCAGGGTCATGGGATCCAGCCCTGCACTGGGCTCCACACTCAGCACAGAGTCTGCTTAAGATCCCTCTCTCCCTGCTTGCTCTTTCTCTCTCTCTCAAATAAATAAATAAAATAAACTTTTAAAAATAATTATTATTATACACTTTATAAAAGAGAAGCATTTTAAACATAAAACACTGAAAATAAAAGGATTAAAAATTACACCATGCAAACAATACCCAAAAGAAAGACAATGTAGCTATATTAATAGCAAGCAATATATAGAACAGACACATGAAAAAGTGCTCAACATCACTCGGCATCAGGGAAATGCGAATCAAAACCTCAATGAGATACCACCTCACACCAGTCAGAATGGCTAAAATTAACAAGTCAGGAAACAACAGATGTTGGCGAGGATGCAGAGAAAGGGGAACCCTCCTACACTGTTGGTGGGAATGCAAGCTGGTGCAGCCACTCTGGAAAACAGTATGGAGGTTCCTCAAAAAGTTGAAAATAGAGCTACCCTATGACCCAGTAATTGCACTACCGGGTATTTACCCCAAAGATACAAATGTAGTGATCTGAAGGGGCACATGCACCCCAATGTTTATGGCAGCAATGTCCACAGTAATCAAACTATGAAAAGAGCCTAGATGTCCATCAACAGATGAATGGATAAAGATGTGGTATATATATATATACAATGGAATATTAGGCAGCCATTAAAAAGATGAAATCTTGCCATTTGCAACGACGTGGATGGAACTAGAGGGTATTATGCTAAGCGAAATAAGTCATTCAGAGAAAGACAAGTATCATATGATCTCACTGATATGAGGAATTTGAGAAAGTAGACAGAGGATCATAGTGGAAGGGAGGGAAAAATGAAACAAGAAGAAACCAGAGAGGGAGACAAACCTTAAGAGACTCTTAATCTTGGGAAACAAACTGAGGGTTGCTGGAGTGGAGAGGGGTGGGAGGGATGGGGTGGCTGGGTGATGGACATTGGGGAGGGTATGTGCTATGGTAGGCGCTGTGAATTGTGTAAGACTGATGAATCACAGACCTGTACCCCTGAAACAAATAATACATGATATGTTAATTTTAAAAAAGAAGTTATATAAGAACAGCAAATTAAAACCAAAGAAAAGAGAAAATGAAAAAGTAAAAATAGAACTAGTGGATATTTTTTAAAATTACAACAGAGAATATCAACAAAGCCAACAGATGATTCTTTGAAAAGTTGAATAAATCTGATAAACCCTGGTGAGACTGACCAAAAAAAAATGAGGTTAGAAAAGTTACAAAAATATCCACTAACTACCCCTCAACTCATGAGGCTAGCATTACCTTGATACCAAAACCTGACAAAGTTACTTTAAAAAAAAGAAAGTTCAGGTCAGACTCTCTCATGTGATAAATGCAAAAATCTTAAAATATTAACAAATATTAACAGTAATGTAATATGTCATAGCTATGTTCAGTTTATTCCAGGTGTTCAAAGTTGGTTTAACATTCAAACTATCAATTCAGTAAAGTCAACCAGATTAATAGAATGAAAGAGAAACCTCTATCATTTTGATTCAGAAAAAGCATTTGATAAAATTTAACATCTATTTATCTAACAGATAATATTCACACAAATTCTTAAACACCACAGAAAACTTCACTTCACTGTAATATTGAATACTTTCTTTGAGATCCGGAAAGGGAAAAGGATACTTGCCATCATCATTTCTATTCAACTCTGTATGTAAGGCCCAGGCAAAGTAATAAGACAAAGGAAAAAGCCAAACAAACAAAGGGCATAGGACTGGAAAAAAAAAAAGTAAAAATATCAGTATTTTTAGATAATGTGATTGTGTTATTCAAAAGAATCTACAAAGTAGTTGAATTAATCAGAGTTGAGCAAGATAGAAAAATCAAATGTGTATCCGATACTAGCAAGAGAGACTGAAATTTACAAAATTAAATAATTTGTGGGGCGCTTGGGTGGCTCAGTCAGTTGTCCGTTCAGGTCATGATCCCAGGGTCCTGGGATCGAGGCCTGCATCAGGCTCCCTGCTCAGTGGGGAGTCTGCTTCTCCCCCGCCCTCTGCTTTCTGCTCCCCCTGCCTGTGCTCTGTCAGATTGATAAATAAGATCTTAAAAAAAAATTTAAATAATCTGCAACAGCATCAAAAATATCAAATACACAGAAATGTATCTAACAGAAGACATATAAGACCACTATGGAGGGCTATTTTTCTGTGTCAATACCACACTGGTCTTAATTATTCTAAGTATCAATATCTGAGAAAGTAAATCTTCACTCCCTGTTCTTTTTCTTTAGAGCTCTATTAGTTATTTTTAGCTAACTTTATTTCCATATAAATTTCAGAATGTTTGTCTCTGTAAAAAACAAAAAGACTTAATATTTTTGTTGTGATAGCACTGACTTCATGGAAGAACTGACAACATTATGGTTGATATGTATATATGTATGATTGTATGTATGATTATGTGGACCGTCTACAAGAACTCAAACCACCACCACTGGATGGTAGTCTAGATCAGGATTTTTTAAACTGCAGATTATGTAGTTAGTAGGTTACAAACACCCTTATTTTCCAACAGAAAGAAATTATCAAAGTGCATCACACACGCTTTGTAAGTAAGATCAAGAATATTTTTCATGAAACTTTTGCTTAAGCGATATACTCACTTATCCATACACAAGTATCTGTATAGGTATACAGAGACTATGCTTTAAAAATCTGTTTTTTATTGTTGATTACAGTAAAAAATATTTGAAAAAAATAGCAAGCAATATATAATATAATTCAAAATTAATTACAAGAAATAAAGGGGGACATTTTACAGTGATAAAAGCATCAATTAAAAGTTAAAATGCTACAATCTTAAACATTTTACACACTTAATATTCTATCTCCAAAATATATATAACAAAAATTGATGGAACTAAAAAAAAAAATTATATACAATTCAAAAGTATATGTGGAGATTTTATAATTATATCAGTTACATTAGGGACCCAAGAGAAATATCAGGAGGGCTACAAAGATTTGGACAGCACTATCAACTAAACTTATCTGACTTATATGCAACACTACATGCAATCACTGAAAAAGAAATATTCAAGTGCACATATAACATTTATCAAAATAGATCACATGAAGGATAATAAAACAAGTCTCATCAACTTTTGGATAATCCAGCTTGTATTCATATATAAGTAGCAATTAGAAAATTAACATAAAGAAACAACCATTTATCACAGCATTAAAATATGTCCAAAAAACCTGAGAATAAATTTAACAAAAGGTTTTCAAGACATCTACACTAAAAACTAAGACTTATTGAAAGAAAATCTAAAATATATGGAAAGATATACCATGCACATGAATTGGAAGACTCAATATTGTTCAATTTTCCCTAAATTGATCTGTAGATTCAAGGCAAACTCGGTAAAATCATAGCAGGTCATTTGTGGATATGAACAAATTGATTGAACTTAGAATAGTCAAGACAAGAATATGAAAAAAAAAAAAAAGTAGGAGTGCCTACACCAACCTGTATTGACTTATAAAGCTACAGTAATTAGGGCAGTGAAATATGGGCCAAAGTTTTGAAGAGCAGTCCAATGGCACAGAATAAAGAATCCTGAAAGAGCCACAAATATATATTTATCTGATCTTCAGTAGAGTTACCTTTATAATCTGAGGAGGATAAATGCCGTTCCATACATGCTGCTCAGTATCCATATGGAAAAGACAATGAACTTTGACTTCTCTATCTCATGATAGAAAAAACAAATCCAGATAGATGACAGACTAAATGTTGAAAGGAATATAAAGCTCCTACACAAAAACACTGGGATATATTATATAACCCTGCAGTAGGCAAAAATATCTTAAAAGAAATGCAAATAGCAATTAGGAAGAAATAAAAGATTAATAAATTGAAATTAATTGATTAAATTCTGAGACAACAAGAAAACAAGCCACAGACCGGGAGGGATATTTGCAAAAGATACATCTGATAAGGGACTGTTATCCAAAATATAGAAAGAACTCTTATAATTCAAATGAACAACCCCATTAAAAATGGGCAAAAGAACCAAACAGATACCTCACCAAAGATATACAAATGGCAGATAAGCATATGAAAAGATATTCCACATCATAAGTTATTAGTGAATAGTGAAATTAAAACAATGAGATACCACTACATGCCTATTACAATGGCCAAAATCCAGAATCCTGACAACACCAAATTCTAGCAAGGATGTGGAGCAACAAGAACTCTCTTTCGTTGCTGGCAGGAACACAAAATAGTACAGCCATTTTAGAAGAAGTCTCGCAGTTTCCTACAAAATTAAACATACTCTTATCATATGATCCAACGATCACAATCCTTGGTGTTTACCCAAAGATGAAAACAAAAAAACACACAAAAACCTGCACATAGATGTTTGTTGCAGCTTTATTCATAATTGCCAAAATTTTCAAGCAAACAAGATGTTATTGGTAATTGAATGGATCAACTGTGGTACATCCCAAAAACGGAATATTATTCAGCATTAAAAAGAAATGAGCTAACAAGCCATGAGAAGACATGGAGGAAACTTAAGTGAATATTACTAAGTGGAAGAAGCCAATCTTAAAAGGCTATTTATTGGATGAGTCCAACTATATGACATTCTGGAAAAGGTAAAACTATGGAGACAGTGAAAAGATCAATGACTTGTCAGGGGTTAAAGGGAAGGATGCCAAGGTTGCTTTCCGCTCAAAGATGCTCCCAATGGTCCCTCTACCACGAGGTCCGCATAGGCAGTTCACAGCATGGCAGTTTGTGTTTTCTTCGGGATCAGGTGGAGGAACACTCCAGGAAGCTGTGATGGAGTCTCAAAAACATAAATTAATCAATGCAGTGACCACCCTATCATATTTACAGGTCTCACTGATCCTCAAGAGGAGGGAATTATACAGGGTGCACATCAAGAAGTAGGACTCTTGAAGGACATCTCATATATATATACAGATATAAAGAAATATATCAAGTACACAGGTATGGTTATCATTGGATGGAAGAGGGAAATGGGAATGGGGACTAGGAATAAGGGAAAAAATATAATAATAAGGGGCTGGATGGAACCATTAATCATAGTGTGGTATGAAATTAGAGGAGCATAGTATACATCAGTGCCTGAGATCCAAAAAATCCTCAATGTGGTATTTCAAAAACACTAAATTTGAATCAAATTCATCACAGAAACTGACTTAAGAACATACTACATGACTGCTGGAATGAATTGGAGGACATTCTGCAGCACACTGATAATTCTTCCTAATTAAGCAGAAATTAATGAATTTCCCACCTTCACTGCTTTATGTGGGGGCAGGGTGGTTGGGGGGATGTGAGGATCTCAAAGATATTCTGGGTCATATTTTATTTGTGGACATGTCTTCTTTAGTTTGCTCTATTAGTAAAACTTGTAGTTGCAGGAATGATGAAAAAGATTTTTCATATTGTTCATTTTGGTTGTTCTTCTGGAAGGAATTATGTATACCACCATCATTCACAAAATTCATCTAAAATAGAACTAGGAGTCTGGTGGTTGTGGTGGGAAAAAGTACGCAAACATTATTATGTAAGTAAAACCAAGCAACATGAAAACACTACACCACCCCTATAAGATACTAGGACATGAACACCAAAGAATATTAATAATAATCAAGTTCCAAGGGGTTGTAGAGAGCAGCTTCAGGTGGCATACATTTGGTATGTTGGCGAATACCCTGAGACTCTACCTTACTGTTCCAATTTTCCCTTAAATAGCCTTGGCTCAGTCAATTTGGGCTTTAAGAGGAATCACCATTTGTTATTAATATAAGTTTCTAGGGCAAAATGTTTGTACCATAATACTTTTCAGCCCAGAAACCAAGGAAGAAAGAACAAAAGGAAAAGCAATTAGTATTACTTCTTTCTTTGCCCACTAAACTAAGTGGGCCTCTTTTTTTGTGTAACAGATAGTAATGAGTGTTATATTTGATCAAATCATGTGAGGATTTGGAACAGGCCTCGGCTGCCTTTAATTCCTTTATCTAACTCAAAGAAGTCATTTAGGACACTCAGAAATGTGCAAGTAAATTATTTCTTTTTCATTCCTAAATAGATCTTGGTGTGTGTTTAGAGTTGCCAGGCATCTTGTACATATGGACATGTCCTTAATTTAACAATTTTTATCCTACGCCCTGTACTGACCTTGTCAGAACACCCAAAATATTCTATATTCAGCTTTTTTCAATAAATTACAAAACTTTCATAGTCAGAGCTCTTTTCCACCACAATAGCTGGTGTTTAAATCATTTAAATGGCGACACAAGCCAAAAATCATACCTTCAGAAATAAAGACCTATATGATCTCTCAGCTCTCCATGTAGGCTTATCTGAGGGAAATCCAAAAGGAGAGACTGAGAATTAAAAATACTTATTTTTCATATTCAAGAAAGGGAAAGGCTTTCTCTGGCCAAAGTCCCAAGTCATGAACAGTTAACCACTGTTAGAGAGAACTGGTCAGAACGCACAATCAGAAAATCAGCCAATCACCAACAGCCACACTCAAATAACTAGCTTCTGGAGTCAGCAAATCAGTGACAGCCCTAGGCGCTAGGGAAGCATCAGTAAATGCCTCACTCCACTGAGGATGTGATCAACAAGAGCCTTACTCCACCAAGTACATTAACACAGCTGAGAGCATGTCCATACCTAAACACTCTCCCTTCTGAAAGGCCACTAATCCCTGAACACAAGCCTTCCCAAAATCTTAGGTGAGATTAGCTCTGGGTTTGTTCGAGAAGACTGTGTTTACAACTGGCCCTTACAGGCAAACTGGAAGCTCATTATTTTTTTGAATCACATATCAAGTTCAGTGTTTATTTTATATCATAAAATATTGATATTTCATATCAAGTTTATTGTTTATTTTACAAGTTTGCAACCCTTTCAATGGTTCAATTCATTTATGATTAGCTATGAGTTTGGACTTGTGACAGATTCACCGACACAGCTGTGAGATTATCAAACTCAATATTTTCAATTCTTTTTGAAATATTTTGGACTATTATCTATTTTTGTGTATATTTAAATCCCAAATGCCAAAATTCTATACAGTTTGCCAACTGTATAGAAAAAGTCCTTTTGAAGCTCTTTGTACAGTATGCAATTGTTCATTTAACATCAAAAATGGTGGAAAGTCAAATATAAACCCACATACACCAACAGCTATGCAAAAGAGATGAGTGATTTACTCATGTAGTACCAAAGAAGGTGATACAACAAATTTTTTGGATTGAGAAAAATTCGAAAGATATAAGAATTGCAACAGACACTAATGGTTTTGCACATCAGTCTTTCTACTTAGATGACTATTTGAATGTACAATTACCAGAATTATTTTCTGATTCCAAAACTGCAAGCAAAATTTCAGGTGCCCAGTTGAAATCCACTGTGATAATTAAAGAATGTAATGGCTTCTCTTGCAATTACATAAGTCATCAGAGATCTACACATGTCAATTGTTAGGGCACAGCCCCAGGTACAAGTAATCACAATGCAGAAAAAATGTTTTCTTTGCTTGCATAACATTTTTCTCATGAGAACAGAGCCTACTTATAAGGCTATTTGAAAGTAAAATCCCTTCCAAATAAGACTTCAGAGACAACAGCAAACTTGTGTAGAGACTCCCTTATTGAGTTAATAAGAAAAATTGTACTGCTTTTGTGGAGGTAATATAAGTACAAATTTTTGTGGGTGTTTGTATAAATATGCAGAAAATGTTAATTTGAAACTGAAGCAGGGCACCTGGGTGGCTCAGTCGGTTAAGCGTCTACCTTCAGCTCCGGTCATGATCCCAGGGTCCTGGGATTGAGTCCCTCATCAGGCTCCCTGCTTGGCGGGCAGTCTGCTTCTCCCTCTGCCCCTCCCCCCAACTCATGCTCTCTCCCATGCTCGTTCTCTCTCTCTCTCTTTCTCTTGCAAAAATAAATTTTTTTAAAAAGAGAAAGAAAAAAAAGAAACTGAAGCAAAGCATGAATAATTCTAAGAAGGTGTTGGCTGTCCTTGCCATATCAAAGAGCACCTGATGTCCTTTCTCTCGACAGTGAGATTATTGTCAAGCTATTGCTTTCTTCCTTCATCATCTAAGCTGTTTGAAGTGAGTGATTAAAAGATTTTTATGATTTTGCTGATGTTCAGTATTCTTCAATTCTCTTGCATTCACTAAACCCGTTGGCTCTCTTGAACAAGTGCAGTTGGGAGAATCCTCAGTTTATTTAAAGCACTGAAATCATCCTTTAATTCTAAAACAAGGCCCAAAATATTCTTGTTGACTTTTTACATAATCTCGCAAAGTGAGGCCTATGTATTTCTTTTTCAGAGTTACCTCTTTAGCAATAGGATTTTGCAAACTGGAAGAAGAGCAAACAGTGTTCTTGAAATGTTCCATTGTATAAAATTGTGTTGAAGAAAGAACTGAGCCCTGTCCTCAAAATGTATCCCTCTGGTGTCAAGTCTGTTCTCAAAAGGGTAAACATTCCTTATGAACAAGAAAAGAAATTCCAACTTGAAGTGGATAATTAGTATGGCACGTGCTCTATCTTCCGAAATATTTTAATACCTTGAAGAATTCAGTTCTTTTATCTGGATGTTACTAAATAGTTTTCCAGCATGGGAAAAAGTAGAGTCATCCTGTGTAGTGTTGAAGAAGAAGACAATAAAATTTGATGAAAATATTCTGGTTTTGCCAATGAACAACATTTTAAAAGACTGTCGATTAAGAAATACAACATAATGGTGAAGAATGCAAAAGCAAGCTAAGGACAATGATGAGAGTTGTTAACTTCACAATGCTAATGACCAGTGTTGTTTTTTTTTACCACTAAATGTTCATTGGGAAAAAGAATGAAATAAGTAAGTTATATGTGACCACTGTAGAAACTATGTTACAATATAAATGGAATAATTGCAAGGAGTTTTATAAGCAAATTCTGTAAAACAAGAAATTGATAAGGCAAGTCAAATCATCAGGGAAATACAATTCAAGAAAGAGGTACATAATTTAGATACTGTGAAAGGTGAAATGAAATGGAGTCACTTATGTCAAGGGGTTTTAAAATGGATCCAGGAGGCCATAAAGGAAAAGGGATTTATGCATGTCTTCACAGGGTGGAACCATGAACTTTTGCACTAAGCCAAAGCTGTGAACTGGGCCAAACTGCAGATATTCCAACAACTCAGATCAAGCATTTGCTATAGGAAGAGACTTTCCTTAGTGATTGTCTTAGCAACCAGTTATACTCAGCCAAGATTAGTTTTCTGCCACCAACACTAACCAAAATTCTTTGTCAACAACATATAGGAGCACTCTCTTTTGTTTTAAAAACCTCTTTTTTTTGTTGTTGTTCCCTGCGGGGACACAATTTGGGTTGCTACTGAATCTGTGCTTCTTGAAATGCAATTCTGCGACCCCAAATAAATGCTTTTCTTATGTTTCAATTCCACCTCTTTTCTTAGACAACAATACTTACAATTTGTTTCAGATGAACAACAAATAATTTTTCGTATTTAAAATTATTTAGTATGCCCATGCAATACCTCTTTTTTATCTTTATGTACATATGCATAGGCAATTAGAAATAATTCATTAGGTACCCATGTTCTTATTTCTTAAATCTGGGAGGTCTCTATGTGCCTCCTAGGCATTCTTACTTTTGCAGGTCCTCCCTCATATTATATTGAATATATTAAAATACAAACACATCCCACATTAAGAATAATTTTCTGTTGCAAAAATATTAAAAGGAAGCTTTTAAAATTGTTATAGTTAAAAGAAACACACTAAACTTTCATATTATTAAATGACTTTTTAAACATGCTAGAGATTGGACAAGTGGGGAACTCAAAGATCATCTCCTCAGTGATCAATAATAGAGAGAGAGGGTTGGTATTATTCATTTCAGGAAGAAGGAAACTAAACAAGAAGTCCAGCGGAGCCCCTTCTTTCCAATCAGAAAAAAAAAAAAGCTGGAGTAGCACTCATATACTTTGCATGACTAAGAATTCACTTGGTGGGTGGTGGGTGGGGTTTGGGGTGTGGGTGGTAAATGAAACCCAGCTACTACAGGAAGAAAATGTAAAGAAATAGAATATGGGGAGGAGAGGTTACCTTCAGAGAACTAGGGGTAACAAGGGAAGGAGAAACCTGTTACAGTGTATCCTTATGTAAAACACAGAAGGAAGGTTTTTAAAAACCACGAAAAAGAAAAAAATTAATTTGGAGACCCGTAATTATGACTAGCATTAGATTATCCTATAGTAGAAGGAACCATGTGAGAAGTAGATTTTTCTGGGGAATTAGAGAAGGATAATATGCAGGCTCCTCTACAAGCTAATTAACAGATCATCTTTCAGCTAGCTCCTCAGGGACTCTGAGAGCTGAGGCAAGTAGCTGGAGGAAATCATGAGGGCTAGGAGTAGGGGACCAGAAAATTCAATAATCAAAAAAACAAAAAGAATACTATTTCAATACAATATTTTAGACAATCAAAATTAGTGCAAAAAAAAAATCCATGATGAACAAGTTATCAAGTTTTAAAGAAAGACAGTGTCTGACCCCGACTCACCCCACCGGCCATACCTTTATCTTGGTCCTGGGGGAATTCGTTTTTTGCTATTCCCTTAAATTTTCTGCCTGAGTCAAGCACTTTGTCTGCTTCTCCCTCCTCCTGGCCCTGGTGGATCCTATCCGTAAAATCCTTCACCTCAACAGAAACACACACATACAGAGTCACACATATTCCTACACTTCAAATTGCTCCTTGTTGTGAACCCAGTTCCAGCTGTCAGCTCTGCCTCCAAGAATTCTGTTCCCACCTCCATTCAGCAATTTTGGTCTTTATATTAAAGGCAACTTAACACAATTTAAGATATAAAAATATTTCCCAATTACATTATTTTCTGGATTTCCTTTTGCATCAGATGATGAAATCTTCTCAGGAACTGTGGTCTGCAGAAATGTTTTATGAGAACCTAAAATAAAAATAAGCAAAGTTATTTTGATACCTACAATCCTACATTATCCATTTCTAAATCCAATCCCTCATTTGTTTCTCTACATTACCCAATATTTTTTGGTGTAATCTATGTATCTACCCTTCCTTTCCACTGTGTGTCTGGTCTGGTCGTCCTTACCCACAAATTTCTTGGCCCTTGTCAAGATGTCAAGTCTTTATTTTCTCTCTGTCTCTCAATCTCTACACACAGACAGACACACACACATAGAGGAAGAGACAGAGAGAGAGATCCCCGGTTAGGCAGTTGGACCGTTTGGCTCAGTAATACTGAATAACCAACTATGGTATTGTAAAAGAGGTGTGCAAAAGAGAAACACAGGTACGGCAAGAAAATGCGATCATTTGCAGGGAAAGATACAGAATACTGACTATAAGAGTGATCTGCAATTTTCAGTAGAGCAGGGGGAGGATAGCAGTCACCAAATCAGGAAATCATTGACAAATAGGTTCTTTGTGGCGATGCAATTATTTCTAGAATAGCAGAATTTTGTTTGTGGAAAAGACCCCATTATTTCATTTTTTCCATTTTACAGACAAGAATACCAGCCCAGAGACGTGAAAAGATTTTCTGCCTGGAGGCTGCCTCTGCTTTTTTGGCCACGGACGCCGAAGCGAACGGCAAGAAGAAAGTGGGTAGGGAGAGCGCGGGGCTGGGATAAGGAAGGTCTGGGTCTGGGGCCTGGACCAAAGAATACAGTCCCCTAAGCGAACACAGTCCCCTCCTCCCCCCGCAAGCCTGGATGGCAAGCGGTAACAAGTATCTGGACTTACCCGAGCCTGCGTGCAGCTCTCCAAGCCGGGTGAGAAGGACCAGAAGAAGGAACATGGCTCCGCTTTCTTGGAGCCGGGCTGGCGTTGTAACAGCAGTTGAAGCGTTCGGGAAGGTGGAGGCGCAGCTCGCGCAGGACTGCTGAGCGCGGCGGGTGCGCACCCGGAGAGGGAAGCGCCGGGCGGCGCCGCGAGAAAGCCGAGGGCTCTCCGCTCGCTCTGCTGCCCCTGGAGGTAGCTTAGCTCGGTAACCGGCGCCCTGCGCCGGCGAGCCGACCAGGGAGAGCTCGAGGACAAACTGTCAACAGCCACACACATTGGGCTTATCGTTAAGGAAGGAAAGACTGGCATTTTCTTTTCTTTTTTTAAGATTTTATTTATTTGAGAGACAGAGAATGAGAGAGAGAGCACATGAGAGGAGGGAGAGTTAGAGGGAGAAGCCGACTCCCTGCAGGAGCAGGGAGCCCGAGATGCGGGACTCGATCCGGGGACTCCAATGTCATGACCTGAGCCGAAGGCAGTCGCTTAACCAACTGAGCCACCCAGGCGCCCAAGACTGACATTTTCAATTCTCAGATTAGGGTGGTGCCTGGTTGAGGCTTTCGTTTGTATCTTGTACTTAGATCAACGATCTCTGAAGTAATTTCTAGTTTCAACGAGGAGAAAGAACAAAGATAAAAATGCTCAAGTTACTGCGAGCGATGAGTCTCCTCCTATGGCACTTACATATCATCCACACAGGTGAAATGCTTATATTTGAAAAAATAAAATAAAAAACTGTGGCAAACACTGTGACTTTTATAAATTTAAGTTGGTTCAATAAACCATTATGGGACAGCTGTTGAATGCAGAAGACCCCAGTACAATCCCTTGTCAAATACAGACTCTTCCTAACAATCATCTTTAATAACCCAAATTATTACTGACGCACTAGTTTTCCTGCAGCCCCTAGTTTTTACTACTTTAATTAGACCTAACTGCATTCTGCCTTTATGAGGAGCAGCAACAGTTTGATTTTTGGAGTCTACGGGCATTCTTTTTCACAGATCCTAGCCCACATGATAGTTAAAAACATTAAAATACAGCCACACCCCATATTAACTATAATTTTGCTTTAATATATGTCAAAAGCATGTTTATAAATTCACTTTGAAATTGTTTGGCTATCCCAAAAACTAAAGGAAGTTATTTGCAGAATATAACAGTAACAAATAATCTTTAAAAAAAACCAAGTGAACAAGAAATAAGTCATAATAGATGGGAAAAGAGCAGGATGGTTATATACTACTTAATGAATTAGCAACTTGTAATATCAGCTTGACAAACTCTCCCAGGAAAGAATAAAAAGGAGAAAATAAAATAATAAAATTGAGATAGAAGAATAGAACTGTCATTATCCAGATAAGAGCATTTCCAGAAGGAGAGAAAAATTAAAATAGAAGGAAATATTTAAAGGGATAATAGGAAAGTTTCTCTTGACTTAAAAAATAAGAAAATGACCTTAGAAAGGACCATATGTTAAAAACGGGGCATTAAAGGAAAAGCAAATCTGAAATTGAAAATGACAGTGAATAGAAAATTCTGAAATCTACAAGAGATCACCTATCAAGGAACAAGAGCCAGATGGACAGCAAGAGCCATATTGGATGCATGAAATCAGTGGGTTATTAAAGTGTTGACTGAAAAGAACTTCGAAATATTATTCAAATATCAGGACATGATTAATTTTTTTAATTTTTTATTTAAATTCAATTTAATTAACATATAGTGTATTATTAGTTTTAGAGGTAGAATTTAGTGATTCATCAGTTGCATATAACACCCAGTGCTCGTTCCATCAAGTGCCCTCCTAAATGTCCATCACCCAGTGACCCCATCCCCTCACCCACCTCCCCTCCAGCAACCCTGAGTTTGTTTCCTATACTTAAGAGTCTCTTACGGTTTTTCTCCCTCTCTGTTTTCATCTTGTTTTCCCTTCCCTTCCCTTATGTTCATGTTTTGTTTCTTAAATTCCATATCTGAGCAAAATCATATGGTATTTGTCCCCCTGACTAACTTATTTTGCTTTGCCTAATAGTCTCTAGTTCCACCCACATTGTTGCAAATGGCAAGATTTCATTCTTTTTGATGGCCGATTAATAAAACTAATAATACACTATATGTTAATTAAATTGAATTTAAATAAAAAATTAAAAAAATTAATCATGTCCTGATATTTGAATAATATTTCGAAGTTCTTTTCAGTCAACACTTTAATAACCCACTGATTTCATGCATCCAATATGGCTCTTGCTGTCCATCTGGCTCTTGTTCCTTGATAGGTGATCTCTTGTAGATTTCAGAATTTTCTATTCACTGTCATTTTCAATTTCAGATTTGCTCAGGTCCACTATATATAGTGGAATATATATGTGTATGTGTGTGTGTATATATATATATATATATTTCACATCTTTTTTATCCATTCATCTGTCAGTGGACATCTGGGCTCTTTCCATGTTTTGGCTGTTGCAGACATTGCTGCTAGAAACATTAGGGTGTAGGTGCCCCTTCAAATCACTATGTTTGTATCTTTTGGATAAATACCAAGTAGTGCAATTGCTGGGTCGTAGGGTAGCTCTATTTTTCACTTTTTGAGGAACCTCCATACTGTCTTCCAGAGTGCACCAGTTTACATTCCCACCAGCAGTGTAGGAGGGTTTCCCTTTCTCTGCATCCTCGCCAACAGCTGTTGTTTCCTGAGTTGTTAATTTCAGCCATTCTGACAGGTTTGAGGTGGTATTTCATTGTGGTTTTGATTTGTATTTCCCTGATGACTAGTGATGTGGAGCATTTTTTCATGTGCCATTTGTATGTCTTCTTTGGAGAAATGTCTGTTCATGTCTTCTGCCCATTTCCTAAAAGGATTTTTTGGTTTTTTGGGTGTTGAGTTTGATGAGTTCTTTATAGATTTTGGATACTAGCTTTTCTGATAAGACATTTGCAAATATCTTCTCCCATTCCGTAGGTTGCCTTTTAGTTTTGCCGACTGTTTCCTTGGCTGTGCAAGAAGCTTTTTATCTTGATGAAGTCCCAATAGTTCATTTTTGCTTGTGTTTCCCTTGCCTTTGAAGATGTGTCTAGCAAGAAGTTGCTGTGGCCAAGGTCAAAGAGGTTGCTGCCTGCAGTCTCCTGTAGGATTTTGTTGGATATTTATCTCCATTTAGGTCTTTCATCCATTTGAGTTTATTTTTGTGTATGTGTAAGAAAGAGGTCCAGTTTCATTCTTATGCATGTGGCTATCCATAAAAGTTTTTCTTAAGTATAGAAGTTCAAAGAAGGTTTGACATAAGGATCCATATTGGAAAGGTATTTCACAGAAGCAACCAAATGATAAGGGAAATAGGAGATGCTGTTAAACGACATTGGAAGTAATAGTAATCAAATATCTTGGAAAAGTTTTTTTAAATGTAAGAAAATTTGACCAAATGAAACAATGATAATGTGTATTTCTAATAACCTAGAACTAAATTTTAATTTAACAATATTTGACATCATTAATATTATGGAAGGCATGAAGAGGGGAGATGTCAAAATAAGAATTTTCTCAATTTGATTCTAAACATGTACTTATATAACTAAGAATACTAAAAATATATCAACAAAAATTGTAGAAATATAGGGGAAAATTGGCAAAAGCATCATCAGAGTTGGAAATTGTGAACACACCTTTTATAATTATTGACAGGTCAAAATTCAGACAAAATTTAATAAAAATATAAGATAATTGAATGACTCAAACAAGTCTGACCTATTAAACATTCATACAATTCTAAATCAACTATAGAGAACACACATTCTTCCCAACCACTCATGAAACATTAACAAAATGATCATGTCCTAGGTCTTAAAATATTCCAACTAATTTCAAAGACTAATTACATAATTCAGTTTATATTTATTTCCAATTATATTAATAATCTCTGTATTTTAAGGGGGCCATTTAATCAACTTGAAATTATTGGTATAGTTGGGTTGTAATATATCATCTTCCTATTGACTTTCTGCTTGCCTTGTCCCGTTTATGCCAGTTTTTCTCCTTTCTTGCCATCCTTTGGATTGATCATGCTTTCTTTTTTTTTTTTTTAAACTCAAAAAACTTTTTTTTTTTTTCATTTACAAAGGTATTTAGAACACATAAAACAAGGCAACATTTATTCTTTCTTCTCGTCTTCTGGTGTGGGGTCTGTGGGCGGCTCCTCCACTGTGGCCCTGTTGCTCTCTGAGCCGGTGTTACTGTCACTGGTCCCTTCCTCAGCCATACTGTCCACCCCCTCCTGCCCGCTCTTCTTGTCCTCAGGAGTAGATGTGCCTTCTTCACCATTCTGTTGGCTTTCCATCGCTTCTTCAAGGTGTGTCTCCTCTGTCTCCATCAGGATGCTCTCATCGTCCTTCTTCTCCTTGGTCTTCCTAGCAGCTTGCTCTTCCTCAGGAACTGCGTTCAGCTTGCTCTGCTGCTTCTTTCTCTCTTTCCTCCTGCCTTTTTCGAGTCTGTTCCTCTGCCTGTGCAATTTCAGCAGCAATTTTTTCCATATCCACTTCTACTTTCAAACCGCACAACCTTTTAAGTTCATTGTTAAATGAATCTGTGCTTTCCAGGAGCTTCCTCTTCTTTTCCTGGTGTCGCTCGTCTGTTTGAAGAAGTTCGGGCTTCTAGTTTTCACTGATGAACCATAAGGACTGGACCTGTCGTTTGAGGACCTGCACTCCAGCTGTTGTGACAAATGACCAGACGTCTGGCACCACACTCTCACTAAGGATTTCACTGATGAAGCGGTGGTTTTTCTGGAAACGGGCGGTGGCTGTATGCTTCATGGAGAAGCCATCATCATAATCGTCTGGATCTTCAGCAGGCTGAATGCTCATGTACGGTTCTCCTTTCTCCATGCGAGACTGTCTCTGTCGACTTTCTTCCCCTAAAGCAGCTTCTGCACGACTTTTTGCATTTACGTAAGCAAGGTATGCGGGGGAATTATGATAGGCCTTCATAGAGTCATTGTATTCTATCTTTTCTGCTTCGTATTCATTTAAATATTCTTGTTTTTCTTCATCAGTGAGATCTTGCCACATGCCACCAATAATCTTGCCAATCTCCCACAACTTTAGGTCAGGGTTGGAAGGTTTTACTTGGCCCCGGACCTTTCTGCTGTACCTCATGGAGGGCATCAGTGGTTTATCTGGTGGCTTTGGGGGTTTTGAAATCGTAGTACCAGAGGATGCCGAGACCCAGCTGTTGGTGCCCGGGTTCCCTCCCAACCTGTAGTTGTTGTAGGCAAGATGACTGTATGGATTGTATCCCACAAACCCTGGTGTGCTGGGCATTTGTGTTGCAGGAGCTGGGGTGGGAGGTGGGGCATAAGATGGTCTTTTTGACATTTTGGAAGATTAAATTCTCAGTTCCTTAAGACTGAATCTGAGACACCGCAGGCAGAAAAAGCACCCACAGCTCCGGCTTCGTTTCCCTTTGTCCCGCGCCTGATCATTCTTTCTTAATCCATTTTCTTTCTTTATTGGCATGACAACTACGTAGTTTTTAAATTTTTCTTTTACTGATTATCTTAGAATTACAAAATGTGCCCAGGATAATTTCTCTATTTTAATATACACTGATTAGCAACCTTAATTACATCTGCAAAGTCCCTTTGCAGGAATACCTAGATTAATGTTTGATTGAATAATTAGGGGACAGGAAATTTTGGAGGGACATCTTTAGAATTCTTCTTACAATAAGTGCTTTATTATTGTCTCCAATCCTTTGGACTCTTAGCAACCAGATCAAGATATGACTGTCCGTGTGTCATTCTTCAGTGGTGTGGTGGCATGATTTTTAGCAGGTCTTTGATAGGGTATAAAGTATAGCTTCCCTAACTCTGCCATAGTGTATACTCAGTTTGAATGTCTATTGCTAGGTATTTATTTCACTTTAGTTGAAACAGAATGCATCACAAATTTCACCAAGTCCTTCTGCAACCCAAAATACCTAACTGGAATAGAGTTGTGCCAAACCTGAAAAAAACATAAAGTTAGATGGGAAATAAGAGTGCCGTTGTAATGACAAATGAGGTTCATCTCTCACCTCTCATCATTTCATGATCCTGGAACCTTATCTCTTATGAGGCACTCTTCTCTGATCTCAGAGTTGCTACATAATTTATGGATGGTTCCATCATGACCTCACTTCTAAACAGCTAAGAATGGCAGATATACTAAACCCAACCTCTTGGCATATTATCTTAGAGGAGACTGTAGGAGCCTAATCAAAAGGGGAGAACTAAGACAGTACTCATGGAATTTACCTGGACTCTATAGTTAACATCAGGCCTGATCCTTATAGACCTCTATTACTTGTCTGTGCCTAATAGTTTAGCTGACTTATCTGGCATTCTAATGATTGGAGAAATGTGACCAGCATTGAACTGGTCAAATTCCTGTACATTCAATCTTCTGATATTTCTGATAGAATTGAAAAACTAATTTCCTATGTGGATACTCACCAAATCTCTAGTATACATTGACATTGAACAATGCCGTTGGTGTACATACAAAACCTGTGGCATCTCTGACACATCAAACACTCTGAAAACAAATAAATGAGTGTGTGCCTAAAATGGACATAAAAAAAAAAAAGGTTATTGCCCTTGTATGGGCCCAGGCTAATACAGCATAAGAATACCTTCAAGAAACTCATGAGTGTGAAGTTAGCTACAAATTACTCTTGCCCAGGTATCCTACTGTTCCTAAAAGTATTGACCCTGCTTGTCACTGGCAGGTAGATTGCAATGGGTCACTCCTTATCCTTTCCATTAAGCAAAAGGTGTATTTTCACTTGAGCTAATTCTCAATTTACAGACAACTGCAGAAGCAACATTATCCCAATTCCATAGTACCTGTTCAGAAAACACATTTTTGCACCTGATTTGACAGACATATCCATGTCTGATGTTGGCAAGGCTGAACCAAGAATCTAGGCAGCTCAGCTGGATTCAGGAAAGAGCACCTATGCACTATTCCATAGGCCAATAAACTGGAGAGGGACATTTGGAAATGCAATCGTTAGGAAAACCACTACCCCCTCTACAGTGCCTCCTGGAGCTGGCCTACGAGGTATTTGCATTGTATTGAAATGTATTTGTACTGTAGCCATGTACTAGCTGTTACAGTGTTGGTTGTGAACTACCTCTTCATCTTGTCTCCACAAAGAATAAAATGCAAGAAAATAAAGACAAATAAATGTAAACATCCCATGTACATGGATTGAAAGATTTAATATTGTTAAGATGACAATACATCCAAAGCTTTCTACTGGTTCAATATTGTCCCTTTGAAAATCCCAAAGACATTTTTTGCAGAAATTGAAAAACCCATCCCAAAATTCACAAGGAATCTCAAGGGGCCCAAACATCCAAAAACAATGTTGAAAAGAAAAACAGAATAATATGCAGATATCAAACAAGCTATTTCTACTCATTCAAGGTTTCAGTAGTCTGCTCAAAGAGAACAGTCTGTAGTACAAGACTGTTTAAGAAGGCTCAATTTAAACATCAATATGAATGAGAATGAAAATACCAGTGTACAGCACAAATTCTGTCACCTGTACCAAAAGAAAGGCAATGTTTGAGTCGGCAAAAGTGTTTCCAATGACTTGACATTTGGAGACATCTTCTCAACAGAGACTGTTACCTCCTGATGATGACTTTTCTGGATATAAAGAGAGCTACATAAAGCTTTCTATAATAGTGTGACTTGGTAAGCACAGGCGAGACAGGAGAAAAACAAACTATCTTTCAAAAGCCAAGTGCTAACTTTCACCCAGTTCTCAAATTTCCCTCAACTTTGAGGTAAAGTTATGTACTCAGGATTTTCTCTTCTGGAATCAAGTTTTTCTAGGGACACCTAGGTGACTCAGTCGGTTGAGCATCCAACTCTTGATTTTGGCTCAGGTCATGATCTCAGGTTCATGAGATCCAGCCCCCCATTGGGATCCATGCTCAGCGTGGAGTCTGCTTGAGATTCTCTCTCTGCCTCTGCTTCTGCCCCCTCCCTGCTCACACACACTCTCTCTCTAAAATAAATAAAATCTTTCTTTAAAAAATTTTTTTTCTGTCAGCTCTTTGGGGAACTGATTAGCTAGGAATCTAAACATTTCTTAGGTACACTTGTGGTGGGACTATTTCATGAAATTTATTTTTCCCTTGAGCAACCAAGTGGGAGAAGCACCATTCCTGCCTACAAAGTCTCTTCCAGACCTGAGGTAAAAAGAAAAAAAAAGAAGAAGAAAAGAAATGACCTTCATACACTGGAAGAGTTCAATAAGTTCAGAGTTGTGGAGGATATTCCAACATAAGTTATCAAGGAAAACATAGAAATCATTATACACCAGCTTCTACATTGGAACAGAAGCTAACTTTCTGTTGACATATTTGGCCAAAGAAGAGACAGAAAAGCTGGAAGAGCACAGGAGTGTAATTGAATCTCATGGGTTTAGTTAGCAATTCCCTGAACCAAAAGCCCAACAAAAGGTTGATTGGCTTAAAGAAAGCTTTAGCTGAAAATTGCTTATAATTGGTGGTCTCATTCCATATATTCCCATCTATGCGATTCACAGAGACCATCTGTGCTGTACCTAAAATGGCCAAGTTAAGGGCTATGGGACTCAACTGCTTGAGTTGTTTAAAAGAGTATTGCATAAAACAGGGTTGCATAGGTGGCTCAGTTGGTTAAGCATCTGCCTTCGGCTCAGGTCATGATCCCAGGGCCTAAAGACACGTGCAGATCGAAAGTGCAAAGATGGAAAAGCAATTATTATGAAATGTTCTGTATATATCTGTTAAATCCATCTGACCCAATGTATCATTCAAAGCCACTCTTTGTTGATTTTCTGTCTGAATGATCTATCAATTCATGTAATTGAGGTGTTAAAGTCCACTACTATTCTTGTATTACTATTAATTAGTTCCTTTATGTTTGTTATTAACTGTTTTATGTATTTGGCTGCTTCCATGTTGGTGTATAAGTATTTACAATTATTATATCTTCTTGTTGGATTGTTCCCTTTATGATTATATACTGTTCTTCTTTGTCACTTTTTACAGTCTTTGTTTTAAAGTCTATTTTGTCTGATGTAAGTATTGCTACCCTGGCTTTCTTTTGACGTACGCTGCATGATAATGTTTCTCCACCCCTCACTTTCAATCTGCATGTGTTTTTAGGACTGAAATGAATCTCTTTTAGACAGTATAGACATGGGTTTTGCCTTTTCATCCATTCCATCACCCTATGTCTTTTGATTAGTGTAGTCCATTTACATTCAAAGTAATTATTGATAGATATGTATTTATTGCCATTTTGTTACTTGTTTTGTTACTTCTCTATTCCTTTGTTCCCTTGCCCTTTTCTCCCACAATAAGTTGGCTTTCTTTAGTGACTTACTTGGATTCCTTTCTCTTTATTTTTTACTTATCTATTACTAATTTCTGGTTTGTGGTTACCATTAAATTGGTGTAGGGGTGCCTGGGTGGCTCAGTCGTTAGCGGCTGCCTTCAGCTCAGGTCATGATCCCAGGGTCCTGCATCGGGCTCCCTGCTCGGCGGGAAGCCTGCTTCTCCCTCTCCCACTCCCCCTGCTTGTGTTCCCTCTCTCACTGTCTCTCTCTCTGTCAAATAAATAAATAAAATATTTTTTAAAAAAACTTTAAAAAAATTGGTGTATAACATCTTCTGCATATAGCAGTCTGTATTAAGTTGATGGTCGCTTAAGTTTGAACCCATTCTTACTCCTCTCCTTTCCATGTTTTAGGTATATGGTGTCATACACTACATCCCTTTATTTTGTGAATCCCTTGGCTGGTTTTTACAGATATACTTATTTTTACTGCTTTTGTGCTTCCTACTTTTCTTACTCTTACTTATGTTCTTTCCTTTCCACTGAGTTCCCTTTAATATTTTTTGTAGGGCTTGTTTAATGGTCATAAACTCCTCTAAATTTTGTCTGAGAAATTCTTTATTTCTTCTTGTATTCTGAATGATAGCCTTGCTGGATAGAGTATTCTTGACTGCATTTTTTTTTTCCCTTTCAGCACTTTGAATATACCATGCCACTCCTTTTCTGGCCTGTAAAATTTCTGCTGAAAAATATGTTAATACCTTTATGGGGTTTCCTTTGTATGTAACTCTTTTCTTTTCTCTTGCTGCTTTAAAAATTCTGCCTTTATCACTACTCTTTGTCATTTTAATCACTATGTATCTTGGTGTAGACCTCCTTGGGTTGATTTTGTTGGTGTATCTCTGTACCTCCTGCATCTGGATTTCTATTTTCCTCCTCAGATTTGGAAGTTTTAGCTATGATTTCTTCAAATAAATTTTCTGCCCCCTTTGTCTCTCTTCTTCTTCTGGGATCCCTATAATGCAAATGTTATTACACTGGATGGTGTCACTGAGTTCCCTAATTCTATTCTCATTTTGCATAATGTTTTTTCTCTCACCTGCATGATTACACTTGATTACTTTCCATTACACTGTCCTCTAGGTTGCTGATTCATTCTTCCCCTTCTAGTCTGCTATTTATTCCATCTCATGTATTTTAAATTTCAATTATTGTGTTCTTCATCTCTGATTGGTTCTTTTTTATCTCTTTGTTAAGGGTCTGACTGAGGTCTTCCACTCTTTTCTCAAGTCCAGTATCTTTATGACCATTACTTTAAATTCTCTATCAGGCATATTACTTATCTCCATTTCACAAAGGTCTCTTGTTGTGATTTTTGTCCTGGTCTTTCACTTGTGACATATTCTTCTGTCGCTTCATTTGGTGTAACTGTGTCTATATTTCTGTGTGTTAGGAAAGTCAGCTATATCTTCTGCTTTTGAAAGTAGTGGCCTTATGAAGAAGAGGTACTATAGTGCCCTGCAGTGCACTGACTCTGTTCCCCAGAATTGGTGCTTCAAGAAGTGTCTCCTACGTGTGTTGCTTGTACCCTGCTGTTGTGTTCTAACCACTTTTTCCTTCAGTCCAGTTGTCTGCAGTGGCCCGCTTTGTTGTGGGCCTGTTTGATCCCTGTGGTGTTAGTGGGCTAGTGTGGGGCCATCTTGGGTTTGAGTGTAATCAAACCAGTAGTTTGCCACAGATGCAGTTGTCCTCAACTACAGATGCTTTCCCTGTGTTGTCCCCTGAGCTTTCACTGGTGGGTGTGGCTTGCAGTCAGACCAGATGTCTGCCCCCAGCCCACTGCTAGGGCCACAGTCTGACATTTATGTGTGATTATCTTTCCCTCTGCCCAGACCCTAAGTCACTTTGGTGTGGTGTTGGCCCCCATTAGGGCTGCCTTCACACTGCCAGGCCTGTGGCACTGCCCTGGATGGCCTCTAGCCAAGAGCCTATTGGAGGCGGTGGATCCATGTTTGTTGGGGAGGCCCAGTGTTAGCAAGGCTTGGGCGGGGAGGGAGTCTCTGAAGGAGGGACCTGCAGCACTGGGACTGAGACAAGCTTGGGTGGAAGGAGTGGATCTGCCAATACATGGGAGGGGGGCAGCAGTGTTATTAAGTTAGGTAAGGAGTATCAGTACTGTGCTGGTTTGGCTGGAGGCCCTGTGTTTATGCTGGGGGCCAGGAGAGGGATATGGTACCTGCCACCTCCTTTGTTCCTGGAGGAGTCTCCCTCTAATCTCTGCCCCTCCAGCACTTGCTCTGAGATTAATAAATTGCTCTTCCATATGTTCCAGGCATTTTTCAAACTGCTGCTTCTCTGCTGTATCTACATGGGCTGTTTTTTATGTTGTCTCTTTTAGGGCAGGGACTCAGTTTCCTCTCTCCCTTTGGTTCTCCCAGAGCTGAACCTGCTGAATTTTCAAATTCCAGGTTTTAAATCCCACTGATTTAAGAACTCTCTTAATTCAGCCCTTCTGGTTTTCGAAGCCAAATGTTATCAGGATTCGTTTTCCCCAGGTGGGCTCCCTAGTGTGATAGTCTGGCTTTCCCCTCTCCATGCCCACAGGCACCTCCCCCTCATGGATAGTCTCACAGGTCTGATTAGCTCCCATCAAGTATCTGCCCTCCCTATCCTCTTCAATGTGGCTTCTTCTCTACATTTAATTGTGAAATTTGTTCTGCCAGTTTTCAGGTCATTTTCTGGGTTATTTTTACTGATGTGTTATTTAGTCATATCTATGCGACAAGGTCAGCTTAGGGTTATCCTACTCTGCCATCTTCCCACCAACCTCAAAACACATTTACTATCAATATAAATTTTCTATGGCATGTCATTAGCTGAGTATTTGGTAATAAGTAAGCATTTAGTGATAGATAATAAAATCATGATTTGATGGATCAAGGCAAATTATCAGACCATGAAAGGTTTTATTTTGTTAGCAAAGTGTGAAGATTTATTTATTTATTTTAAAGATTTTATTTATTTGACAGAGAGAGACACAGCGAGAGAGGGAACACAAGCAGGGGGAAGTGGGAGAGGGAGAAGCAGGCTTCCTGCAGAGCAGGGAGCCCAATGTGGGGCTCGATCCCAGGACCCTGGGATCATGACCTGAGACGAAGACAGATGCTTAATGACTGAGCCACCCAGGCGCCCCTGTGAAGGTTTATTTTTATTCTATTGTGGAGGAATTTAAACAACAAAACCAAGATAAAAGTCTTGAAATATGAAATAGCTGTGTTTGAAGTGTTAATGTATATATTTTACAAATTATTGCATAAGGGTGGGGTTTTAAGCAATTCTCAATAATTCCGTTCCCAAAATGTGTTTTGATTACTAAGATGTCCTGAAAAATGCAGTTTACATAAACACTTATTTTTGTAAGGCTACATAGCACTAACTTGTGGATGTATAACCACAATGTTAATATTGATTTTTTCCCTAAGTAAATATGTAATATCATGTTTGATTTTGCTTCTGCGGTATATGATTTCAAAAATTAACTTCCAGGGACACACAGGTATAAACCTGAGTCTGAAATATAATCATATGCTGCAATAGGGAGGAGTGTACATTATATGTATATAAATATGTATATTTATCCTTATGCCAATAAGTAATAAATTGTTTCAAAATTTTTAAATAGTAAAAAAATTTACCTTAGTGG
The DNA here is from genome assembly GCF_964656455.1 of Halichoerus grypus. NCBI lineage: Eukaryota > Metazoa > Chordata > Mammalia > Carnivora > Phocidae > Halichoerus > Halichoerus grypus. The sequence goes on from NC_135714.1 coordinate 172,863,610, forward strand.
TACCTAAAATTCCTAATGAAAAATGGCAACACAGCTTATATTTAGTACCTTGGAATTGGTGTCTAAAGATGCATCATCTAGGGAGAGGGAAGATGGTAGAAGAGTAGGGGACCAGCATTTCATCTGGTCTCTTGAATTCAGCTAAATATTTATCAAATCATTCTGAACACCTGTGAATTCAACCTGAGATCTAAGAAAATTGCTGCAATTCTACAAATAGAAAAGCAACCACTTTTTGAAAGGTAGGAGGTGAAGAGACGTGAATCTGAGGGGATATATCAAAGATAAACCATGGGGAGGAGGGAGCCTCCATAAGACAGTGATATAGCAGTGGAGTGCAAAATCAGAACTTTTAAAAGTCTGCTCCTGTGAGGGAAGTCCCTGCCTGAAAGGTGCTCACATGGTGAAGCAGGGCAGAATCCTAGTAGTGACAGTGTGGTCTCAGGATCTCCAGGGTCACAGAAAGAACAGGGGTGCCTGAGTGCAGCAGAATTCCCAAGCATTGGTGCGGGGAAGCTGCCTACAATTAGCAAGTTCCGGAGTGGCCTCTCAGATAGGTGTTGCCATAAACCTCGAACCCCTGACAAGATTGGGGGACTGCTCTCCAAACAGGGGCCCAGAAAGTGACAACCTCTGCGAGACCCTGCTCCTTCCCCTGGGAGGAGGAGTGCAGATGCCTGCACAATCAGGCAACCACTCCCAGGGCAGGGGCCCAGAAAGCAGCTGGGCTGAGGTGAGACACCCCTCCCTCCCCTGGCAGGATTGGTGAGGGGTGCACCGCAGGAGTCTGTGGAGTTTGGCGCACACAAAAGTGATTGCCTGCTTTTCCCTGAGGCTGCACTTAAGAGTGGGGGGAGCAATCCTTCAGCCACTATTTTTACTTTTTCTTCATCCTCTAAAGCAGTGTAACAAAAGCCACATAGAGAAATCCAAAGCAGCTTACACTGAGCCTGACCCCCTGATAAGGGCTGGTGCAACTCTGCCCAGGCAAAGACACCTGAGATTCAATGCAACAGGCCTCTCCCCCAGAAGATGAGCAGGAACAGCAGGTGAATACCAAGTTTATGATTAGTCAGAACTGAAAAACTCCTGTGCTCGCAGAAAACAGTATATAGAATTTGAGGTTTTTTTCTCATAAGTCTTTAATCTTTCAGTTTAAAATTTTTTCATTCCTTTTCAACTACTTTCTTATTTTATCAACTCTTTGTTTTTAAGTCTTTTTTTAACTTTCATTTTTACATTTATATTTTATAGATATATTCTTCATTTTTTGCTTCCTTTCACTGTTTTCAATTTTATTTTCATATAAATATAAGTTTTTCTTTCTTTACAATTTTGGGATTTACTGTCTTCTAAAGAACAGACCAAAATACACCCAGAACCATGTGGATCACCCTGTTTTGTCCACCTGTGAGATTATAGTCTATCTTTTTTCCTGTTTTTTTTTTTTTCTTTTCTTTTTTGGTTTCTGGCCTCTTTGGATTTGTCTAGTGTGTATTTTGCTGGGGTCGGGGTTGCTATTTTTTATTTTGTTCACTCACTCATCTATTCTTCTCTGGACAAAATGACTAAAAGGAGAAATTCACAAAGAAAGAACCAGAGGTTCTCTGTGCCATAGATCTAATTGATATGGATATAAGTAAAATGTCACACCTAGAATTCAGAATAACATTGTAAAGTTACTAGCTGGGGTTGAAAAAAGCACAAAAGACAAGAGAATCTCTTAGTGCAGAAATAAAATCTGATCAGGCCGAAGTGAAAATGCTTTAACTGAGAGGCAGTCTAAAATGCATGCTCTAACAGCTAGGGTAAATGAAGCAGAAGAGAGTCAGTGACATGGAAGAGAAAATGATGGAAAGGAAGAAAGCTGAGGAAAAAAGAGAAAAATGGACCATAAGGGGAGGCTTTGAAAAATTAGTGATACCATAAAGCGAAACAATGTTAGAATTATTGGGGTCCCAGAGGAAGAAGAGAGAGACAGAGAGAGAAAGAGAGGGACAGAAGGTATATTTGAGCAAATCATAGCTTAGAATTTCCCTAATCTGGGGAAAGAAACAGGCATTCAAGTCCAGGAAGCTCAGCGAACCGCCCTCAAAATCAATAAAAATAGATCAACACCTCGACATATAATAGTGAAGCTTGCACATTTTAGAAATAAAGAGAATATCCTGAAAGCAGCTGGAGACAAGAGGTTCCTAACCTACAGGGGTAGGACTATTAGACTGGCAACAGACCTATTCACAGAGACCTGGCAGGCCAGAAAGGGCTGTCATGATATATCCAATGTGCTAAATGAGAAAAATATGCAGCCAAGAATACTTTATCCAGCAAGGCTGTCATTCAGAATGGAAGAAGAGATAAAGAGTTTCCAGGACACACAAAAACTTAAAGAATTTGTGATCACTAAACCAGCCCTGCAAGAAATATTAAAGGGGATCGTCTAAGCAAAGAGAGAGCCCAAAAGTAACATAGACCAGAAAGAAACAGAGACAATATACAGAAACAAGGACTTTACAGGTAATGCAGTGGCACTAAATTCATATCTTTCAATAGTTACTCTGAAGGTAAATGGGCTAAATGACCCAATCAAAAGACACAGGATATCAGATTGGATAGAAAAGAAAGACCCATCCATATGCTGTCTACAAGAGAATCATTTTAGACCCAAAGGCATCTCCAGATTGACAGTGAAGGGGAAGAGAACAATTTATTATGCAAATGGAATCAAAAGAAACCTGGGGTAGCAATCCTTATATCAGACAAATTAGAGTTTAAACCAAAGACTGTAGGAAAGGATGAAGAGGGACACTATATCACAATTAAAGGTTCTATCCAACAAGAAGATCTAGCAATTATAAATATTTATGCTCTTAACTTGGGAGCAGCCAATTATATAAACCAATTAATAACAAAATTAAAGAAACACATTGATAATAATACAATAATAGTAGGGGACTGTAACACTCCCCTCACTGCAATGGACAGATCATCTAAGCAGAAGATCAACAAGGAAATTAGGGCTTTGAATGACACACTGGACCAGATGGACTTCAAAGATATATTCAGAACTCTATCCTATATATTCAGAATTCTATCCTAAAGCAATAGAATACACATTCTTCTCAAGTTCACATGGAATATTCTCCAGAATAGATCACATACTAGATCACAAATCAGGTCTCAATGGGTACCAAAAGACTGGGATTATTCCCTGCATATTTTCAAATAAGAATGCTTTGAAACTTGAACTCAATCTCAAGAGGAAATTTGGAAAGAATTCAAATACATGGAGGCTAAAGAGCATCCTAATAAAGAATGAATGGATCAACCAGGAAATTAAAGAAATGAAAATGAAAACACAACTGTTCAAAATCTGTGAATGAAGCAAAGGCAGTCCTAAGAAAGAAGTATATAACAATACAAGACTTTCTCAAGAAACAAGAAAGGTCTCAAATACACAAGCTAACCTTACACCTAAAGGAGCTGGAGAAAGAACAGCAAATAAAGCCTAAACCAAGCAGGAGAAGAGAAATAATAAAGATCAGAGCAGAAATCAATGAAGTAGAAACCAAAAAAACAGTAGAACAGATCAACGAAACTAGGAGATGGTTCTTTGAAAGAATTAACAAGATTGATAAACCCCTGGACAGACTTATCAAAAAGAAGAAAAAAAGGTACCAAATACATAAAATCATGAATGAAATCGGAAAGATCATGACCAACACCAAAGAAATACAAACAATTATAAGAACATATTATGAGCAACTATATGCCAACAAATTAGGCAACTTGGAAGAAATGGTTGCATTCCTAGAAACTTATAAACTACCAAAACTGAAACAGGAAGAAATAGAAAACCTGAATTGACCCATAATCAGAAAGGAAATTGAAGCAATAATCAAAAATGTCCCAACAAAAAAGAGTCCAGGGCCAGATGGCTTCCCAGGGGAATTCTACCAAACATTTAAGGAAGAATTACTACCTATTCTTCTGAAGCTATTTCAAAAAAAAAAAAGAAATGGAAGGAAAACTTCCATATCTTTCTATGAGGCCAGCATTATCTTGATCCCAAAATCAGACAATGACCCCACCAAAAGGAAAATTACAGAACAATATCCCTGATGAACATTGATGCAAAAATTCTCACCAAGGTACTAGCCAATAGGATCCAACAGTACATTAAAAGGACTTTTCACCATGACCAAGTGGGATTTATTCCTGGACTTCAAAAGTGGTCCAACAGCTGCAAATCAATCAATGTGATACACTACATAAATAAAAGAAAGGACAAGAACCATATGATCCTCTCATTAGATGCAGAAAAAGCATTGGACAAAGTACAGCATCCTTTCTTGATTAAAACTCTTCCCAGCGTAGGGATAGAGGGAACATACCTCAATATCATAAAAGCCATCTATGAAAAGCCCACAGCGAATATCACGTTCAATGGGGAAAAACTGAGAGCTTTCCCCCTAAGGTCAGGAACACGACAGGGATGTTCATTCTCACCACTGTTGTTCAACATAGTACTGGCAGTCCTAGCCTCAGCAATCAGACAACAAAAAGAAATAAAAGGCATCCAAATCAGTAAAGACGAAGTCAAACTCTCTCTCTTCGCAGATGACATGATACTTTATGTGGAAAACCCAAAAAACTCCACCCCCAAATTACTAGAACTTATAGAGTAGTTCAGCAAAGTGGAAGATATAAAAATCAATGCACAGAAATAAGTTGCATTTATATACACAACAATGTGACTGAAGAAAGAGAAATTAAGGAATTGATCCCAATTACAATTACACCAAAAACCATTACTTAGGAATAAACCTAACCAAAAAGGTAAAGGATCTGTACTCTGAAAACTATGGAACAATCATGAAAGAAATTGAGGAAGACACAAAGAACTGGAAAAATATTCCATGCTAATGGATTGGAAGAGCAAATACTGTTAAAATGTCTATGCTACCCAAAGCAATCTACACATTCAGTGCAATCCCTATCAAAATACCATCGACATTTTTCACAGAGCTGGAACAAATAATCCTAAAATTTGTATGAAATCAGAAAAGACCTCAAATAGCCAAAGGAATGTTAAAAAAGAAAACCAAAGCTGTGGCCTCACAATTCCAGACTTCAAGTTATATTACAAAGCTGTAATCATCAAGACAATACAGTACTGGCACAAAAACAGACACAGAGATCAATGGAACAGAATAGAAAACGCAGAAATGGACCCTCAACTCTATGGTCAACTAATCTTTGACAAAGCAGGAAAGAATATCCAGTGTAAAAAAGACAGTCTCTTCAACAAATGGTGTTGGGAAAATTGGACAGCCACATGCGGAAGAATGAAACTGGACCATTTCCTTACACCATACACAAAAATAGACTCAAAATGGATGAAAGACCTCAATGTGAGACAGGACTCCATCAAAATCTTAGAGGAGAACACAGGCAGCAACTTCTTTGGCTTTGGCCACAGCAACTTCTTGCTAGACACATCTCCAAAGGCAAGGGAAACAGGCACCTCATCAAGATAAAAAGATTTTGCTCAGCAAAGGAAACAGTCAACAAAACCAAAAGACAACCTGCAGAATGGGAGAAGATATTTACAAATGTCTTATCAGATAAAGAGCTAGTATCCAAAATCTATAAAGATTTTACCAATCCCAACACCCAAAGAGTAAATAATCCAATCAAGGAACGGGAAGAATACATGAACAGACATTTCTCCAAAGACATACAAATGGCTAACAGACACATGAAACAATGCTCAACATCACTTGGCATCAGGGAAATACAGATCAAAACCACAATGAGATACCACCTCACACCTGTCAGAATGGCTAAATTTAACAAGTCATGAAATGACAGATGTTGGCAAGGATGCAGAGAAAGGGGAACCCTCCTACACTGCTCATGGGTATGTAAGCTGGTCCAGCCACTCTGGAAAACAGTTGGAGCTCCTCAAAAAGTTGAAAATAGAGCTACCCTATGACCCAGCAATTGCACTACTACTAGGTATTTAACCCAAAAATACAAATGTAGTGATCTGAAGGGGCACCTACACCCCAATGTTTATAGCAGCAATGTCCACAATAGCCAAACTATGGAAAGAGCTGAGATATCCATTAATGGATGAATGGATAAAGAAAATTGGTATACATATACAATGGAATATTAGCCATCATAAAGATGAAATCTTGGGGGTGCCTGGGTGGCTCAGTAGTTAAGCGTCTGCCTTCAGCTCAGGTCATGATCCCAGGGTCCTGGGATCGAGCCCCACATGGGGCTCCCTGCTCTGCGGGAAGTCTGCTTCTCCCTCTCCCTCTGCCCCTGCTTGTGTTCCCTCTCTCGCTGTCTCTCTCTCTGTCAAATAAATAAATAAAATCTTTAAAAAAAAAAAAAGATGAAATCTTGCCATTTGCAATGATGTGGATGGAATTAGAGGGTATTAGGCTAAGTGAAATAAGTCAATCAGAGAAAGACAATTATCATATGATTTCATTCATATGTGGAATCTAAGAAACAAAACAGAGGAGCATAGGGGAAGGGAGGGAAAAATAAAACAAGATGAAGTCAGAGAGGGAGACAACCATAAGAGACTCTTAATCCTAGGAAACAAACTGAGGGTTGCTGGAGGGGAGGGGGATGGTGAGATGAGGTAACTGGGTGATGGACATTAAGGAGGGCACAGGATGTAATGAGCACTGGGTGTTTTACAGAACTGATGAATCACTGAACACTAGGTCTGAAACTAATAATACATTACATGTTAATTAATTGAATATAAATAAAAAATAAAAATAAAATAAAATAATGTATTCCATTAGAAAATATACAAAAAGTGCTAAAAGTAAAAAAATGGCAATTTAGAATTCTATGTGCAATTAGACATATCTTATGAAAATGAAGATTAAAAAATAACTTTTCAAACAGAAAAAAAAAAGTGAAGGAATTTGTCTTCATCAGTAGCACACTGTAAGGAATACTAAAGAAAGTTACTCAAGCTGTGGGAAGTGATCTCATATGGAAACACAGTTGTATAAGAAGAAATGAAGAGTACCTAGTACCTGAAAGGTTAAACATGTGGGTATATATAGAAGCCTAAATTTTTTTGAAAATGCTATTGACTCTTTCATGTGAAAATAACAGCAACATCTAGGTCAAATGTGTAGAATTAAATATAGTAGCACCAAGGGCAGGAGGAGGTAACAAAAATTATACTGTTGTGAAGTATTTGTTGTTTGTTAGGTAAGATAATACTAATTCAAGGTAGACTGTGATAAATTAAGGATGCATAATATAATCTCTGGTGTAGTCACCAAGAATATTAAAATATAAAAAGGACTGCTAGATGAGCCAATAGGGAAGAAAAATAGATTAATGCTCCATTAACCTAAAAGAAGGGGGGCGGAGAATGAAGAAATGTGGAACAAGTAGAAAACACGTAACAAAATGTTAGACTTAAAATCAACAATATCAGAAATTATATTAAATGTAAATGCTTTTAACACTTCAGTTTAAAAACATCCACCTAGATTAAAAAAAGTACAAGACTCAAATGTATGTTGTTTACATCAGATACATCTTAAATATAAGGAAAGATATACTGAAAGTTAAAGGATGAAAAAAGATATCCCATGCAAAGAATAACTGTAAAAAAGCTGGCATGGCTATATTAATATCAGAAAAAAGTAAAATTCAAAACTAAGAATATAAGTAGAGATAATAAGGGAATTATGTCATGATAAAGGGTCAGTTCATCAGGAAAACATACCAGTCCTAAAGATATATGCACTAAATATAACTTGAAAATACATGAAACACTAATATACTTAAAACAACATATCAACAACAATAATAGGCAATTTTAACACATCTCTTTTAGGAAATAATAGAAAAAGGGCAAAAAATTTTAAAGATTTCAAAAACCCTGGTAACAAACTTGACATTTATATATTCAACAATTTGCAAAATGCACATTTTTTTTAGTGCACATGGAAAATTCACCAAAACAGACCACAGGCTGGACCATAAGCAAAACAATAATTTCAACGGATTGAAATTGTGTATGTATATTCTCTGACCATGACTGAATTAACTATAAATCAGTAAGAAAAGATTAAACCGAAAATATCCAAATATTTGAAAGTAAAACAACACATTTCTAAGTAACTCATAATTCAGACATCAAAGTGAAAATTAGAAAATATCTGACCTGAAGAATAATAAAAATACAACATATAAAAATTCATGAAATGAAGCTAAAGAAGTATATAGAACAAATTTATACCTTTAAAGGAATTAGAAAACGTTTAAAATGAATGATCTAAACTTCCAACTCCAGAAGCCAGGAAAAGAGCAAATTTTAAAAAGGCAGAAATCAATTAAACAGAAAACAGAGATGCAATAAAGAAAAAAAAGACAAGAGGTGGTCTGAAGAGATTAAGAGATTCGTTATTGTGAAAACTCTGTTATCAAGACTGATCAGAAGAGAAAAAGAATCACCATGATTAGGAATGAAAGAAGGGACATAACTATAGACACTAAAAAAGGTTATTGAGAACAACTTTATGCCAAAAGATCAGCCACTAAATTAAATGGGTAAACTCCTTTAAGATTACAATATTTGAAAAAACTATTGCAAGAATAAATGAAAAATCTGAATAGTCCTTTGTTAAAGACATTGAATCCTCTTTCTTCCTCTTTCCCTTCAAAAGAATGGTAAGAAAGAAGTATCTACCAAATGTCTATATTTATAGTATTTATTACCAAAGTCAAAATCAAATTCTTGGGACTCTTTTCTAATTTTTATACCTATAGATTTTACTCTAATCCTCTAACCAAAAGAATTAGAGAAAAAAGAGTAAATTGAAGACAAATTAAGTGACGTTTATTGACAGAGAAAATAATATAGATGGTAAGATTAGTGAGATAATTCACTGATGAATGATACAATTTTACCCTTCCTTGGTGAACTTTACCATATATTTAATTGGAAAACTAAACAATCTCATACAAACTTTCAGAAAATGGAATATGACAGAACTTGTTCCCAACTCAGTTTATCAACCTTGTCACCAAACTCTGATAGAAGTTAACCTTTGCCCCTTAGATCCAAGCCCAAGCTCTCTGGGTCCTTCTGTCTTTTGGGATTCACCCTGTGGATCACCTAGCCAAGGGAGAGGGGAAAGGAGGTGGGTAGAGCAAGAGCCCTGGACAGTAATGTACAGTCCTCAAAGTGAACACAGCTTCCTTCAGAAGCCTATACTGGGGTTGTGGGGAGGGTGAGGCAGGCATATATCTGGATTAAGTGAGATCTGTATGCAGCTAGTCAAGTCTGGTGAGAAATACCAGGAGGAGGACCATGGACTACCAACCACGAGCTCCTCCTCAGTAAAAGCAGTGGATGCAGATTCCCAGCACCTGAGGCCCCAGGCAGGTAAGCAGGAGTAGGTGGCAGGACAGCTGGGAAAAAGAGCTCAGGGAGCCTGGTTGGGATGGGGATGCCTGAGCTGAGGTATCTTCAGTTAAGGGCCCTGAAATGACAGAACTGAAGCCTCAGGGGTAGAGGAAGAAATACAGATGCACATGCAAATAGTTCCACACTCGGTTTATTGTTTCCTTTGACTGTGACCAAGGGAGGAAAGGTGGAATTTTCATTTCAGTGAGACACTCTGTAATATCCATTGTCCTCTGAAGGAATTATTAGTTACTATGGAAAAGAAAAAAGACACATTTTTAAGGTACTGAGAGCAAATAAATTCCCTTCCACTGCCAAATATACAAACAACTGAGGGTACCGCCAAGCAAAAATTCATACGTCAGAAAAAAGGATTCTACAAAAACTTTTGCAATTTGCTTGTGAAATTATTTGGCTGTGAGTAATGTGTATGCTACAATTTTCTGAGATTTCTGGGGAAGCATCGTATTTAATCAGAAGTATTTGCAAATGAGAAAATCTTACATTTTTCTACATATAATTAAATGTTTATGAATGTAACAGTTAAGAGTTTGCATTTTTTGGGGTAATTGAAATATATTATTAATTTTATTTTTTCCGTATCTTGGAGCCAATCTGTTTGGTTTTTCATGTTGTAAACAGTGTTCTGTTTTTGGCAGTTGGAAACTCATAGGCCTTAAATATTATGTCTACAATGCATAATGGATAAAGTGGCCCTGATTATGAATTTATTTTATAGACTAATTTACATATGTTATATCTTATTGGATTCAAACTCTTTAATTCCATTCCATCCACAAGAGCAAGTTCCAACTTTACTAAACTGAAGAAAAAAGACTAAGTGAATAAATACTCATTAATTAGTAAGATTAGTAAAGATTAATATGTTTTTTCTGATATAGTACTTTACTAATTCATCTACCCAATAAATACCTAGGAATTAATTAGAGATTATGAATTTCATTTCAATTTTAAACATACTTATTTTAAGAGACAGCTCCTAATGTACTTACCTACTGTTATGTGTTTGGGTGCTTTCCTGTGATTTGGATCTAAGTAAATAAGGAAATAATACTTTTATTTTGGTAAAATACAATCTGATAGTTATTTTTTTATTTTTAATGGAAGTTTCTTCCTCTTTCCCTTCAAAAGAATGGTAAGAAAGAAATATCTACCAAATGTCTATATTTATACTATTTATTACCAAAGTCAAACTCAAATTCTTGGGACTCTTTTCTAATTTTTATACCTATAGATTTTACTCTAATCCTCTAACCAAAAGAATTAGAGAGAAAAGAATAAATTGAAGACAAATTAAGTGAGGTTTATTGACAGAGAAAATAATATAGATGATAAGATTAGTGAGATAATTCACTGATGAGTGATACAATTTTACCCTTCCCTTCCTTTCCTTACCTCTACTATTTTATATCTTCAGAACTTAAAGTAGATTTTTCCTACTACTCTATGAAACACACTTTTTAAATATATGGTTGACCCTTGAACAACATAGAGGTTAAGGTTGCCAACCCCCACACAGTCGAAATCCACGTATAACACTTTGACTCCCCAAAAATTTAATTACTTAAGAGTATACTGTTGACTGGAAGCCTTACTGATAATATAAACAGTCGATTAACACATATCTTATATTTTATATGTATTATATACTGTATTCTTACAATTAAGCTGGAGAAAGAAAAGTTATTAAGAAAGTAATAAAGAAAATACATTTATAGTACTGTACTATATTTATTTAAAAAATCCATTTTAAGTGGATCTGCACAGTTCACATCCATGTTGTTCAAAGGTTAACTGTAGTTAGTTCTCCCCCAAGCCAATTAAGAGATCTAGACTTGTGAGTCTATTGACATGCCCAATCCATTAGATATCCATCATTTAAAAAAAATTCTTATTTTGGTAATGTTATAACCCAAAGAGTTGGTTCTACCAACATCTCCCACCAGCTTTCCAATTGAAAAAAAATACTTAAAATAAAAGTTTAAAAAGAACTGGAGAAAAAATCTAATAGATGCTATAATAATAAAAGCACAGCAACTATGCCTAGTTTATTAAATTTAAATGAAAGAATAATTCAAGGATGTTTTTCTGGTATATGATAAACACAAACTCGACTAATGGATTAACATTCCAAATTATATTCTTCAAATGCAATATATAATGTCCTATGAATGATGTCCTTGAATGATAGTCAAGTGAACATCACCAGTGACAATCACCAGTTGAACACGACTTCTAGAAGAGGATGATTATGTGAATCCCATATTCTATAATGAGAGAGGGGACTCTAACTGGAGTAGTTATAATATTAATTGTGTGTGTGAAGTTCAAGAATAATCACTCATTCATTAAACAAGTACTTATTACACATGTACTCTGCTAGGTGCTAACTCTAAATTGGTTAGCAAAATATACATGGCCATTACCCTCAAGTGATTTCAGAGTATATAGGGAAAGTAATACTTCTAGGTAAGCAAAAGGTTGGAAGAATTACAGTGTTTGAGCATTATATCACAAATCCCTTGACAGGGAATTGAGATAATAAAGAAAATCAGCTTTTTTTTTTCATAATTAGTTGGGAGAATGTAATTAACATCTATAAGGAGTTATGATGTTAGAAGACATCCAAAAATAACAGAGAGAATAAAAGATGTAGAAATTCCATAGCTTCCCTAATGAAGAAGTGATTTCATCAGAAAGGATAGAAACTATAAATGTTGTGGTGTAGCCTGAAAATTTAACCTGTGGCTATAAAGGATATTCTGGAAAACTAGTGGATTGAAATTAACTGAAGAAGACACTTCAAGGAAAAACATCAGACCTTACAAGAAAACTAAAACTCTATAAGGGAGAAAGAAAGATGAGCAGACCAATAAGTATTTGATGACTTCAGAGGGATCACAAGGCCACAACAGTGGAGCAAGGGAAACTAAAAACTTAAGAAAAATTCATAGAACCTTTGTTAACACAACTGTGGGCTGTTGAGGGGCTATGAAAAGCAAAGAATTTTACTGTGTTTATGATACCATCTCTTTGATAAACTCCTCCTAAGTGGAGCTTACTCAGTTGTTTATATTGAGGTTGTGGATGCAAATGTAATCTGAACAAAAAAAATATTTCCCTTTGTGTATCTCGTCATAAAGGATGTAAAAATGCTCTGCTTATAAGTTAGTTCCACAAAATAATTATAGATATCTTGTCTCATTAGATCTAACTAGTTTTTCCTATGTATCAAAAGAGTAGGCAACCAATAAAAACTTAGTCAACTGAAGAAAAAAGACTCATTCCTAGAATGGAAAATATTAATAAATTGTCTTTAGGGTTTTATCAATTGTGGCTGCTCAAAAATTATTAAGCAATTATTTATTTGTTCATTCTTATTTTCAAGGTATACTTATTTATGAGAAACACTTCCTAAATTGCTTACCTGCTGGTATATGTTTGAGCACTACTTTCTGACCTCGATCTAAATAAAAATAAAAGATAAAAATAATGTCTAACAGTTATATTAAGAAACTTGCCTACATTAAGAATGAAGATCAGGCCATTTTACACCAAAACTAACCCTTTTAACACTTGGGACATGCAAAAAAGTAATATTTTTATTTACCCAACACCAAGTGCAACATATACTGCAAAATTTAAATTCTCCAGTGGGGAAAATATCTAGGTAGCTTTTTTTTTCTTTATCACTTCTAAGCACAATATGTAAGTTTGATGATGAATGCCTGAATTTGGCTGTCAGGCTCCAAGCTAGCTTTTTAAATTCATTGATACGTAAACTGCCACATTTTGCAAATTAAAACACATTTATTTACTTCTGAGCAATCTATCAGAGTGAAATGACAGGAAAAACTTCCCCTTTCTATTCCATAAGTAAAGCTTTCCCTTTCCATTCCACAGAAAAGCTGAAGAAAATAACACAAAAATCTAATACCCAAAGGAGGTTGACAGCCAGAAGGGCTTTTCCTTCTGTCAGTAAAAAATGAAGAAACTAGAAGTTCAGAGGGAAAACAGGAGCAAAAGCTGAATGACTACAAGGAAATATGAATTACTCACACCCTAATAGACATGGTTTTACTAACCCTAGCTTGGAAGGAGTTGAAGCAGATATTTAGATGTTAGAAAGCTAAAACAAACCCCAGGACTAGTAGTCCTAAGTGGGGTAATAAAAGTTATGGCTACTGGAAATGCAACAGGTAAGTTGTCTTAGCCATGTGGATGGAAAAAGATCACCTAGAGATGTAAAACCTCAGGCCTGCACTATGTATAGGCACAGGACCTCAATTCCTTAATTCTACTACCCATGAATTTGAACCAGTTAAGTATAGAAAATACTGAAACATTCATGCTTCAAGGCAAATCTAAAACATCCCCTCATCCTAATGTATGCCTACAACTCAGAGCATGCAGAATTCCCATGAGACCAGTCATCATTCCTGACGATGACATTGCTTACAAGTCTAAATTATAAACTACTGTGTAAAAAAGGAAATGGAAATCAAAATGAGAAAATAGGTCCAAGAATGAATAGTGAACAAAGTAATTGATAAATATGTTGTTAAATCCTATTAAATATTTATTTAATATAATAACAATAACAATGGCTAATGGAAGCTGTGTAGGTAAAGAACCTAGAAGTTAAAAGCCAAATGACAATATGTGAGAGATTAATAATTGAATTTTGCTATTAAATGATCTAAAATCCTTCTGTTGTTTAGGAAAAGACTGGTAATATTAATTGAATTGAGATATTCAAAAATTAATTATGCTTAAGTGGCATTAATATAACCATATTGAGATTCACTCCTCTCTACATTCCTTGACTTCAACAGCCTTTCCCACTAACTTTCCACCAGATAAAGATCATTCCAAAAAATAAATGACCAGAAAATTTATAGTGTGGATGTTATGTTAGTAAAGCACAGCAATAGTATCAAGTGACATTATTAAAACTTAAGTGAAAAATTATCCTAAAAATGTTTCCTTAGTACACATCAAGCCAAAAGGCTAGACCAGTGGATTAACATCCCAAATTATACTACAGCTAACTGAAATGTACATTTTCCTATAATTAATGCTATCATTCCTCACTCAGTGTAGGCGAATAATGATCCTAGAAGAGATGAATTATGTTAGCAAGTTTTTAGGATGAGACATATGAGAGAAGTAGAAATGAGAGCAGTTATTTTTTAAGATTTTATTTATTTGACAGAGAGAGAGAGAGTACAAGTAGGCATGGTGGCAGGCAGAGGGAGAGGGAGAAGCAGGCCCCCCATGGAGCAGGGAGCCCGACATGGGGCTTGATCCCAGGACCCAGCCCAAGGCAGCCGCTTAACCAACTGAGCCACCCAGGCTCTCTGAAATGAGAGCAGTTATAACATTATAGATATATGGATGTGTATATGGATGTCTATGTACTTTGTAAGTTTTTTCTGTTTGTGTGTTTGTGTGCATGTGTGCCCTTGGGAGGGGGGATTAAAAGTAATTCATTCATTCATTCATTCATTCAGCAAATATTTATTGAGCACTTACCATAAGCCAAGAACTCTACCACCTGCTGGCTATACAATGCGGAGCAAGATAATCATGGCTTTTATTTTCTAAGATAACAGTATAATAAGACATGTCCAAGATGAGGAAAAGTAACTGAGACTTGCTGTGTTTGAGTACCATATGATAATTCCCTGACACAGAGAGGACATATTATTATTATTATTATTAAATGAAAATCAATTTTTTAGTTTGGTCATAGTAACTCATGACTTCAAAGCGTCACTATAAAGAGAAGGTCATAATAATAAAGAAGAGATAAAGGATAAGAAAGGGAGGCATTCTCCTTGAAGAAGAAACCCTCTTCTAGAATAAGACAAATTATACAACCATGTTGTGCAGCCTAGAAAATTTACTCTATAGATTTGGAAGTGTTTTAGCCTAGCAATGGACTTTGAAGAACATATAAGGAATAACACCAGCTGCCTATATAAGTAAATAAATACTTAAGTCAGAGAGAGGAGTGAATACTCCTAAACAGTTTATATCTGCAGAAAGACCCCAAACTCAAAAATGATAGATGTGGAAACTAAAGACTTACAGTTTTATTATATGGAAATATCCACCTTTCAGGAAATGGACAGAAATCTAATTCAAACTATTTTGTGATACTGAGAGGCTATGGAAGATGTAGAATTATTGTTTCTTTATGATGTTTCTCTTCAGCAAACTTTTCTTAAGTGACCAGGGTAAGTGTTCACTCAGTTGTTCATGAGCATACATATGGAATTTCTAGTTGTAAAATCTCCAAATATAGAAGTAAACTTCTCCACTTATGAGTTAGCTCTGTAACCATTTCACCAATCATTTATTCGTTTCCGAAAAATAAACTCCCAACATACATTAACAAACTGAAGTAAAGAAGACATTGATTTTTCTATACAAATAGTCATTAGTTACTAGATTATTTTTCCGTGTAGTACCTTACCAATTGTTACTGCTCAATTAATACCTAGCAATTTATTGTTGATTGTCAATTTGTTCATCTTATTTTTAACACATACTTATTTTAAGAAATACGTCCTAATTTACTTACCTGACTATATCTGTTTGGCTGCTGCTTTCCGATCTGGATCTAAAGGAGAGTGAAAGTAACGCTTCCAGGTTAATACTAAAAAAAATTTGCCTCCCTAACAAATGAATGTTAGACTATTTTGTGATCTGCATTAACTCTTTTATACCACCAACTACCACTAATGAATAATTTTAAAAGACTACTAAATTAGGGTATGCAAATAAATAATATCCTAATTTACACATGTACCATGTCCATAAGGAATATAAATTTCAAATCCCCAATAGGGAAAGGAGCAAGAAAACAGATTAATTTTTCTCCTTACTACTTCCCAGCATAGAATATATGCTTGATTTTGAATGCCTGATTCTGGCCTGCAGGTCCCATTAAATGCTTTACCCACTGATAAATTACAGGTCATGAGTTAAAACCCTCACTGACTTCTGGACAATCAGGCAGACTGGGCTGACAGGGCAGTTTTCCCCTTCTATTCCACACAGAGAAATAATGGGGAAAAAAAGAAACAAACAAAATACTAACCAAAATTTAAGAGAAGAAAGGGAAATTTCCAATGATAGTTTTAAAAAGAAAGAAAATTAAAAACATGAAAGTAAATAGGAACTAAAGCTGAGTGAGTGACTCCAGAACTATGTGAACTACCACATTAGCCTATAAGGAGTTGAGACCTCCTGGAAAGCTGGAACTGACTTCCTTCTCTAAACTTGGAAGCCATGAAAGGAGGATAGTGAAAGCTGTTACCATTAGTCTTTGAGATGCAGCAGGGAAATTGCTTCAGAAGTGTAGATGGAAAAGGATCACCTAGAGACACAGAAACTCTAAGTACTTAAAATGGTTTAGGGATGTGGATGTAAAAAATATCACATAGAGAAACAGGAACCTCAAGCCTTACCAACTTTAGGTTAGGATACCAGGACATGCTTCCTATGAATTTTAGATCTCCAGGTGTAACAAGTGTAAAAATTTATGACTTAGGAGGGTAATACACGAAATAATCTCCACAAGGAAGATTTTACAAAGCAGGACACACAGAAATCTCAGAAGATAATCATCATTGCTTAAGGTGGCCTTATAATCAAAGAAAAAAGCCACTAAGCGTTAATGTCCACAGCTGGAGAAAAGTAAAGAATTCATACATGAAAAATTATAGGCAACAAATAAACTTTAAAAAAAGAATGTTTAGGATTTCCATAGAGATCAATAAAGGAGCAGAATCCATTAAACAAGAAATGAAAGAACTGAAAAAAAAGAAAAAGAATTGCTGATTTTTAAATTGTTTAGGGAAATCACCCAGAACACTTGATAAACAGAAATGTAATAAAATATAAAAAGACCAGTTAACAGTTGGGCATCTGCCTTCAGCTCAGGTAATGATCTCAGGATCCTGGGATCGAGCCCCACGTTGCGCTCCCTGCTCAGCTGCGCTCCCTGCTCAGCGGGGATGTCAGGTTCCCTGCTCAGCTGGGGGCCTGCTTCTCCCTCTTCCTCTGCCTGCCACTCCACCTCCTTGTGTGCTCCTCTCTCTGTATCAAATAAATAAATAAAATTTTAAAAAATAATAAAAAAATTAAAAGACCAGTTAAGAAACATGAAGGAATTCTGACACAGAGGATTTAGAATGAGGGAGATTCAATATATGAAAAGAAAACATCTAGGACTTTTCCAAAATAGAAGAAAGTTGAGTCTTCTCACTGAAATAAAATACTGAGTCTGGTTCATGAGTTAAAAAAAATCTCTACCAGAATATATTATAATGAAATAATAACTCTAGGGTCAAGAAAAAAACACAGAAGCTTTGTTAGGCAGAATTCCAGAGATCGCTTCCTAAGATCTCCATTCCTTGGTTATTCAAACACCCTTCTGAGTACTTAAAAGGTTTTGCAAGTGTAATTACAGCTCCAAATAAATTGATCTTAAAATACAAAGATTATTTTGGTTGGCCTGACCCAATCAGGTGAGCCTTCAAAAGTAGAGTAGTCTGCTGCTGGCCGAAAAGGAAGTAAGAGGAAGTCAAAGCCTAAGGAAGACCTGAATGCCCTTTTTTCTTTGAAAATGATGGGAGGCACATGAGAAACAATGCAGACAGGCTCTGGGAGTAGGAAGGGGCCCCTAGCAGACAGCTCAGACCATAGATGCAAGAAATTAGATTCTGCTTACAACCTGAATGAGCTAGGAACATAGCCTGGCCTTCAGGCTTTCTGGTCAGGCTTGTGACAACCCAGCCAAATCCACATGATTTCTTTTATTTATTTATTTATTTTAAGATTTTATCTATTTATTCAGAGAGAGAAAGGGAGAGCACCTGCATGCATGCGCAAGTAGGGGGAAGAGCAGAGGGAGAAAAAAAGAATCTCAAGCAGACTCCCTGCTGAGCACAGAGCCCAACCCAGGGCTTGATCACGACCCTGAGATCATGACCTGAGCTAAAATTAAGAGTCCAATGCTTTATTGAGTCACCCATGCACCCCATCCACCTGGATTTCTAATTTATAGATCTTTGACAGAATAAATGAATATTGTTTTAAGTCCCTAAGTGTGTGGTAATATGTTATGCAGCAATAGAAATACAAAGCCTACTACAGATAAAACTCTTATTAACCATTAAAGAATAAATGAATAAACACACTAACAGAAGATTTATCATCATCATCAATAAATGCCAGACTACACTGACATACTTTCCAATAGTTGAGGCAAAATAAACTCTCAATTAGAAGTCCACACTATATAGACTCACATTCAACAGTGAAAATAAAATAAAGACAATTTTGGGTGGATAAGATAAACAGCTTACTACACAGAGACTCACTGATGGAAATTCTGAGAGATGTACTTCCCCAAAAGGGAGATTGAACATAAAAAGATGGAGCGAAATTTAAAAAAGAATAGTGAGCAAATAAAGTGGTAAATATGTAGTGAAATCCTAGTATGTTTTGACTAAATACAATAATGACAATGATAATGATGACTTGTTTACAGCAGGTTAAAATTCAGGAGTAATTAAATACCAAATAATAATAATATGGAAGAGTGAAGAAAAGAGTATAGGAATAAATTGGCGAAGATCAATATGTTGTTAGAAATTGTAAGTGTTCATTATATCTGAAATTGTAAAATTAACATTGAATTTTAATAATTAAATAACAATATAATAAATCAATCATTAAAGAATATCACTAAAAGAATATAACTAGAACATATAATGACCAAATTAATAGAAAGAAAGAAAAAACAATGAAAGTACAATTGATGTAACAGACTACAAGAAAGTAGAAAAATAAAATATTGGCAAAGTATGATAAATAGAATAGAAAAAATAAATAAAATGATAGAATTTAGTCTAAATATATCAGCAAACATTTAAGTATATAACCATATTAAATTCAACTATGAGAAACTGGAGATTATATATTTTTAACTTCCATTGGCAGGTTATTTTTAAGAAACCAACTTAAATAAAAGATGGAAAGTAAAAGAATTGGGGGTGGAGCAAGATGGCTGAGGAGTAGGAGACCTGGATTTTGTCTGGTCCCAGGAATTCAGCTGGATAGGGATCAAACCATTCTGAACACCTAGGAACTCAACAGGAGATCAAAGAAAAGAATAGCAGCAACTCTCTGAACAGAAAAGCGACCACTTACTGGAAGGTAGGACGAGCGGAGAAGTGAATCCGAGGTGATATTCAGGAGGATAGATGGCAGGGGAGGAGGCCTCCGTCAGCCGCTTCTGGCAAATGATAGAGCCGCGGAGCACAAAATCGGAACTTTTAGAAGTTGGCTCCGCTGAGGGCGTCGCTCTAGTGGCTAAGTGGGGGGTGGAACCCTCGCGGGACAGTGTGGTCTCAGGACCCTCAGGGTCACAGAAAGACCGGGGGTGCCTGAGTGTGGCAGAGCTCCCAGGTATCGGAGCAGGGAAGCCGGCTGCAGAGATGGAGCAGAGGCACGGGCTCTCAGCTGGGGGTTGCCATAAACCGTGATCCGCTGCACAGTCGGGCCACTGCTCCTCCAGCAGGGACCCAACAAGCGACAGATCCGGGGAGACACCCCTTCCTCCCCCGGGAGGAGCGGGAGCACACCGCAGGGATCTGCTGGGTTTGGAGACTCCACACGGGGTCGGGTGCCAGAGATAGAAATGCTCGGTCACAGGCCGGGTGAGCACGGAGTGTGGCTGAAGACCGGGAAGATGAGAGTTACTGACTGCTTTTCTCTGGGGGCTCATTGAGGAGCAAGGCCCCGAGTTCTCGGCTCCTCCGGGGCGGAGATTGGGAGGCCGCCATTTTCACTCTCAGCCTCCAAAGCTGTACCGAAAGCTTGCAGGGAACAAAAGCTCCCGAGAACAAATCCGAGCAGATGACTTAGCCCGGACCAGCAAGGACAGGGCAATTCCACCTCCGGCAAAGACATTTGGGAACCACGGCAACAGGCCCCTCCCCCAGAAGATCAGCAATAACAGCCAGCCAAGACCAAGTTTACTGATCAATGAGAACTGCAGAACTCAAGCTAGGGGAATACTGCACATAGAATCCATGGCTTTTTTACCATGATTCTTTAGTCTTTCAAAGTTAATTTTTTTTTTTTTTGAAATTTTCTTTTTCCCTTTTTCAACCAACATCTTATCAATCCTTTTTATAAAAAACATTTTTATTTTTCATTTTTAGAGTCATATTCTATCCCTTCATAGTGGTTACCCTTATTTTTGGCATATATATATAAGTTGTTCCCTCTTTAAAATTTTGAGATACAGTTTCTTCTAACAGATCAAAATATACCTTAAATCTCTAGTGTATTGTTTGTTCTACTCTCCTGCCTGATCACATTCTCCGCCCCCTTTATTTTTAAATCCTCTTCTTTCTTTTTTCAAACAACTTCTTATCAATTCCTTTTATAAATTTTTTTATAATTTTCATCTTTACAGTCATATTCCATCCCTTCATCGTATCAACCTTTATTTTTGTACATATATAAGTTTTTCTTTCTTTAAAATTTTGGGAGGCACTTTTTTCTAACAGACCAAAATACACCCAAAATCTAGTGTGTGGCACTGATCTATGCACCAGCCTGATCATATTTAATCATATTCTGTTTTTTTGTTTTGTTCTTTTTTTTTTTGTTTTTATCTTTTTCTTTTCCTTTTGTTTCTTTTCTTTTTTCTTTCTTTCCCTTTCTTTTTCCCCAGCTTCAGGTCTTTTCTGATTTGTTTAGAGTATATTTTCTGGCTACATTGTTACCCTGTTAGCATTTTGTTCTCTCATTCATCTATTCTCCTCTGGACAAAATGACAAGACAGAAAAAATCACCTCAACAAAAAGAACAAGAGGTAGTACCGACTGCCAGGGACCTACTCAATATGGACATTAGTACAATGTCGGATCTAGAGTTCAGAATCATCACTTTAAAGATACTAGCTGGGCTTGAAAAAAGCATGGAAGTTATTAGAGAAACCCTTTCTGGAGAAATAAAGGAACTAAAATCTAACCAAGTCGAAATCAAAAAGGCTATTAATGAGGTGCAATCAAAAATGGGGGCACTAACTGCTAGGATAAATGAGGCAGAAGAGGGAATCAGTGATATAGAAGACCAAATGATGGAAAATAAACAAGCTGAGAAAAAGAGAGATAAACAACTACTGGATCACGAGGGCAGAATTCGAGAGATAAACGATACCATAAGACGAAACAACATTAGAATAATTGGGATCCCAGAAGAAGAAGAAAGAGAGAGAGGGGCAGAAGGTATATTGGAGCAAATTATAGCAGAGAACTTATCCCCAATTTGGGGAAGGAAACAGACATCAAAACCCGGGAGGCACAGAGAACCCCTCTCAAAATCAATAAAAATAGGTGAACACCCCAACATCTAATAGTAAAACTTACAAGTCTCAGAGACAAAGAGAAAATCCTGAAAGCAGCTCGGGAGAGGAGATCTGTAACCTACAAGGGTAGAAACATTAGATTGGCAACAGACTTATCCATAGAGACCTGGCAGGCCAGAAAGGACTGGCATGATATCTTCAGAGCACTAAACGAGAAAAATATGCAGCCAAGAATACTATATCCAGCTAGGCTGTCACTGAAAATAGAAGGAGAGATAAAAAGCTTCCAGGACAAACAAAAACTAAAGGAATTTGCAAACACGAAACCAGCCCTACAAGAAATATTGAAAGGGGTCCTCTAAGCAAAGAGAGAGCCTAAAAGCAACATAGACTGGAAAGGAACACAGACAATATACAGTAACAGTCACCTTACAGGCAATACAATGGCACTAAATTCATATCTTTCAATAGTTACCCTGAACGTAAATGGGCTAAATGCCCCAATCAAAAGATACAGGCTATCAGATTGGATTAAAAAAACAAGACCCATCAATATGCAGTCTGCAAAAGACTCATTTTAGACCCAAACACACTCCCAGATTGAATGTGAGGGGGTGGAAAACCATTTACCATGCTAATGGACACCAAAAGAAAGCTGGGGTGGCAATCCTTATATCAGACAAATTAGATTTTAAACCAAAGACTGTAATAAGAGATGAGGAAGGACACTATATCCTACTTAAAGGGTCTATCCAACAAGAAGATCTAACAATTGTAAATATCTATGTCCCTAACATGGGAGCAGACAATTATATAAGGCAATTAATAACAAAAGCCAAGAAACACATTGACAACAATACAATAATAGTGGGGGACTTTAACACCACCCTCATTGAAATGGATAGATCATCTAAGCAAAAGATCAACAAGGAAATAAAGACATTAAATGACACACTGGACCAAATGGACTTCACAGACATATTCAGAACATTCCATCCCAAAGAATCGGAATACACGTTCTTCTCTAGTGCCCATGGAACATTCTCCAGAATAGATCACATCCTAGGTCACAAATCAGGTCTCAACTGGTACCAAAAGATTGGGATTATTCCCTGCATATTTTCAGACCACAATGCTTTGAAACTAGAACTCAATCACAAGAGGAAAGTCAGAAAGAACTCAAATACATGGAGGCTAAAGAGCATCCTACTAAATAATGAATGGGTCGACCAGGAAATTAAAGAAGATTAAAAAAATTCATGGAAACCAATGAAAATAAAAATACAACTGTTCAAAATCTCTGGGATGCAGCAAAGGCAGTCCTAAGAGGAAAGTATATAGCAATACAAGGCTTTCTCAAGAAAAGGGAAAGGTCTCAAATACACAACCTAACCCTACACCTAAAGGAGCTAGAGAAAAAACAGCAAATAAAGCCTAACCCAGCAGGAGAAGAGAAATAATAAAGATCAGAGCAGAAATCAATGAAATAGACCCAAAAGAACAGTAGAACAGATCAATGAAACTAGGAGCTGGTTCTTTGAAACAAATAACAAGATTGATAACCCCCTGGCCAGACTTATCAAAAAGAAAAGAGAAATGACCCAAATCAACAAAATCATGAATGAAAGAGGAGAGATCCCAACCAACACCAAAGAAATACAAACAATTATAAGAATATATTATGAGCAACTCTATGCCAGCCAATTAGATAACCTGGAAGAAATGGATGTATTCCTAGAGATGTATCAACTACCAAAACTGAACCAGGAAGAAATAGAAAACCTGAACAGACCTATAACCACTAAGGGAATTGAAGCAGTCATCAACAATCTCCCAACAAACAAAAGCCCAGGGCCAGATGGCTTCCCAGGGGAATTTTACCAAACATTTAAAGAAGAATTAATACCTCTTCTTCTGAAACTGTTCCAAAAAATAGAAATGGAAGGAAAACTTCCAAACTCGTTTTATGAGGCCACCATTACCTTGATCCCAAAACCAGACAAAGACCCCATCAAAAAGGAGAATTACAGACCAATATCCTTGATGAACATGGATGCAAAAATTCTCACCAAAATACTAGCCAATAGGATCCAACAGTACATTAAAAGGATTATTCACCACGACCAAGTGGGATTTATCCCTGGGTTGCAAGGTTGGTTCAACATCCACAAATCAATCAACGTGATACAATACATTAACAAAAGAAAGAACAAGAACCATATGATCCTCTCAATAGATGCAGAAAAAGCATTTCACAAAGTACAGCAACCTTTCTTGATCAAAACTATGCAGAGTATAGGGATAGAGGGTACGTACCTCAATATCATAAAAGCCATCTATGAAAAACCTACAGTGAATATTATTCTCAATGGGGAAAAACTGAGAGCTTTGCCCCTAAGGTCAGGAACATTGCAGGGATGCCCACTATCACCACTGCCATTCAACATAGTATTAGAAGTCCTAGCCACAGCAATCAGACAACAAAAAAATAAAAGGCATCCAAATTGGCAAAGAAGAAGTCAAACTCTCACTCTTTGCAGATGATATGATACTTTATGTGGAAAACCCAAAAGACTCCACCCCAAAACTGCTAGACTCATACAGGAATTCAGTAAAGTGGCAGGATAGAAAATCAATGCACAGAAATCAGTGGCATTCCTATACACCAACAACAAGACAGAAGAAAGAGAAGTTAAGGAGTCGATCCCATTTACAATTGCACCCAAAACCATAAGATACCTAGGAATAAATCTAACCAAAGAGGCAAAGGATCTGTACTCAGAAAACTATAAAATACTCATGAAAGAAATTAGGAAGACACAAAGAAATGGAAAAACGTTCCATGCTCATGGATTGGAAGATCAAATATTGTGAAGATGTCAATGCTACCTAGAGCAATCTACACATTCAAAGCAATCCCCATCAAAATACCATCCACTTTTTTCAAAGAAATGGAGCAAATAATCCTAAAATTTGTATGGAACCAGAAAAGACCCCAAATAGCCAGAGGAATGTTGAAAAAGAAAAGCAAAGCTGGCGGCATCACAATTCCAGACTTCCAGCTCTATTACAAAGCTGTCATCATCAAGATAGTACGGTACTGGTACAAAAACAGACACATAGATCAATGGAACAGAATAGAGAGCCCAGAAATGGACCCTCAACTCTATGGTCAACTAATCTTTGACAAAGCAGGAAAGAATGTCCAATGGAAAAAAGACAGTCTCTTCAATAAATGGTGTTGGGAAAATTGGACAGCCACATGCAGAAGAATGAAACTGGACCATTTCCTTACACCACACACAAAAATAGACTCCAAATGGTTGAAAGACCTCAATGTGAGACAGGAGTCCTGATATGAACATCCTAAAGGAGAACACAGGCAGCAACCTCTTCGGCCTCAGCCGCAGCAACTTCTTCCTAGAAACATCGCCAAAGGCAAGGGAAGCAAGGGCAAAAATGAACTATTGGGACTTCATCAAGATAAAAAGCTTTTGCACAGTGAAAGAAACAGTCAACAAAACCAAAAGACAACCGACAGAATGGGAGAAGATATTTGCAAATGACATATCAGATAAAGGGCTAGTATCCAAAATCTATAAAGAACTTATCAAACTCAACACCCAAAGATCAAATGATCCAATCAAGAAATAGGCAGAAGACATGAACAGACATTTTTCCAAAGAAGACATCCAAATGGCCAACAGACACATGAAGAAGTGCTCAACATCACTCAGCATCAGGGAAATCCAAATCAAAACCTCAATGAGATACCACCTCACACTAGTCAGAATGGCTCAAATTAACAAGTCAGGAAATGACAGATGTTGGTGGGGATGCGGAGAAAGGGGAACCCTCCTACACTGTTGGTGGGAACGCAACCTGGTGCAGCCACTCTGGAAAACAGTATGGAGGTTCCTCAAAAAGTTGAAAATAGAGCTACCATATGTCCCAGGAATTACACTACTGGATATTTACCCCAAAAATACAAATGTAGGGATCCGAAGGGGTACGTGCACCCCGATGTTTATAGCAGCAATGTCCACAATAGCCAAACTGTGGAAAGAGCCAAGATGTTCATCGACAAATGAATAGGTAAAGAAGAGGTTGTATATATATAATGGAATATTATGCAGCCATCAAAAGGAATGAAATCTTGCCATTTGCAACGACGTGGATGGAACTGGAGGTTGTTATGCTGAGCGAAATAAGCCACTCAGAGAAAAACATGTATCATATGACCTCACGAATATGAGGGATTCTTAATCTCAGGAAACAAACTGAGGGTTGCTGGAGTGGGGGGTGGGAGGGATGGGGTGACTGGGTGATAGACACTGGGGAGGGTATGTGCTATGGTGAGTGCTGTGAATTGTGCAAGACTGTTGAATCACCGATCTGTACCTCTGAAACAAATAATGCAATATATGTTAAGAAAAAAAAAGAAGAAGAAGAAGATAGCAGAAGGGGAAGAACGAAGGGGGCGAAATCGGAGGGGGAGACAAACCATGAGAGACGATGGACTCTGAAAAACAAACTGAGGGCTCTAGAGGGGAGGAGGGTGGGAGGATGGGTTAGCCTGGTGATGGGTATTAAAGAGGGCACATTCTAAAAGAAAAGCAAAGCTGGTGGCATCACAATTCTGGACTTCCAGCTCTACTACAA
Source organism: Halichoerus grypus (assembly GCF_964656455.1). NCBI lineage: Eukaryota > Metazoa > Chordata > Mammalia > Carnivora > Phocidae > Halichoerus > Halichoerus grypus. Next base: position 172,890,156 of record NC_135714.1, read on the forward strand.
AGCTGTCATCATCAAGACAGTATGGTACTGGCACAAAAACAGGCACATAGATCAATGGAACAGAATAGAGAGCCCAGAAATGGACCCTCAACTATATGGTCAACTAATCTTTGACAAAGCAGGAAAGAATATCCAATGGAAAAAAGACAGTCTCTTCAACAAATGGTGTTGGGAAAATTGGACAGCCACATGCAGAAGAATGAAACTGGACCATTTCCTTACACCACACACAAAAATAGACTCCAAATGGTTGAAAGACCTCAATGTGAGACAGGAGTCCATCAAAATCCTAAAGGAGAACACAGGCAGCAACCTCTTCGGCCTCAGCTGCAGCAACTTCTTCCTAGAAACATTGCCAAAGGCAAAGGAAGCAAGGGCAAAAATGAACTACTGGGACTTCATCAAGATAAAAAGCTTTTGCAAAGCAAAGGAAACAGTCAACAAAACCAAAAGACAACTGACAGAATGGGAGAAGATATTTGCAAATGACATATCAGATAAAGGGCTAGTATCCAAAATCTATAAAGAACTCATCAAACTCAACACCCAAAGAACAAAGAATCCAATCAAGAAATGGGCAGAAGACATGAACAGACATTTTTCCAAAGAAGACATCCAAACAGCCAACAGACACATGAAAAAGTGTTCAATATCGCTCGGCATCAGGGAAATCCAAATCAAAACCTCAATGAGATACCACCTCACACCAGTCAGAATGCCTAAAATTAACAAGTCAGGAAATGACAGATGTTGGCGGGGATGCGGAGAAAGGGCAACCCTCCTACACTGTTGGTGGGAATGCAAGCTGGTGCAGCCACTCTGGAAAACAGTATGGAGGTTCCTCAAAAAGTTGAAAATAGAGCTACCATATGATCCAGCAATTGCACTACTGGGTATTTATCCCAAAGATACAAAAGTAGGGACCCGAAAGGGTACGTGCACCCCGATGTTTATAGCAGCAATGTCCACAATAGCCAAACTGTGGAAAGAGCCAAGATGTCCATCAACAGATGAATGGATAAAGAAGATGTGGTATATATATACAATGGAATATTATGCAGCCATCAAAAGGAATGAGATCTTGCCATTTGCAACGACGTGGATGGAATTGGAGGGTATTATGCTGAGCGAAATAAGTCAAACAGAGAAAGACATGTATCATATGACCTCACTGATATGAGGAATTCTTAATCACAGGAAACAAACTGAGGGTTGCTGGAGTGGGGGGTGGGGTGGGAGGGATGGGGTGACTGGGTGATGGACACTGGGGAGGGTATGTGCTCTGGTAAGCGCTGTGAATTGTGCAAGACTGTTGAATCTCAGATCTGTACCTCTGAAACAAATAATGCAATACATGTTAAGAAAGAAAAAAAGAAGAAGAATGTAGCAGGAGGGGAAGAATGAAAGGGGGGAAATCGGAGGGGGAGAAGAACCATGAGAGACAATGGACTCTGAAAAACAAACTGAGGGTTCTAGAGGGGAGGGGGGTGGGAGGATGGGTTAGCCTGGTAATGGGTATTGAGGAGGGCACGTTCTGCATGGAGCACTGGGTGTTATGCACAAACAATGAATCATGGAACACTATATCTAAAACTAATGATGTAATGTATGGGGATTAACATAACAATAAAAAAATTTAAAAAAAAGAGGGCACATTCTGCATGGATCACTGTTTGTTATACACAAACAATGAATCATGGAACACTACATCAAAAATTAATGATGTAATGTATGGTGATTAACATAACAATAAAAAATTTTTTAAAAAGAAAGTAAATGAATTGAAAAGTTATATTACATAAATCTAACAAATAGAATGTTCATATAGCAATTATAAAACAGTGAGGACTGAATTTATGGTTAAGAAACCCTAATGGGGACAAAATACTAACAGCACAGTTAAGTCAATATAATTAGCTCTTCCCAGTCCATAATTATTATAGATTTTACCCGAGCTTTGTCACATACAATCTGTGAAATGTCAGGTACTTGTGCTTGTTTATTTATCCAAGCAATACATGAATATAACCAAAGTTGGGCCATTTCTAGGCACCATATAGCCTTTTTCTTTACTAATTATATACACCCTATTTCTTATTAGAATTGGCTATTTTTGTCCTTGTTTCCTCAGAGTAGACTTCTAATAAACATTTATTAAGTGAATAAAAGACTACCAGAAGCTAAATTACTATATATTTGTAGGCTGGTTTTCAGTGCATAACTTTACCAATTGCATCTGTTCAAGTGATATCTAAAAATTGTGAATTATTCATTCTTAATATACAACATGTGTTTTAAGATACCTTCTAATTTACTTACCTGCTAGCAAATGTGTGAGTGCTGCCTTCTGAGCTAGATATTTAAAAAAATGAAAAATAGTGTCTCATGTTAGTCCTAAGAAAGTCTTACCAACTGCATGAATAAAAAGTCAGGTCATTTTATAAGCAGTAGTGCCTCTTTTACAAGACTAGTTACCAATAAAGAAAATAATGTTCAAGGTCACTGAACAAAGATGGAAATAAATAATATTCTTATTTACCCGTATACCTCACCCACAAAGAGTGCAAATTTCAAATCCCACAGTGAGGAGATTATCAAAAAGGCACAGATTTGCTTTTTCCTTATCTCTTCTGAACATAGAATACAGATTTGACCCTGAGTCCCTGATTCTGACCTTCATGCCCCAAATTTTAACTTTTATTCATTGATTTTGAAAACAATGTTATATTTTGTGAATTTAAAAAACCCATACTGGCTTCTAGGCAATCTGGCAGAGTGGGCGGGCAGGGCAATTTCCCCTTTACATTCCTTCTAACATGGAGGAGTGCTGAAAACAATAACAAAACATGGACTACATAACTGAGGTTAACTATAACCTGGTGCTAGTAAAAATGAAGAAACTGAGAGCTGAAACAGTAAACAGCAGCTAAAACTGAGTAACTGCAGGGGCACCTAAACCAGTAATAACACCTTTCAGGCTAGAGATTTAATAGCTCTTTCTTGGGAGTTGAGGTTCCAGGCCTTTGCATGTGGGGAAACTGTGAGTTCCTTAATTAAACCTGGGAGCCATGAAGAGCCATACCACCCATGAAACACAGATAATAAAAATTCTGACTTGTGGCCTTTGGAATGCAACAGGGAAATGAGGATATGTAGATGGTGGGCGGGGAAAGGCATCACTGAGAGAAGTAGGAATCCCAAGCCTCAAAAAGTGTAATTTTAGGACTCCAGTTCACATCCCTACAAATTCTTGAACACTGTGCATAGCAATTGTTTTAAATATTTTTGATTGATAAAAGAAGCAAAAGTGAAACAATCCACATGTATTTATCTTCACACAAAACATGCAGAATTCTCATGAGAAAATAATAAACACTGAAGATAAAAGAATCTATGATTACAAACCACTAAGAGTTAATGTCAACATCCATAGCAAAATAGTGAATTCACACACCAAAAAACACAAGTGATTAAAAAAAGTTTATATAAGAGTATTTTAAATCTCCATAGAGATCTTTGCAAGAACAGAATCCACAAATCTTAAACAGGACAGTGATGGCAGAAGAACTGGTGAAATGAAAGAAAAATCTAACACAATGTGAGATGTAGATAAATATGAATGCAGTTACAAACCATAAAGGCATACTTCCAATTTTGACCAAAATGGAGTAACAGACTCAGTTTACCCTCCTGCCTAAAACAACTGAAAATTCAGACAAAATATATGAAACAGTGGTTTTCAGACATTGAATAGTAAGCAGCACAGGATAGTGACTTCTGATAGAGGGGAATAAAAAAGGTGAGACACCTATGATCGACCCTTCTTACTGCCTGGTGAGAATTTCTAAGCTATCGCACAGCCAGGGGGACCCAGGCAAAATCCAGAAATCTCCCTGAGTTGAGCTAATAGAACTGGGGGTCTAAGGAGGCCAAGGCAGCTAGAATTCACAGAGAAAAAATACCAGAGAGGGAAAGAGCTGCACAGAACTCCTGAGATCTGTGGAGGGTCCCTCTTGAGTCTTCTGCAAAGTACTGATCATTGAATGCAAGTGAGGAAACTACTTAGAAAAATTAAGCTGGAGAAAAATTATTTGAAATTGAGCAATCTTTTGTGCTCACATAGGGACAAGAATAGCTTGTGTTCCCACCACCTGACTTTTAAAATACCATGCTTTGGAGAACTGGGTAGAGTTACTCAAAAGGGTATCGCCTCAGTAGTGGTGACTATTCTGATCCCACTTAGCAAAGCATTAAAAACAATGGTGTTAGAACAACTGGATATTCTTATGCAGAAAACAACCACTCTATCCATACCTTTTAACCTATACAAAACTTAATTCAAATTGGATATAGGTCTAAATGCAAAACCTGAAACTATAAGATTTTAGAAGAAAACATGGAAGAAAATTTGTATGAATTTTGGTTAGGCAAATATTTCCTAGATACAAAACTAAAATCATGATCTATAAAAGAAGAAATTCACACATTGGATTTCATAAAAATTTAAAATTTTTGCTCTTTGAAAGAATAAAAAGATAAGCCTTAGACTATTCCTAGTCTACATATTTGCAAATCATACATAATAAGACATATCCAGGATATGTAAAGAACACTCAATATGCAGTAATAAGAAAACAACCCATTTTTAAAACAACCACAAGATCTGAACAACTCAGTAATAAAAAGACAAGCCAATTAAAAAATGGGGATTTTCAGCTGGAACTACCAACACAAAGGGAAAGAGGAATGGCACCAGCTATACATTCTTTAGGCCTTTTTAAAAACATGGAGTTGTTCCTTTAGCCACATACATGTTAATCTACAATTAAGATATTATAAACATAAAGGGAATGGGCACTGTTTAAAAAGGAATGTCCCACAAATGTTATCATGGCAAAACTGAGTCTACAATGTTACGCATCCTGCTAAAATTAAGGGCAAGATTCATGCCGAGACAATTAATGTACATAATGAGAATATCAAGCACTCTAAAACTCTAAAAACCGAGATAGTTTCCTAAAACGTGTGAAGGAAAATGATCAGAAAAAGAAGGAAGCTGGGGCACCTGGGTGGCTCAGTTGTTAAGCGTCTGCCTTCAGCTGGGGCCCTGATCCCAGGGTCTTGGGATCGAGCCCCGCATCGGGGTCCCTGCTCAGCGGGAAGCCTGCTTCTCGCTCTCCCACTCCCCCTGCTTGTGTTCCCTCTCTTGCTGTGTCTCTCTCTGTCAAATAAATAAATAAAATCTTTAAAAAAAAAAAAGAAAGAAAAAGAAAAAGAAGGAAGCCAAAAAGAAAGGTACTTGGGTTCAACTGAAGCACCAATCTGCTCCACCCAGAGAAGCACATTTTGTGAGATTCAACTGAAGGGAGCCTGACCTGCTGGAACCCATTTCCTATGAAATCATGGCATAATAGGTACAAAAATAAATGAGTAAAAGACCTCTTAACTATAAGTTAATTAATTACTTAATTTTAAAATGGGCAAAAGATTTGAACACACACTTCTCCAAAGAAGAGGTACAGATGACAAATAACCACATGGAACAATTAGCAATGTCATTAGTCATTAGAGAAATGTGAATTAAAAACAATGAGATGCTACTACACACTATCAGAATTGCTAAAATTTTAAAAATAAATATATTACTATACCAAGTGTTGGCAAAAATGTCGAGGAACTAGAATTCCCACATACTAGTGATGGGAATATAAGATGGTACACTGTTTTGAGAAACAGTTCAGTTCTTTCTTTAGAAGTCAAACATACCTACCATATTACCTTTCCATTCATTCTTAGGTATCAACCCAAGAAAAAGAAAGCACATATTCACAGAGACTTGCATATAAATGTTCATAGTGGCTTTATTTATAACAGCTAAAATCTGGAAACAACCCACACATCCATTGACAGATGAATGGAATGAATGGATAAACAAATTATGCTATGTTTGTACAACTGAATACCTATCAGCAATAAAAAAGTACAACTACTGATATACATAAGAGCATGGATGAATTGCAAAATAATTGTGATGAGTAAAATAAACCAGACAAAAATAAAGAGCACATATTGTATGCTTCTATTTATATAGAATTCTAGAAAATGCAAACTGAGCTGTAGTGACAAAGCAGATCAGCAGTACTGTGGGGATAAAGGAGATGGCAGAGAAAGGGGTAGGGATTACCAAGGAACACAAGGAAGATTTGGGGCATGACAGGTATCTTCATAATCTTGATTGTTGTGATGGTTCCATGAGTTTCATGAGTGTTACTTTTCAAATTATCAAAACATACCAGATTATGCACTTAAAGAATAGGCAATTTACTGTATGTCAATTGTACCTCAATAAAACTGTATTTTTTAATTGTTTTCCAAACATTATTTTAATCCTTTTTTATTTTTCTTTATCATGAGGAACCTTGTAGATGTAATTGTTTACATATTAGCTATTGATCCTATGAAAATTATAGCTTTGATGGTGAAGGTCTTTTGAAACATGGCTCAGAAAAAATATTTTTCTTTAAGCCATTCCTCATTCTCCATAGAATAAAGGCCTTAGCTTGTATGTTATTTTAAAAAAAGGAACAAGCTATCACATAACAACAGGGATGAATCTCAAATGCATTATCCTAATGGAAAGAGGCAGACTCAAAAGACTACACACTGTATGCTTCCATTTATACAAAATTCTGGAATAGGCAAAACTACAGCAAAGAAGACAGATCTGTCAGTGCCAGGAGCTGGAGGAGGGGTTAGAGGGAATTTGGGGGATAATGGGATTGTTCTTTATTTTATGGTGGTCATGGTATGTGTATGTATTTGTTAAACTCATAGAATTACACACACTAAAAATTTTACTATATGTAAATTGTAGCTCAGTTTTTAAAAGCCTAATGGGATGAGCACTGGGTGTTATATGCAACTAATGAATCATTGAACACTATATCAAAACTAATGATGTACTTACTATATGTTGGCTAACTGAATTTAAATTTTAAAAAAAGCCTCATTCTATTGTCAAAAGGAAAGAAGAAAAAGGAGGAGCAGGAGGAGGAAGAGGAGAAGGAAAGCAACCATCATTGTCACCACCACCATGGAAATGAGAAATGAAGACCATAAAATATAGGAATTGCAGAAAGATAAAAGAGATAGAATGGGTGTCAATCATTGAAGAGATAATGATTAGAATTTTCTAGAATTGAAGAAAAACTTCATAATTAAAGATTATGCTGAGTTCAGAGCCAGATAAAAAAAAAAAAAACTCATCAGAACAGGTAATAATTTAGTAACAAGACTGGACAAAAGAATACTTGGAAAGCTAACTTAAAAAAGAAACAGTTTAAGCATAAAAGTAAAAATGAATTAATTATACTGGCAGCAGACATCTCATCACCAACAGTAAATGCCAGAATTCAATGGCATATCACAAAAAAACTTACAGACATAACTGTTAAGGTAAAATGCTACACCCATACAAGAGTGAAAATGAAATAAAGCCCTTTTCAGGCATATAAATCAAACAGATTATTACACATGGACCATCACTGTAATAACTACTAAGACAGTGCTTCCTAAGAATAAAATTGAACCTAGAATGAAAAAAGCAGGATTCTAAAAAGAATGGTGATGATTGTGGTATCAAAAACCATGTGATTAAATTTCATAATACTACATACACACACATACTCAAAAATGATCACAAAAAAAGATTGCATGTAAATGCTGATGAATATGAATAAGGTCTGTAGTTTAATTATTAATATTGTACCAATACCAATTCCCTAGCTGTGAAAATGCACTGTTAGTGTAAGATGTTATCATTGGCAAAACCCAAATGAAAGGGATAAGGAAACTCTGCTATTTTTGCAACTTTTTATATTTCTTAAATTATTTCAAAATAAAAAGTTTAAAAGAAAGGAACAGTAAACAAAGACCTAAGAAATATAATAGGTAATCCTAGTAAGTACTGACTAAATATAACAATAACAAAACAACACTAAATTATTTGGGGCCAAGTGAAAAGCCAAATTACAAACAAATAGATGAAGAGAGGCTAGTGTTATGAGATCCTGGTGTAATTCAGATGACCATATATAATGATTAAATTAGACACTGTATAACATTAACTATAAATACTAAAATTAAAAAAAATCATTTAAAAATAAAAACATAAAAATGTGCAAAGTAATAGAAGAGAAAAGAGAACAGAAAAAACACAAACAGATTTGAGGAAAAGGAAAGAAAACATGCAAAAAAAAAGATGGTAAATAAGAAAAAAAAATGGCAATTTTCAATCTAAATATATGCCATCATTTACTAAGCATATATGCATAACAAACTCCACTATTGCATCTCATATAAAGGCTGTTTATAAGAAACCAATGAAAAACAAAGAAAGATTGAGAATAAGGGATGAAAAAAGATATACTAAGTAAGTCTAAATTTCAAAGAGCAAGTTGATATAGCAATATAAAACAGTGAGAATAGATTTTAAGATAAAATTATTAATGATAAAAAGATAATATGCCAAGAAATTATAACTAAATTGAACGTTAATGCATTGTCATTGCCTCAGAATATAAAGCAGAAGTTTCAAAAATCAGAGGGAAAGCCATGAAATACTGAAAAACTTTAGTTTGCTTCTCACAGAAAATAAATTAATGAGCAGATGGGGGAAAATCCCAATACATATAAAAATGATTTGAAACAACATAATTAAAAAAAGTTTCTTTTTGAAACAAGAAAAACAAACATGTTACAGTAATTGAAGCATACCTACAAGCATAGATTTTTACAAAAATTGACTTCCTTTCTGGTTCCAACATTTAAGAATAAATCATAGAAACAAGTCTCTCCCAATAAGGTAATAAAATTAGAAAATAATTTTTTTCAGAATCAAAATAAATCATATAATTGGAAACTAAAGATTATAATTTATCCATAATTCAAACAAGAAATCATACTGGAAGTTTCTAATTTTTTGAACTGAATGTCAACTATATATTAAAAACAGGAGAGTATACATGAAATGATATATAAAAGGGAAAGTTTTAGCTTTAAAAACATATGTTGGAAATAAGAAAGACTGAAAATTAATTTTAAAAAAGCCCCATTAGACTCAAGAAAGCTAGAATTAAAACAGAGCAAGAGTAAAGAGAGCAGAAAGGAGGAAAAGAGCAAAATTTAAGATAATAAACACTAAGGAAATATAGAGATCTCAACAAACCCCAAAGTTATATTTTTCAAATTACCAATAAAACCTCTGAGAAAACTTCTCATGAAAAAGGGAAAAAAGAAAACACATAAAAAAATTAGAATTAGAAGAGGAAATGTATCTATAAAGGTGTAAATATTTAAAATTATAATATAATTCCAAAATAAAATAAATAAAATATAATTCCAGATATGGCACACTGATACAACCATATGTAGCAAAAATATGTAATACATATCAACTTTCAGTGTAGAGGTTGTTCTCTGCAGAGAGGGAGATAATACTAGAAAGGGATTGCAGCTGTAAATGCAAGAACCAAGAAAAATATTAACATTTGTTTATTTCCACTAGAGGGCAAATGAGTATTCATCACCGTGTTCTCTTTGTGTTTGAATTATTTTTAAAAAAAATTAAAATATGCTCGGGGTGCCTGGGTGGCTCAGTCAGTTAAGCATCTGACTCTCAGTTTGGCTCAGGTCATGACCTCAGGGTCATGAGATCAAGCCCCATCAGGCTCCGTGCTCAGTGTGGAGTCTGCTTCAGACTCTCCCTCTGCCCCTCGCCCCTGCGCATTCCTCTCTCTTTCTCTAAAATAAATAAATCTTAAAAAAAGATTCTCTCTCTCCCTCTCCCTCTGCCCCTTCCCCCCACTTGTGCACACTCTCTCTCTAAAAAAAAAAAAATTAAATATGCTAAAGTCTAAATTATAAATTTGCCTTCTGAATACTTTACCCAGAGAATATTTTTAAAATCATTTCTTACATAAAGCAGCAACAAAAATTGAAATATTTCATCTGTGATAAGGCCTGGAAATCTGCATTTCTAACAAATATTTCTGGTGGTTCTCCTGTAGGTAACACAGATCACAATTTGAGAACCACTAAAGTATCTGAAAGCAATAGATAAGGATACATTTGAGTTTTTTCTCTCTCAATTTCCAAGGCAATGACTTTGGCAAATTATTTAAATTATACTCCCAAATTTTTGCATCTTTAAAATGGGGATATTCAAAACTATTTCACAAAATTAAATGAGATATTTATATAGTACTCAAAATCCCTGTAAAATGTATAGTTGTGGCTCATGATACTGCCCTATATATGACTAGAGTCAAACGGTACTAAAGTTTAACTTCGGAACACAAATTCAATTTACTTGCTACTTAGGGATTCCTCTTCCTTGACAAACCACTTGGTCGAACTATGCCACGAAACAGCTATTATGGTTGCTATGATGATAACAGGTAAAGCAATGTAGAAACCTAGAAGCCACCGGTTCTTTTCAGCCTTCCTAAGAGTTCTTTCCATGGTTAAACCTAAAAATAGAAATACATTAAAAATCAGAGTAAAAAAATGAAGCCATCTACTTTTACTTTCAAGTTGCAGCAAACCAATTACAGTGTTCTTAATTTTTGTTGTTATTCAAAGAACATGGAAAAATAATAACAGAATCGTAATACTTAGAACTATCTCTACAACCTCTCATTCTGAAAGATTAGAAAACAAGTTCCAGAAAGTTCCAACATATTCTACATTATACTTCAGCTATAGCAAAATCTCACTATAGCACTATTAAGTTGGACCCAAAAACTTCAATGATATATGATGTGGGATCATGTAATTGCAAGGTAATCCAACAAATTTACAGGATAGCCTAATGGAGAAAGTCAATGATATCAGTAAATAAAAATTTTAAAAGATACTCTCAGTTTCAATCATGATATTGAGAGTTAGTATCAGAAGAGCAAGATTAAGAAGACATACTTGGTTTTCATTTCTTGAAAAGAAGACTATTTACCTTTTAATTGCAAATATTGACTTCTAGGCAGAAAAATCTACCTTTGTTTTTGTGAAGATAAGCAATTTGAGAATTTATTAACTGAATATGTAAAGATATTAGATACTTGCCCTGTTTCCCAGACAAACTAGAAACTTCTCTGCCACGCCTTTCGCAATATGGAGGCTGGTAGCCATCAAAACAATGGCACGTTTCATTGGAAGTGCATACCTAGGATCATTTTTAAAAAGTTAAATGATCATTTAAAACTATTTTATCATAAAAAATAAAACTATCAGATGGATCATCAAGCTTACTTTTGTATTTTCATTTAGTGTAATTTTATTTATTTACAGAAATAATCCTACAAATCAAATGTTTGGTTTCTAATGCACACACAAAAACGTACACACAGTTTGTAAAAAAGCTATAGAGGCTCATAGAATTTACATCAAGAAAATTTAACACTTTCAAATATTCACCTGAAAACTTAGTTTGCCATTTCAGAAACATATCCTTAAATTCTCATGAAAATGAGACCCATCCAGTGGTATCCTGGAGCCCGCTAGTACCACCTCCAGAGCTGATTGTGCACATCTCTTCCTATCTCCAAGTTCAGTGACATTATGTGGTAGCTTGAAGTATTTGTACTTACAAATGAGCACTTTACCCTTCCCTACTGTCCTTCACCAGGATTGGATTGTATGTGTTTTTGTTTTGTTTTATTTTTTTAAAGATTTTATTTATTCATTCCTTCTATATTGATTACACTATAAGGAAGAATTTTCCCTTATCTCCATTTATTTCATTTATTTATTCAGTTATTCAATTATGGCTATCAGTAATATATTATTTATATGGTCAGATGATCTATGACCAGGATGCCAAGGCCACTCAATGGGAAGTCTTATCTGCAAATGAAAACTGGATATCCAATGCAAAAGAATGAAATTAGATCTTTATCTCACATCATGTACAAAAATTAACTCAAAATGAATTAAGGACCAAATGTTAAGACCTAAGACTATAAAATTCCTAGAAGAAAACATAGAGAAAAAGCTTTATGACATTGGACTTCACAATCATTTCTTGTACTAAAAGCACGAGCAACAATAGTAAAAATGGACAAATGGATCTACAACAAACTTAAAAACTTTTGTGCATCAAAGGATATAATCAAGAGAGTGAAAAGGTAATCTATAGAACAGGAGAAAAGCCTTGCAAATCATATATCTTATAAGACATTAATATCAAGAATATGCATAGAACTCATACAACTCAACAATAATTTAAAAAATCAGATAATCTACTTAAATGGGCAAAGGGCTTGAATAGAAATTTCTCCAAAGATGATGTACAAATGGCCAATAAGAATATAAATAGATGTTCAACATCAATAGTCATAAAAGAAATAAAAATGAAAATCACAATGATACCACCCTACACCCATTAGGATGACTACTATAAAAAATAACTGAAAGCAGAGTCTCAAAATGAAAATTTGCATACCTATGACCCCAGAAGTATTAGTCACAAGAGCCAAGAGGTGTTAACAACCCAAACGTCCACTAACAGATGACTGCATTAACAAAATGTGGTACATACATACAAGGGAATATTATTCAACCTTAAAAAGGAAGTCAGTCCTATCACATGCTAAAACATAGATGACTGAAATGAACCATCAATAAAAGACAAATACTGTATTACCCCACTTATATGAGGTATCGAAAGTAGTCAAATTCATCAAAACAAAGTAGAATGGGGGTTTGCAGGGGCTTTTGGAATAAGGGAAAGGAAAGTTATTTAATGGGTATTGCCATTGTGATTTATAAGAAATAAATATTTCATCATTCAGATGATTGAAATATATTTCTCACATGTATTTGGTCTTTGTCCACAGTTCCTGGTTTACAGCTCCCAAAACCCTTAGAATTTCCTGTGTTGAGAGAGATAAAGGTGTCTTCTGTTACGTAAATGAAGTAAGTTTTGAAGGCATCTAAGGATGGGAGCTGGTTGCCAGGGGAATCCATGTGATTCCATGTGGCTATGTGGTTAGAGGGTTGGAACTTTCAGTCCCGCCCTCCCCCACCAAACTTCAGGGAGGTTGAATCAATTGCCAATGGCCAATGAATTAATCAGTTGTGCCTATGTGATGAAGCCTCCATAAAACCCAAAGACAGGGTTCAGAGAGCTTCTGGGTTGGTGAACATATAAAGATTTGAGGACAGTGTGCATAGAGAGGGCATGAAAGTTCGGCACCCTTTCCCTATACCTTGCCCTGTACATATCTTCCACCTGGCTGTACCTGAATTATATCTTTTTATAATAAAAGAGTAATCTAGTAAGCAAAATGCTTCTCTAAGTTCTGTGAGCCACTCTAGCAAATTAATTTAATCCAAGGAGTGAATCCTGGGAACCTCTGGTTTATAGCCAGTTAGAAGTACAGGTAACAACCTGGGCTTGCAACTGATCTGAACCGAGTTGCCAAGGAGGAAGTCATTGGAACTTCCAATCTATAGCCAACTGGTCAGAAGCACAGGTGATAGCATAGGATATCACCTAGGATAGCAACTGGCATATGTGGGGTGGGGGGGGGGGGTGGTGTACCGTCTTGTAAGCCTGGACCCTTAACCTATGGAATCTGATGTCATCTTTGGGTAGATAGAATTGAAGTGAATTCTGCTGGTGTCCAAGAATTGCTTTTTGGTATAGGAGGAACCCTAGCACTCACATTGGAAATTGGGTGCTCAGAATACCAAAAAGAGTATTAGAGTTTCATATTTGCAAGATAAAAAAGTTCTGGAGATCTGTTTCACAACAATGTAAATATATGTAATACTACTGAACTGCACACTTAAAAATGTTAAGATGGCAAATTTTGGTTTTTACCACAGTAAAAATCATTCATAGCAGCTTTATTCAAAAAGGCCAAAACTTGAAACTATGAAATTATTATCAACAGATAAATCAATAATTTAATATCCATAAAATGAGTTATTAAAAGCAATAGAAACAGTTTTGTCTAAGTATGTTACAAATGCCACAATACACTATTATTGTTTACTTGAAATAGTCAATTTATCTTTTTAAAAACATTTAAATGAAATACAGTATTTTATCCACATATTTTTCATTCCAGCACTCTTCAATGCTTTGTTTAGATCCACATTTCCATCTGACATTATTTTCCTTCTACCTAAATATAGTTTAATATTTCCTTTAGTGCATATCTTCTAGCAATAAATTCTCTCAGATGTTCATATCAAAGAGTCTTTTCTATCCTTAATTTTTAAAATATTTTTTTAAAAGATTTTACTTATTTATTAGACAGAGAGAGACAGCAAGAGAGGGAACACAAGCAGGGGGAGTGAGAGAGGGAGAAGCAGGCTTCCCACTGAGCAGGGAGTCCGATGCGGGGCTCAATCCCAGGACCCCAGGATCATGACCCGAGCTGAGGGCAGGCACTTAATGACTAAGCCACCCAGGCACCCCTTAAAATATTTTCATTGGTTATAGAATGCTTAATTTACAGTTTTTCCCTCACATTTAAATAATGTAATTTAATTGTTTTCGGTATTACATATTTTCTGATAAAAAAATCTGAAGTTATTCTTGTCATTGTTCCTCTGGACATAATGTGTCTTTCTTCTCTGAGCACATTTAAAATATTCTCACTAATGTTGGTTTTCAGTAATTTGATTATAATGTGCCTTCACATGTGTATTTCTTTGTGTTTTTCTGGCTTAAGATTTATTGAATTTCTTGGAACTTTGAGTTTATGATTTTCACCAAATTTTGAAAATTATTAAATTTTTTCTAGCCTCCTCTTTCTCTTCTCCTTCTGCAACTCCAATTACAGATATACCAAACTATTTGTTATCATCCCAGGAATTACTGGTTCATGTTTTTTTTCAATCTTTTTAAATCTTTTTCCTTCAGTTTGAATAGTTTTTATTGGCTTATCTTTAAATTCACTGAAATTATCTTTTGTGTCTGTTGAGTTGTTAATCCCATCCATGGAACTTTTCATTTCGGTTATGATATTTTCCCATTTCTGGAAATTCCATGTTTGTTTTACATCTCCCATTTCTCTTATTATTATGTTAATATTTGTTAAATCCAAGAGAAAATTTATAATCACTTTTAAAAGTCCCTGTCATCTAATTATATCATTTTAAAAATTCCAGGGTCTATTTTATTGGCTAATTTTTTCTCCTGGCATGGGTTACATAATTCTCCCCCTTTGCATATTTCCTTACTTTTAAAAATTTTATGCTGGATATTGTGGATATTATATTGTAGAATGTATAGATTTTGTTGCTTTCCTTTAAAGATTGCTATACTTTGTGCTGGGAGGCAGTTAAGTTACTTGCAAAACAGATTGATCAAGGCTTTTAAACTTTGATAGGGAAGATTTAGAATATCCTTTTCTCTAGGGCAAATTTACTGCTGCTAGGAAAGTAATGACTTTTCTGGGGTTCCAAGTGAATATTCCAAGTTTCCTAGAGTTTAGTAAGTTTCATGAATAGAAATGAATGTGCAAACATTATTAACTTTCCTACACTCTAAATGTAATGGGAAAAGACCCCTAATCACACTAAAAACAAACTATGGAATATGGAGAAATAATTTTAAAAAGAAATATTCAACATCACATGAAAAAAACTATAAAACTTTCCTGAAAACAATATCAAAGATTTGAATAAATAATCCAAGAAAAAATAATTAGAAAACTTGACATATATATTAATATTTAATTGATTTTTACCAACTGCTATAAAATATAAAACAGTATTATACTGTTGTGAGAATAGTCAGGTCAATAAATAAAACAGCCATTATACATATCTGACAAATGATATATACATAGCATCACATCTTAGACACTACCTGGAAATTAGAAGCCCAATGGGCAAAAGGCAGGAAGAGGTTTTTTTTATTATTATTAAAATATATCTATCAAGATGAGGTTTTAGGGTGCATGGGTGGCTGTTGGTTAAGCATCTGCTTTCGGCTCAGGTCATGATCCCAAGGTCTTGGGATTGAGCCCCATGTTGGGGTCCCCACTCAGCAGGAAATGTGCTTCTCCCTCTCCCTCTGCCGCTCCCCCACTAGTTCTTGCTCTCTCTCTCTCTCTCCCTCTCTCAAATAAATAAATAAAATCTTTAAAAAAAAAAAGATAAGGTTTTAATTCTTTTAAATGATAACCATAACATCAAAACAAAATATTTCAACTGTAAGAACACAATACACATACAACATATTTTAGGTTTGTACTCTTAAAGTATGATTTGCACTTTTTTTAACATAAATTAAACTTAGCACTGGATGTATATATTAGATTTGTTAAGATTCATCAGTATCATACATACTGATTTGCTTTTAAGTTTTTATTTAAATTTCAGTTGATTAACCTACAGTATAATATTAATTTCAGATGTAAAATATAGTGATTCAACACTTCCATACAATACCCGCTGCTCATCACAACCAAAGCCCACTACTTAATTCCTATCACTTATTTAACCCAGCACCCTCCCACCACCTACCTCCCCTCTGGTAACCATCAGCTTGTTCTCTAGAGTTGAGAATCGGTTTTATGGTCGCCTCCCTCTTTTTTCCCCTTTGCTCATTTGTTACATTCCTTAAATTCCACATATTAGTGAAATCATAAGGTATTTGTCATTCTCTGTCTTATTTCACTTAGCGTAATACTCTCTAGCTCCATCCACATAATTGCGAATGGCAAGATTACATTCTTTTTTATGGATGAGTAATATTCCATTGTGTGATATGTGTGTGTATATATATATATATATCATATCTTTTTTTTATCCATTCAGCAGTTAGTGGACACGGGCAGTTTCCCTAATTTGGCTATTATACATAATGCTGCTATAAACATTGGGGTGCATGTATCCTTTGAATTAATGTTTTTGTATTCTTTGGGTAAATATTTAGTATTGTAATTGCTGAATTCAGTAAAGTCACAGTATACAAAATCAATGTACAGAAATCTGTTACATTTCTATACACTAATAATGAAGCAGCAGAAAGAGAAATCAAGGAATCAATCCCGTTTACAATTGCATCAAAAACAATAAGATACCTAGGAATAAACCTAACCAAAGAGGTAAAAGACCTATACTCTGAAAACTATAAAACACTGATGAAAGAAATTGAAGAAGACACAAAGAAATGGAAAAACATTCCATTTGGATTGGAAGAACAAATATTGCTAAAATGTCTATACAACCCAAAGCAATCTACACATTTAATGAAATCCTTATCAAAATACCAACAGCATTTTGGGGCACCTGGGTGTCAGTTAAGCATCCGACTCTTGATTTTGGCTCAGGTCATGATCTCAGGGTCATGGGATTGAGCCCCGCTTCCACCTCCACACTCAGTGCAGAGTCTGCTTGAGATTCTCTCTCCCCCTCTCCCTCTGCCCCTCCCCCTACTGACATGCACACTTTCTCTCTCTCTCAAATAAATAAATCTTAAAAAAAAAAATACTAACAGCATTTTTCACAGAGCTAGAACAAACAATCCTAAAATTTGTATGGAACCACAGAAGACCCCAAATAGCCAAAGCAACCTTGAAAAAGAAAAGCAAGATGTATCACAATTCTGGACTTCAAGTTATATTACAAAGCTGTAGTGATCGACACAGTATGGTCCTAGCAGAAAAACAGACACATAAATCAATGTGACAGAATAGAAAACTCAAAAGTAAAAGCACAACTATATGGTCAATTAATTTTTGACAAAGCAGGAAAGAATATCCAATGGGAAAAAGACATTCTCTTCAACAAGTGGGAAAACTGGACAGCAACATACAAAAGAATGAAACAGGACCACTTTCTTAGACCATACCCAAAAATAAATTCAAAATGGATTAAAGACCTAAATGTGAGACAGGAAACCATCAAAATCCTAGAGGAGAACACAGGCAGTGACCTCTTTGACATCAGGTATAGCAACTTCTTTCTAGATTAATGTCTCCTGAAACAAGGGAAACAAAAGCAAAAATAAACTATTGGGACTTTATCAAAATAAAAAGCCTCTGCACAGTATAGGAAATAATCAGCAAAACTAGAAGTCAACCTATGGAATGGGTAGAGATATTTGCAAATGACATATCTGAAAAAGGGTAAGTACCCAAAATATATGAAGAACTTACAAACTCAACACCCAAAAAAATAATCCAATTTAAAAATGGGCAGAAGACTTGAATAGACATTTTTCCAAAGAAGACATCCAGGTGGCCAACAGACACATGAAAAGATGCTCAACATCACTTATCATCAGGGAAATACAAGTCAAAACTACAATGGGATATCACCTCACACCTGTCAAAATGGCAAAAATCAACAGCACAAGAAATAATAGATGTTGGCAAGGATGTGGAGAAAAAGGACCCCTCTTGCACTGTTGGTGGGAATGCAAAGTGGTGCAGCCACTCTGGAAAACAGTATGGAGGTTCCTCAAAAAGTTAAAAATAGAACTACCCTACAATCTAGCAATTCCACTATTAAGAATGGTTTTCTGATCAACATGTGATTATTAAACATTTGAAGATATGTTCACTCTCACTATATGTTCAATGGTCAAAGTATATTAAATAAAACCATAGTAGGGAACTTTTTTTCATGTGTCAAATTGACAAATATTAAAAATAAAATAGTACTTAGATTTGAAAGGAAGAATTGAGAGAGACATGCTCATATGCTTATTACCATAGAATAAATTTATAAACTTTCTGGAAAGCACTTAAAAATTTTAGGTTAATACCTTAAAGGGGATTACCCTCTTACACTCTATAATCCACTTCTGGAAATTTGTCCCACAGAAATAACAATAATGCTTGCAAATGTTTATATACAAGTTTCTCATCAAAGCAAATTTCAATAATAATGAAGAATCAAACATCATATGATATTTAACATACGGGAATGGTTAAAATAAATAAAGTTATATAATATTATTTTCTATAATAATTTTTAGGCAATGTTTAAAACATGGAAAAATTCTTAGGAGTGAAAATGCTTTGGAGAGAAAAAGCATGCTGTTACCCTCTATACATAGTACCATGTTTTCTTAGCAGAATCAATGACTAAATGAATGAGGCTGCGCCCTCACACATAAACATATTTGGTGAATGGATGAATAAATTTATACATATTTATACATATACATATGTACACTTGCACATACATGGACAAAGAAAGCTTTCAGGAGAAGAGTTATGTCTGTATTATAAAAAATATGGTTAATTTTTTGCTTTCTATGTTAGATAAATTTCCCAAGTCTTTCATGATAAATAAGTAGTACTTTTATTATGAAGAAAGAAAATAATAAGTAATATCTAGGAATTTGAAGGAGTGAAAACTTGCATTGTTAGCAGGTCAACAATTGACCTATTAGACAAATTTAGCCTCCAAGTAAGTTTTCTTTGACATGCCCAGAGTTTTCATAATAATACTCATTGCTCAAGAGGATTGGGGAAAAGAGAGAGAGATGAGGGGGAAGAGGTAACTTTTTTACAGTGTAAGTAAAATTAAAAGTGTTTTGGCATTTGGGAAAAATAATTTGGCTTTAACAAATCTATCATTAAAATTTTAAGTATATATATATATATATATATATATATATATATATATATATATATATATATACTTCAACCAAGTAGTCAAGTAGTCACACTCCTGGTGATCTTCCCACAGCAATATAGGTACTAGCATGCAAGGATACTTATTAAATCTATATCTACTTACTTGGAAACATCTAAGTGAAGCATTGATGAATGTAAAAGTAAGATATGGAAAAGTGTGATACACCTATATGTATCTATCTAGCTAATATCGATAGATAGATAGATGATAGATAGATAGATAGATAGATGATAGATAGATAGATAGATAGATAGATAGATAGATAGATAGATATACATTCAGCAAATATTTGAGTTCCTACAATGTGCCAAGCAGAGTTCTGGGCTCTTGCTAACTAATACCAAAGAATACATGTCTATATGAATATAGCTCTGTGCATGATTAAATGAGTCTAGAATAAACAAAAGAGTAATGATATATGGTAGATTGATAACAAGAGAACAACACAAAAATTAATGTGATAACATTGGTATAATTATGTAATCCTATCAGTGAATATACATATATGCAAACACACATGTGCATGCACAGAGACATTCAAAAGAATAATATACAATAAAAAAAAATAACTAAGTAGGTGTGCCAATGGCAACACAACTATTTAATGTCTACAGTTGTATACCAAATTTGCCTTACTTGTTTATTTACTCCCTTGGCATATTTAAATTTGTGAACCCAGAAAGAAAGTTTTCAACAGACAATATTTTTTAATTTGGATAATGATTTACACTTGTATTAGAGTGTGAATTTTTTTTAACTTACTAAGTAAGCACTACAATCTATTTTTTCCTTATTATTCTAATATTTATTATTCTAATATGGTGTGATTTTGACTTTCTGCTAATTTTCTGAAAGGCAATCTACAGAAAGGCAATTTGCCTAGGCAAATTCACTCAATGTCAGTTTCCTTAACAGTCAATTCATCAAATAGTTACTTAGTATTTGGAATGCCAAATGATTAAATCTCAGTATTTATATAGAAATATGATTGGCTGGGTTGGCTGTCACTGCACTGGAAGATTTCTGTGAAGTTTTAGTACAGCAGTTTTCATTTTGTTTTCAGAAAAGCATTTTAATAAATTTTCCATTTATATATACCCAATTTATATCTCTCTAGCTATAGCAGCAGAGACCCACTATTCAAAATTTTTGTGAGAACAAGCACAGAACACCAGTTCCTGGTCTGGCATGTGAGGAGCTTGGGGGTCCACACAATCCTAATAAGTAAAAAGCTGAATGAACTGAAAATTAACAATTCTTATATCCATCGGAAAGGTGAGATCACAGGATAAACTATCACCTCCAAAACTGGAGACACAGGCAAATACACAAAATCACAATTTAACAAAACAGAAACCCACATGGGAATCAGTACCAGGGTAGGAAAAATTAAACTGTCATTGATGTACTACTTGGAGGTTCAATTAGAGTTGGAAACTTCAGGGGGGGGTTCTAGTTATTAATGTGTCCCCACACTTTTGTGAGTTTTATATCCAGGAGCTCAACCAGATTATATATATAATATATAATACTATACTTATTATAAGATTACTTACACTACTCGTGATACAGTGTTATTTGAAACTGGACTTAGATTAGTTGTAAATGTATACTGTAAACAGTAGGGCAACTACTAAAAAAAGTAAACAATGAAGTATAACTGATATGCTAAGAAAGGAGAGAAAACAGCATCATATAAAAGGCTCAACTAGAACCACAAAGACAGGAAAACAGTGGAAGACATAAATAGGAACAAAGAACAATAGTAATAAATAGAAAACACTAATAAATGCAGTAGACATTGATTAATATCTATTTTCCTCAAACTATTCCAAAATTACAAGAGGAAAGAAAGATTCCAAACACATTTAATGAGGCCAGCATTGCTTTGATAGATAGCAAAACCAGACACAGACACCACAAAAAAAAAAGAAAGAAAGAAAAAAGAAAGAAAGAAAGAAAGAAAGAAAGAAAGAAAGAAAGAAAGAAAGAGAAAGAGAAAGAAAGAAAGAAAGAAAGAGAAAGAAAGAGAGAAAGAAAGAAAGAAAGAAAAAGAAAGAAAGAAAGAAAGAAAGAGAGAAAGAAAGAAAGAAAGAAGGAAGGAAGAAAGAAAGAAAAGAAAAGAAAAGAAAAGAAAACTATAGGCCAATATCTCTCATGGACATAGATGCAAAAATTCTCAACAAAATATTAGCAAACAACATTCAACAACACACTTAAAAATTTATTCAGGATGGCCAAGTGGGATTTATTCTGGGGATGCAAGGATGGTTCAATATTCCCAAATTAATCAATGTGATAACACATTAGCAAAATGAAAGATTAAAATAATATGATCACCTCAATAAATGAAGAAAAAGCATTTAATATTCAACATCAGTTCATCATAAAAACTCTCAACCCACAGTTAACATCATACTCAATATTGAAAAACCAAGAGCTTTCCCTCTAAGACCAAGAACAAGACAAGGATGTCCACTCCCACTACTTTTATTCAACATAGTACTGGAAATCTCAGTCACAGCAATCAGACAAGAAAAAAACAAGAAGGCACCAATATTGGTCACTATTTGCAGATAACAAAATACTATACATATAAAACCCTGAAGACTCCACCAAAAAACACTGAAGGAAAAAATGAATTCAGTAAAATTGTAAGATACAAAATTAATACCCAGAAATCAGTTCTGTTTCTATACTAATTACAAGGTAGCAGAAAGAGCAATTAAAAAAACAATCCCATGATAATTGCACCCCTTCCCCCAAAAAAATCTAGGAATAGCCTCAACCAAGTTGGTGAGAGACCTATACTCTGTAAACGATAAAACGCTGATGAAAAAAATTGAAGACAACACAAATAAACAAATAAATAAATGAAGATATTCCACCACAGACAGGCAAGATGGCGGAGGAGTGGGGGACTCCATTTCAACCAGTCCCCTGAATTTAGCTGGATATCTACCAAGCCAGTCTGAACACCCATGAAATCAGCCTGAGATGTAAGATTATACGTCTGGATCTCTTCTGGGGGCAGAGGATATTCAGTCAAGAAGTACAAAGGGTGGAGTTGGGATTGTTCCAAAAGGTATCAGAGGATAAACAGAAGGGGGAGGGGCCCACCTGAAGCTACCCACTGGAAAGTAAAATAATACCCCAGTGCAAAAGCGTCCTGAACCTGGGCACCAGCAACAGCTTGCAGAGCAGTGGTGGTGGGATGAGAAGCACCCAATAACAGCACTCCAACAGAATCCAGGAGCTTAAGGGGCAAACACCAGGACCAGGGTGGCTGCTTGTGCGGAACTGTGCTTGCAGACCTGGGGGCTGGTGGTGGCTGCAGCTGACGCTGACACCCACCCAGACGGGGATCACTCAGGTTTTGGAGGCACAGGGGGTAGAGACAAGGGGGGGCCTGGGTTGACCAGAGGATCACTGGGGGTGTGCACCACCTGTGGGAGGTTGCGGTTTTCAGCTGGGCTCACAGATGGGGAGACCGTGTGTACTGGAGGGTTCAGAGAGGAGCAGAGTGTGGCTTCTCTCCTCTGGTGCAGACTTCTGGGTGCGGACATTTTCCTTTGCCCTGACCCTCCAAAAAGGTATGAAAAGCCCTCACAGAACAAAAGCCCAAAAACTGGTTTCCATAGAGCCCAGCCCCTTGATAGGGGGCAGGGCAACTCCACTGAAGCAGGAGTGCCTGAAAAACAATGTGGCAGGCCCCTCCCCCAGAAGACAAGCTGGAAGAACAAGAAGACGACAACCCAAGGGTTCTCATAAAACTGTAAAACCTGAACACCGGGGGGAAATAGTATACTGAACTCCTGGTGTTGCCTCATGGCCTGTGTATTTCTTAGATACAACTTTTTTATTCATTCTCATGTTTTTTTTTTTACCTACTTAGCATTTCAACTAGATGCTTAATACAACATATTCCACAGAAACTTTTTAACTTCTGCTTCACACATATACTTTTTTTCTCTTTTTCTTTTTTCTATATATATATAGATATAGATATAATCTTAAAGGTGGTACTTTTTTCCCTATTCAATACTACCTTTATATATATACCAGTTTTAATTTCCCTGTAACTCTGGGAAGTAGTGTTCTCTAACAAAGAGTACAAAATACACCCAGTTAGAACTGAAACACACTACCTCACCACATTAAGAGATTATAGCGCCCCCCTCCCCCCTTTTTCCTCTAACTTTATAAATCTTATTCCTGGGTTGCATTTTCACTGGGTTTTCTTGGTGGTGGCTTCCGATCGCTCTGAACGTTCCCAGGGTGCACCTTGCCTGGATTGTGGTTGATATTTTCAACTATATACATTCCCTCAACCACCCGACAACAGAATGACTAGGAGGAGGAACTCCCAACAAAGAAAAGAACCAGAGACAATGGCCTCTCCCGCAGACCTAATGGATATGGATATAAGCAAGATGTCAGAAATAGATTCCAGGATAACAGTTTTGAAGACAATAGCTAGGCTGGAGAAACCCATTAATGGCAACATAGATTCTCTAAGGGCAGAAATGAGAGCTAATCAGGCCTAACTTAAAAATGCTATTAATGAAATGCAATCTAAGCTAGATACTCTAACAGCTAGGGTAAACAAGGCAGAAGAACAAATTAGTGATCTAGAAGACAAACTGATAGAAAGGAAGGAACAGGAGGAGGCCTGGAACAAACACCTTAAAATCCATGAAAACAGAATTAGAGAAATAAACGATGCCATGAAACATTCCAATGTCAGAATTATTGGGATTCCTAAGTGGTGGAGAGAGAGAGAGGATGAGAAGATATATTTGAGCAAATCATAGCTGATAAAGTCCCTAATCTGGGGAATAAAACAAGTATTCGTGTCCCAGAGGCAGAGAGGACCCCTCCCAAGATCAAGGAGAACAGACCAACACCCTGGCATGTAATAGTAAAACTCACAAATCTTAGAACCAAGGAAACCATCTTAAGGGCAGTTAGGGGGAGGAGATTCCTTACGTACACAGGGAGGAACATCAGAATAACGTCAGACCTATCCACAGAGACCTGGCAAGCCAGAAAGGCCTGGCAAGACATATTCAGGGTACTAAATGAGAAGAACATGCAGCCAAGGATACTTTATCTGGCAAGGCTGTCATTTAGAATGGATGGAGAGATGCAGAGCTTCCAAGACTGGCAGAAACTAAAAGAATATGTGACCCCTAAGCCAGCCCTGCAAGAAATATTAAGGGGGCTTCTATAAAAGGAGAAAGACCCCAAGAGTGATATAGAACAGAAATTTACAGAGACAATCTATAGAAACAAGGACTTCACAGGCAACATGATGACAATAAATTCATATCATTCAATAATCAGTCTCAACGCGAACTGCCTAAATGTTTCCATAAAATGGCACAGGGTTGCAGATTGGATAAAAAGACATGATCCAGATCCATCTTCCATGCCAACAGACCTCAAAAGAAAGCTGGGGTAGCAATTCTCATATCAGACAAATTAGATTTTAAGCTAAAGACTGTAGTTAGAGATACAGAAGAACACTGTATCATTCCTTTTTTTTTTCTTTTTTTAGGACACTATATCATTCTTAAAGGGTCTTTCCAACAAGAAGATCTAACAATTGTAAATATCTATGCCTCCAACATGGGAGCAACCAATTACATAAGCCAACTGTTAACCAAAATAAAGAGACATATTGATAATAATACGTTAATAGTAGGAGACCTCAATACTCCACTCTCAGCAATAGACAGATCATCTAAGCAGAAAATGAACAAAGAAACAAGAGCTTTGAATGACACACTGGACCAGATGGACCTCATAAATATATGCAGAACATCCCACCCTAAAACAACAGAATACTTATTCTTCTTGAGTGCACATGGAACTTTTTTCAGAATAGACCACATACTGGGTCAGAAATCAGGTCTCAACTGATACCAAAAGATTGAGATTATTCAGTGCATATTTCCAGACCATAATGCTTTAAAAATGGAACTCAATCACAAGAAAAAGTTTGGAAGAAATTCAAACACTTGAAAGCTAAAGACCATCATGCTTAAGAATGTTTGGGTCAACCAGGAAATCAAAGAAGAACTTAAACAATTCATTGAAACCAATGAGAACAAAAACACATTGGTCCAAAACCTATGGGATACTGCAAAGGCAGTCCTAAGGGGGAAATACATACCTATCCAAGCCTCACTCAAAAAATTAGAAAAATCCTGAATATACAAACTATCTTTACACCTTAAAGAACTGGAGAATCAACAACAAATTAAGCCTAACCCACGCATGAGAAGGGAAATAATTAAGATTAGAGCAGAGATCAATGAATTAGAAACCAGAAATACAGTAGAACACATCAACGAAACTAGAAGCTTGTTCTTTGAAAGAATTAATAAGATTGATAAACCATTGGCCAGACTTATCCAAAAGAGAAGAGAAAGGACCCAAATTAATAAAATTATGAATGAAAGGGGAGAGATCATGACTAACACCAAGGAAATAGAAACAATTATCAGAAATTATTATCAACAACTATATGCCAATAAATTAAGCAACCTGGAAGAAATGGATGCCTTCCTAGAAACCTATAAACTACCAAGACTGAAACAGGAAGAAATTAACAACCTGAATAGACCAATAACCAGTAACGAGATTGAAGCAGTGATCAAAAACCTCCCAAAAAACAAGAGTCCAGGGCCTGATGGATTCCCTGGGGAATTCTACCAAACATTCAAAGAAGACATAATACCTATTCTCCTGAAGCTGTTTCAAAAAATAGAAACAGAAGGAAAACTTCCATACTCATTCTATGAGGCTAGCATTAACTTGATTCCCCAAACCACACAAAAACCCCATCAAAAAGGAGAATTTCAGAACAATATCCCTGATGAATATGGATGCCAAAATTCTCAACAACATCCTAGCTAATAGGATCCAATGGTACATTAAAAGGATTATACATCACGACCAGGTGGAATTTAATCCTGGGATGCAAGGGTGGTTCAACATTCGCAAATCAATCAATGTGATAGAACACGTTAATAAGAGGAGAGAAGAGAAATATATGGTCCTCTCAATTGATGCAGAAAAAGCATTTGACAAAATACAGCATCCTTTCCTGATTAAAACTCTTCAGAGTATAGGGATAGAGGGAACATTCCTTAATTTCATAAAAACCATCATGAAAAGCCTACAGTGAATATCATTCTCAATGGGTAAAAGCTGAGAGCCTTTCCCTTAAGATCAGGAACACGATAAGGATGCCCACTCTCACCACTATTATTCAACATAGTACTAGAAGTCCTAGCAACAGCAATCAGACAACAAAAAGAAATAAAAGGTATTCAAATTGGCAAAGAAGACGTCAAAATCTCTCTCTTTGCAGATGACATGATACTTTATGTGGAAAATCCAAAAGACTCCACCCCCAAATTACTAGAACTCATACAGCAATTCAGTAATGTGGAAGGATACAAAATCAATGCACAGAAATCAGTTGCTTTCCTATACACTAACAGTGTAACTGTAGAAAGAGAAATTAGGGAATCGATTCCATTTACAATAGCACCAAAAACCGTAAGGTACCTTGGAATAAACCTAACCAAAGAAGTAAAAGATCTACACTCTACAAACTACAGAACACTTATGTAAGAAATTGAAGAAGACACAAAAAGATGGAAAAATATTCCATGCTCATGGATCAGAAGAATAAACATTGTTAAAATGTCTATGCTGCCCAGAGCAATCTGTAATTTCAATGCCATCCCGATCAAAATATCAATGGCATTTTGCAAAGCGCTGGAACAAACAGTTCTAAAATCTGAACCAGAAAAGACCCCAAATTGCCAAGGAAATGTTGAAAAAGAAAAATGAAGCTGGGGGGCATCATGTTGCTTGATTTCAAGCTATATTACAAAGCTGTAATCACCAAGACAGCATGGTATTGGCACAAAAACAGACACATAGATCAATGAACAGAATAGAGAGCCCAGATATGGACCCTCAACTCTATGGTTAACTAATCTTCGACAAAGCAGCAAAAAATATCCAATGGAAAAAAGCCTCTTCAATAAATGGTGCTGGGAAAATTGGACAGCTATATACAGAAGAATGAAACTCGACCATTCTCTTACACCAAACACAAAGACAGACTCTAGATGTGAGACAGGAATCCATCAAAGTCCTAGAGTAGAATATAGGCAGGAACCTCTTTGACATAGGCCACAGCAAATTCTTTCAAGACATGTTTCCAAAAACAAGGGAATCAAAAGCGAAAATGAACTTTTAGAACTTCATCAAGATAAAATCTTCTTCACAGCAAAGGAAACAGTCAACAAAACAAAGAGGCAACCCATGGAATGGGAGAAGATATTTGCAAATGACCCTACAGATAAAGGGCTGATTTCCAGGGGAAGGAGCAAGATGGCAGAGGAATAGCAGACCTGGATTTCCTCTGGTCCCAGGAATTCAGCTGGATAGGGATCAAACCATTCTAAACACCTACGAACTCAACAGGAGATTGAAGAAAAGAATAGCAACAACTCTCTGAACAGAAAAGCGACCACTTACTGGAAGGTAGGACGTGCGGAGAAGTGAATCTGAGGTGATATTTGGAAGGATAGACGGCGGGCGAGGGGGCCTCCAATGGCCACTTCTGGCAAGTGATAGAGCTGCAAAGAACAAAACTGGAACTTTTAGAAGTCGGCTCCGCTGAGGGAGGTCACTCCAGTGGCTAAGCGGGGGGTGGAACCCTTGCTGGGACAGTGTGGTCTCAGGACCCTCGGGGTCACAGAAAGACCAGGGGTGCCTGAGTGTGGCAGAGCTCCCAGGTATTGGAAGAGGGAAGCCGGCTGCAGAGACGGAGCCAAGGAGTGGGCTCTCAGATTGGGGTTGCCATAAACCATGATCCACGGCACAGTCAGGCCACTGCTCCTCCAGCAGGGACCCAACAAGTGGCAGATCCAGGGAGACTCCCCTTCCTCCCCCAGGAGGAGTGGCATGGGAGCGCACCGCAGGGATCTGCTGGGTTTGGAGACTCCACACCGAGTCGGGTGCCAGAGATAGAAACGCTCGGTCACAGGCCGGGTGAGCACGGAGTGCGGCCAGAGACCAGGGAGACGGAGTGACTGACTGCTTTTCTCTGGGGGCTCACTGAGGAGTAGGGCCCTGAGTTCTCAGCTCCTCCAGCGCGGAGATTGGGAGGCTGCCTTTTCACTCTCATCCATCAAAGCTGTACTGAAAGCTTGCAGGGAACAAAAGCTCCCAAGAGCAAACCCAAGCAGATTGCTTAGCACGGACAGCAAGGGCGGGGCACTTCCACCTCCAGCAAAGACATTTGGGAACCACGGCAACAGGCCCTTCCCCCAGAAGATCAGCAAGAACAGCCAGGCAAGTCCAAGTTTACTGATCAATGAGAATGGCAGAACTCCAGCACTAGGGGAATACTGCACATAGAATTCATGGCTTTTTCCCCATGATTTTTTAGTCTTTCAAAGTTAATTTTTTTTAACTTTTTCTTTTTTTTTTTAATTTTTCTTTTTCCCTTTCTCAACCAACATCAATCCCTTTTTTACAAAATCTTTTTGATTTTTCATTTTTAGAGTCATATTCTATCGCTTCATAGTAGTTAACCTTATTTTTGATATATATATATAAGTTGTTCTCTCTTTACAATTTTGGGATACAGTTTCTTCTAACAGATTAAAATATACCCTAAATCTCTAGTGTATGGCATTGCCCTAGTCTCCTGCCTGATCACATTCTCTCCCCTTTTTTTTTAAATCCTCTTCTTTCTTTTTTCAACGAACTTCTTATCAATTCCATTTAAAAAATCTTTTATGATTTTCATCTTTACAGTCATATTCCATCCCTTCATCATATTACCCTTAATTTGTACATATATAAGTTTTTCTTTCTTTAAAATTTTGTGAGACACTTTCTTCTAACAGACAAAAATACGCCCAAAACCTAGTGTGTGGCACTGACCTATGCACCAGCCTGATCATATTTGATCATATTCTGTTTTTTTGTTTGTCTTGTTTTTGTTTGTTTGTTTTTATCTTTTTCTTTTTCTTTTTTTTTTTTCCTTTTTTCTTTCTTTCCCTTTCTTTTCCCCTGGTTTCAGGTCTTTTCTGATATATTTAGTGTATATTTTCTGGGGTGTTGTTACCCTGTTACCATTTTGTACTCTCATTCATCTATTCTCCTCTAGACAAAATGAAAAGATGCAAAAAATCACCTCAAAAAAAAGAACAAGAGGCAGTATCGACTGCCAGGGACCTAATCAATATGTACATTGGTAAGATGTCAGAACTAGAGTTCAGAATGATGATGTTAAAGATACTAGCTGGGCTTGAAAAAGCATGGAAGTTATTAGAGAAACCCTTTCTGGAGAAATAAAAGAACTAATATCTAACCAAGTCGAAATCAAAAAGGCTATAAATGAGGTGCAATAAAAAACTGAGGCTCTAACTGCTAGGATAAATGAGGCAGAAGAGAGATTAGTGATATAGAAGACCAACTGATGGAAAATAAAGAAGCTGAGAAAAAGAGAGATAAACAACTACTGGATCACGAGGGCAGAATTCGAGAGATAAGTGATACCATAAGACGAAACAACATTAGAATAATTGGGATCCCAAAAGAAGAAGAAACAGAGAGAGGGGCAGAAGGTATATTGGAGCAAATTATAGCAGAGAACTTCCCTAATTTGGGAAGGAAAGAGGCATCAAAATCCAGGGGCACAGAGAACCCCCTCAAAATCAATAAAAATAGGTCAACACCCTGACATCTCATAGTAAAACTTATGAGTCTCAGAGACAAAGAGAAAATCCTGAAAGCAGCTCGGGACAAGAGATCTGTAACCTACAATGGTACAAACATTAGATTGGCAACAGACCTATCCATAGAGACCTGGCAGGCCAGAAAGCACTGGCATGATATCTTCAGAGCACTAAATGAGAAAAATATGCAGCCAAGAATACTATATCCAGCTAGGCTGTCATTGAAAATAGAAGGAGAGATAAAAAGCTTCCAGGACAAACAAAAACTAAAGGAGTTTGCAAACACGAAACCAACCCTACAAGAAATATTGAAAGGGGTCCTCTAAGCAAAGAGAGAGCCTAAAAGTAACATAGACCAAAAAGGAACGCAAATACTAAACAGTAACAGTCACCTTACAGGCAATACAATGGCACTAAATTCATATCTTTCAATAGGTACCCTGAATGTAAATGTGCTCAATGCCCCAATCAAAAGACACAGAGTATAAGATTGGATAAAAAAACAAGACCCAATGATATGCTGTCTGCAAGAGACTCATTTTAGACCCAAAGACACCCCCAGATTGAAAGTGAGGGGGTGGAAAACCATTTACCATGCTAATGGACACCAAAAGAAAGCTGGGGTGGCAATCCTTATATCACACAAATTAGATTTTAAACCAAAGACTATCATAAGAGATGAGGAAGGACACTATATCCTACTTAAAGGGTCTATCCAAAAAGAAGATCTAACAATTGAAAATATCTATGCCCCTAACATGGGAGCAGCCAATATATAAGCCAATTAATAACAAAAGCAAAGAAACATCAACAACAATACAATAACAGTGGGGGACTATAACACTCCCCTCACTGAATTGGACAGATCATCTAAGCAAAAGATCAACAAGGAAATAAAGACTTTAAATGACACACTGGACCAAATGGACTTCACAGACATATTCAGAACATTTCATCCCAAAGCAACAGAATACACATTCTTCTCCAGTGCCCATGGAACATTCTCCAGAGTAGATCATATCCTCGGTCACAAATCAGGTCTCAACCAGTAACAAAAGACTGGGATCATTCCCCACATATTTTCAGACCACAATGCTTTGAAACTAGAACTCAATCACAAGAGGAAAGTCGGAAAGAACTCAAATACATGGATGCTAAAGTGCATCCTACTAAAGAATGAATGGGTCAACCAGGAAATTAAAGAAGAATTTTAAAAATTCATAGAAACAAATGAAAATGAAAATACAACTGTTCAAAATCTTTGGGATGCAGCAAAAGCAGCCCTAAGAGGAAAGTATATAGCAATACAAGCCTTTCTCAAGAAACAAGAAAGGTCTCAAATACACAACCTAAACCTACACCTAAAGGAGCTGGAGAAAGAACAGCAAATAAAGCCTAAACCCAGCAGGAGAACAGAAATAATAAAGATCAGAGCAGAAATCAATGAAATAGAAACCAAAAGAACAGTAGAACAGATCAACGAAACTAGAGCTGTTTCTTTGAAAGAATTAACAAGATTGATAACCCCCTGGCCAGACTTATCAAAAAGAAGAGAGAAATGACCCAAATCCACAAAATCATGAATGAAAGCGGAGAGATCACAACCAACACCAAAGAAATACAAACAATTATAAGAACATATTATGAGCACCTCTATGCCAGCAAATTAGATAACCTGGAAGAAATGAATGTATTCCTAGAGATGTATCAACTACCAAAACTGAACCAGGAAGAAATAGAAAACCTCAACAGACCTATAAGCACTAAGGAAATTGAAGCAGTCATCAAAAATCTCCCAAAAAACAAGAGCCCAGGGCCAGATGGCCTCCCAGGGCAATTCCACCAAACATTTAAGAAGAATTAATACCCATTCTTCTGAAACTGTTCCAAAAAATAGAAATGGAAGGAAAACTTCCAAACTCGTTTTATGAGGCCATCATTACCTTGATCCCAAAACCAGACAAAGACCCCATCGAAAAGGAG
The DNA here is from genome assembly GCF_964656455.1 of Halichoerus grypus. Taxonomy (NCBI): domain Eukaryota; kingdom Metazoa; phylum Chordata; class Mammalia; order Carnivora; family Phocidae; genus Halichoerus; species Halichoerus grypus. The sequence goes on from NC_135714.1 coordinate 172,922,588, forward strand.
AATTACAGACCAATTTCCTTGATGAACATGGATGCAAAAATTCTCACCAAAATACTAGCCAATAGGATCCAACAGTACATTAAAAGGATTATTCACCACGACCAAGTGGGATTTATCCCTGGGCTGCAAGGTTGGTTCAACATCCGCAAATCAATCAATGTGATACAATACATGAATAAAAGAAAGAACAAGAACCATATGATCCACTCAATAGATTAGAAAAAGCATTTGACAAAGTACAGCATCCTTTCTTGATCAAAACTCTTCAGAGTATAGGCATAGAGGGTACATACCTCAATATCATAAAAGCCATCTATGAAAAACCCACAGCAAATATGATTCTCAATGGGGAAAAGCTGAGAGCTTTCCCCCTAAGGTCAGGAACAGGGCAGGGATGTCCACTATCACCACTGCTATTCAACATAGTATTAGAAGTTCTAGCCACAGCAATCAGACAACAAAAAGAAATAAAAGGCATCCAAATTGGCAAAGAAGTCAAACTTTCACTCTTTGCAGATGATATGATACTTTATGTGGAAAACCCAAAAGACTCCACCCCAAAACTGCTAGACTCATACAGGAATTCAGTAAAGTGGCAGGATAGAAAGTCAATGCACAGAAATCAGTGGCATTCCTATACACCAACAAGACAGAAGAAAGAGAAGTTAAGGAGTCGATCCCATTTACAATTGCACCCAAAACCATAAGATACCTAGGAATAAATCTAACCAAAGAGGCAAAGGATCTGTACTCAGAAAACTATAAAATACTCATGAAAGAAATTGAGGAAGACACAAAGAAATGGAAAAACATTCCATGCTCATGGATTGGAAGAACAAATATTGTGAAGATGTCAATGCTACCTAGAGCAATCTACACATTTAATGCAATCCCCATCAAAATACCATCAACCTTTTTCAAAGAAATGGAACAAATAATCCTAAAATTTGTATGGAACCAGAAAAGACCCCAAATAGCCAGAAGAATGTTGAAAAAGAAAAGCAAAGCTGGCAGCATCACAATTCCGGACTTCAAGCTCTATTACAAAGCTGTCATCATCAAGACAGTATGGTACTGGCACAAAAACAGACACATAGATCAATGGAACAGAAGAGAGAGCCCAGAAATGGACCCTCAACTCTATGGTCAACTAATTTCAACAAAGCAGGAAAGAATGTCCAATGGAAAAAGTCTCTTCAACAAATGGTGTTGGGAAAATTGGACAGCCACATGCAGAAGAATGAAACTGGACCATTTCCTTACACCACACACAAAAATAGGCTCAAAATGTTGAAAGACCTAACTGTGAGACAGGAGTCCATCAACATCCTAAAGGACAACACAGGCAGCAATCTCTTCGACCTCAGCCACAGCAACTTCTTCCTAGAAACATCGCCAAAGGCAAGGGAAGAAAGGGCAAAAATGAACTATTGGGACTTCATCAAGATAAAAAGCTTTTGCACAGCAAAGAAAGTCAACAAAACCAAAAGACAACTGACAGAATGGGAGAAGATATTTGCAAATGACATATCAGATAAAGGGCTAGTGTCCAAAATCTTTGGATAATTACCCAGTAGTGCAATTGCTGGGTCGTAGGGTAGCTCTATTTTCAACTTTTTGAGGAACCTCCATACTGTTTTCCAGAGTGGTTGCACCAGCTTGCATTCCCACCAACAGTGTAGGAGGGTTCCCCTTTCTCCGTATCCCCGCCAACATCTGTCGTTTCCTGACTTGTTAATTTTAGCCATTCCGACTGGTGTGAGGTGGTATCTCATTGAGGTTTTGATTTGGATTTCCCTGATGCCAAGCAATGTTCAGCACTTTTTCATGTGTCTGTTGGCCATTTGGACGTCTTCTTTGGAAAAATGTCTGTTCATGTCTTCTGCCCATTTCTTGATTGGAACATTTGTTCTTTGGGTGTTGAGTTTAATAAGTTCTTTATAGATTTTGGATATGGATAAAGAAGATGTGGTATAGATATACAATGGAATATTATGAATATGAATATTATGCAGCCATCAAAAAGAATGAAATCTTGCTATTTGCAGTGATGTGGATGGAACTGGAGGGTATTATGCTGAGCGAAATAAGTCAATCAGAGAAAGACATGTATCATATGACCTCACTGATATGAGGAATTCTTAATCTCAGGAAACAAACTGAGGGTTCCTGGAGTGGTGGGGGGTGGGAGGGATGGGGCGGCTGGTTGATAGACATTGGGGAGGGTCTGTGCTATGGTGAGCACTGTGAATTGTGCAAGGCTGTTGAATCACAGACCGGTACCTCTGAAACATATAATACATTATATGTTTTTAAAAAAAAAGTAGAAGAAGATAGTCGGAGGGGAAGAATGAAGGGGGGAATCAGAGGGGGAGACAAACCATGTGAGACTATGGACTCTGAGAAACAAACTGAGGGTTCTAGAGGGGAGTGGGTGGGGGGATGTGTTAGCCTGGTGATGGGTATTAAGGAGGGCACATTCTGCATGGAGCACTGGGTGTTATACGCAAACAATGAATCATGGAACACTACATCAAAAACTAATGATGTAATGAATGGTGATTAACATAACATAATAAAAAAAAAGGCTGATTTCCAAGATCTATAAAGAACTAAAACTCAACACTCCAAAAACAAATAATCAAGTCAAAAAATGGGCAGAAGACATGAACAGACACTTCTCCAAAGAAGACATACAGATGGCTAACAGACACATGAAAAAATGTTCATCATCATTAGCTATTGGGGAAATTCAAATCAAAACCACTTGAGATACCACCTTACACCAGTTAGAATGACAAAATTTGTCAAGGCAAGAAACAACAAGTGTTGGAGAGGTTGTGGAGAAAGGGGAACCCTCTTACACTGTTGGTGGGAATGCAAGTTGGTACAGCCACTTTGGAAAACAATGTCAAGGTGCCTCAGAAAATTAAAAACAGAGCTACCCTATGACCCAGCAATTGCACTCCTGGGTATTTACCCCAAAGACACAGATGTAGTGAAAAGAAGGGCCATATGCACCCCAATGTTCATAGCAGCAATGTCTGCAATAGCCAAACTGTGGAAAGAGCTGAGATGCCCTTCAACAGACGAGTGGATAAAGAAGATGAGGTCCATATATACAATAGAATATTACTCAGCCATCAGAAAGGATGAATACCCAACTTTTACATCAACATGGATGGGACTGGAGGAGATTATGCTAAGTGAAATAAGTCAAGCAGAGAAAGTCAATTATCTTATTGTTTCACTTATTTGTGGAACATAAGGAATAGCATGGAAGTCATTAGGAGAAGGAAGGGAAAACTGAAGGGGGGGAAATCGGAGGGGGAGATGAACCATGAGAGACTATGAACTACGGGAAACAAATTGAGGGTTTTGGAGGGGAGGGGTCCGGGGGATAGGTGAAGCCAGTGATGGGTATTAAGGAGGGCACATATTGCATGGAGCACTGGGTGTTATATGAAAACAATGAATCCTGGATCACTACATCAAAAACTAATGATGTATGGTGACTAACATAACATAATAAAATGAAATTAAATTTTAAAAATGGATTAAAGGGGGCGCCTGGGTGGCTCAGTTATTAAGCATCTGCCTTTGCTCAGGTCATGGTCCCAGAGTCCTGGGATTGAGCCCCACATCGGGCTCCCTGCTCGGTGGGAAGCCTGCTCCCTCCCCCCACTCAACCTGCTTGTGTTCCCTCTCTGTCTGTGTCTCTCTCTGTCAAATAAATGAAAATAGAGCTACCCTATGACCCAGCAATTGCACTCCTGGGTATTTACCACAAAGACACAGATGTAGTGAAAAGAAGGGCCATATGCACACCAATGTTCATAGCAGGAATGTCTGCAATAGCCAAACTGTGGAAAGAGCCAAGATTCCCTTCAACAGATGAATGGATAAAGAAGATATGGTCCATATATACAATGGAATATTACTCAGCCATCAGAAAGGATGAATGCCCAACTTACATCAACATGGATGGGACTGGAGGAGATTATGCTAAGTGAAATAAGTCAAGCAGAGAAAGCCAATTATCATATGGTTTCACTTATTTGTGGAACATAAGGAATAGCATGGAAGACATTAGGAGAAGGAAGGGAAAAATGAAGGGGGTGGAAATCGGAGGGAGAGATGAACCATGAGAGACTATGGACTCTGAGAAACAAACAGGGTTTTAGAGGGGAGGGGTGAGGGGGGATGGGTTAGCCCGGTGATGGGTATTAAGGAGGGCACGTACTGCATGGAGCACTGGGTGTTATACGAAAACAATGGATCGTGGATCACCACATCAAAAACTAAGGACATATTGTATGGTGACTAACATAACATAATAAAATTTTAAAATTAATTAATTAATTAATTGAAATTAAAATTAAAAAAATGGATTAAAGACCTAAATTTGGGACCTAAATCCATAAAAATCCTAGAAGAGAACATGGGCAGTAATCTCTTTGACACTGGACAGAGCAACTTTTTCTACATGTCTCCTAAGGCAAGGAAAACAAAAGCAAAAATAAACTATTGAGACTACACCAAACTAAAAAGCTTACGCACAGCAACAGAAATCATCAAAAAATCAAAAGAGAAAATATTTGCAAATGGCATGTCTGATAAAGGGTTAATATCCAAAATATATAAAGAACTTATACAACTTATCATTAAAAAAAAAACAAATCCAATTAAATGAGCAGAGGACATGAATGGACATTTTTCCAAAGACAACATACAGGTGGACAAAATACATGAAAATATGCTCAACATCATTAATCATCAGGGAAATGCAAATTAAAACCATCATTTTATACCTGTCAGAATGGCTAAAATCAAAAACGCAAGAAATAACAAGTGTTGGTGATGATGTGGAGAAAAAGAACCCTGGTGCACTGTTAGTGGGAATGTAAATTGGTGCAGCCACTGTGGGGAACAGTATGGAGGTTCCTCAAAATATTATAAATAGAGGGGCGCCTGGTTGGCTCAGTCATTAAGCGTCTGCCTTCGGCTCAGGTCATGATCCCAGGGCCCTGGGATCGAGCCCCGCATTGGGCTCCCTGCTCCACGGGAAGCCTGCTTCTCCTTCTCCCACTCCCCCTGCTTGTGTTCCCTCTCTTGCTATGTCTCTCTCTGTCAAATAAATAAATAAAATCTTTAAAAAAAAAGATTATAAATAGAAATACTATATGATCTGGTAATTCCATTGCTGGGTATTTACCCAAAGAAAACAAAAACACTAATTCAAAAACATATATGCACCCCTATGTTTATTGCTGCATTATTTACAATAGCCAAGATATGGAAGCAACTCAAGTATCCAGCAACAGATGAATGGATAAAGGACATAGTGTGTGTGTGTGTGTGTGTGTGTGTGTGTGTGTGTGTGTGAATATATATATAAAGGAAACTTATTCAGCCATAAAAAAAGAATGAGATCTTGTCATATGCAATAACATAGACTGACCTTGGGGGTATAATGCTAAATGAAATAAGTCAGTCAGAGTAAGACAAATTCCATATGATTTTACTCATATTTTGAATTTAAGAAACAAAATAAATGAACAAAGAAAAAAGACAAACAAAAAACAAACTCTTAGATAGAGAGAACAAACTGGTGGTTGCCAGAGGGGAGGTAAAATAGGTGAAGGGGATTAAAAGTGTTATTTATTGTGATGAGCACTGAGTAATACATAGAATTGTTGAATCATTATATTGTACACCTGAAACTAATATAATACTGTATGTTAATTATACTTCAAAAGAAATTTTAAAATAAAATAATGTAAGATAAAATTAAAAAGTTTAGATTGGTGACTGTTAAAAAAAACTAGGCAATTTGAAGAGGGTGTTTTGAAGGCATTAAAAAAAGAGAGATTAAATCAACAATTAGTAACTTTCCAAAACAGAAAGCACAAGTCGAGTTGGGTTAACTAGTGAATTTTACCAAACATTTAAGGAAGAAATCATACCAATTCCCTATAATCTCTTTCAGAAATTAGAAGTAGAGTGAATACTTTTTGACATATTTATGAGGCCAGCATTACCCTAATGCCAAAGACAAAGACATTATAAGAAAACTATAGATCAATACCTCTCATGAAAAATGATGTAAAAATCCTCAACAAAATATTAGCAAATTAATTCCATTAATGTATAGGAAGTATTATATACCATGAGCAAGTGAGTTTTATCTCAAGTATGCAAAGATGGTTCAACATTTGAAAATCAATTAATGTAATCCATCATATATCAACAGCTAAAAAAGAAAAATCACATGACTATATCAATAACTGCAGAAAATTATTTAACAAAACTGAACACCCAGTAATGATAAAAGACTATCAGAAAGCTATAAATAGAGGGAAACTTTCTCAAATTGATAAAGAATATCTTTTTTAAAAACCTGACAGTACCTAATGGTAGATTAAAGCTTTTCCATTAAGATCAGGAACAAGGCAAGAGAGTCCCTCTTTACAACATCATATTGACAAGATAAGAAAATAAAAGGTATAAGGATTGGGAAAGAAGAGATAAAACTGGCTTTGGGTTTGACAAAAGAATTATCCTGTCATAAGAACTCCTTCCTTTGGTCCCCCTTTATAAAAACAACTAAATTTCAGCATCCATCCATGAACAAAAGTACCTCTGTGAGAGTTGTGGAATCAAGCACTACACACCAAGGGACCTGGGAGGAGTCTTGCCCACTTGTGTATCAGGTAATAGGCAGACAGACTTCAGTATGGGCTGTGGAATCAGAAGGAGCCAGTGAAGAGGACTCAGCTCCTCTTATATGCAGTTGGGGAAAACATAGAGAATGTTAATGTGGGCAGAAACCCATTGAAAAGAGAGCCTTGCAGAAGTCTCCCCAGGAATAGTTTCCCAAAAATAGATTCCTGCATTCCTTTGAAGCACCCCCTCCCTAAATAAAATAAAATAAAATAAAATAAGAGTTCAGATGCACTGAAGAGGGTAAGAGTAGCTGCCAGTGCCATCCCTCCCACAACGGCACATAGTCCAGGGCTGAACTAGCCAGCAGTGACCTCCCCGACAGAAAACAAAGTGGTGAGGTGCAGGACACAGCTGGAGAAATCCATTTTTCTCCCACAGCACCCAGAGTATTGAGGCAGGAATCTCCACAACTGAGGGGAAGGAAGAAATCAGGGAAGTGGTAGATAAGAAGATAAGACTATCAGAGGGCATTAAAGGGACACAGTTCCTGCTAAATGCTTTCATTACTCCAGTAGGAAGCCTGCCCACAAGTTGCTGGGAAATCCTCACCCAAAGATCACCCCTTACCTGATCCAGGGGCACCCACAACACCCCAAGTGCTAAGCCCACAACTCTCCACAATCTGCAGCCTGTTCCTTGTGTTTGCTCCTGAGTTTGGCAGCAAAAAGCTCTGGTAGACAGGGAGTACCCTCAGAAAATCAGTCCAGGGTCCTTGAACAAGGGAGAAATCACAAACTTAAGCTGTAGCGCACCTCCTAGAAAACAGAGTTTTCCAGCAGCTGGCTTGGTGCATTGTAAGAGACAGAGAACACATACCAGCTTAAGAATTCTGCCCCGAGAGGGTGCAAGAAATGTGGAGCAAGTATATCTATACAAGGTTGTAGAAAGACCTAGACATAAGTAAGACCAGCAAATATTATCTCCCACCCGCTGACAACTAGTAAAGATTTAAGAAGGTGACTACTTCAAATGTGAAAACAGCAACACAAAACTCCAAGGAACATGAAGAATCCTGGAAACATGTTATTACCAAAAAATAACAATAATACTCCAGTAACTGAACTCAAAACACAGAATTTGGCAATTTAGCTGAAAAAGAATTCAACAAAGCTGTTTTGAGGAATTTAACAAAGAGACAGAAATCATAAAAAAGAACCAAACAAATTCTGGAGGTACAGAATGTAATAAATGACAAGAAAAATGCAATAGAGAGCATCTACAGCAGGATAGAACAAACAGAAGATAGAATTATTGATCTAGAGTATAGGAACTTTTAAATAATCCAGTCAGAGTAGAACAAAGAAAAAAGAATGAAAAAGAGTGAAGAAAATAACACGTGATCTAATGGGAAACCATCAAACATATATATTAGAATAATTAGAGTTCCAGAAGAAAGTGAGGAAAAGGGACAGAAAGTCTATTTAAAGAAATAATAGAAGAGGTTCAGGGAAGATGGTAGAGTAGGAGGATCCTGAGCTCACTTCATCCCATAGACACACTGAGATAACAGCTACATATATGCAACTAACTCTGAAAATGACCTGAAAACTGGCAGAACAGATGTTCCACCATGGAGAGGAGACTACATTAAAAAGGGTAGGAGGGGTAGAGATGTCATTGGGAACCAAACCCCCAGTAAGACTAACCTCAAACAGGAGGAACACCCCAAGTACAAAGTGAGAGAGGATCAGACCCCAGCCTAGGCACCCCAGGCATCCCAGGCACCAGGGACCTGCACTGAGAAGACGAGTCCCCGTAATATCTAGGTTTGAAAACTGGTGGGGCTTAACTTTAGGAGGTTTTAAAATCAGCAGGGTGTAACCTGGGAAAGCTAGAGGATGATAGGAAACTGAGTCCCCACCCTTAAAGAGTCAGCATAATAAATAGCTCGACCTGAGACAGCACAGAAGCAATAGTTTGAAAAGTGCCTGGGGTATACATGAAGAGTGTTTATTTACTAATCTCAAAATGTACAGTGTATCTTCAGTAGATATCTCCCGGAACAAAACTGCTGGTGGGCACCATTTCTCTTCCCCTCCCCCAGCTTAGATAGCTGACACTAGTGGGAGCCAGTGCTTTCTCCATCTATCTAGCTAGCACCGCAGGCCCTGTCTCCGCACTCTCCATCAGACCTGCCCCATCCAACCTGCATGCTGCAGCAAGCATCTCTCCAAAACAGCTCCTGCCCTGCCTCACCCTGCAAGCAGCCCCAGCAGGGATGCATGCCTCTCCAGAGTGACTTCTGCCCTGCGGAGAGGGGGAGATAACCACACACACCAGCATACAGCTCCAGCCAGGCCTCTTAGCTGACTGCACAGAGAGCAAGCTCTGCCATTTGGCATGCCTGCAACTGTGACAAAGAAGCCAACTGCAGATGTCTAGTCAGCCTACCAGCCCCACCAACCAACAAAAGCCTCTCAGTTGGCCAGATAAGGAGCAAGTCCTGCCATTCAGTGCACCCACAGTTGTAACACAGAGGCTGATTGTAGGCACCTAGTCTGATTGCCAACCCTGTCCACCAGTGAACCTGTGGTGACCTCAGACAGGTCTCTCAACAGCACAGGAACCAAACCCTGCTCAGTAAGCCAACAATATTCAAAGGAGGTCATTGCAGCTGGCTGGGCTAAGGCAAACATGGCTCAGCCACAATAGCAGGGTACATGCAGCCCACAGAGAAGACACATTTAGAGTGCTGGTTCTGGTGACCAGGGGGCATTGTGCTACAGGGCACCATAAAAACTGCTCTACACAAAGCTACTACTTTCAAGACCAGGAGATGTAGCTGACCTCCCTAATACATAAAAACAAACACAGAGAGTTAGACAAAATGAATAGAAGTGGAATACGTCCCAAATGAAAGAATAAGACAAAATCATAGCCAAAGACCTAAATGAAAAGGTCTTTTGACCTTTGTTCTTTTTTTTAAGATTTTATTTATTTATATGAGAGAGAGAGCATGAGCGGGGGAAGGGGGAAGTGGGGCGGGGGGGTAAGGTGGCAGAGGGAGAAGCAGACTCCCCGCTGAGCAGGGAGCCTGACGCAGGCCTCAACCAGGACCCTGAGATCATGACCTGAGCTGAAGGCAGATGCTTAACCGACTGAGCCACCCAGGTGCCCCCAGCAATTACAGTCTTTAGAATTTACCCAATTGAGCTGAAAACTTATTCCCATATAAAAAACTGCACATGAATGTTTATAGCTGCTTTATTTATAGCTCAAAATGTGAAACAACCAAGATATCTATCTTCAGTAGGTGAATGAATAAGTTATGCTAATCCAAACAACAGAATATTAGCATTAAAAAGAAATGAGCTATCAAGGCGGGGAAAGATATGAAGGAACTTTAAATGCATATTATTAAGTCTGAGGAACCAGTCTGAAGAGGCTATACACTATACGATTCCAACTATATGGCATTCTGGAAAAAGCAAAACTATGGAGATACTTAAAAGATTGATAGTTATCAGGAGTAGGAGGGATGGAGAGGTGAGTAGGCAGAGCACAGATTTTTAGGGCTATGGAACTACTCTGTATGATACCATTAACGATGGATACCTGCCATTATAAATTTGTCCAAACGCATAGAACAAACAACACCAAGAGCACACCCTGTGTAAACTATGGACTTTGAGTGATAATGGTGTTTTTGTAGATTTATGATTGTAACCAGTGTACCACTCTGGTGGAGAATGTTGATGGTGAGAGAGGCTGTATGTATTGGGGTTAGGAGGTATATCGAAATCTCTGTACTTTTTTCTCAATTTTGCTATGAACTTAAAACTGCTAAAAAAAAAATAGTATATTTAAAAAGGAGGATAAAACCAATAGTTTTCCCTCACTGCATATATTTACAGACACACAAATTATGGCATAATTATCTTCCCTTAATGAACAGGTGAATGTATTTATTGAAGACCTTTGAAAAGTAGCCGTCTATAAGAATAAATCTGTTAAGGTCAACAACAATTTAATTCTATACAATGTTCTCTAATACTACTTTTGGTTACCACATTGAAGCGAGATACAATACAGACTCTCAAATAAAAGAAACATGATAAATGTTGAGTAAATTAAATGATGCTATAAAGTGTCCAAGATAGATGTGATTTGGGGAAACATAAATTTTGTGCTTACTTACTCCATGTCCTCTGCACTGCTGTGAACAAAGGTTTGAATAATCCATAAGGATCCTTGATTCTACACATTCACGATCTATACATACCTAAAAAAAGAAAAAATACAAAAAACTTTCCACGTTACAGGAATCCAACTGTCTTAACATTACAATCAGTAACTTTATACCATAAGACCATAACCATTCATTGTAATACATTTCCATCTAAGTACTGCTTTTGCTATAACCTGTAAATTTTTATATGTTGTATTTTTATTTTCATTTAGTTCAAAATATTTTTCAATTTCTCTTAAAAGGTCTCCTTTAGCACATGTGTTATTCAAAAATGTTTGTTTAATCTCCAAGTATTTGGGGATTTTTCAGATAAGTCTAATGTAAAATATGGATGGGATGATGATGTGTCAATGTAGGTTCATCAGTTGTAACAAATGTCCCACTCTGGTGGGGGATTGTTGATAACGGGGGAGACTGCTTGTGTGGGAGCAAGGGAGTGTATGGGAATTCTGTACCTTCCTCTCAGTTTTGCTGTGAACCTAAAAAATAGTCATAAAAAAATAATTCAGTGTAGGGAAATGGGAGATACAAATAAAACAAGACCAACAAAAATATCATATCCATATAAGCACTTTTTATTATAATATCCTGAAATCTAACAAAACTATCCCTAAGAGCACAGTAATCTTTCGATTTGTATTTGTTTTTGTTCCATATATCAAAAGTTTGATTGAAAGAAAAAAAAAACAGGAAGAAAATCAGTTCAATATAATCAAGACATATATTAAGTTTTAATCAAATTTGAGCTATTATTAGAGTCCCCTAATAAAGATAATAGGAATCTTATTAAAATATGCCATACATATCTAACATTCTATTATGTAATGTATGAAACATCCAGATATAACCCCTGTGTGTTTAAAGTGTAATAATCAGAGGATTAAGGATATATTCCCAACTCCAATATTTACAGCAATATCAGCTTTTCTAAGTTGCAGTTCTCTTACATGAGTACCATCATACTTTTTCTAAAGAATTTGAGATTTGTTTTGAGGTTAAAATGAAATATTGTATGTGAAAATGATTTCCTTTTAAACATTATAGCACAGCACAACTCTCTTCAAAGAAATGGCCTCACAAACCCCTTTCTAAATCAAACTAAACCTTTTAAACCTTTACTGCGTGTGTTGAGTTTTCTCATTAGTTCTTGGCCATGCTGGTGTGTCTAACAACTCCTTTTCGAATGTAGTCTTTATTGTCTGGTTGCCTTAGTTGAAACTGAAATGAAGAGTCCTGTTATATAAGGACACTACTGACAAAAAAAAAAAGTTGCCAAGAATGTTTCATCGTATGTGACTTATAATATCATTAAAAACTACCTCGTAAAATGGGTTCTCTTGCTTATCACTGAGGATTGTCCATGTTATAAAAAGAATTCTATTCTTACTAAATTATCAACTGAATATCAAATCATCTGTTGACTAGTTTCCATTTTTTAGTTGTTTTGGCTCCCTGGCCTAAATATATCTACTGAACTCCTTGGTGTATACACCCATTAAGGAGGCATTTATGACTCCAAGGCATGAAAAGAATGTCAATATTGAGAAGACGACATACTGTGCTCACTCTAGCAGCACATATACTAAGACTATATACTGTACCTGCAGTAAACTTCATTAAATTATAAAACAACCAGAAGTGGCTATTAACATATACATTTCACATATTAATCTGTTCAAAATCATCTATTAAGTGGAAACATCAGAACATAGGTACATGCACATCTTAATCTTTAATGCCTACAGCGTATACTATATTATGGTTCCTCATAAGCAAAGATCTGGTCAGGAATTAAATGACATTTTGAAGTAAATTTACTCCTTCTATGTTTTCTCCAGATTTGGGTTAGCCTCAGAGATAATGAATTATAATAATCAGTAATAATAGCCTATCTATATTTAGCTCTCACCATGTGCCAGGTATCATACTAAGCACTTTACAGTTATTTCATTTAAACTTTGCAATAACCCCATTGAGTAAATGCTATTATTATCCCCACTTTACATACAGTTGTAGTATCTCAGACTGGTTATGTAACTTACAAAATGTAAAAAAAAAATCAGTTTTGAAGATTTGATTCTAAGAAGCCTGATCTAAGTTGTGCTCTTATCTACTGGACTACAAAGAGACATATATTACTAAGCGGGATTTCTTCTTTCTTCTCTAAGGAGAAAAGTGAATTTCCATGCTATGGAGTACTTAATACATACCCAAGATCTCTCCCCTCCACACTCCAGCCCCCAAATACTTGGAATATCCTTGGTCATAATACTGAAATTCTGAAGATCAAACATTCCTATTGCCCTCAATATGTGGAGACAAAATGAAGCTTATTCATTTTCTTCTTATCTAAATATTTAAAGTTACATAGCACTAGAAATGAACTGAAATTTGATACTTAAATGAAAATATTAAGAAATGAATAAAACTAGATTTAAAAAAAACAGATTTTAAATCATTTACCCTCCCTATATCACAAGGAGAGCCACTTAAGACTACCATTGGATCTTCTTGTGGTTGAGCCGATTTGTAGAATACAGATACACATAAATTATTTCGTACAAAAGCATAAATCACAGCACCATTTTCTCTGTAAAAAGGAATTCGAGTAGGATAAGTACAAACTAATCTTCCACATTGAAGATTCCTGCAAACATAATAAAATTATGATTATTACACATTAGGCATTTATTAGGAATGCTTCAGATTTGCTTTCTTTGACAAAAAAAAAAAAAGAACGGTTCTTCATTTATGTCAAATGTTACTAGGGAAATGTAATATTTTAACACTAACATTTAAAGTAAATGTTCTTGTAAGCTTATAAGCTTATCTTTCAATGGCTCTAGTGGTCTTTTATTCCCTGTGCAGATTTATATACTTATTTTCAAATAATCAATTCACTCAAGTATTCCATATCCCTCTGTAGAGGGATAGAAAGATAAATAAGTTGTGGCCCCTACCCTCGCGGGCATTACGGTTTAATATTAAATGTAATATAAATCCCATTAAAAGTGCTACAAATAAAATAATTCTTACAGAGATTTAAGATGAGGACACATTTTAACTTAACAATTAGGGGAAACTTCATGGAAAAGATTCTGCCATCTGAGTCAAAGCTTACTAATTAGTAGAATTTCAATAGGCAGAGAGTAAGGTATTACCAAACAAAGTAACAGCATAACAAACCAAGGAAACAAAACTACATGGCGTGTTCAAATTCCATAAGTACAAAGGCCATGTATGCTTTGCTAACAAGTAGCTAGCCCAGTGTCCAGCACAGAGTAGATTCTTAATAAATGTTTGTTAAAATAAATTCATGACCAAAATATCAAAGAGCTTGCTCTTCAGATGCAGGAGAAATTTAATTTCATTTTATAGACACTGGGCAGTCTTCAGCTTGGGCAAGCAATGAAGTGAATGGGGATAGTATTTTTATAAGGAAAATGTGCAGGTTCAAATAGGAAAGGCATAATGGATATTATTACTTTCAATCTTGGATTGAATTTAGAAGCCTAATGATCAGTCACATACAAATGTATAAAAATTAGACAGAAATTTAAGCCTGTAGCACAAGAAAGATGTCAGGGCTACAGAATTTGATTTAAGATTCACTCCCATACACATGTGATACTTGAAACCACTGGAATGAATGACATATATAGAGAAAAACTAAAAATAGAATCTTATAGAACATAAGAAAAGTATCTTTAATATTTGCATAGCATACCTCCATAGACAGTATTGATAACTGCCTCTTTTATGACCACAGTTCCCAAACCTATCACCTTGAGAGTGTACTTCTTCATAGCAGGCAAATGGTGCATTTTTTGAACCTGCCAACATTAGAAATATATTTGGATTAAAACTCCCTTCCTTTTTCATCTTAGTCCGTTCCCTCATATATTATATGTTTGCTTTGCCTTCTCTACTAGTATCTAATTCAGAAATTTTCCTAGTGAGATTTTAAGAAAAGAGAATTAAAGTGATAAGCAGTGCTCATGGTTATAAATCTTTTTGTTTCATTTTCAGTCATTTCCATCACAAAAGATATCACGAGGGGTAAGGAGAGTTATAGAAGCGTAAACCATGAGAGTGCTCTGTGAAACAAGGCAATAGAGAGAGAATCCAAGAAAACTATACTTGCTTTCCTAGATTACAAGTAGGAATCCATAAAAAAAACCCGGTCTATAACAAAATCTCATTGAAGAAACCTAATTGTATCTTCAGGATGTCTAAAATGAAGGGAGCAAAACTGCCGAACTATTAACTATTTTTTCCTTCATTACTATATTTGGTTTTCATCACTGTGTAAAAAATCTTGGGAACTTAAAACAACACCCATTTATAATATCACACAAGTGAGTTCTCTTTTTGCTCAAGAGACTCATAAGACCAAATAAAGTTATTGGCTGGGGCTGCACTCCCATCAGAGGCGAAAGTCCTCTTGTGAGCTCATTGGTTGTTGGTAGAATTCAAGTTTTTTTATAGCCATACATTCCTTTTCTTATTATCTGCCAGGGGTTGCTCTTGGCTCCTAGGAATTCCCCTCACATCCTAATCACATGGCCCTCTCACAACATGACAGTTTATTTCTTCCAAGCCAGCAAGAGAATCTCTCTGACATCTCCCATCTTTTAAAGGACTCACATGATTAGGTCAGGCGCACTCAGAATGATCTCCCTTTTGATTAACTCAAAGTTCACTAATTATGGACCTTAATTTCATCTTCAAAATTCCTTTATCTTTACTATATACTATAATCACAGGAATGATATTCCATCACATATTCACTGGTTCTGCTCCAACTCAAAGGGAGGGGATTATCAAAGGCCTGTACACTAGGAGAATCCTGAATTTGCATGGAACCACAAAAGACCCCAAATAGCCAAAGCAATCTTGAAAAAGAAAGCAAAGCTGGAGGCATCACAATTCTGGACTTCAAGTTATATTACAAAACTGTAGTGATCAAAACAGTATGGCAAAACTGGCACAAAAATAGATACATAGATCAATGGAACAGAATAGAAAACCCAGAAATGAACCCACAACTATATGGTCAATTAATTAATCTTTGACAAATCAGGAAAGAATATCCACAGGAAAAAGACATTCTCTTCAACAAATGGTGCTAGGAAAACTGGATAGCAACATGGAAAGAATGAAACTAGACTACTTTCTTACACCATACACAAAAATAAATTCAAAATGGATGAAAGATCTAAAGGTGAGACATGGAATCATGAAAATCCTAGGGGAGAATACAGTCAGTAACCTCTTTGACATCAGCTGTAGCAATTTCTTTCTAGATATGTCCCCTGAAGGAAGGGGAACAAAGGCAAAAATAAACTATTGGGGCTACATCAAAATAAAAAGCTTCTGCACAGTGAAGGAAACAATCAATAAAACTAAAAGGCAACCTATGGAATGGGAGAAAATATTTGCAAATGGCATATGTGATAAAGGGGTAGTATCCAAAATAGATAAAGAACTTGTCACACTCAACACCCAAAATAATCCAATTAAAATGGGCAGAAGACATGAACAGACATTTTTCAAAAAAAGACATACAGATGGCCAATGGACACATGAAAATATGCTCAACATCACTCATCATCAGTGAAATACAAATCAAAACTGAAATGGGATATCACCTCTCACCTGTCAGAATGGCTAAAATTAATAACAGGAAATAACAAATGTTGGCAAGGATGTGGAGAAAGGGGAACCCTCTTGCACTGTTGGTGGGAATACAAACTGGTGCAGCCATTCTGGAAAACAATATGGAGGTTCCTAAAAAAGTTAAAAATAGAACAATCCTAAGATCCAGCAATTACACTACTAGGTATTTACCCAAAAGCTACAAAAATACTGATTCAAAGGGACACATGCACCGTGATGTTTATAGCAGCATTATCTATAACAGCCAAATTATGGAAAAAGCCCAAATGTCCACTGACTGATGAAAGGATAAAGAAGATGTGGTATACATATACAATGGAATATTACTCAGCCATAAAAAAGAATGAGATCTTGGGGCACCTGGGTGGTTCAGTCTTTAAGCGTTTGCTTTCAGCTCAGGTCATGATCCCAGGGTCCTATGATCGAGCCCTGCATCAGGCTCCTTGCTTCTCCCTCTCCCTCTCCCTCTGCCCCTCCCCCTGCTTGTGTGCTCTCTCTCAAATAAATACATAAATTAATAAAGAATGAGATCTTGTCATCTGTAATGACATGGATAGAGCTAGAGAATATTATGCTAAGCAAAATCAGCCAGAGAAAGACTAATACCATGTGATTTCACTCATATGTGGAATTTAAGAAACAAAATAAATGAGCAAAGGGGGAAAGAGAGACAAACCAAGAAATGGATCCTTAACTATAGAGAACAAACCGATGGTTACCAGAAGGGAGGTGAGTGGAAGCATGAGTTAAATAGGTGATGGAGATTAAGGAGTGCACTTGTGATGAGCATTGTGTGTTGTATGGAAGTGTTGAATCACTATAATGTACACCTGAAGCTAATATTACACTGTATGTTAACTAAATGTAATTTAAATAAAAACTTAAAGAAAAAAAGAATTCTGCCTAGCAGTTACCTTCTTTAAAATGAAACTTCCTAAATACAGCTGCCTCATCTATAAAAGAAACAATATCTACCTCAATGGATTGTTAGGAGAATTAAGATGATGTTTTTTTAGCCACTGTGAATTCCCATCTAATCCTTCCCCATTTTCTTTTATGATCAAGGGGGTTTTTCTTGTTTACCTGCTCCTTTCATTAATTACATTTCCCCCCACATTCTTTTTCTTCCTTTACCATTTCCTAATTCTCTTTTCACCATTTTTAAACATTAGTCCATCAAAGGTGACTGTATAGATACCATTAGGAATGGTGATGTTATTTCTAAGTATTCACAATGTTTAATCAGTTCACTTGTAAATCTGAGATACCAGGTTAGGAATGCCAATTCAGGGCTTGTTAAACACCAAGATATTATTCAAGAAAAGTCAGAAATTGGATAATTCAGTCCCGTTTGGAGAGATAATATAAAAATTGTATTTAGTCATAGACTAACTTACAATGGTTCAACTTAACAATTTTTCAAATTTATGATGGTGTAAAAGCAATATACATTCAGTAGAAACTGTACCTCGGAATTTGAATTCTAATCTTTTCCTGGGCTAAGTGGTAGGATAGTCACTTATGATGCTGGGCAGCAGCAGCAAGCCACAGTTCCCAGTCAGCCATACAATCTTAAGTGTAAACAACCAATACACTTACAACCATTCTGTAGCCATATAACAATTCTATTTTTATAGTATTCAAAAAATTACATGAGATATTCAACACTTTATTACAAAATAGGCTTTGTGTTAGGTGATTTTGTCCTATTATAGGCTAATTAAGTGTTCTTTCTGAGCATCTCTAAGGGAAGGTAGGCTAAGTTATGATGTTCAGTAGGCTAAGTGTATTAAATGCATGGTTTATCAAGATATAACCCCATCATAACTTGAGAAATATCTGTAGTCAGGTGAATTCTGTTGAAAGTGGTGTTCTTCATCTAGCCTATTTTTTTATTAGTCCATCTATTGCATCTAAAGATACCAATGAACTTTATTATTAATTTCTCTCTTGAATACCCTCTTTCATTATTGTTAGGGACTTTCCCTCAGATCAGTGTGGGTTTTCCAGGGTGAGATGGAAACACTAAAAGGGCAACACTTTGCAAATGTGAAGTCACATGTCAAAATGTTCCCTTGTATCCAGTATACTGACCAAATCTACTAAGAGAATCTGTCCTTCCATAGTCCAAATAGTGTACTTAGGTTCCCTGTATCCTATTATCAAACACCATGAGGTACAATTAAATAATGAATGCACTGGCATAGATACTTGTGCATGGCTGGTACTAGGGCAGTAAATGTGAATGTTCGAAAATTATTGTAAATAATTTAGGCAATCTGCATAAATAGCATTGAGCATTAGGAATTTTGAGGCTATACTCCTTGACAACTATTAGAGACTACTAGCTTATGTTTCCATTTGAATGGCCACCCATCTCAACTAGAATAAACAGAGCCACTGAAATGTTAGCTAAAATTTTAGCTTTCATAACCTGGCATCTGACTCAACTTCACCTTGTGACTAACAGGCATTTACAGTTTAACATACCCTAAAACCAAATTCTGATTTACCCCTAGACTTCCTTATTTCAGTTTTTAGGACCATTAGTCAACCAGATGTTCAGGCCAAAGCAGAAATCATCCTTGATTTCTTTCTTCTCCTCACTACCTGCCTCTACCACCTAATCCAAGTCTTACTGACACTATTTCCTAAATATAGCCAGAGTATGATCACTTCTTACCTTCTCAATGGCTACAAGTCTAGGCTGAGCTTTCATCAATTTCTCTTCTAATATTCTATAAAAGCCTTCTAATTGACTCCCTACTTCCGTTCTCCACTCCCTATAGTACATTCTGCATACCATAAATCAGAGTGATTTTTTTAAATATAAAAATCATGTATCAGTCTCTGACTTAAATATCTCAAATGGCTTCCTATTTACACCAAGGATAAAATCTAATTCTCTTACCATGATCTTTACTCAGTTTGGTTCATCACAACTCAGCAACACTGTCCTTTTTATGTTTACTACCTGAACCCTTCACTGGACTATAACCTCCATAACAACAGAAATCTTTTTTTGTCTTGTACATCACTGAGTTTCCAGTGCTAGAAGAGTAGTGCCATGCCCAATTAAGGTGTTAGATAAATATTTATTGAGTGAATGAAAAAATCAACACCTTGAGTAACTATATCCCATAATCTTTCTTCCTTATGGAGTTTGACATCCAAAACCAAGGTCTCCAACATGAATTATACTTATTCTATTTGAGGCAATAGAGATTTTTAAAGATTAATATTTGAAACAAACTTCTTAGTGATATCTTCTAAATTATGTTCCCAATGTCAACTCACTAATTTCATTGTATTTTCTGTTTTGTGGTCCCCCAAATATTTTTATTGAAAGAGGGAATATAAATCCTACATTTTTCAAAGAATTTTCAGATCAAACCAATTTAAATTTTCCACAAATGAATGATGAGAGAAGAGAGTAGAAATCTTTTCCTCATGGCTTCTAAAACAGTCTTAAAGAGGCATTGAAGATAAGCATAAACTTACTAAATCTGAAGCCCTTTGACCTGTAATTCTTTTCCACCTCCAATAAACTATAGATTACTACTGTACACCAGCTGAAATGATGGAGAAATATCATTTCTAATAAGTCCAGAAAATTCATAAAAAATTATGAGACTAAGAACAGACAGACTAATGAAACATAATTTATTACACTGGTATTGAAGGAAGAAATACAGATATTTTATCTTTCTTTCTCTTGTTTTCATTTATGTTTACACTCCAGCTTCATTTTTCTATTTCATTAGGCCAACCTTCCTCCACATGGTCAAAAGCGTAGCTCCTAACAACTCTAGGGCTTTACATATGATAGTTTTGAGTCCTTAGAGGGAAATTTCTCTTGGTTCAACTGTCTAGAAATTCCAGAAAAGAGATTCAGAACTTCTCCAACTCCCTTAACATGAGTCAGATGCTCACTTAACATGGACCAACTGTATCAAGATTGGAGAGTACGGCAATTGGACCAGGCCTGGGTAGGTACCCACTACAGTACAATCAAATATGAATAAAGGTATTACAAGACCATACTGTACTAATAGGATATTTCCCACAGTAACCATGTGGATCCTGGACAGTTCCTGGAAAGTGGTACTAGGAAAACCCTATCTGAGATCTCTACAGAAAAAGAGGAATCTAGAAGCTTACTGTGAAATCTTGCTTATCATCAATAAAACAGTTCATGACACTTTGATCCATACTGATCTCTGCCTTCTCTATATAAACTTTGGCACTCCAGAAAAACATGACTAGTAGGAAGAGTATCCTGCTACCTACACCTCTAATGACTAATGCTGAGCTAAAGAGAGAGGAAAGATAACACAGAAACTGGCAATTGTCCCCCATATCCACTCCTTTTTTTTTCCATTTAGTAATAGAAGTTTCTTATTATTAGCAGGGCAACAAACCCCAAGCTAAAAAAAAAAAAAAAAAAAAAAAAAACATTTCTCAGACTCTCTTACAACCAGATGCGGTTATGTGACTAGGTTCTGGTCATTGGAAAGTCAGCAGACATTATATATCCAAATCATCAAGTTAATGGCAGTAAATAAAAGGTAGTTACAGTTTCATTTCCTCTTTCCTCGATTCCATAGGCTGGTATAAAGATTTTGTGCTGGGAAACTATCTTTTTTTTATTGTTATGTTAATCACCATACATTACATCATTAGTTTTTGATGTAGTGTTCCATGATTTATTGTTTGTGTATAACACCCAGTGCTCCATGCAGAACGTGCCCTCTTTAATACCCATCACCAGGCTAACCCATCCTCCCAGCCCCCTCCCCTCTAGAACCCTCAGTTTGTTTTTCAGAGTCCATCATCTCTCATGGTTTGTCTCCCCCTCCGATTTTCTCCCCTTCATTCTTCCCCTCCGGCTATCTTCTTCTTTTTTTTTTTCTTAACATATATTGCATTATTTTGGGAAACTATCTTCTACCAGAGACATAAGGTATGACTGAGCAAGAAGAAAGACCACAGATTCTTAGAAAATGTCATAGAGCCAAGTTGCTGAGATGTCTTTAACAACATGCCTACCTCCGGAATATTATATGAGAAAGAAAAAACTTTTGAACCACTGTATTTGTATAGTAACAATTTACTTTATTCTTTAACCCATAAAGGGAATTGCCACCGTGGTAAACCAAAACACTTTAGGAATGTGTGTCCTATACAAAATATATTATACCAGATGCCACAGTTTACTAGTAACAGGAAGATCAGATTGATCCATACAGAGCTCCAAACTGAGCCAGTATTTGAGGACAGTGGGAGCTCAGGTAGCCAGCTCAACCTATGTAAATATATTTTAGGAATTGGAGAGTTTGGAATATTGAGTTAAGTGAGATCAGCTATTAACATAAGCAGTCTTACAAACACTTTATAAGCAATCCATTACCATTCATGAGATCACACACTAAGCTCAGTTGAATGACTGCTTGAATACTTGTTTTCCATTATGTAATTCCTGAAACTTCCTATTGATCTTATTCTCACCTTTATAAATTCTACCATTTCTGTTTCTAAGATAACTTCATTTTACCTCAGATAAATGCACAAGTACTATCACAAGTACTATCAATAGCCACAGTCCCTGTCTTCCTTGTATTGGTTATACCAACAAGTGTACCACTTACAAAGAAGTTTTCTAGGGCCCAAAGACAGTGGGGCATCATCTATACTGGAACTGAAAATGTATGACAGTCTGGGAGTTTGGGGCCAAATATTAATTAAATAAGTTGACTCCCTCTTAATATTAACATTTAGAAAGTAATTTATGGTAAGGAATTTCTGAGGCCTTGATTTCTTATTAAGATCATCCTATATATTTTATAAAGAAATGAACTAGGAAGATCTAGTAAGCTAAGGACACACATTTACCTTTCTTCCATTTAAAAAATTGTACTGAGGAAGAATAAGATCAGCCAGATGGCAAAGTAGGGGATGCCAGCCTTCACCCCCTCACGAAAAAAAAAACAAGAAGACCACTATCTACAAATGAAAATAGCACTGGAAGGGCTCAAGAGTATCATTTAAGAACTTACAGCTATGTGATGAGCCAAAAAAAAAAAAAGGAGGAGACACCTGGAAACAACTAGAACAAAGATGGGTGGGAGCTATCAGTAACATGCAGCAGGTGCCACCATAGTACCCAGTGGCCTGCTCTGCAGAAGACACTGGCAGACTTTGCCACAGGGGACCTCAACAATCCCCATGACAGCCGTAGACTTCCCATAGCTTTCACAGTAGAAAATCCCAGTGTTCACCTGGAGCTCCAGAAAGACACAGGTAGTTTTTGCCACTGAGGTAATCAACAGCCATCCCCACTGCTGACCCTCCAGATAAGAGATGTTGCTATGCCCCACTCAGAAAGAGTTGATGTTCTGCTCTCTCAGAACCAGGGCTGCCACCCCTCTTTCCAAATACTGCAGGTGCCCCAGATGCCAGAGCTATAGCTGCTCCACATGCACCCACATTTTAGGCACAAGAGCCACTGCCCCTTTGTGCTACTCAAATAGACCCTGGATCCACTGTTGCTCAGTGAGCACATGCTTTCCAGTCCCTACCTCCAGGAATCCTCCAAGAACACCTGTGCCTAATGCAGCAGAGCCACTGACACTCTGGGCTAGCCATGGCCCCAGACCTTGGCATGCTTTTACTCTATAAGTGCTCCAACCTCAGCCCTATCACTACAACAGAGGCACTGTGCATCAGACACCATTGCCACTGCTGCCACCACCACCACCACCATCACCTTGAAGTGAAGAACCCAACACTGAAGAACCCAACAACCTTGCCACAGCTTTGGTCATTTGAGGACCCCTGCAATCTTCACTGGCACTGACCTCAGCTGAAGAAGCTGCATAGAGACTGTGCCACAGGGCCTTCCCTGGAGCTGTAATCTCTATACTCCACTGAGAGAATGCCTCCCAACACACTCACCCACAGGTAAAGGTATTTCCCCATCAAAACCAGTCCATAAACTCTGGAAGAGGATACTACTCCATCAAATATGCAAAAAATGCAAAGACAAAAGAAACACAAAAAATCCAGGAATTTGTTTAAATTTTCACCATTAAACTATCTTATACTTTGTCAAGTGCTTTTTCTGCATCTAATGAAAGAGTCATATGATTTTTACCCATTGTTTCTTTATTTATTTTTTTTTTTTTAATTTTATTATGTTATGTTAGCCTGGTGACAGGTATTAAAGAGGGCACGTACTGAATGGAGCACTGGGTGTTATATGCAAATAATGAATCATGGAACACTACATCAAAAACTAATGATGTAATGTATGGTGATTAACATAACATAATAATTTTAAAAATTTTTAAAAAGAGAAGGGAATCAAAGCATACTACTATGAAAAATCACAAATTCACAAAGGAAGGCAGGAAGAGAGGAAGAAACAAAGAAACTATGAAACAGCAAAATAACAATCAACAAGTTGGAATTAGTAAGTCCTTGCCTATCCATAAACACTCTAAATGCAAATGAATTGAATTTTCTAATCAAACGACATAGAGTTGCTTCATGAATGGGTAGAAAAACAAGACCCAAGTATATGCTGCCCACAAGAGAATCACTTCAGCTATAAGGACACACATAAGCAAATGTAGAGGAATGGAAAAAGATTTTCCATGCAAGTGGAAAACAAGCAAGCAGGGATAGCTATATGTCAGACAAAATGGACTGTAAGCCAAAATGGCAACAAGAAGGGAAAAAAGATCATTATACAATAAGGCAGTCAATTCTTCAAGATATGACAATCATAAATATATATGCACCCAACATTGTAGTACCTAAATATCATATGCAAGTACTAACAAAACTGAAGGGAGAAACTTGACAACAATACAATAATACTACAGGAATTAAAGATTCCACTTTCTACAATGGATAGATATCCAGGCAGAAAACCAACAAGGAAAAGCTGGACTAAGACCAGACCTTGGACCAAATGGATATAACAGACACATACAGAATATTCCATTTAGCAGCAGCAGAATACACATTCTTCTCAAGTGTGCATGGAACATTCTCCAGGACAGATCATATGATAAGTCATAAAACAAGTCTTAGCAAATTTAAGACTGAAATCATACAAAGTAACTTTTCCAACAACAATGATATGGAACTGAAAATTAACAATAGAAAGAAATCTGGAAAACACCAATACGTGGAAATTAGAGAACATGCTCTGAAACGACTGGTGGGTCAAAGAAGAAATCAAACATGAAATCAAAAATTATACTGAAACAAATGAAAATGGAAGAACAACATATCAAAATCTATAGGATTCTGCAAAGCAGTTCTAAGAGGGAAGTTTATAGCAATAAAAGCCTCCATATAAGAAAAAAAAAAGGTCTCAAATAAACAACCTAACTCTATACCTCAAGGAAAAAGAAAAAAGAACAAACAAGCCGCCAGATTAGCAGATGGAAAGAAATACAAAATAAGAGTTGGTTTCTTGAAAAGACACACAAAATTGACAAATATCCAACTAGACTAAGAAAAGAAGAAGATTCAAATAAATAACCATAAATTAAAGAAGAAACATTATAACTGATAACATAAACACGCAAAGGATCATCAGCAACTATTATGAATAATTATATGCGGACAAATTGGATAACCTAGAAAAAGTAGATAAACTCCTAGAAACATAACCAACCAATACTAAATCATGAAAAAATAGAAAATCAGAACAGTCCAATAGTGAGTAATGAGATAGAATCAGTAATCAAAAACCTCCCAACACAGAAAAGGCCAAGCCAGATAGTCTCCCTGGTGAATTATACCAAACACTTAAAGAAGAGTTAATGCCAATCATTCTCAAACTCTTCCAGAAAACTGAAGAGGAGAGACTATTTCCAAATTCATCCTATGAGGTCAGCTTTATATTGATACCAAAGTCAAATAAGAACACTATAAGAAAACTATAGACCAACATCTCTAATGAATACAGATGTAAAAATTCTCAACAAAATATTGCTAAACTAAATTCAACAGAACATTAAAAGAACCAAACACCATTATCAAATGGTATTTATCTCTGGAATGCAAGGATAGTACAACATATGCAAAT
Organism: Halichoerus grypus; assembly: GCF_964656455.1. Taxonomy (NCBI): domain Eukaryota; kingdom Metazoa; phylum Chordata; class Mammalia; order Carnivora; family Phocidae; genus Halichoerus; species Halichoerus grypus. Next base: position 172,948,285 of record NC_135714.1, read on the forward strand.
CAATAACTGTGATATACCACATTAATAGAATGAAAGATAAAAGATCATAAGATCCTCTCATTAAAAACAGAAAAAGCATTTGACAAAATACAACATCCTTTCATGATAAAAATAATCAGCAAATTGAGTATAGAAGGAACATACCTTAACAAAATAAAGGCCACATATAATAAACCCACAGCCACATCATACTCAATTGTGAAAAGCTGAAAGCTTTTCCTGTAAGATGAGGAATAAGACAAATGTGCTCATTCACACCACTCATATTCAACACAGTACCAGAAGTTGTAATGAGAGCTGTCAGGGAGGAAAAATAATAAAAGGCACCCAAATTGGAAAGAAAGAAGTAAAACTGTCTTGCAGAAAATATAATCTTATATAGAGATAGTCCTAAAGACCCAACCAAAAAGGTGTGTTAGAACTATTAAATTCAGTAACTCTGTAGGGTACAAAATCAACATACAGAAATCATTTGAATTTCTATACACTAACAACAAAACAGCTTAAAAAGAAATAAAGATAACAATACCTTTCTCACTAGCATCAAAATCAATAAAATACTTCAGAATAAATTTAATCAAATAAGTGAGAGATCTGTACCCTGAAAATTACAAGACTTTCATGAAAAAAATCTAAGATGCAAAAGGAAAGATATCCTGTGTTCCTGGATCAGAAGAATTAATAGTCAATACTACGCAATGCCATCTGCAGTTTCAATGCAATCTATATCAAAATTCCAATGGCATTTTTCAGAAATAGAAAAAATTCCTAAAATTTGTATGGAACCAGAGAAACTTTGAAAAGCCAAAGCAATCCTGAGAAAAAAACAAAACTAGAGGTACACAATTCCTGATTTCAATTACACAGTATGATACTGTTACAAGAGCAGACCAATGGAACAGAATGGAGAGCCCAGAACAAAACCCCATGTACATGCTCAACAAATAATCTGATGAGGGAGCTAAAAATACTCAACAAGGAAAGGAGAATGTATTCTATAAATGACATTGGGAAAACAGGATGTTCACATGCAAAAGAATAAAAGTAAACCCCTGGTTTACACAATTCACAAAAATTAACTTGAAATAGATTAAAGACTTAAATGTAAGAAGGAACACCATAAAAATCCTAGAAGATGACATAGGGAAAAAGCATTGACATTGACATTGTTGTTGGCAATGACTTTTTAGATATGACACCAAAGCACATGCAGCAAAAACAAGAAATAATAAATGGGACTTCATCAAACTAAAAGGCTCCTGCATAGCAAAAGAAACAATCAAAAAATGAAGACGATCTATGAAATGGGAGAGAATATCTGCAAATCATGTATCTGGTAAGGAAAATGTCCAAAATATATAAAGAACTTGTAAAACTCAATAGCAAAAACCCAAACAGGGCGCCTGGGTGGCTCAGTTGGTTAAGCGACTGCCTTCGGCTCAGGTCATGATCCTGGAGTCCCTGGATCGAGTCCCGCATCGGGCTCCCTGCTCAGCAGGGAGTCTGCTTCTCCCTCTGACCCTCCCCCCTCTCATGTGCTCTCTCTCTCTCTCTCATTCTCTGTGTCTCAAATAAATAAATAAAATCTTTAAAAAAAAAAAAAAAAACCCAAACAATCTGATTTAGGAATGAGCAAAGGAATAGAATAGACTATTTTCAAAGACATAAAAATAGCCAAAGGTACATGAAAATATGCTCAATATATCACTAATATCAGAGAAATGCAAACCAAAACCACAATGAGATAACTCCTTACATTTATTAGAATGGCTCTCATCAAAAACTCAAGAAATAACAAACGTTGGCAAAAATATGGGGAAAATGAAACACTTACGCACTGTTGGTGGAAACGTAAATTGGTATAGCCACTATGAATAGCAGTATGGAGGTTTCTCAAAAAGTTAAAAGTAGAACTACCATATGATCCAGCAATCCCATTTCTAATCCACTTCGTATCCACGGGAAATGAAAACAGGATCTTGAACAGAAATCTGCATCCTCATGTTTGTATCAGCATTATTCACAATAGGCAAGATATGGAAACAGTGTCTGTCAATGGATGGATCAATAAAGAAAATGTAGTATTTATATAAAATAACATTTTATTCAGTCATGAGGAAGAAGGAAATCCTTCCATTTGTGCCAACATGGATAAACTTGTGGGCATTATGCCAAGTGAAATAAGTTAGACAAGGAAAGACAAACGCTCTATAATATTGCTTATATGTGAAATCACTAAAAAACAAAAAACTGAACTCAAAGAAACAAAGTGTACATAGCCTGTGATTACCATAGGCTGGTAGGTGGGGGAAAGGGAGAGATGTTTGTCAAAGGGTACCAATTTCTAGTTATAAGATGAATTAAGTTCTGGGGTTCTAATGTACAACATGATGTTTATACTTAATACTACTGTATAACATACTTGAAAGTTACTAGGAGAAAAGATTTTAAATGTTCTCACCACAGAAACAAATGGTAATTATAGGACATGATAGAGGTGTTAGCTAACAATATAGTGGTAATCATTTTGTAATATATAAGCATACCAAATCAACATGTTATATACCTTAAAATGACACAATGTTATAGGTCAATTACATCTCAATAAAGCTGCAGAAGGCGGTAAGGGTCAGGATAGGTTTAAACTTAAGACCTGAAACTGTAAACTACAAGAAGAAAACAGGGGAAAGCTCTTGAACATTGGTCTGGGAAATAATATTTAGATATGACATAAGAGCACAGACAACAAAAACAAAAATAGACAAGTGGAACTGCATCAAACTAAAAAACTTCTTTTTTTACAAAAATTATTTATTTTTAGAGAGAGCAAGAAAGGGAGGAGGGGCAGAAGGACAGAATCTTTCAAGCAGACTCCCCACTGAGCAGGGAGCCCGATGTGGGGCTGGACCCAAGACCCATGAGATCATGACCTAAGCTGAAACCAAGAGTCAGACACTCAACTGACTGAGCCACCCAGGCGCCCAAACTAAAAAACTTCTTAATAAAGGAAACAATCAACAGAGTGAAAATGAGACCTGTAGGAGAAATATTGGCAAACCACGTATCTGATAATGGGTTAATCTACAAAATATGTAATAACTCATACAACTCAAGAGCAAAAGCAAATAATGAGATTTGAAAATAGCAAAAGACCTGCATAGACATTTCTCAAAAGAAGACATACAAATGACCACCAGATTTATGAAAATGTGCTCAGCATCACTAATCATCAGAAAAATGTAACTCAAAACCACAACTTATACCTTTTAGGATAGCTATTATCAAAAAGATAAAAAATAAAAAGTGCTAGCAAGGATGTGGAGAAAGGGGAACCTTTATACACTGTTGTTGGGAATGAAGTTGGCACAGCCATTATGGAAAACTATATATAGACTCCTCAAAAATTAAAAATGAACTACATTATGATCAAGCAATTTCATTTATTGGTATATATATATAACTAATATTTTAAGTACCTTGATTGTGGCAATTATTTCACAAAACATCAAAACATTAATTCATATACCTTAAATATGTATCTTTATCAGTTATACCTTAATAAAGTTTGAAAAAATAAAAATATAGATGTTCAATAGAATAAAGAATTTAAATATATAGATAAAATTTAAATTATACATACATACATATGTATATAATTATGCATATAATTATATATGTGTACATATGCACATTGTTATAATTATATTTATAAATGTAATATGCATATATATATATACACATATACAATTATATATATAATTAATTGCCACTTGTCTTGGTGATGTAAATAAAAATATGAAGTACCAACTATGTAGATTTTACAAAACAATATTACCTTTTCCAAATGTGATCTCACAACGTGCATCTGGATCCTGGCAGCCTCCATCATAACACATATATTTTTCTTTACATACATGTCCATTCTGTATAGTTACATCATATGGACACTGCGGTGAGCTTCCATCACAAAACTCAGCAATATCACATTCATGATGTTTTGCTCCCCTACACTGAACACCTGCTCTTTCAATCTAATAGAAATTAAAATATAAAAAATAAAGCACTACATTTAAGAGTGTTGTGTTTCTCAGTATTTATTTCAAAATTGTTCTATTTCAAAATTAATTCTATTTATAGTTTAATGATCTATTTATTCATTAATGTCTATTAGTACCTTCTTTGTATAAAGCATTATGTTTATCATATTGAAAAAAATTGAATGTTATTAACTACAACAGGAAATAAGCATATGCACATGAAAAGTATAACACAAATATGATGTGATGATAGCCAAGTTCTGTTTGTGTTTCAGTACAAGAGAGGAAAAATCACTTTTAGCTTGAAATAATTATTTCTTGGGTGAAAACAGTGTAATTCAGACAATTTCCAAACAAAATACACTTATTCAAAGTATAGTTTGTAAGTATGGAATATTTGTAAATCTATGACAAATATGATACATAAATAACTGAGAATTAACAGAGGAAAACCAAAGGGTAGTTAAAGAGGCGGTTCTTAGAGAAGAAACTCAATCATAATTGTTCTCCTGAATTATCCTGTAGTTAATTAACACTTTCATATACAGAATCTGAAAACATATATAAACAATCTTAAAGGGGCGTCTATCTCATACTTCTTAATTGATGATTTCCAGTTGACAACAAAAAGATCACAGAGGTAAGAATGTAACCACATGATAAGATTCTAGAAAAAAATAACAAAACTGCATTAGTCGAGGATAGTCAAGAACACAGAACCCATGGTAGGTAGTTCAATAGAGGGACTGTCATATGACAAATCTGTTACAAATGTATTGCAGGAGCTGAAAAGGAAAACGGGACAAGAGTCAACATCTTCAACATATAAACTAATATGTGATCTTTCAATTAAATGATCTTTGAATAAATAATAAATTTGTAGTTTAAACTTTGTGCTAACATGGCATTTAGAAAGTGCTATTCTACGTGCTATGGTGAGCACTGTGAATTGTGTAAGACTGTTGAATCACAGACCTGTACCTCTGAAACAAATAATACATTACACGTTAAAAAAAAAAAAAAGAAGATAGCAGGAAGGGAAAAATGAAGGGGGGAAATCGGAGGGGGAGATGAACCATGAGAGACTATGGACTCTGAGAACAAACTGAGGGTTCTAGAGGGGAGGGGGGTGGGGGGATAGGTTAGCCTGGTGATGGGTATTAAAGAGGGCACGTACTGAATGGAGCACTGGGTGTTATATGCAAACAATGAATCATGGAACACTACATCAAAAACTAATGATGTAATGTATGGTGATTAACATAACAATAAAATTAAAAAGTGCTATTCTAATAAGTTTCATTATTTATACATTTATGGGAAACTGCTGTGTCTTTCAATTACATACCTACAGATACCTATCACAACCAGTAACAATATTATTTCTAAAAATATAAATAATGAATAGAGTAAATAAAAAGTCCCTTTTAAGGGAGATCTTCTGTATTGAAAATTGTATGATAGCTCTCAATCAAGGCTTAAGAACAACAGCATCAAGTTAGGCAGAATAATGGCATAAGAAGAAAACCTGAACATCCAATTAAGGTTTACAAAATCAGAAATCTGATTCTGAATTTAGTATATTTTTCTTTATTTGAAAGTTCACTTATTTTTTTAAGTTTTAATTTAAATTCCAGTTAGTTAACATACAGTATAATATTAGTTTCAGGAAATTCATTTATTTTTATTTACAGCTATAGGTCTAAGTGATTTAAAGTATCTAAGACATGATTCATTATATACTTAGAAGATATTAATAAACTTAAATCTTACTTGACAGTCCCTGCAGCATAATCCTGCATCACACCGTGATCCTGGTTTCAGTGTACAAGTACGAAAATTACAACAGGGAGCAGCTCCACATTGCTATGAATTAATGGAATGTACAAGTAAAAAGACATCATGATAATAATATAAATTTTGGCAGGAACTATACTTACTGGGCTTATTTTTTGAGTTTTGGGGAAGAATATGAATGCTGTCAACATTTATAGTTATGTATCTCTAAACAATTAAAATACTAAATTAAGACTTTCACTTCAGGTCAAAACAGAGTAACAGAGTACCAAGAAACTCTTACCCAACTAGAAAACTAGGAAAAATATATGAAACAACTTTTTTCAGAAAATAGAGAATAGTAAGAGAGAGCAGAACGGTGGTTAATAGTGTCGGGAGGGTGAGGGAAAAGGGGAGATACTGTTCAAAAGGTACAAATTTTCATTTAAGAATGAATTAGTTTTCAGGATCCACTGTACAACATGATGACTATAGTTAACAATACTGTATCATATATTTGAAATTTGCTAAGAGGATAGATAAAGTGTCCTCACCACATACAAAAAAAAAAAATGGTAACTATGTGAAGTGAAGTTTAGGTTAATTAGTTTGATTGTAGTAATCATTTCAGAAGGTATACGTATATCAAAACATCATGTTGAACACCTTAAAAACATAATTTTTACTTGTCAGTCATACTTCAATAATGTTGGGGGGGTAAGGGTGTGTAGAGTTTATGCCCACTGCAGTTAGAACACCCCCAAAACTTCCCTCACTACTTACACCAAACACAAGTTCAATGGATTTCCAAAACCACTCTCAGGTTTGGTAATTTACTAGAAGGACTCACAGAACTCATTGAAAGCTTTTATATTCACAGTTATGGTTTATTATATGGAAAGTATGCAAATTAAAATTAGCCAAGAGAAGAAGCAACTAGGACAGAACCCAGGAAAAGTTCATACTGCCTTCACCCCAGGGAATTACAGACACAATACTCTCCCAAAATTGATGTGTGAAATTCCTGACTTATGCTATGAGGCCAGTGTTACTCTAATACCAAACCCAGAGACATTACAAAAAAGGAAAATTACAGACCAATATCTCTCATAATCATTCACACATCAATCAATTCATCATATTGACAGGCTGAAGAAGAAAAACCATATGACCATAACAATTGATGTAGAAAAAGCATTTGACAAAACCCAATACTCACTTAATGAATTATACATAATATTAGCAAACTAGGAATAGAGAGAAACTTCCTAAATTTGATAGTGAACATACAGAGAAAACCTACAGCTAATATCTTATATATGTTGAGAAACTATAAGCTTTCCCCCTGAGATCAGGAACAAGACAAGGATGGTCGTCACCACTCCTTTCAACATCTTGCTGTAAGTTCTAGCTAATTCAGTAAGAAAAGAAAATGAAATTAAAAATATACAGGTTGAGTAGAAAAAAAACTGTTTCTTCCACAGATTCTGTGATTGACTATGTAAAGAAAATCCCAAATGATTGACCAAAAAGCAAAAAAAAAAAAAATTAAAATCTCCTGGACTACTAATTAATTACAACAAGATTGCTGGATACAAAGTTAATATACAAAAGTCAATTGTTGGGGTTCCTGGGTGGCTCAGTTGGTTAAATGTCTGCTTTCAGCTCAGGTCATGATGCTGGGGTTCTAGGATCGAGCCCCGCATCGGGCTCCCTGCTCAGCACCAAAAAAACTTTTATCTAACATTATATTTAGTGGTGAAAGTCAGAAAGCTCCCTCCCCCCCAATAAAAACAAAGCAAAGACCATTCTCAACATTTCTAATTGACACTAGATCCAAGGTGAATTCACAAAAGTCAATTGTATTTTCTCTACTAGCAATGGATAATTGTTAAATAAAATTTTAAAACAATGCTATAGAAACAACCATAGAAAAACTAAATGAATGAAAGAAGAGCTAAATAAGTGGAGATATACACCATGTACATTGATTTGCAGACAATTTTAATTAAAAAAAGTAATTCTCCAAAAATTGATGTATGAATACCACACAATTCCAATAAAGTCCCTATATTCACATGCTGATTCTCCAATTTATATGGAAATACAAAGGTCTCACAATAATAAAACTATCCTGGAAAAAAGGAACAAAGTTGGATGATTTACATTACCTGTTTTCAAGATTTACTGTGAAAACACATTAATTAAAATAGTGTAGAATTGGCATAAGTATGGTTACATAAATAAACAGAAAAGAATACAGGGATAGATACACATGTATAGTAATTTACTTTCATAAGAATGCTAAGGTAATACAATGGTGAAAAGATAGTCATTTTAACAAATACTACTAGAAAAATTTGATATTCAAATGGAGCATAATTAACCAAAAAAAATCTCCCCAAACACAAAAACACACCCAAAATGGATCAAAGACTAAATGTGAGCAATAATTGTAAAACTTCTCATAGAAAACATAAGAGAAAATATTCATGACCTTGAGTAGGCAAAGATTTCTTAGGGTACAAAAAGCATGACCATAGAAGAAAAAAAATGATAAATTGGTCTTCATAAAAAATAAAAAATGCCTGCTATTCAAAGATGTTGTTAAGCAACCAAAAAGGTAATACATGGATTGGAAACAAATATTTGTAATATACATGTTTGACAAAGGACTAGTATACAGCCTATAGGGAAAAAAACTCTTACAAATCAATAATAAAAAAAACCAAACAACTTAATGGTTAATAAGGACATGAGAACAGGCTCAACATCATTATACTCAAAGAAAATACAAATGAAAACCATTGTAATGGCTAAAATTTAAAAGGCTGCAACATCACATTTTGGTGATGATGTGGAGGAAATTAAGTTTCATGTGTTGCTGATAAGAGTGTAAAATAATACAACACTTTGGAAAATAGTTTGCCAGTTTCTCATGAACATATACACTTATATGATCCAGCAATTCTACTTTTAGGAATTTGAAATAATGGCCCACTACTCTTAACTCAAATATCCATTAGCAAGTAAATGAAAAAACAGATTGTGCTATATTTAAACAACAAAGTATTACACATAATAAAAAGGAAGAAACTATTGTGACATAAAACAACATTGAATGAATCTCAAAACACAGTATTGAAAGGAGCACCTGGCTGGCTCAATCAGAAGAGGATGTGACTCTTCATCTCAGGGTCATGAATTCGAGCCCCACACTGGGTATAGAAAAGACTTAAATAAATAAATAAACTGTAAGAAAGGAAGGAAGGAAGGAGGGAAGGAATGGAGGAAGGAAGGAAGGAAGGGAGGAAGGAAGGAAGGAAGGAAATGTGCTGCATCATTCTATTCACATGACTTTCTAGATCAGACAAAACTGACAATCAGATGTTTCCTGGACAGGTATCACAATCTCAGATTTCAAGATATAGTACAAAGCTATAGTAATCAAAGCAGTATGGTACTGACACAAAAACAGACACTTAGGTCAATGAAACAGAATACCGAGTTCAGAACTAAAGCTCCACTTATATGGGCCATTGATCTACAACAAAGGAGGCAAGAATATACAATGTGGAAAAGACAGTCTCTTCAACATACGATGTCAGGAAAATTGGGAGAGCTACATGCAAAAGAACTGGACAACTTTCTTACACCATACACAAAAATAATCTCAAAGTAGATTAAGAAACTACATGTGAGACCAACCTGAAACCATAAAACTCCTAGAAGAAAACATAGGCAGTAATTTCTTTGACATATCTTTGACATAATATTTTTCCATTTATGTCTCCTCTGACAAGGGAAACAAAAGCAAAATTAAACTACTGGAACTGCACCAAAATAAAAAGCTTCTGTGTAACTAAGGAAACCATCAATGAAACAAAAGAGCAACCTACTGAATAGGATAAGATATTTGCAAAATTATATATCCAATAAGGGGTTAATATCCAAAATATATAAAGAACTTATACAACTCAACACCAAAAAAAAAAAAAAAAATCCAATTAAAAAATGGGCAGAGGACCTGAATAGACATTTCTCCAATGAAGACATACCAATGGCCAACAGACACATGAAGAGATAATGAACATCACTCATCCTCAGGGAAATGCAAATCAAAACCATAATGAGATATCACTTTACACCTGTCAGAATGGCTAAAATCAAAAACACAAGATAACATGTCTTGGTGAAAATGTGGGAAAAAATAACATGCAATGTTTAGGAATGCAAATTGTTGTAGCCATTATAGAACACAGTATGGAGGCTCCTCAAGAAATTAAAAATAGAAATATCAAACGAACCCATAATTCCACTATAGGGTACTTACCCAAAGAAAACAAAAACACTAATTCAAAAAGATATACCACTATGTTTATAGTTGAATTATTTATAATAGTTAAGATATGGAAGCAACTCAAGTATCCTATGATAGATGAATGGACAAAGAAGATGTGGGAGATTTATCTATATCTATATCTATATCTACAGATATAATGGAATATAGATAGATAGATGATAGATAGATAGATAGATGATAGATAGGTATAATGGAATATTACTCAGCCATAAAGAAAACAATAAAATCCCTCCATTTGTGACAACATGGGTAGACCTAGAGGATATAATGCTAAATGAAATGAGTCAGTCAGAGAAAGACAAATACCATATGATTTCACTCAAATGTGGAATTTAAGAAACAAATCAACAAGAACAATAAAAAGACAAAAAAATAGAGAAAAAAATGGTGGTTGATAGAGGGGAATGGGCAGGGGAATGGAGAAAACAGATAAAGAGGATTAAGAGAACACTTATTATGATGAGCACCAAGAAATGCATAGAATTGTTGAATCATTATACTGTGCACCTGAAACTACCATAGCACTGTATGTTAATTATATTTTAAAAGAAAGAAATTACAAGAAAAAGAAATTAAGAAATTAAAGAAAGAAAGAGAGAAAGAGGAAGGAAGGAAGGCAGGCAGGCAGGCAAGCAGAATTAAGAGGGAGGACTTGTTCTATCAAATGGCAAAACATATTAGAAAGGCAGAGTAATTAAAACAGTGTGGTATGGATACAAGTATATTCAGACCCATATATGTATCACACCCTAATATCACTTCCATCTATCTCGTAATCATGGAAATGTACAATACCTGCAGTATGGCTGCAAATACTGAATTATCTAAAAGTACTACAACCTGGACCTTTTGCATTCACTATATTTTCAGAGCTTCCCTACCAAGTGAATAATTAAAATCACCCTATGTTCAGACTGTAATATTAATAGCCTTACCTTACCATATTACTGATTCCATTGTGAAATAATACCCTAAAAGATACTTGATGGTCGGCTGACACATTAATCTTCAATAAAACATTTATAAAATATCCAGAGGTTAAGTACAGGTTTGGAAAGATCTTATAAATTTAGTTTAGAATACAAAAGCTCATTCTAGACTCCTATTTTTCCCATCAGCAATAATTTTTAGGAGTACATTTTTATAGTTGTTCAAAATCCTTCAGCCTACATCTATATAGTATATTCTTGTATATATTTCAAACTTGATTTCACTTACTGTAAATATTCGTCATGGTACTCAGTCATATTTGAGATACACAGATATATATATACATATTTGACAAAGAGATGAGCTAAAACAATAAATTTATTAATTAACTTTCGTATTTATCAGACTTACTTCCTCAGTACCACAGTCACACGCTTCACCTAGCTCCACTTTGCCATTGCCACAGATTGCCCCCATGGTTCTTCGCATTTGTGGCTTATTCTGAAGACATTTGGCACCCATATTTGAAATGAAATTTTCAAAGTCACTCAAACTGCAACTGCTAAACGTCTTCATACCACTTGATTGCCTAGAGGTGAATCCATACAATGTCATTGGCAATACACTTCTGAAAACACAACTCTATATAATATAAATTAATTTTAAAATTTTAAATTTAATAGGTAATGATAAATGTTTATAACAAGTGCTTAGAGGTCAAAATTATTCCTGGGTAGGTCCTGTGATTTTATTCACTGGGATACATGTCCTTATTCAAATAAAATTAAGTACAACTTAATAGTAAAAATCAAACAGGCCAATTAGAAAATGGACACAGACTTGAATAGATTATTCAAAGAATACATATAAATGGCCAACAGGAAAATGAAAAGGTGCTCAATATCAGTAATCATCAGGGAATTGCAAATCAAAACCACAATAAGATATCACCACACACCTGTTAAGATGGCTATTATCATTTTAAAAGATCAGATTTGGCAGGGATATGGAGAAATTGGAATCCTTGGTATACTGTTTGTGGGAATGTAAACTGGGGCAGTCACTGTGGAAAACAGTAGAGAAGTTCTTCACAAAATTAAAATAGAACTACCATATGATCCCACAATCCCACTTCTGGGTATATATCCAAAATAACTGAAACCAGGATCTCAATGAGATATCTGCACCCTCATGTTCACTGCAGCATTATTCACAATAGCAAAGATAGGGAAGCAACCTAAATTTCCATTGACAGATGAATGGATAAAAAAAAAAAAAAATGTGGAATATACATGCAATGGAATATTATGCAGCCTTAAGAAAAGAAGGTAATCCTGCCATATGCAACAACATGGATGAACCACGAGGACATTATGCTAAGTGAAATAAGCCAGTAACAGAAGACAAATACTGCATGATCTCACATATATATCTCAAATAGTCAAACTCATGGATGCAGAGTTTGTACCATGTATAATGGTGGTTGTTGGGCTAGGAGGAGGTGGAAACGGGGAGTTATTCAATGGGTATAAAGTTTCAGTTATTCAATATGAGTACATTTTAGAAACCTGTTGCACAACAAGTACCTATAGTTAACAATATTGTATTGCACATTTAAAATTTTAAGAGAACTCCTGTTAAGTGTTCCTCCACAATAAAAAAAATTAAGAATAGATTAACTTTATTTTTATATACATTATAAACTACATGTACCTAAGAGAAAATTTTGAGTTTCTGGGCATGACTGTATATAAATTCTTGTATAGAGAAAAAAATATTTATACATGTATATGATGTCTCTTGCCTAGGAATAGAGAAAACCCTGTATCCATTTATGTCAATTCCCAGATATATATCAACAATTCTTCAAACTTCTCTTCTACTCCCTCAGTCTTTCCCCTGACCATTATAAAATTAAAAATCAAGCTCTTTGAAAGTTTGAATCTTTTCTATTTCAATGTGTTTTTTTTCATTATTTATTCACAGGTTTGTAGTACATATGTAATATGACAGATGATTCATTAAGCAGTAAGTTCTTTGAGGCAGGAACTTTATCATCTTTATTACTGGTATTACTTATCACAAGTACAGTACTTAGCAAACACAGAATCAATTGTCTATTGGTTTTTCATAATAACAAAAAACTTTTATTAAACATACTGTGCTTAGTTCTGAGCTTTCTCACAGATCTCAGAGAAACTGTTTATTAATCAAAATTTTATATCATTATGTCCACATATCACTAATAAAGATAACTTCAGAGAATATTTCCATAAGATGAGTCACTTTCAATATGTAGTAAAAATCTATCAGACAAGGAGAAAACTGACATTTATTAAGTACCTATTATTAGTTGGATATTTTAGATACTTGAATATTTAATCCTCACTACAAATCAGGGAGATTGGTATTGTCACCAGCATTCTATAGAAATTGAACTAAAGTTCAAAAAAGCTAAAAACCTCACAAAACTCAGTTTGTAAATTAGCAGGATCAGCATTCACACACAGTCGTTTAAGACTTCAAATTCACGTCTTTTTTTACCCCCAAATTAATCTTTGAACATTACATAATAAAATATTTACTATTAAATATTAATAAATTTTTTACCGTAAACCATAAGTTTTGATAATACTATCACCAGAATTGAAAGGTGAGGAAAATTTTAATTGAAAACTATATGATATTTTGGCTCTGGGAACTATTTTTAGTCAACTATATGTCATCCCAAGTTATTCACCTTTTTGCTCCCCAAAACAGCAGTTCTTAAGAACAAGTGTTCCCAAGATTACTTGTAATCAATTATACAGAATTTTTTCCATTTATTTTGTTGAGATTTTATACTTTGAATTCTAATGCAATGTTAGCTTTGTTCCCAAATTATTTTATAAATGCTTACTGAAACTATGATATAACTAGCCTAAGTTCTAGGTTCAGAGACAGAGAAATTAAGTGATAGAAAAAAGTAATGGTACTTTCCCACTGGAAATGGGAAATGCTCTCTACCATTTTTTTGAGGTTAAGGCTAGCACTTGACAGCATTTGGAAAAAAGAAAAAAAAAAAAGAACTTTCACTTCACTTTTGTGTCTGTGAGATTCATTCTTCGACTCTGAGACAAGAACCTTGCAATCCTGCAACACCTTCTCACAAATAAAAAAATGTAGAACACTATATAAACCTGGGGGCAGGAGTTAAGATGGCAGAGGAGTAGGGGGGCCCTAAGCTTGCCTCGGCCCTCGAATACAGTTAGATAATTATCAAATTCTTAACACCAAGAAATCAATCTGAGGCCTGAGAGAAAACTGCAAGTCTACTAGTAGAAAAGCAACGCCGTTTGGAAGACAGGCGGCGCAGAGAGCTGATCTGGAAGAGAGAACTGTGGGTAATGCGCAGGAGAGTCCCGCTTAGGGGCACTACTGCAAGGCGTTATAAGCAGAGGAGCACAAGATCTGAAATCTTAGACATCCGCCACTGCCGGCGTTGTGCCTGGCTTAAAGGTGCTCAGCGGGCAAAGAGGGTTAGAAGCCCAGGAGCGGACAGGGTGGTCTGAGGATTTCCTGGGTCACAAGAAGAACAAGTGGCGCAGATGTGCTGCTCTGTTTTCAGGCATAGGAGTGGAGACTCCGGCTGAGGGCAGCGAGCGTGCTGCCGGCTCTCTGCTCGGCGCCGCCATGAACTCTGAACTGCTGCGCCGTGGTGTGGCTGCCGCACTGGCACAGGCCGGCCACAGGCAAACGTGCAGTGAGACCCTCCCCCACGGGAGTGCGGCAGGTCCGCACCAGGGGAGTCCCTAAAATTTGGAGTTCTGAAACCCAGTCACACTCCAGAGATGAAACAGTTCAGACACAGGCAAGGTGAAGGCAGGGATCTGAGGGCAGCTGGGGACACAAGATTGATTGTTCTTCTGTGAGGGCTTCCTAAAGAGTTGGGGGCATAAACTCTCAGCACTAGGGCTAGAGGGCCGGTGGCAGGGGCGGGGGCTGCCATTTTCGTCCAGCCCATCAGCACTGAAAGCCTTCAGGGAGCAAAACCGAGCCACCTAGTGGAGGCCAGAGCCCCCTGCACTCTAGAGAGACATCCCCACCAGGGCAAGTCCACCTGAGAATCAGGGCAACAAGGCCCCTCCCCAGAAGACCAGCACAAACATCTTGCACACACCAAGTCTACTGATCTTAGAGTGCTACAGAGCTTCAGCTCTAAGGGAAATAGGATCTAGCTTCCTTTTTGTTTTTATTTTTTATTATTACTTTTTCATTTTTTAATTTTTTTAATTCTTTTTTTATTTGTTTTTGTTTTTTAATTTTTATTTACATATATTTTATATTTTTTATTTGTTTGCTTGTTTGTTTATTTATTTTTGGATGGACCTTCTTTTAACAAGCAGACCAAAATATACCCAGGATCTAGTTTTGTTGTTGTTGTTTTCTTTTTCTATTTTTCTTTTCTGGACAAAATGACAAGATGGAGAAATTCATCTCAAAAGAAACAACAGGAAATAGCACTCATGGCCAGATATATCAATCCAGATGTAAGTAAAATGTCTGAACTAGAAAGTGGCAAGATATATTCAATGTGCTGAATGGGAAAAATATACAGCCAAGAAAACTTTATCCAGCAAGGCTGTCATTCAGAATAGGAGAGATAAAGAGTTTCTCAGACAAACAAAAACTAAAGGAGTTCACAACCACTAAACCAGCCCTGCAAGAAATATTAAGGGGACCCTTTGAGTGGGGGGGGGGGGGAAGACCAAAATCAACAAAACTAGAAAGGACCAGAGAACATTACCAGAAACACCAACTCTATAGGTAACACAGTGGCACTAAATTCACATCTCTCAATAATCACTCTGAATGCAAATGTAATAAATGCTCCAGTCAAAAGACATAGTGTATCAGAATGGATTAAAAAAAAAAACCACAAGATCCATCTATATGCTGCCTGCAAGGGACTCGTTTTAGACCTGAAGACACCAGCAGATTGAAAATGGGAGATGGAGAACCATCTATCGTGCTAATGGACATCAAAAGAAAGCCAGGAGGAGTTAAGATGGTGGAGAAATAGGGGGACCCTGGGCCTTCCTTGTCCCTCGAGCAGAGCTGTATTGAGGTCAGATCACTTGGAACACCCCAGAAATCAATCTGAGGATTGGAAGAAGGGTCTCAACAGCTGAAGGGAGATAGCATGGCAGCTGTGAGGCATGTGGAAGTGAATTGGGGGAGAGAAAAAGTGCTGTGCTGAGGAGGCTAGGGAACCCTTTCCATGGGGAGAGAAAGGTTGAGAAGGGTTAAGAGAGTGTGGCCTTAGAAAACTTCTACGGACCACAGGCTAAGGAGCCAGGGGAACTGAGTGCGGCAGGTGTTTTTGCAAACAGTGTGGAGCTCAGTCTCAGGTTTTGGAAGTGCGAGACTTTTGCCAGAGGGGAACTGTGGCATGTGCTTCTGGGGAGAAGGAGGACGGTGGCCAGAGAGCACATAAAGTGGTGTAGGGATCTCCTGCGATGCACTGAGAGAAACTGCTCCCCTTCCTGAAGTCCATTTGGAAAAGGGTGTATTGCCTCTCCAAGGACAAAAGACCCTCTGGGCACTGGCAAAGGGCCTTTCACTGGCAGGGGACAAAGGAGCACGCAGAGGATGGAGAACCTGGTCTCTGCTGTTCCTGGTGCCACACCATAAATTCTGCACACCACGCAGATGTGGGACTTTTTTGTGGGACTTTTTTCTGGGACAAAGGGCACTAGTCAGAGCACAGTGAGGCTCTAATCCGAAGAAGGGAGTGGATCCCTGTGGCACTGGGTCCCTTAAGTTTCGGAATGTTGAATCCCAGCTGCACGCCAAAATAAAACACAGGAGAGCTGTGCTGCCGGGGGTGCTGACGGCCCTTGCTCTTCTGTGAGGGCTTCCTGAGCAGCATAAAATGTGAGATGTCCTGGCCAGGTATGAGAGAGTGGGGTGGCACCATTTCACCCTCGCCACCAACACGGTCGGACTTCAGAGAGCAACACAGCAGCCCCAGCGGAAGAAGGAGCCGTTGACATCAAAACCTGCCCCCTGCGATTGGCAAATGCATTTTCAATGGGACGGGACTGACTGTGAGCCAGTGCAGCGGGCCTCTGCCCCCCGAAGAGCCACACAAGCTGGACACTGCGGGCACCAATCTACTGCTCTACAGAGCTTCAACGCGTGCCCTTCAATTCTTCAGTTCCGGTGCAAAAAGGACCAGGCTGTGGGGGTTTTTTTTTAATCTTTTCTTATCTTTTATCTTTTTTTTTATCTTTTCCTTATTCTTTTTTTCCCTCTTCTTTCTTTTCTTTCTTGGAATCAGGCTCATAGTTTTTTGTTTGTTAGATTGTTTTTACATTTCCTTTCCTTTCTTTTTTTTCTTTTCTTTTCTTTTTTTGGGGGGGGGATCAGGCCTCTTTTTCCTTGTAATCAGACTTACAGTTTTTTGATTGCCCATTTGGTTTTTTTCATTCCTTTTCCTTTTCTCTTATTTTTTTGGATCAGGCTTTTTTTGGATCAAGTTTTTTGGGTTTTGGGGGTGTTTTTTCTTTTTTTTTCTTTTTTTGTCCAGGCTTACTTTAACAAACAAATCAAAGCACACCTAGATAAAGTTCCAAACACTCCTCATTGCAAGCAAGGAGGAACTCTGCAGAGGACTGACCTATGGGAAAGGGCAGCCAAAACACAACAGCAGAGTGCACACAGCACACACCAAAAACACTTTCTGAAGTGCCAGCCCCTGGACAGTGTATGACTTCTTTTTAATATAGCATTAATCTGAGGTGCAGGAAACATAACAAGCTTTTATAACACACAAAAAGATAGAAACTTAGCCAAAATGAGAAGATGGAGGAATTCTCCCCAAAAGAAAGGTCAGGAAGATATCCCAGCCAGGGACTTGCTCAAGCAGATATAAACAATATATCTGAACAAGAATTTAGAACAACAGTCATAGGACTACTAGCTGGACTTGAAAAAACCATAGAAGACACCAGAGAAACTCTTGCTGCAGAGATAAAAGACCTAAAAACTAGTCAGGCTGAAATTAAAAGAAAAAAATGCTATAACTGAAATGCAAACTAACTGGATATAATCACAATGAGGACTTAAGAGGCAGAGGAGAGAATAGATGATATAGAAGATAAAATTATGGAAAATAATGAAGCTGAAAAGAAGACGGAAAGAAAACCATTAGATCAGGAAGGCAGACTTAGGGAAATCAGCAAACCATAAAGCAAAATAACATCCATATCATAGGACTCCCAGAAGAAGATGAGCAAGAAAAAGGGGCAGAAGCTTTATTTGAACAAATTATACCTGAGAACTTCCCTAAACTGGGGAAGGAAAGAGGCATTCAACTCCAAGAGGCACAGAGAACTCCCCTCAAAATTAACAAAAACAAGTCAACAATACATATCATAGTGAAACTTGAAAAATACAAAGATAAAGAGAGAATTCACAGTGCAGCTAGGGACAAAAGGTTCTTAACCTACAAGGGTGAACAACATAAGGTGAGCAGCAGACCTGTTCACAGAGATCTGGAAGGCCAGAAAGGACTGGCATGATATATTCAACGTGTTAAATGGGAAAAATATGCAGCCAAGAATACCTTATCCAACAAGGCTATCATTCAGAATAGAAGTAGAGATAAAGAGTTTCCAAGACAAACAAAAACTAAATGAGTTCACAACCACTAAACCAGATCTCCAAGAAATATTAAAGGGGACCTGTTGAGAGGGGAGGAGAGACCAAAAGTAACAAAGACAAGAAGGAACAGAGACAATCTACAGGAATAGTGACTTTACAGGTAATACAATGGCACTAAATTCTATCTTTTAGTAATTACTCTGAATGTAAATGGACTAAATGCTCTAATAAAAGACATAGGGTATCAGAATGGATTTTTTTAAAAGCCCCATTGATATCCTGCTTACAAAAGATTCATTTTAGACTCAAAGACAGCTCCAGATTGAAAGTGAGGGGGTTGAAAACCATTTACCATGCTAATGGACATCAAAAGAAAGCTGGGGTGGCAATCCTTATATTAGACAAACTAGATTTTAAGCCAAAGACTGTAATAAGAGATGAAGAAGGACACTATATCATGATAAAAGGCTCTACCCAACAAGATCTAACAACTGTAAATATTTATGCCCCCAACTTGGGAGCAGCCAGCTATATAAATCAACTAATAACAAACTTAAAGTCATTGATAATAATACAATATGACTGGGGGACTTTAACACCCCACTCACAGCAATGGACAGATCAACAATTGGAAACAAGGGCTTTACAAACTATGGAAAGAGCCTAGATGTCCATCAACAGATGAATGGATAAAGAAGATGTGGTATATAATACAATGGAATATTAGGCAGCCATCAAAAAAAATGAAATCTTGCCATTTGCAACGATGTGGATGGAACTAGAGGGTATTTTGCTAAGCAAAATAAGTCAATCAGAGAAAGACAAGTATCATATGATCTCACTGATATGAGGAATTTCAGAAACAAGATAGAGGATTATAGGGGAAGGGAGGGAAAAACGAAACAAGACGAAACCAGAGAGGAAGACAAACCATAAGAGACTCTTAATCTCAGGAAACAAACTGAGGGTTGCTGGAGTGAAGGGGGGGTGGGAGGGATGGGGTGGCTGGTGATGGACATTGGGGAGGGTAGGTACTATGGTGAGCGCTGCGAATTGTGTAAGACTGATGAATCACAGACCTGTACCCCTGAAACAAATAATACATTATATGTTAATTTAAAAAATTAAAAAGAAAAAGCAAGGAGCACTATTAAAAAAAAAAAAGGAAACAAGGGCTTTAAATGACTCACTGAACCAGATGGACTTAACAGATATATTCAGAGCATTTCATCCTAAAGCAGCAGAATACATTCTTTTTGAGTGCACATGGAACATTCTCCAGAATAGATTACACACTGGGTCACAAATCAGCCCTCAACAAGTACAAAAAGATTGAGGGATGCCTGGCTGGCTCAGTCGGTTAAACATCTGCCTTTGGCTTGGGTCACAATCCCGGGGTCCTGGGATTGAGCCCCATTCGGGCTCCTTGCTTGGCGGGGAGTCTGCTTCTCCCTCTCCCTCTGCCTGCTGCTCCCCCTGCTTGTGCTTTCTCTCTCTCTCTCTGACAAATAAATAAATAAAATCTTTTTTAAAAAAGTACAAAAAGATTGAGATCATACCATGCATATTTTCAGACCACAGTGCTATGAAACTTGAAGTCAACCACAAGAAAAAATGTAGAAGGACCACCAATACATGGAGGTTAAAGAACATCCTACTAAAGAATAAATGGGTCAACCAGGAAATTAAAGAAGTACTTTAAAAATACATGGAAGCAAATGAAAATGAAAACATGACAGTCTAAAACCTTTGGGATGCACCAAAGGTGGTCCTAAGAGGGAAGTATATAGTAATGCAGGCCTTCCTCAAGATGCAAGAGAAGTCTCAAACACACAACCTAAATTTACAGCTACAAGAGCTAGAAAAGAAAGAGAAAATAAAGCCTAAATCCAGGAGGAGAGGGGAAATAATAAAGATTAGAGCAGAAATCAATGATATAGAACACAGAAAAACAGTAGAACAGTAGATCAACGAAACCAGGAGCTGGTTCTTTGAAAGAATTAACAAGATTGTTAAACCCCCAGCCAGACTTATCAAACAGAAAAAGAGAAAGGACCCAGATAAATAAAATCATGAATGAAAGAGGAAGGATCACAACCAACACTGCAGAGATAAAAACAATCGTAAGAGAATACCATAAAAAATTATATGCCAACAAATTGGGCAACCTGGAAGCAATGGACAAATTCATAGAAACTTACAAACTCCCAAAACTGAAACAGGAAGAAATAAAAAATTTGAAGAGACCCAAAACCAGCAAATAAATTGAACCAGTAATCAAAAATCTGCCAACAAACAAAAGTCCTGCCCAGATGGCCTCCCAGGGGAATTCTACCAGACATGTGAAGAGTTAATACCTACCCTTCTGAAACTGTTCCAAAAAATAGAAGTGGAAGAAAGACTTCCAAACTCATTCTACAAAGCCTGCATTACCTTGATTCCAAAACTAGACAAAGATCCTACTAAAAAGGAGAATTACAGGCCAATAACCTTGATGAATATAGATGCAAAAGTTCTCAATAAAATACTAGCAAATCGAATTCAACATTACATGAAAAGGATTATCCACCATGACCAAGTGGGATTTTTTTCCTGGGCTGCAGGGGTGGTTTAACACCCACAAATCAATCAATGTGACACACCACATTAATAAAAGAAAGGATAAGAACCATATGATGCTCTCAATAGATGCAGAAAAAGCATTTGAAAAAATGCAGCATCCTTTCATGATAAAAACCCTCAACAAAGTAGGGATAGATGGAACATACCTCAACATCATAAATGCAATATATGAAAAACCAACAGTTAATATTATCCTCAATGGGGAAAAACTGAGAGCCTTTCCCCTACAGTCAGAAATAAGACAATGATGTTCACTTTTACCATTACTATTTAACATAGTACTGAAAATCTTAGCCACAGCAATCATACAACAAAAAGAAAAAAAGGCGTCCAAATTGGCAAGGAAGAAGTCAAACTTTCACTACTCACAGATGACATGGTACTCTATGTAGAAAACACAAAAGATGCCACCAAAAAATTACTAGAACCCATACATGAATTCAGCAAAATCGCAGGATATAAAATCAATGTGCAGAAATCTGTTACATTTCTATACACCAATAATGAAGCAGCAGGAAGAGAAATCAAGGAATCCATCCCATTTGCTGTTACACCAAAAACAATAAGACACCTAGGAATAAATCTAACTAAAGAAGTAAAATACCTAGGGGTACCTGGGTGGCTCAGTTGGTTAAGCATCCGACTCTTGGTTTTGGCTCAAGTCATGATCTTATGGGTTGTTAGATCCAGCCCCACATCAGGCTCTGTGCTCATCGGGGAGTCTGCTTGAAGATTCTCTCCCTCTACATCTCCCCCAGACATGATCTCTCTCTTTCTCTCTCAAATAAATAAATAAATAAGTAAACCTTTTTTAAAAAAAGAAGTAAAAGATCTCTACTCTCAAAACTATAGAACACTTATGAAAGAAATTGAGGAAGACACAAAGAAATGGAAAAACATTCAATGCCCATGGATTAGAAGAAAAACATTGTTAAAATGTCTATACTACCCAAAGCAATCTACATATTTAATGCAATCGCTATCAAAATACCACCAGCACTTTTCACAGAAATAGAACAATCTTGAAATTTGTATGGAACTACAAAAGACCCCAAATAGCCAAAGCAATTCTGAAAAAGAAAACAAAACTGGAGGCATCATGATTTCAGATTTCAAGCTATATTATAAAGCTATAGTCATCAGGACATTATAGTACTGGCATAAAAACAGACACACAGATGAATGGAACAGAATAGAGAACCCAGAAATGGACCAAAAACTATATGGTCAACTAATATTCAACAAAGCAGGAAAGAACATCCAATAGAAAAAAGACAGTCTCTTCAACAAATGGTGTTGGGAAAACTGGACAGCAACATGCAGAAGAATGAAACTGGGGCGCCTGGGTGGCTCAGTTGGTTAAGCGACTGCCTTCGGCTCAGGTCATGATCCTGGAGTCCCTGGATCGAGTCCCGCATCGGGCTCCCTGCTCGGCGGGGAGCCTGCTTCTCCCTCTGACCCTCCCCCCTCTCATGTGCTCTCTCTCTCTCTCATTCTCTCTGTCTCAAATAAATAAAATAAAATCTTTAAAAAAATAAAAAATAGATAAAAAAATAAAAAAGAAGAATGAAACTGGACCACTTTCTTACACCATACACAAAAATAAATTCAAAATGGATGAAAGACCTTAATGTGAGACTGGAAACCATAATGAAAATCCTAGAGGAGAACATAGGCAGAAATGTCTTTGTTTTAGGCTGTAGCAACTTCTTACTAGACACTCACCACAGGCAAAGGAAACAAAACCAAAAATGAACTATTGGCACTTCATCAAGATAAAAACCTTCTGCACAGCAAAGCAAACAATCAACAAAACTAAAAGTCAGCATATGGAATGGGAGAAGATATCTGCAAATGACATATCTGATAAAGGGTTAGTATCCAAAATCTATAAAGACTTTACTTATCAAAGTCAACACCTAAAAAATAAATAACCCAGTTAAGAAATGGACAGAAGACATGAACAGATACTGTTCCAAAAAAGACATTCAGATGGCTAACAGACAGATGAAAAAATGCTCAACACCACTCATCATTTTGGAAATACAAATCAAAACCATGATGAGATACTATCTCAAACCTGTCAGGATGGCTAAAACCACAAGTGTTGGCCAGATGCAGAGAAAGGGGAACCCTCTTACACTTCTGGTGGGAATGCAAACTGGTGCAGCCACTCTGGAAAACAGTATGGAGGTTCCTCAAAAAGTTGAAAATAGAGCTACCTTATGACCCAGCAATTGCACTTCTAGGTATTTATCCAAATGATACAAAAATAGTGATTCAAAGGGATACATGCACCCCAAAATTTATAGCAGCATTATCAACAATAGCCAAATTATGGAGAAAGCCCAAATGTCCATCAACTGATGAATGGATAAAGATGTGGTATATATATATATATATATATATATATATATATATATATATACACACACACACACAATGGAATATTACTCAGCCACTAAAAAGAATATAATCTTGCCATTTGCAATGACTTGGATGGAGCTAGAGTGTATTATGCTAAGTGAAATAAGTCAGCCAGAGAAAAACAAATACCCTATGACCTCACACATATGTTGAATTTACAAAGAAAACAGATGAACATATGGGAAGGGGGAAAAGAAAAAAAGGACAGAGGGAAACAAGCTGTAAGAGACTCTAAACAATAGAGAACAAACTGAGGGGTGATGGAGGGAGGTGGGTGGGGGATGGGTTAGATAGGTGATTGGCATTAAGGAGAACACTTGTTATGATGAGCATTGGGTATTGTACGTAAGTGATGAATCACTGAATTCTACTCCAGAAACCAATATGCAGTGTATGTTAACTACCTAAAATGTTAAAAAAAAATGCAACAAGAAAAAGAATCAAAATCAAAATAATATTAAAAACAAATTATTTGTAATGAAGCAAAGTTCTGACATTTCCTATAACAAATACTTTTGTTGCCTTAAAAAAAATAAAGTCTATTTTGTCTGATATAGCTATTGCTACTCCAGATTCTTTTTGCTTCCACTTGCATGTAATATCTTTCTCCAAACCTTCACTTTCAGTTTGTGTTTTTCTGTTGTAGGCAGCAGACAGATGGGTCTTGTTCTTTTATCCATCCTGCCACTCTATTCTGACATATTTTTAACAATCCTCACTATGAGATTTCACAAAATACAGTCTCATTCCCTTGCTAATATATCTTTGAAATTAGATTTGTTATCTTTGTTCTTAATGGTACATCTCTTTCCAACTCTCTTACACTTAAAATTTCAGGTTTATATTTTGTAGTACTTTGTCCATTTACGGCTAATTGGTACTATAAGTAAACACTAAATTTTGCACTTCAAATATTTAAAACAAAATAAACATAACGAATAAATCTTACTTTTAAATAAACTTACATAGCTTCTGGATTCATTATACAAATGGCTCCTGAACAGCGACATTTCGTTGTGTCATCATATGATATTCCCAGACTGAGTCCGAGCATCTGCGTAACAATAATGGAAAATGCCTCCAAAGTTATCTCCTTGGGGTACTATATTAACAAAAACAAAAATTCAAATGAAAGACAAGTCATTGAAAGGTGATAAAAAGTAATAATTTTCTAATTTTGAACATATTTATTATTTTATCAAATACTTAAGAATAGAAAATACAGCTCCTTGGACAGGTGAAAAGCTAAAGTTCTTCTTATGAAATTTTATTGAGATATAAGCAAATTGAATCTATGCCAATCTTTATCATGATTTAACAACAGAATACCTAATATAATTCTTAAGTAGCTATCATAACTATATAAAAGGGCTGTTTTTCATTATATTTTTTGGCTATATAGAACATGATCTTCAATTTACCTAATTTCTTATGATAGCTCTGTATTCATTTAGAATAGTCCACATGATATTCTGCTTCCCAGCACAGAAAGTGGCCATGTAACCAATTACTCCGTTTAAGTGTGCTATCAGCTTCCTAACAGGATTCTCCATGACTCAGTAACTCATATCAGGAGAAACAACAGAAAGACATCCAAGGTAGCATTCTTGTATAATGCCGCTCACATATTTAACAAGTGCAGAGATAACTTCCTTGCCAAGGAGAAATGTGACACTGGTAATTCATGATATGCAATAACATCATGATTTCTCCAGTTACTACCACGTCTGGCATTGAATAAGGTACAGGTGAGGGCAGGTTGTGAGGAAGATCAAGGCATTTCACTGTTCTAATGACAAGCTCTAATAAAAACTTAGGGTTCAACTGGATTGTTATGATAGCACTAGAGGATACATATTATGAGAAATATAAAGGGAAAGCTGTCACTGAGCAACTGAGAATGCAAATAAGCAGTTAGTAAGCCTCTGCAGCAGCACTGTAGTAACTCCTCATCTCCTATAGTGGTTGGATTGACATGGCTGAGGACCATGCACCAAGCACAAGGGCTGCAGGGCTACAGCACTAACTTAATTCTCAAATCTACCAGATCTGATAGGGAAGGAGTTAGAATCTGAACCTTGGGAAGGGAACAATTGGGAGTGACATGGACAAATATACTTGGATTTCCCTTTCCAGGATAGGAAGCCTCCCTCTAAACAATATGACAGAGCCCCATCAAAAATAACTTTTGATGACAATACCTAGGTCATTTGTCTCACCAACCGTCATGGCCTCCAGGTCCATATTAAGAATTAAATCAGGGGGGAGGAGCAAGATGGCGGAGGAGAAGGAGACCTGGATTTCGTCTGATCCCAGGAATTCAGCTGGATAGGGATCAAACCATTCTAAACACCTACGAACTCAACAGGAGATCGAAGAAAAGAATAGCAACAACTCTCTGAACAGAAAAGCGACCACTTTCTGGAAGGTAGGACATGCAGAGAAGTGAATCCGAGGCGATATTCGGGAGGATAGACAGCAGGGGAGGGGGCCTCGGTCAGCCACTACCAGCAAGTGACAGAGCAACAGAGCACAAAATCGAAACTTTTAGAAGTCGGCTCCACTGAGGGACATCGCTCCAGTGGCTAAGCGGGGGGTGGAACCCTCGCTGGGACAGTGTGGTCTCAGGACCGTCGGTGTCACAGAAAGACCAGGGGTGCCTGAGTGTGGCAGAACTACCAGATATCGGAGCGGAGAAGCTGGCTGCAAAGACGGAGCTGAGGAGTGGGCTCTCAGCTCGGGGTTGCCATAAACTGTGATCGGCAGCAGAGTCGGGCCACTGCTATTCTAGCAGGGACCCAACAAGTGGCAGATCCAGGGAGACTCCCCTTCCTCCCCCGGGGAGGAAGAGTGGGAGGAGGGGCGTGGGAGCACATAGCAGGGATCTGCTGGGTTTGGAGACTCCACATGCGGTCATTTGCCAGAGATAGAAATGCTCGGTCACAGGCCGGGTGAGCACGGAGTGCGACGGGAGACCAGGGAGACGGGAGTGATTGACTGCTTTTCTCTGGGGGCTCACTGAGGAGTGGGGCCCCGAGTTCTTGGCTCCTCCAGGTCGAAGATTGGGAGGCCGCCATTTTCACTCTCGTCCCCAAAGCTATATGGAAAGCTTGCAGGGAACGAAAGCTCCAGACAGCAAACCCAAGTGGATTACTTAGACTGGCCCCCAGCAAGGGCGGGGCAATTCCACCTCCGGCAAAGACATTTGAGTACCATGGCAACAGGCCCCTCCCCAAGAAGATTGGCAAGAACAGCGAGCCAAAACCAAGTTTACCCTTCAATGAGAATGGCAGAACTCCAGCACTAAGGGAATACTGCACATGGAATTAATGGCTTTAAAAAAAAAAGAATTCATGGCTTTTTTCCAATGATTCTTTAGTCTTTCAAAGTTAATTTTTTAAATTTTCTTTTTTCCTTTTTCTTTTTTTTTAATTTTTCTTTTTCCCTTTTTCAACCAACATGTTATCAATCCCTTTTTTAAAAAATCTTTTTGATTTTTCATTTTTAGAGTCATATTCCATCCCTTCATAGTAGTTAACCTTATTTTTGGTACATATATATAAGTTGTTCTCTTTTTAAAATTTTGGGATACAGTTTCTTCTAACAGACCAAAATATACCTTAAATCTCTAGTGTATGGCTTTGTTCTAGTCTCCTGCCTGATCACATTCTCTCCCTTTTCTTTTTTTTTTTAATCCTCTTCTTTTGTTTTCAACCAACTTCTTATTATATCAATTCCTTTTAAAAATCTTTTAAATTTTCATCTTTACAGTCATATTCCATCCCTTCATCATATATACCCTTATTTTTGTACATATATAAATTTTTCTTTCATTAAAATTTTGGGAGGCACTTTCTTCTAACAGACCAAAATATGCCCAAAATCTAGTGTGTGGCACTGATCTATGCACCAGCCAGATCATATTTGATCATATTCTGGTTTGGGGTTTTTTTTTTTAATCTTTTTCTTTTTTTTTTTTTCTTTTTTCTTTCTTTCCCTTTCTTTTTCCCCGGTTTCGGGTCTCTTCTGATTTGTTTACTGTCTATTTTTCGGGGGTCGTTGTTACCCTGTTAGCATTTTGTTCTCTCATTCATCTATTCTCCTCTGGACAAAATGACAAGACAGAAAAAAATCACCTCAAAAAAAAGAACAAGAGGCAGTACCGACAGCCAGGGACCTAATCAATACAGACATTGGTAAGATGTCGGAACTAGAGTTCAGAATGACGATAAAAAGATAGTAGCTGGGCTTGAAAAAAACATGGAAGATATTAGAGAAACCCGTTCTGAAGAAATAAAAGAACTAAAATCTAAACAAGTCGAATTCAAAAAGGCTATTAATGAGGTGCAATCAAAAATGAAGGCTCTAACTGTTCGGATAAATGAGGCAGAAGAGAGAATTAGTGATATAGAAGACCAAATGGTAGAAAATAAAGAAGCTGAGAAAAAGAGATAAACAACTACTGGATCACGAGGGCAGAATTTGAGAGATAAGTAATACCACAAGACAAAACAATATTAGAATAATTGGGATCCCAGAAGAAGAAGAAAGAGAGAGAGGGCAGAAGGTATCCTGGAGCAAATTATAGCAGAGAACTTCCCTAATTTGGGGAAGGAAACAGGCATCAAAATCCAGGAGGCACAGAGAACCCCCCTCAAAATCAATAAAAAAAAGGCAACACCCCGACATCTCATAGTAAAACTTACGAGTCTCAGAGACAAAGAGAAAATCCTGAAAGCAGCTCGGGACAAGAGATCTGTAACCTACAATGGTACAAACATTAGATTGGCAACAGACCTATCCACAGAGATCTGGCAGGCCAGAAAGCACTGGCATGATATCTTCAGAGCACTAAGTGAGAAAAATATGCAGCCAAGAATACTATATCCAGCTAGACTGTCATTGAAAATAGAAGGAGAGATAAAAAGCTTCCAGGACAAACAAAAACTAAGGGAATTTGCAAACATGAAACCAGCCCTACAAGAAATATTGAAAGGGGTCCTCTAAGCAAAGAGAGAGCCTAAAAATAACGTAGACCAGAAAGGAACACAGACAGTATACCATAACAGTCACCTTACAGGCAATACAATGGCACTAAATTCATATCTTTCAATAGTTACCCTGAATGTAAATGGGCTAAATGCCACAATCAAAACACAGGCTATCACATTGGGTAAAAAAACAAGATCCATCGATAGGCTGTCTGCAAGAGACTCATTTTAGACCCAAAGACACCCCCAGATTGAAAGTGAGGGTGTGGAAAACTATTTACGATGCTAATGGACACCAAAAGAAAGCTGGGGTGGCAATCCTTATATCAGACAAATTAGATTTTAAACCAAAGACTGTAATAAGAGATGAGGAAGGACACTATATCCTACTTAAAGGGTCTATCCAACAAGAAGATCTAACAATTGTAAATATCTATGCCCCTAACATGGGAGCAGCCAATTACATAAAGCAATTAATAACAAAAGCAAAGAAACACATCGACAGCAATACAATAATAGTTGGAGACTTTAACACCCCCCTCACTGAAATGGACAGATCATCTAAGCAAAAGATCAACAAGGAAATAAAGACTTTAAATGACACACTGGACCAAATGGACTTCACAGACATATTCAGAACATTCCATCCCAAAGCAACAGAATACACATTCTTCCCTAGTGCCCATGGAACATTCTCCAGAATAGATCACATCCTAGGTCATAAATCACGTCTCAACCGGTAGCAAAAGATTGGGATCATTCCCCACATATTTTCAGACCACAATGCTTTGAAACTAGAACTCAATCACAAGAGGAAAGTCAGAAAGAACTCAAATACATGGAGGCTAAAGAGCATCCTACTAAAGAACGAATGGGTGAACCAGGAAATTAAAGAAGGATTAAAAAAATTCATGGAAACCAATGAAAATGAAAACACAACTGTTCAAAATCTTTGGGATGCAGCAAAGGCAGTCCTAAAAGGAAAGTATATAGCAATACAAGCCTTTCTCAAGAAACAAGAAAGGTCTCAAGTACACAACCTAACCCTACACCTAAAGGAGCTGGAGAAAGAACTGCAAATAAAGCCTAAACCCAGCAGGAGAAGAGAAATAATAAAGATCAGAGCAGAAATCAATGAAATAGACCCAAAAGAACAGATCAACAAAACTAGGAGCTGGATCTTTGAAAGAATTAACAAGATGGATAAACCCCTGACCAGACTTATCAAAAAGAAAAGAGAAATTACCCAAATCAACAAAATCATGAATGATAGAGGAGAGATCACAACCAACACCAAAGAAATACAAACAATTATAAGAACATATCATGAGCAACTATATGCCAGAAAATTAGATAACCTGGAAGAAATGGATGCATTCCTAGAGATGTATCAACTACCAAAACTGAACCAGGAAGAAACAGAAAACCTGAACAGACCTATAACCACTAAGGAAATTGAAGCGGTCATCAAAAATCTCCCAACAAACAAAAGCCCAGGGCCAGATGGCTTCCCAGGGGAATTCAACCATACATTTAAAGAATTAATACCTAGTCTTCTGAAACTGTTCCAAAAAATAGAAATGGAAGGAAAACTTCCAAACTCGTTTTATGAGGCCACCATTACCTCGATCCCAAAACCAGACAAAGACCCCATCGAAAAGAATTACAGACCAATTTCCTTGATGAACATGGATGCAAAAATTCTCACCAAAATACTAGCCAATAGGATCCAACAGTACATTAAAAGGATTATTCAGCATAATCAAGTGGGATTTATCCCTGTGCTGCAAGGTTGGTTCAACATCTGCAAATCAATCAACGTGATACAATACATTAATAAAAGAAAGAACAAGAACCATATGATCCTCTCAATAGAGGCAGAAAAAGCATTTGACAAAGTACAGCCTCCTTTCTTGACGAAAACTCTTGAGTATAGAGATAGAGGGTACATACCTCAATATCATAAAAGCCATCTATGAAAAACTCACAGCAAATATCATTCTCAATGGGGAAAAACTGAGAGCTTTGCCCCTAAGGTCATGAACACTGCAGGGATGTCCACTATCACCATTGCTATTCAACATAGTATTAGAAGTCCTAGCCACAGCAATCAGACAACAAAAAGAAATAAAAGGCATCCAAATCGGCAAAGAGGAAGTCAAACTCTCACTCTTTGCAGATGATATGATACTTTATGTGGAAAACCCAAAAGACTCCACCCCAAAACTGCTAGAACTCATACAGGAATTCAGTAAAGTGGTAGGATAGTTAATCAATGCACAGAAATCAGTGGCATTCCTATACACCAACAACAAGACAGAAGAAAGAGAAATTATGGAGTCGATCCCATTTACAAATGTACCCAAAACCATAAGATACCTAGGAATAAATCTCACCAAAGAGGCAAAGGATCTGTACTCAGAAAACTATAAAATACTCATGAAAGAAATTGAGGAAGACATAAAGAAATGGAAAAACGTTCCATGCTCATGGATTGGAAGAACAAATATTGTGAAGATGTCAATGCTACCTAGAGCAGTCTACACATTCAATGCAATCCCTATCAAAACACCATCAACTTTTTTCAAAGAAATGGAACAAATAATCCTAAAATTTGTATGGAACCAGAAAAGACCCCGAATACCCAGAGGAATCTTGAAAAAGAAAAGCAAAGCTGGTGGCATCACAATTCCAGACTTCAAGCTCTATTACAAAGCTGTCATCATCAAGACAGTATGGTACTGGCACAAAAACAGACACAGAGATCAGTGGAAGAGAAAAGAGAGCCCAGAAATGGACCCTCAACTCTATGGTCAACTCATCTTTGACAAAGCAGGAAAGAATGTCCAATGGAAAAAAGACAGCCTCTTCAACAAATGGTGTTGGGAAAATTGGACAGCCACATGCAGAAGAAGGAAACTGGACCATTTCCTTACACCACACAAAAAACAGACGCAAAATGGTTGAAAGACCTCAATGTGAGACAGGAGTCCATCAAAATCCTAAAGGAGAACACAGGCAGCAACCTCTTTGACCTCTTCGAAACATCGCCAAAGGCAAGGGAAGGGCTTATGAACTATTGGGACTTCATCAAGATAAGAAGCTTTTGCACCGCAAAAGAAACAGTCAACTAAACCAAAAGACAACTGACAGAATGGGAGAAGATATGTGCAAATGACAGATCAGATAAAGGGCTAGTATCCAAAATCTATAAAGAACTTATGAAACTCAACACCCAAAGAACAAATGATCCAATCAAGAAATGGGCAGAAGACGTGAACATTTTTCCAAAGAAGACATCCAAATGGCCAACAGACACATGAAAAAGTGCTCAACATCGCTCGGCATCAGGGAAATCGAAACGAAAACCTCAATGACATACCATCTCACACCAGTCAGAATGGCTAAAATTAACAAGTCAGGAAACGAAAGATGTTGGTGGGGATGCGGAGAAAGGGGAACCCCCTATACTGTTGGTAGGAATGCAAGCTGGTGCAGCCACTCTGGAAACAGTATGGAGGTTCCTCAAAAGGTTGAAAATAGAGCTACCCTATGACCCAGCAATTGCACTACTGGGTATTTACCCCAAAGATACAAATGTAGGGATCTGAAGGGGTACGTGCACCCCGATGTTATAGCAGCAATGTTCACAATAACCAAACTATGGAAAGAACCAAGATGCCCATCGACAGATGACTGGATAAAGAAGATGTGGTATATATATACAATGGAATATTATGCAGCCTTCAAACAGAATGAAATCTTGCCATTTGCAATGACGTGGATGGAACTGGAGGGTATTATGCTGAGCGAAATAAGTCAATCAGAGAAAGACATGTATCATATGATCTTCCTGATATGAGGAATTCTTAATCTCAGCAAACAAACTCAGGGTTGCTGGAGTGGTGGGGGGTAGGAGGGATGGGGTGGCTGGGTGATAGACATTGGGGAGAGTATATGCTATGGTGAGCGCTGTGAATTGTGTAAGACTGTTGAATCACAGACCTGTACCTCTGAAACAAATAATACATTATATGTTAAAAAAAAGAAGAAGAAGAAGAAGATAGCAAGAAGGGGAAAATGAAGGGGGAGAACTCGGAGGGGGAGACAAACCATGAGAGACTATGGACTCTGAGAAACAAACTGAGGGTTCTAGAGGCGAGGGGGGGTGGGGGGATGGGTTAGCCTGCTGATGGGTATTAAAGAGGGCATGTGCTGCATGGAGCACTGGGTGTTATACGCAAACAATGAATCATGGAACACTACATCAAAAACTAATGATGTAATGTATGGTGATTAACATAACATAATAAAAAAATTAGCATGGAAAAAAAAGAATTAAATCACAACAGTAGTGATGTTACCAAGATACCGTCATAGGTCATTCCCAATTTCACCACCCCCTCACAACAAGAACAACTAACACTATTCTTGGACAGA
This sequence comes from Halichoerus grypus, assembly GCF_964656455.1. Classification (NCBI taxonomy): domain Eukaryota; kingdom Metazoa; phylum Chordata; class Mammalia; order Carnivora; family Phocidae; genus Halichoerus; species Halichoerus grypus. The sequence continues at coordinate 172,981,518 of NC_135714.1, forward strand.
ATCTACTGTGAAGATCCTAGAACATGTAGGTCAGACTGAAGCACTCCCTGCACTACAGAAAACAAAACAGACCACATTAGAAGGGTAAAAGGAGCAGCTACACACTGACCGCTTTGCCCTTCCCCAAGGCTGGTGTAGTGCCATACTAGGAGATCTTCCCAGAGTCTACAGTACCTCAAGTGGGAAATGAGAGCCCAGGGTGGACATCCAGCTCCCCCAGCATTTAAGGTGACTTCTTAGGAGTCCCCAGTCTGATCTTCCCTCACAAGGAGCACAGAGGATGCTACATGGTTTGACCATGGGAAATCTGTGACAGAGAGGGGTGGAGGGACTTGCAACCCTCTTGGCAGACCAAGTTCTCACCCACAGCACCCAAAAGTAGTCCCAACCAGAAGTTTTGCCCATCTGTAGAGCTAAGTCAGTGATGCAGTCTGACCAGGGAACCCAATGAACAGCAGGTCTTCCTGATTCAGGTCATCAAAGATCCTTACCATTGAAGCCTGGTCTGTCCCCCAAACCCACCCAGGCAGGGAGCTGAGTCAAAACCCTCCCAATGCTGAGTGCAGCTTCTAGCCCCACCTGACCAGAGGTCAGGTCATAACACCTAGAAGCTGCATAGCCCAGCAATATTCAAGTGGAGAGTATGGTAGGCATGGCTATTGTCCACAGAGCAAAACCAGTGGCACCTTTCGGCCAGGGAACTCGGGGTGCATGTCAGCTTAAGGCCACAGAGAGCCTTCCTGGGCTTAAAGTCAGTTCTGCCCAGACAGGGAAGCTGATTCATACCCTATCCATGGCTGCATGCAGCTCCTGGCCCTGCCCAACCAGACAGCTTAACTGCAAATATCTAAGAGGCTGCTTAGAAATGGCTCTCCTGCTCTGCCCAAGAATGGGATTTAATTCTCAGCCCTACTGACCGCTGAGTGTAGCTCCTGGCCCTAACTGAACAGAAAACCTAGCTGGTACCTCTGAAAGCTGTGTAGCCCATCATCTCTTGAACAGAGAGAATGACAGGCAGAGGTGATCATCCACAGAGCAAAGTCAATGGCACCATTTGACCATGGAACTTAGGGTACAAGTCAGCTTAAGTCAAGACCACAAATCCAGCTGATTCTCACTCTCCACTTTTGCAGGGAAACTAATTTGTAGCCCTGCCCATTGCTAAATACAGACTTCAGCCAGCCTAGACCAGGGAATCTAACCAGTGTACATGGGAAACTGCATAGCCCACTTAGAGTGACACTTGAACACAGAGCACAGCCCATGGCTTTCCCCATCTTCAGAGCAAAACCACTGCCCTATCTAACCAAGAATTCAGTGTATGGTATTGCCTGTTTTGGGTCCCCAAACAATGGGCCATACAGGACTTGGGGTACATTCTGCTACCGTGCCATGGCAGGGAATCTAAATCATAGCCCATCTCCTGCTGAGTAAAGTACCTGTCCTACCCATCTAGGAAGCCTGATGAATGAACCCAGGTAAGTGCAGAGCATCTCCCACACCCTCACTTGGGCAGGGAACCAAGCCAGCAGGCCTATCCAACTGTTACCAGCTAGCAGCAATTCCATCCCCAACCCCAGAGCTCAGGCAGTAGCCTCACCCAAAAATAGACCCTGAGAGCAAGCTTCACCAGCCCCAGAGCATTACCAGTGGACATGTCTAGGAACCCAAAATGAGCTGACATATAATGAACTGTCTCTGCCGAGACCACTTACTCAAATGCACATATACCAACAGAGGCTCCCAGATGGCAACCTAGGAGGACCCTGAACTCATCTTTTCCAAAGACACACCCAATCTCTGCCTACCTATAGGGAAATTCTTCCTGGAAAAGAACTAAGGGCACACAACAGCTTCTGGACAACATAAGATAGAGGAACAACATAGAGAAGGGCAGGAGAGATGGAGACATAAAAATGACAGAAACACCACCTCAATGCTGTAGGCTACAGTGTGGGAAGATAGCACTGAGGGACTGTGAGCAGATTCATTTTTAAAAGCCAGAATTTACTGTTTCCTTTGCTGTGCAGAAGTTTTTTATCTTAATGAAGTCCCAAAAGTTCATTTTTGCTTTTGTTTCACTACCTTTTGGAGATGTATCTTGAAAGGAGTTGCTGTAGCCGATGTCAAAGAGGTTACTGCCTATGTTCTCTAGGATTTTGATGGATTCCTGTCTCACATTGAGGTCTTTCATTCATTTTGAGTTTATCTTTGTGTCGGTGTTAGAGAATGGTAGAGTTTCATTCTCCTACATGTGGCTGTCCAATTTTCCCAGCACCATTTATTGAAGAGACTGTCTTTTTTTCCATTGCATATTTTTTCCTGCTTTGTCAAAGATTATTTGATCATAGAGGTGAGGGTCCATATCTGGGTTCTCTATTCTGTTCCATTGGTCTATATGTCTGTTTTTGTGCCAGTACCATGCTGTCTTGGTGATCACAGCTTTGTAATATAGCTTGAAATCGGGCAACATGATGCCTCCAGCTTTGTTTTTCTTTTTCAACATTTCCTTGGCACTTTGGGGTCTTTTCTGCTTCCATACAAATTTTAGGAGGCAACCCACAGAATGGGAGAAGATATTTGAAAATGACACTACAGATAAAGGGCTGGTATCCAAGATCTATAAAGAACTTCTCAAACTCAACACCCAAAAAACAAATAATCAAGTCAGAAAATGGGCAGAAGACATGAACAGACACTTCTCTGAAGAAGACATACAAATGGCTAACAGACACATGAAAAAATGTTCATCATTATTAGCCATCAGGGAAATTCAAATCAAAACCACATTGAGATATCACCTTACACCAGTTAGAATGGCAAAAATTGACAAGGCAAGAAACAACAAATGTTGGAGAGGTTGTGGAGAAAGGGGAACCCTCTTACACTGTTGGTGGGAATGCAAGTGGTACAGCCACTTTGGAAAACAGCGGGGAGGTGCCTCAGAAAATTAAAAATAGAGCTACCCTATGACCCAGCAATTGCACTCCTGGGTATTTACCCCAAAGACACAGATATAGTGAAAAGAAGGGCCATATGCACACCAATGTTTATAGCAGCAATGTCCACAATAGCCAAACTGTGGAAAGAGCCCAGATGTCCTTCAACAGATGAATGGATAAAGAAGATATGGTCCATATATACAATGGAATATTACTCAGCCATCAGAAAGGATGAATACCCAACTTTTACATCAACATGGATGGGACTGGAGGAGATTATGTTAAGTGAAAGAAGTCAAGCAGAGAAAGTCAATTATCATATGGTTTCACTTATTTGTGAAACATATGGAATAGCATGGAAGACATAAGGAGAAGGAAGGGGAAAATGAAGGGGGGTTATCGGAGGGAGAGATGAACCATGAGAGACTATGGACTCTGAGAAACAAACTGAGGGTTTTAGAGGGGAGGTTGTTGGGGGGATGGGTTAGCCCAGTGATGGGTATTAAAGAGAGCACGTACTGAATGGAGCACTGGGTGTTATACGAAAACAATGAATCGTGGATCACTACATCAAAAACTAATGATGTATGGTGACTAACATAACATAATAAAATAAAATTTAAAAAATAAATTAAAAATAAATAAAATAAATAAATAAGTAAAAAATAAAAGCCAGAATTTAAAAGGTAAACTAGAATATAAAGAAACTAACCCTCCACCAAGTGCTGGGGAATCAGAGAGGCTGGCATCAGTGTTTACATTATCCTGTTAATTTGATAGCACAGATGGGAGCAAAATTCAGGCACCCTAGCCAGCCCACCACCTTAGCCAACCCTGGGCCCCTAGCCAACACCAGCCCTGGACACTCTGGAATACAGGAAAAAAAAGTGCCACAGTTTAAAGAGCAACTAGAATATAAAGGAACCAGCCCTAGAATTCTATCAAGTGGCCAGGGAGCTCTGGAATCTCTCTAGGGCCAGAGGGGTAGGAGAGTACCATTGCTTACATTCCTCCTCCACCATGATAGCACAGACAAAAGCAGGGTCAGGGCACCCTAGCCAGCCTAGTGCCTCAGTGAGCCCTGGGATCCTGGCCCACACCAGACCCAGTGGTCCCCCCGGAAAAGCCTCACAAGGTGGCCCCAATGTGGCACACACAGGGATATCCTTGGACAGTGTCGACAATAGCAACAGCCATCTCACCAAGGTGACATATGTGCAAAGTATCCTGAGGTACTCCGGGCCAAAACCCACTATACAGAGAGCCCCAGAACCCACTGGCGAGTGCCCACTCCAGCTCCAGCCATCCCACCAGGGCAGTATGAGATGTCCCAGGACTTCCAGCCCACACGCATTACAGATCCAGCAAGGCAACCAAAGTCATCAGGCACACACAGTCCATAAGGGATGTTCTTATAAAAGGTCATTTCTTCAAGTCTATGATAAGTAGCTGTTCTACTTAATTCATAGAAACAAATGCAAAAAGAAAAACAAAATGAGGCAACAGAGAAATATGCTCCAAACTAAAGAACAAGAAAAAAACCTCAGAAAAAGACCTGAACAAAACAGAGATAAGCAACCTACCTGATAAAGAGATAAAAGTAATGGTCAAAAACATGCTCACTGGAGGGACGCCTGGGTGGCTCAGTCAGTTAAGTGTCTACCTTCGGCTCAGGCCATGATCCCAGCGTCCTGGGATCAAGTTCCGCATTGGGGTCCCTGCTCAGGGAGGAGTTAATTTCTCCCTCTCCCTCTGCCCCTCTCCCCCACACCTGCTCATGCTCTCTCTCTCTCTCTAACAAATAAATAAAATCTTTAAAAAGAAAAACATGCTCACTGGACTGGAAAGAAGAGAGAATGAACTCATGGGAACTTCAACAAAGAGACAGAAAATCTTTTTTTAAAAAACAATCAGACTTGGGGGCGCCTGGGTGGCTCAGTCATTAAGCATCTGCCTTTGGTTCAGGTCATGATCCCAGGGTCCTGGGATCGAGCCCTGCATCGGGCTCCCTGCTCCGTGGGAAGCCTGCTTCTCCCTTTCCCACTCCCCCTGCTTGTGTTCCCTCTCTCACTGTGTCTCTCTGTCAAATAAATTAATAAAATATTAAAAAATAAAAAATAAAAAAACAATCAGACTTGAAGAATAGAATAAATGAAATGAAAATACACTAGAGAGAATCAACAACAGATTAGAGAAAGCAGAAGATGAATTAATGATTGGGAAGACAGGGTAATAGAAAGTGCCCAAGCTGAACAGCAAAAAAGTTAAAAAAAAAATTTTTTAAATGAGGATATGTTAAAGGATCTCTGGTACAACATCAAGCATACTAATACTCTCATTATAGAGATCCCAAAAGTAAAAGAGAAATGAGCAGAAAACTTATTTGGAGAAATAATGGCTGCAAACTTCACTAACCTGGGGAAAGAAACAGACATCCAGGTCCAGGAAGCACAGACAGCCACAAAGAAAATAAACCATAGGAAGCACACACCACAACACATAATAATTAAAATGGCAAAGATTAAGGTAAAGAGAGAATCTTAAAAGTACCAAGAGAAAAACAACAAGTTATATATAAGAAAACCCTATAATAATGCTATTCAGCTGATTTTTCAGCAGAAACCTTGCAGGCCAAAAGGTAGTAGCATGACATATTCAAAATGCTGATAGGAGAAAACTACAAACAATAATACTCTCCCTGATGCTATCATTCAGAATTCAAGGAGACAAAGAGTTTCTCAAACAAAAGTTAAAAGAATTTATCACCACTAAACTGACTTTACAAGATATGTTAAAGGGACTTCTTTAAGTAAAAAAGACAAGACAATAATTAGAAGAAAATTATAAAAGCGAAAATTTCATGAGTAAAAGAAACGAAACAAACAAGCAGGGGGAGAAAAAGGGGGGCACAAACCAAGAAACAGACTCTCAACTGCAGAGAACAAACTGATGGTTACCAGAGGGAAGGTGGGTTGGGGGAATGGGTGAAATAGGTGATGGGATTAAGGAGCGCACTTGTTGTGATGAGCACCAGGTGTTGCATGGAAGTGTAGAATCACTATAAATTGTATACTGAAACTAATATTACACAGTATGTTAACTAACTGGAATTTAAATAAAAACTTAAAAAAAAAGAATGAAATCATGCCATTTGCAACAACATGGATGGGTGGATCTAGAAGTTGTAATGCTGAGTGAAATAAATCAGTCAGAAAAAAAAAAAACATATGATTTCACTCAAACGTGGAATTTAAGAAACAAAACAAATGAAGGGGAAGAAAAGAAGCAAACCAAAAACCAGACTTCTAACTATAAAGAACAAACTGATGGTTACCAAAGGGGAGGTGGTGGGGAGGAAGAGGCCATGGGTGAAACCAGTGAAGGGGATTGAGTACACTTATCTTGATGAGCACTGAGTGATATATAGAATTATTGAATCACTATATTATACCCCTGAAATGAATATAACACTGTATGTTAACTATACTGGAAATAAAATTTTCAAAAAGACCTATATGAAAAGATAAAAATATTTTAGATTCCTATATTCCTTCCTCAATCCTTATGTTGAGTGGTAAAGTAGTTCTAAAATAGTCTCCCTAGCTTTCCAGAAAAATAAAGACAAATCTAGACCTGTGGCACTAGTAGACCTAGCCCATTTTGAACTGTAATCAAGTGTAATAAATGTTCCTCAATCATATCTGGCCCACACCTGCCTCATGTCTCCACTGCCCCAAAAGCAAACAGAAAAGCTACAGGTGAGAGATGGACAGTCATAGCTGGGAGTTCCCTCTTGTCTTCCTGCTAGGGTGGGAGCAGGCAATGAGTTTCCTTGAGGAGGGGCCTCCTGCCTAAAAAGTCTTGCACCCAGAACACTGGACAAAGAATCTGGCCAAAAACAAAAGAAAATGATTTCTTGTAATTAAAGGAATGTAAAGAATAATTTTGAAAGTAATTTAACACCTAATAGATTTAGGATATAGCCCCTAGGATGCCAGAGAAAGGAAGTGACACTGAAAGAAAAGTCTGGTCTACAAATAAATTCTAAACTGGCCCACATTCAGCCCTATGAAGACATAAACTTTTCTTTATCTTGAACTCAATATATAATCCCCAATTCAAATAGAAAAATAATAATACTTTAAACAATAAAATAAACTGGAAACCAAACAAAAAACTCAAGAGTTACTCCAAAAAAATAGGAAAGGATTCTAAGAAAAGGAAGATGAGATTTAATTTTTTATGGTAGTTGGTTTCACTCATAGAAGTTAAAGAAGTGAGAAAATAATTAAGCATCTCCATTAGACCCTGATGCCTAAAAGGTCCTCCTTTGACCATCAAAGCTTTACTAGCATAACAATATATTTCTTTACCCAAGAGTTAATATTACTTATATATTCACAATATTATAAAATACTATTTATTAATTCAATTTTTAAGTTAACCTGTAGACAAAGTATAAAAGTTTTTATAGAATAAATTATAAATTTTATGAATCTTGACAATGGATATAAGAAGTGTTCAACTATTCTAATTTCTTATTTTTCATAGCAAGTAATCAATGGGCATTGCCTAAGGTAAGTCAATATAATATAAAAAGATATGAATAAAAATATAAATATTATTAAGATGATAAGATCATGTGATACTATGTATTATGTATATATTATATATGCATAACTATGAAGTACATAGGCATATAATGTGTAATGATATATAATTATTATATATTTCAATAACATATGTAGTATATTGTTTGGTAACATATTTTAATAATATACCTTTTATAATATTATATACCATATACATGTATGCTATATATTTCATACTATATATAAATATATATTATATATATATTAAAAGTAGTAAGAATATATTTTAATAATAATGTCAATGTTGTTAAAATAATAAAAATATAAGAATATATACATGACAAACAGAGAGAATGGACTAAATATATCATAGATAATATTAACCAACATTGCCTAAAGTTTATAAATCAAAACAGAGGGAAGAGCATATTTACTTTAAATAATAAATTTAGCTACAAGAAGAGTTTAAACAAGACATTCTAAAGTCTTCAATAGGACTCCCTGAAGAAGATAAGGAAGAATTACTATCAATTTTTGCTTTTTATACTTATAATTAAAATAATTTTGCCATGTAAATGCATAAATTTTGTAACAAAAATTATAAGAGTATCAGAAATAAAAATATGTGCTGCAAAATCCCATTTTTGCAAAAATATATAGAGAGGGAGCCACAGTAACAGATAAAGACACAATGTAGAAGATACATATTAATCAAAATGTTAATAGTGGTTATCACTTCCTGAGAGGGGAGATGCCATAAATTTACATAAATTTCCTTATATGTTCCTATTTAACTTTTAAAAGGGACAGAACATAAATTATTTTGTAATTAAAAAAGTTTTTAGTACTTAAATTTGTTTTTTAAAAAAATAAATAAGATGGGAAAATTGCTCAACCAATTACTTTACCTTTCAATGATGCATCTAATTGCATCAATAATTTATTTCTAATATATATAAAATATTTATAAATATTATAAATTTTTAAAACAGACATAAAAGTTTCTTTTTTTTTTTTTAAAGATTTTATTTATTTATTTGAGAGAGCGAGAATGAGAGAGAGAGAGAGCATATGAGAGGGAGGAGGGTCAGAGGGAGAAGCAGACTCCCTGCTGAGCAGGAAGCCCGATGCGGGACTCGATCCCGGGACTCCAGGATCATGACCTGAGCCGAAGGCAGTCGCTTAACCAACTGAGCCACCCAGGCACCCAAAAGTTTCTTTTAAATACTCTTTTAGAGGTTTGAAACATTTTAGCTACCCTACAACCCAGCAATTGCACTACTAGGTCTATACCCCAAAGATACAAATGTAGTGACCCGAAGGGGCACCTGCACCCCAATGTTTATAGCAGCAATGTCCACAATAGCCAAACTATGGAAAGAGCCCAGATGTCCGTCGACAGATGAATGGATAAAGAAGATATGGTATGTATATACAATAGAATACAACTCAGCCATCAAAAAGAATGAAATCTTGCCATTTGCAATGATGTAGATGGAACTAGAGGGTATTATGCTAAGTGAAATAAGTCAATCAGAGAAAGACAATTATCATATGATCTCACTCATATGTGGAATTTAAGAAACAAAACACAGGATCATAGGGGAAGAGAGGGAAAAATTAAACAAGATGAAACCAGAGAGGGAGACAAACCATAAGAGACTCTTAATCATAGGAAACAAACTGAGGGTGCTGGATGGGAGTGGGGTGGGAAGATGGGGTAAGTGGGTGATGGACATTAAGGAGGACACGTGATGTAATGAGCACTGGGTGTTATATAGGACCAATGAACCACTGACCTCTACCTCTGAAACTAATAATACACTATATGTTAATTAACTGAATTTAAATAAAAAAATAAAATCAGGAAGATGACCAAAAAAAGGAGAAAAAAAAGAAATAGTTAACTAACTGGATAAGGCAATGAGAAAGAGAAAGGAGTATTCTAGGCAATAGGGACACCACAGGCAAAGATTGTGAAGGAAAAAAAGAACTGATAAAGTACCAAGACCCCAGGAACAAAAAGAAAAAATCAGGTTGTCTCAATCTTCTTTCTCTGTATGGTATGTCTCCAGACATATGTAATGTGAACTTGGCCAGTCTTATATCAACACAGGGAATATGAGAGGGCCTTGCATAGTGACTGAATATAAGCATTTGAGAAAAATATGCTTCCTTATCCCTATTTCCACTGTTTCTTCCCTAAAGTCTTCATTACCTTTTTTCCTAGATCATGATAAACATCTTCATAAGGATATGAGACTGCCCCTAGTTTTGCCCAGTCCCATCTGTCCAACATAGAGGTGCTACCTTGTTCCTCCCAAAGTATGCCTTAGATCAATCATATCACTCTGCTGTTAAAGACTCTTCCGTGGTTCCTGATTGCCCACAGAAGAAAAGACATTCTCTGATCTAAACCGTACTTATAAAACTGTATTTTCCTCTGCTCCTTTCCAAGTAATCAAATGACATAAGTGAGCATGCTTTATAAACTATGAAGGCTTATTTCAGAGGTGCAGGTGGAATTTATACATATTAATGGCCTGTATAAACCAGGTGCCACTCCATGAGGCCCTGCATAGTTAATGGTAGGAAACTAGTAAGAGAGAATTATTTCTCATTCAAAACCAGAAAACTCAAGAGATTTGGCAAAATATTCAAAGTTACATAGCTAACAAGCCAAAGAGCTGGAATTCACTGACATTAAGATACACACTGCGATATCTCAAAGTGAAAGCTGTTTCTGCAAGTGTTGGCCTTGAGAGGAAGCCTAATGTGGGAAAGAGAGCACTGGACTTGGCAGCTGAGAGGGTTTGGGTCTCTTGTGTGAACTTGGGCAATGTACTTGTTCTCAAAGCTTCTTTGTGACATAGGGATAGAATATCTCACATGGTTGTAGTGAAGACTAAATGGTATGATGACACACAGTGTCACACATAACAATGTATTTAGTATTTGTATTTGTATTATGCTTTTTTAAGAGCAGTCATTAACTTCCTAGTTATGAACTATAAAGTAATGAAAATAATTTTCAATAAATCTGCAATGTTATCACCCAACTTGCGAAGAGGATTTTATGGTTTTCAAATTTTATATACGTATGTCATCATCCTGTTTTATTTTCAAATAAATGAATATGAAAAAAATCAGTCTTATGAAAAAAATGGTTTATATTTTACTTTGGTTGGGTTTAAGGAAAGTCTCATTTAGCTGAAGGAATACATCTTCATGAAGTTCAACTTCATTGGCTGTTCTCAATACATGTTAATAGTCCTATTTGGTGGACATATGCTGGAACTATCTCCTCAGAATGCAATGTGCTAATTCATACATGTAAAAATGAGGTGACCAGTAAGTATCAGGTAGGCCCTCATTAAATGCAAAGGAGAACTTAAGACTTGAATATGTCATGAGCTTTAATATATGAGATACATTTTGAACTAAAAAGAAAAGCCTGTTGTTACTTCTATGATTTTCTTTTGAACAATATAAAGGGTTTAGGTTTTCTCTTTAACGCTGTTTGTTCCTAAGTATTTCGCTGTCCTCAGACAGGCCCCATGAAACCAACTGCAAATTGACTATTCCAAATCAATATACAGAAGTGTATTAAAATGTAATAAAAATAACCTGCTTTACACACACACAAAAATGAATAGGGTGGGAAAATTGCTCAACCAATTACTTTATCATTCAATGATGCATCTAATTGTACCAATAATTTATATGTATATATAAAATATTTATAAATATTATTAATTTTTTAAATAGACAAAAGTTTCTTTTTTATACTCTTTTGGAGGCGTGAAACATTTTAAAGAATTTTTATCATACTTTTTGTTTAATCACTGTTTTAATTTTGAAGCTATTTTATTGGTAAGACTATTTCTCCAATTTTATGTCTACAAGTGAAAATCTATTTGGGTTATAAAACTTTTTTACAGATAATTTTTCATGATGTGCTATTCTATATATTAAGGAATGCATGTGTATTTATGATATTTTTATTCTACTTCCACTTCCAAAATAACTGCAACAGATGTTTGTTCTACAAAATACTCTTCCTTCTATACACTTCAAATTTTTAACAGTAGAAAGTGTAATCTCTAAATGCAAATATAAATGTAAACTGTATAAAATTTTTGTTATAACACTGAATGATTTTTGAATGTATAAATCTTGTTAAATAATAAGATTAAATAATTACATACCAAAGCAATTCCAGCAGAATAATGGGTAACACACATCTTTCCAGGAACTGTGGCTCCCACATAATCTGGATGATCGCTATAGCTAAATAAATAAGTATATATTTATAATTAATTTTGACAAACATTTCAAAGATGAGAATTCTTGCGAATAATTTGTCTATGGTCCACAAAATCCTAGACTGAAGCAAATTGAGGTACAATCTCTCCATACATCCTTATTGTTTCAAATTAGGAAGACATTCTTAATTAAATGAGATTAAGCATGCTATATTTCTTTTTTTATTTTATTTTATTTATTTATTTGTCAGAGAGAGAGAGGGAGACAGAGAGACAGAGCTCCAGCAGCGGGCGGAATGGCAGGCAGAGAGAGAAGCAGCCTCCCTGCTGAGCAAGGGACTCAATCCCAGAACCCTGGGATCATGACCTGAGCCAAAGGCAGATGCTTAACTGACTGAGCCACCTAGGCATCCCAAAGCATACTACATTTCTAAAATATATCCAATGGACCCAAGTTTTTTATGGCATTACTGTTATCATATTTAGTTAGGATTACTAAAGCCTTTGATCAAAAACATTTTGATCAAAAGCATTTTGTTGAGTGACAGTGAAAAACAGTTTTAATATATGGATTAAAAATTTTCATTCTGATGTAGAAAAGCTTACCAATTTCTCATAGAAATGACTTCATTTTTCTATAACTTAACTTTATTATTTCTTCATTGAGTAAGGGCCCATATAAATTGTCATATAATAATAGCACTATTCCCAGAGATTTTTCATAAAAATTATTCCATTTAATTCTCAAATCAAGCCAATGAAATAGATATTATTATCCCCATTGAACAAATCATACATCATCAGATGGAAAGTATAAGTAACTTTCTCAAGGTAACACAATTAATAAATGCTAGTGAAGGATATGAATTTAGGCAATCTGAATCCAGAGCCATACTCTCAACCATAAGCTATAGACACTCCAAACATGTTCTGCCATCTTTAGAGCCCCCATCAAAACAAACATTCCAAAATGTATATAAAGAAACTTGTTTCAATTATCAATTGAAGCATCTCCTCAGTTTCAGCTACTTCACTTCACATTGCACTGTCTCCCTACTTCTGCCTTTATTCTGTCTCTTTGATACTTTTTATACCTAACCCTTCCAGCACTGGTTAACAAGTATTCACGATTAACATGAAACTTTGGCTTTCTTCCCCCAATGTTTTAAGTACTGTTTACACTCGTTCTTAATCCAAGATAGTGCTACCAATAGATTGTGAAAATGCAAGGATGTTTGCTCTCACCACTGGTATTCAGCATCATACTAGGGGTCCTAGCCTGTTAAATAAGGCAAAAATAAAATATAATGAAATAAAAGGTATATGGATTGGAAAGGAAGGAATACAGTTTTCTCTCTTTATGGATAATGTGACTGTCTACCTAGGAAATCGCACAGTATATGAAAAGCTATTAGCACTAAGTATGTTCAGAAGGTTTGCATGTTTCAAAGTCGACGTACAAAAGTCAATCTGATTCTTATATACTAGCAATAAAATATTTGAAACTAAAGTAAAATGAAACATTTACAATAGCGTTAATGTTATTTAAGGGTACAAACATGCAATGAGTAGTCAATAAGACCTAGAGATCTAATACAAGTATAGTAGATATAGATAACAATGTTGTATTATAATCTTTAAATCTGCTAAGAGCCTAGAATTTTATTATTCCAAGCACTAAAAATAAATGATAATTACATGATAGATGTGCTTATTACCACTACAATGGCAATCATATAATATATAAATGTATTTATTAACATGTTGTATACCTTAAATTTACAATGTTATGTAACATTCAAATACATTTGAATAAAAAATTTAAAGATAAATAAGTAAATTAAATGTTTTTCCATTTTGTGTTCAAAAAAGAAGAAAAAATAGCACTAAAGACATGATATTATACTAGGATATAAGGCTAACATAAATGTGAGAAAGATCTGCATCCTGATAGGACACTGATATATCTGTATACTGGTAGAACTGTATACTGCAGAACACTGATGAAAGAAATTTAAAAAGATCTAAGTAAATGGAAGAAAATACCAAGTTCGTTGACTGGAAGACTTACTATTACTGAGCTGCCAGTTCTCCCCATGCTACTGTATAGATTCAATGCAGTTCCAATCAACATTCCAGCAAGATATTTTATGGCAACTGAGAAGTTGAATCTAACACTTATGTAGAAAGGCAAAAACTTAGAATAACCAAAACAATTTTCAAAAAGAAGAAAATATTTGGAGAACTTATACTACTTGATTTAAATAGTTTTTATAAAACTATAGTAATCAAGGCAGTGTGTTATTCACAAAAGAATAGACCAAAAATAGACTCTTACATATAAAGTCAAATTATTTGTTACAAAAGTACAAAAGCAATTAAATGGAGAAACTATAGTGTTTTCAAGAATTAATGCTGAGTAATTATTTATTCATATGCAAAAAATTGTCTCCTCCGTACCTCATAGCATATACAATAATTAACTCTAAATAAGAAAAACTTAAAACTATAAGGCTTCTAGAAAAAAATATAGTAGAGAAATCTGTAAATTTGGGTGAGGCAAAGATATTTTTTGGTACAACATCAAAAACATGATTCATAAAATAAAAAATTGATAAGTTAATAATGAATTCATCAAAATCTGATTTTTAAAATATACTGTTAAGAAAATGAAAAGACAACCCACAGCCAGAAAATATTCTGAAATCATATATATTATAAAGGACATGTACCTGAATGCTTAAAGAACACTTAACAGGAAGAGCTGGTCCAAGATGGCAACATAGGAAGATCTTGATCTTACCTCCTCCATAGACATACCAAATCTATACCTATTTATAGAGCAATTCCTCCTGAAAAAGAACTTAGGGCTAACTGAACAGCTTCTGTACAACAAAAGATAGAAAGGCAAAAGGGACTGGCAAGATGGAAGGAGACACAGTAATGAAGAGAACCCCCACATCCAACACTGCAAATGGCAGCGAGGAGGGATAGTACTGAGAGACCAGGAGCAGATTCATCTGCCCTGGGGCACAGAAAAAAACAAACCAACGAACCTGTGGTTAAAAGAGCAACTAGTACCTAAAAGAGCCAGCTCTAGAAATCTACCAAATGTCAGGGGAGTTGCTGGAACTCTCTGTGGGTAAAGGGGCTAGCGAGTGCAATGGTTTACACTCTGCCTACAACTTGATCGTGTAGATGGGAGCAGGGTCTGGGAGCCATAGCCAACCTGCAAGCACCAGGCCCCTAGTCCACACCACCCCTAGATGCCCTGAGACACAGAAAAAAAGCCAGGGTTTAAAAGACCAA
The DNA here is from genome assembly GCF_964656455.1 of Halichoerus grypus. Lineage (NCBI taxonomy): Eukaryota > Metazoa > Chordata > Mammalia > Carnivora > Phocidae > Halichoerus > Halichoerus grypus. The sequence goes on from NC_135714.1 coordinate 172,996,626, forward strand.
CTAGTATATAAAAGATCCAGCCCCAGAACTCAGCCAAACTGTGGGGGTGGGGGGGTAGGAGGGAGCTGCTAAAACTCCCTCCAGGACAAGGGAGCTGGCAAGTGCAACAGTTTATTTTCCTCTTCCACTTTGATAATGTGAATGGAAGCAAGGTACAGATGTCCTGGCTGGTTTACCACCTCAGTGAGCCCTGTGCGCCTGATTCTACCAGCCCCAGCTGTTCCACTGGGATGCCCCTGGTCAGTGCTCACTGCAGCTCTAGCCATCATGCCAAGGTGACACACGTACAAAGTCACCTCAGAACAATCCAGGCCCATACCACTGCAGTTTCCAACAGCTTGCTAGGGCACCCCAATGCAGAACACTCCAGGACCTCCGACTGACACCTGCTTTGGCTCCAGTCACCCCAACAGGGTGCCCAAGAAACCTCTAGCCCATTCCCACCTTGGTTCCAGCTGCTCCACCAGGGCACCCCTGCTCTGAGCATCCCAGGATAACCCAGATTGCATCCACTTTAGCTTCCGCTGTCCTGCCAGGGCACCCTTTGCTTGGAGAGCCCAAGGACCACACCAACCCATGCCCACTTCAGCTTTACCTGTCCTGCAGGGTGCCTGTTGCTTGAAGAGCCCCAGGAGCACCCAGCCCATGCCATTTCAGCTACAGCTGTCCTGCCAGGGTGCCCTCTGCACAGAACACCCCAGGACCCTCTGGTCTGCACCCCATCTTGGCTCCAGCAGTCCAGCCTGGGCATCCTCTGAGCAGAGAGTCCCAGAACACCATGGCTTGCATCCACTTTAGCTTCAGCTATCCTGTCAGGACACCCTTTGTGTAGAAAGCCCAGGGACCACCCTAGACTGTGCCCACATCAATTTTAGCTGTCCTGCTAGGAGGCCCTCAGAATATAGAATATAGAGGCCCAGAATACCCTGGCCTGCACCCACTTCAAATTCAGCTATCATGTCAAAGTGCCCACTGTGCAGAGAACCATGGAACCCATCAGCTTGCAATCACTTCAGATTCAGCTGTCATATCAGGATAGCCTCTGTGCGTAGAGCCTCAGACCACCCTGGCTTCACCACCAGACCACCACCACACCCACTTGAGCCCTGGCCATCCCACCAGAGCAGCCCGAGCACGGAGTGCACCGTGGCCCCCAGCCCACTTCATCTACAGCTCCAGCCAGCCAGCAAAAGTCAACAAGGGAAGTCTATACAAGGGATGAATATAAACAAGACCATTCCTTCAAGTTTAGGAAAGGTAGCTTTTCTAATTCATAGAAACAAACAGAAATTCAAGAAAAATGGGGATACAGAGGAATTGCTCCAAAAGAAAGAAAAAGACATCAGAAAAATAACTAATGAAAGAGAGATAAGCAATATGCCTCATAAAGAATTTAAAGTAATGATCATAAAGATGCTCACTGGGCCGGTCAGAAAAAGTGGAAAAACTCAGTGAGACCTTCAATAAAAAGATAGAATATATTTTTTAAAAACCAATCTGACTTGAAGAATACAATAACTAAAAAATATGCTAGAGAGACTCAACAGTAGATTAGTAGCTGCAGAAGAATGGATCAGCAATCTGGAAGACAGGGTCATGGAAAGTACCCAAGCTGAACAGCAAAAAGAAAAAGGCATTTTTAAAAAGTGAAAATACTTTAAGGGACCCACTGGACAACATCAAGCAAACAAATATTCCCTTCATCATTAGGGCCCAAAAAGAAAAATAGAGAAAGGAGCAGAAAACTTATTTGAAATAATAGGTAGGGGCACCTGGGTGGTTCAGTCAGTTAAGTGTCTGCCTTTGGCTTAGGTCATGATCTCAGGGTTCTGGGATCAAGCCCTACATTGGGCTCTCTGCTCAGTGGAGTGTCTGCTTCTCCCTCTATGCTCTCCCTCTCTCTCTCTCTCTCAAATAAATAAATAAAATCTTAAAAAAAAAATAATACATAAAAACTTCCTTAACTTCAGGAAGGCAGTAGACAGCCAGGTTCAGGAAGTGCAGAGTTGCAAACAAGATGAACCCAAGAAGGTCCACACCACAACAATAACAATTAAAATGTCAAAAGTTAAAGACAGAGAATGTTAAAAGCAGTAAGAAAGAAGCAACTACTTATATACAAGGAAAACCCCATAAGACCATCAGCTGGACTTTTCAGCAGAAACTGCAGGCCAGAAGAGAGTGGCATGATATGTTCAAAGTGCTGAAAGGAAAAAACCTACAACCAAGAATACTCTACCTGGCAAGGTTATCATCTGGAATTGAAAGAGAGATAAAGAGTTTACCATTTGAACAAAAGTTAAAGGATTTTATCACCACCAAACCCTTACAGTAAAAATGTTAAAAGGATTTTTTTTAATGGAAAAAAAGCCATAATTAGAAGCAAATTATGAGGGGCACCTGAGTGGCTCAGTCATTAAGCGTCTGCCTTCAGCTCAGGTCATGATCCCAGGGTCTTGGGATCGAGCCCCGCATCGGGCTCCCTGCTCAGCGGGAAGCCTGCTTCTCCCTCTCCCACTCCCCCTGCTTGTGTTCCCTCTCTTGTTGTCTCTCTCTCTGTCAAATAAATAAATAAAATCTTTAAAAAAAAAGAAGCAAATTATGATATGAATTAAGATATAAAGTATGACAACATATATATATATAAAATGTGAAGGAGGGAGTAAAAAACAAAAATACCATAAACTTTAAATTAGATTCATATACACTTAGGATGTTATATGTGAACATCATAGTAACCACAGACCAAAACCTATAATAGATACGCATAAAATAAAGAAAGCCAAACATAACACTACATAAACTCATCAATCACAAGGAAAGAGATCAAGAGAGGAAGAAGACAACAGAGAACAACAAAAACAACCAGAAAACAATTAAAATCGCAAAAGTATATACCTATCAATAATTACTTTAAATGTAAATGGTCCAAATGCTCCAATCAAGACACAGGGTGGCAAAATGGGTAACAAGAACCATCTTTTGCTGCTTATTAGACTCTTACTTTAGGTCTAAAGACACATACTGAAAGTGAATGGATGAAAAAAGATATTCCATGCAAATGAAAGTGGGGGGGGGGGAGCCAGGGTAGCAATTCTTATATTGGACAAAATAGGCTTTAAAACAAAGACTGTAAAAAGAGACAAAGAAAGGCATTACATAATGATAAAGGGAATTAGTCCAACAAGAGAATACTACAAATATCTATGCACCAAACATTGAAATATCTAAGTATATAAAGAAAAGATTAACCAATAGAAAGGGAGAAATTAACAGTAATGCAAAAATAGTAGGGGACTTTAATACCCCATTTACATCTATTAATAGATCACCCACATATAAAACCAATAAGGAAATAGTATCTTTGAACAACACATTAAACCTGATGGACTTAACAGAAATATATATATACAGTACATTCCATACAAAAACAGCAGAATATACATCCTTTCAAGTACACATGGAACATGCTCCAGGATAGGTCATGGTAGGTCATAAAATAAGGTCTCAACAAATTTAAGAAGACTGAAAATATATCATTCATCTTTTCTGACCACAACAATATGAAACTACAAATCACAAATGTTGGAGAGGTTGTGGAGAAAGGGAAACCCTCTTCCACTGTTGGGGGGAATACAAGTTGGTACAGCCACTTTGGAAAACAGTGGGGAGGTGCCTCAAAAATTTAAAAATAGAGCTACCCTATGACCCAGCAATTGCACTACTGGGTATTTACCCCAAAGACACAGATGTAGTGAAAAGAAGGGCCATATGCACCCCAATGTTCATAGCAGCAATGTCTGCAATAGCCAAACTGTGGAAAGAGCCGAGATGCCCTTCAAGAGATGAATGGATAAAGAAGATATGGTCCATATATACAATGGAATATTACTCAGCCATCAGAAAGGATGAATACCCAACTTTTACATCAACATGGATGGGACTGGAGGAGATTATGCTAAGTGAAAGATGTCAAGCAGAGAAAGTCAATTATCATATGGTTTCACTTACTTGTGGCACATAAGGAATAGCATGGAGGACATTAGGAGAAGGAAGGGAAAAATGAAGGGGGGTTATCAGAGGGAGAGATGAACCAGGAGAGACTATGGACTCTGAGAAACAAACTGAGGGTTCTAGAGGGGAAGGGGGTGGGGGGATGGGTTAGCCCAGTGATGGGTATTAAGAAGGGCATGTACTGCATGGAGCACTAGGTGTTATACGAAAACAATGGATCATGGATCAGCACATCAAAAACTAATGATGTATTGTATGGTGACTAACATAACATAATAAAATTTAAAAGAGTTAAAAAAAATCAATTACAAGAAAAAAAAACTATAAAAACCAAACATGTGGAGACTAAATAACATGAGTCTAAACAACCAATAGGTCAACAAAGAAATCAAAGAGGAAATTTAAAAAAATGCATGGAGACAGATGAAAATGAAAACACAATTGTCCAAAATCCATGGCACTCAGAGAAGGTAATTCTAAGAGGAAAATTGATGGCAATACAGACCCACCTCAAAACAACAATAACAATAAAAACAACAACAACAAGAAAAATCTGTCTAACCTTACACCTAAAGGAACTAGAAAAAGAACAAGCTCACAAGAAATGGGCAGAAGACATAAACAGACATTTTTCCAAAGAAGACATCCAAATGGCCAACAGACACATGAAAAAGTGCTCAACATCACTCAACATTAGGGAAATCCAAATCAAAACCTCAGTGAGATACCACCTCACACCAGTCAGAATGGCTAAAATTAACAAGTCAGGAAATGACAGATGTTGGCGGGGATGTGGAGAAAGGGGAACCCTCCTACACTGTTGGTGGGAATGCAAGCTGGTGCAGCCACTCTGGCAAACAGTATGGAGGTTCCTCAAAAAGTTGAAAATAGAGCTACCATACGACCCAGCAATTGCACTACTGGGTATTTACCCCAAAGATACAAATGTAGGGATCCGAAGGGGTACGTGCACCCTGATGTTTATAGCAGCAATGTCCACAATAGCCAAACTATGGAAAGAGCCAAGATGTCCATCGACAGATGAATGGATAAAGATGTAGCATATACATACAATGGAATATTATGCAGCCATCAAAAGGAATGAAATCTTGCCATTTGCAATGACGTGGATGGAACTGGAGGATATTATGCTGAGCGAAATAAGTCAATCAGAGAAAAACATGTATCATATGATCTCACTGATACGAGAAATTCTTAATCTCAGGAAACAAACTGAGGGTTGCTGGAGTGGTGGGAGGTGGGAGGGATGGGGTGGCTAGGTGATAGACATTGGGGAGGGTATGTGCTATGGTGAGCGCTGTGAATTGTGTAAGACTGTTGAATCACAGACCTCTACCTCTGAAACAAATAATACATTATATGTTAAAAAAAGAAGATAGTAGGAAGGGAAAAATGAAGGGGGGGAAATTGGAGGGGGAGACGAACCATGAGAGACTATGGACTCTGAGACAAACAAACTGAGGGTTCTAGAGGGGAGGGGTGTGGGGCGATGGGTTAGCCTGGTATTAAAGAGGGCACGTATTGAATGGAGCACTGGTTGTTATGTGCAAACAATGAATCATGGAACACTACATCAAAAACTAATGATGTAATGTATGGTGATTAACATAACATAAAAAAATTTAAAAAAATAAATAGAATACAGAAAATAAATTTAAAAAATCTATTTAACAACAACAAAAAAAGAAGCTCAAAGTTAGTAGAAGGGAGGAAACAATAAAGATCAGAGCAGAAGTAAATAAGACTTAAAAAATCAATAGAAAAGATCAAGTAAACCAAGAGCTAGTTCTTTGTAAAGATAAACAAAATTAATGAACTTTTAGCCTGTCTCAAGGTACTTTTTGCCTTCTCTTTTGATTTTTTTGACCCATTGGTTTTTCAGTAGCCTAACGCTTAAACTCTATATATTTGTGAATTTCCCAGTTTTCTTCTTGTATTGATTTCTAGTTTCCTAAAATTATGATCAGAAAAGATGCCAGATATGCTTTAAATCTTCTTAAATTTATTAAGACTTATTTTGTGGGAGGAGTCCAAGATGGCAGAGGAGTAGGAGACCTTAGTTTTGTCTGGTCCCAAGAATTCAGCTAGATAGCTATCAAACCATTCTGAACATCTGCGAACGCAACCAGAGATCTAAGAAAAGAATAGCTGCAATTCTACAAATAGAAAAGCAACCAATTTCTGCAACATAGGAGGTGCAGAGAAGTGAATCCAAGGCAATATATGGGAAGATAAACCACAGTGGGAGGGAGCCTCCATAAGCTGACCAGAAAGTGATATAGCAGGAGAGGACAAAATCGGAACTTTTAGAAGTCTGCTCTGGTGAGGGACGTCCCGCCTGAAAGGCACTCAGTTGGCTAAGTGGGGGCAGAACCCTAGGTAGGTAAGTGTGGTCTGAGGATCCCCAGGGTCACAGGAAGACTGAGGGTGCCTGAGTGTGGCAGAGTTTTTTTGTTTTGTTTTGTGTTTTCAAAAAGAAAAGAGAAAGGACCCAAATAAAATAAAATCATGAATGAAACAGGTGAGATCACAACAAACACTGAAGAAATACAAACATTTATAAGAACATATTATGAGCAATAATATGTCAACAAATTAGGCAATCTGGAAGAAATGGATGCATTCCTAGAGATGTATAAACTACCAAAGCTGAAACAGGAAGAAATAGAAAACATAAGCAGACCCATAACCAGCAAGGAAATTGAAGCAGTAATCAAAAATCTCCCAACAAACAAGAGCCCAAGGCCAGATGACTTCCCAAGGGAATTCTACCAAATATTTGAAGAAGAATTAATGCCTATTCTTCTGAAGCTGTTTCAAAAAATAAAAATGGAAGGAAAACTTCCAAACCCTATGAGGCCAGCATTACCTTGATCTCAAAACCAGACAAAGACCATAAATACCATATGATTTCATTCATATGTGGAATTTTAGAAACAAAACAAACAAGCAAAGAGAAGAAGAGAGAGAGGCAAACCAAGAAACAGACTCTTAACTGTAAAGAACAAACTGATGGTTACAAGAGGGGAGGTGAGTGGGGGATGGGTGAAATAGGTGATGGGGATCAAGGAGCACACTTGTGTGTATGGAAGTGCTGAATCACTATTTGTTACACCTGCAACTAATATTACACTGCATGTCAACTAACAAATTTTAATAAAAACTTAAATAAAAAGAGCCAGTCTGAGCCAATGTGAGCTTGTAGTTCGGTGGTGTCAGCAATCAGACCACATACTTGCCCTCAGCCCATTTCTGGAGCTGCAGTCACACCAAACTGCAGGGCACTGTCTTTGCATTGTCTTGAGAGGCTTTCATTGGTACGTAGGGCCTGCAGTCAAATCAGATGCCTGCCCCTAGTCTATCTGTTGGGATGCGGGTGCTCTCCCTGCCTTGTGCCCTGAGAGGCTTTTGTTGGTGGGCAGGGCCAGCAATCAGAGCAGATGCCTGCTCCTAGTCTGTCTGCCAGGGCTGCAGTGACCCTGAGCAACAGGGCTCTCTCACTGTGCTGACCCCTGAGAGATTTTTTGGTGGGTGGGGCCCATAGTCAAATTAGATGTGTGCCTCCAGTCCATCTGCTGGAGCTGCAGTCAAACTGTTAGTGTGTGTGGCAATATTCTTCTTTCCCTGGGGCAGGAGTCACTTTGGAGTGGCGCTGGTCCCTGCCGTGGCTGCTTGCAGGATGTGATAAAGCAAGAGCCACTTTGGAGGGACTCCTGCAGAGCGGGGGGGTTAGAGTGGGCAGATCAGCAGAATGCAGGAGCAGGGCACACAGTATTAGCAAGGTAGGTAGAGGGTGTTCACGCTGGTTCCCAGAGGTGTCAGGGTATCTAGGCTGGAGGTCGGTGGGGAAAAGAAATGGCACCCACCAATTCTTTTGTTCTTAGAGAAGTCTCCTAAAAATCCCTGGCCCTCCAGCACACATTCTGAGGTTATTAAGTAAATCTCCATGTATATCTCTGGCACTTTTCTGCTTCTATGCTTTATTTCAGTGAGGTTGTTTGTTATGCTGGCTCTTTAAGGTCAGGGACTCAGTTTCCTATTGCCCTCCAGCTCTCCCAGAGCTAAGCCCCCTAATTTTTAAGGTACCTGGAGTTAAGCCCCGTTGTAAAACTCATGAAGTTAAGCTCCACTGGTTTTTAAAGCCAAATGTTATGGGGACTCATGTTCCCATTCACGGTCCCCTACGTCTGCGGTGCCTAGTGTGTGGTCTGCTCCTCTCCCTTCTCCATGATTGTGATGTCCCTCCTGTTTGTGGTTGGTTTCACCGTTTGGTTTGTGACCCGGTCTCCCCACTCCTACCCTTTTGGATATGGCCTCCTCTATGAGTAACTGTGGAAAGTCTGTTTTGCCAGTCTTTAGGTCATTTTCTGGGTTAGTTGCACTGATGTGACTTTTCTCTAGGTGTGCCTGTGGCACAAGGTGAGTTTAGGTTCCTCCTATTCTGCCATTGTCCCAGAAGTCCCAACCAATAGCTAGGTTCTTATTGCCATTTTATTGTTTTCTGGCTGCTTTATAACTAACTGCCCTGTTCATTTCTTCTTCTCTTGCTTTCTTCCTTTTTGATTTGATGATTTTCTATAACGGTATGCTCACATTTATTTCATGTTATCTTTGGTATTTATACTATAAGTTTTACCTTTGTGGTTACCATGAGGCTTACATAAAACAAATTGTAAGTCTACTTTAAGGTGATAACTTTGAACACATTCTAATGGTCTACATTTTTACTTCCTCCACCCCCATGTTTTGCTATGATGTCACAACTTAACATCTTTTTGTGTATCCTCTAAAAAATTACAGCTGTGTTTACTACTTTGTCTTTAAACCTTCTTACTAGCTTTATAAGTGATGAACCCACCCCCTTTACAACATTAGATTAACCTGGATTTTACTATTTACCCTATAAGTCAGATTTATACTTTCATGTGTTTTCTTGTTACTAATTAGTGTCCATCTCATTTCAGCTGAAACATATTCCTTTAACATTTCTTGTAAGACTGGTCTAGTGGTGATGATATCCTTTAGCTTTTGCTTGTTGGAACACTATGTCTCCTTCAATTTTTCCAAGTACAGTATTCTTAACATTTTTTTTCTGTCAGCACTTCAAATATATCATGCAACTCCTTGCTGGCATAGAAAGTTTCTGCTGAAAAATCTGCTAACAGTGTTTTGGGGTTCCCTTATATGTAATAATTCGTGGGTTTTCTTTTTTTTTTTCCTTGCTGCACTTAAGATTCCCTCCTCTTTAACTTTTGACAATTTGATATTAATGTGTCTTGGTGTGAGTCCCTTTGGCTTTGTCTTACTTGGCACTCTCTGGAATTCCTGGATCTGAATTCCTATTTCCTTTCCCAAATTAGGGAAATTTTCAGCCATTATTTCTTCACCAAACTTTTCTACTCCTTTCTCCTATCTCCTACTGTAATGCGAATGTTGGTCTGCTTGATGTTCTCCTACAAGTCCCTTATGCTATTTTTGCTCTTCTCTTTTTGTGTTTCCTGCTCTGACGGAGTGAGCCTTGAGTTCACTGATCCTTTCTTCCACTTCATCTAGTATGGTGTTGAATCCTTCTATTGTATTTTTCCATTCAGTTATTATATCTTTAGCTTGGTGACTTCTATTTTGTATTTCTTACATTTTCTCTTTGTTGAAATTCTCACCTTTTCCATACAACCCTGAGCTCAAAGAGCATCTTTAAGACCATTTTTTTGATCACTTATATCCATTTCATTAAGATCTTTTTCTGAAGTTTTCTTAGTCTTTCATTTGCAAAATATTCCCGTTTTCCACTTTCCTTGACTTTGTGTTAGTTTCTATGCATTAGATAAATCAGTTATCTCTCAGTCTTAAAGGAGTGGCCTTGTATAGAATGTGAAGTTATCATTTAATCTTGTTGTTCCTCTGGTAATCTGTCAAACATCTGTGATGTCCAGGCAGGTTACTTTATTTTTAGAGGGTCCCACTAGTTGATGGTGTGCCAAGACCTGTCACTGCCCCAAATGGGAGGGTCTCAGTCAGCATCTAGATTCAGGCTGATTGGAAGCCAGACACTAAGGCAGAAGTCTTTAACATATGCAAATATACCTCTTTCGGGGGAACACTGGGAAACTGGCATTTTAGTCTACTTCTGTGCCGAGCCCTGGGGTGATAGCCAGTTAATAACCATTTCTTTGTTACCACTCCTTCACCCTGTGAACACAAGCCCCACTGGCCATCAAAGCCAGGCTATCAAGGGATGTATCCTCTGGGCAGCAGCCTCTTAAGTTTAGGGCACCAGACATGTGCACAAGCTCCTTTTTTAGAGACACCAAAGACCTTGGGCAGGACAGAGGAAGGGCATGAAGATGGCACCTGCTGGCCTCCCCAGTCTCTGAAGAGGATTATAGTCAGCCTCTAGATGTGTGTTTAATTCAGTGTTCACTTAACTATGTGGCCCTTAGGCCAGAGCCATGAAGATAACTAATAGGCCTCTTTCACAGAAAGACTGGGGTGCATTTCTGTTTCCTATCTCTGTACTGTGCCCTGTGGGGTGTAGCCAGTCAAGAAATATTTCTCCATTAGCTATAGTCCTATAGGCCCCACGAAAGTAATCCCTACTGACCATCAGGTGATCCCTTGGGCAGCAGCCACAAAACCTGTGGCACCAATCAAAAAAAAAAAAAAAGAAAAGAAAGAAAGAAATCCTGCCATTTGCAACGACGTGGATGAAACTAGAGGGTATTATGCTAAGTGAAATAAGTCAATCAGAGAAAGACTAGTATCACATGATCTCACTGATATGAGGAATTTGAGAAACAAGACAGAGGATCATAGGGGAAGGGAGGGAAAAATGAAACAAGACGAAACCAGAGAGGGAGACAAACCATAAGAGACTCTTAATCTCAGGAAACAAACTGAGGGTTGCTGGAGTGGAGTGGGGTGGGAGGGATGAGGTGGCTGGGTGATGGACTTTGGTGAGGGTAAGTACTATGGTCAGCGCTGTGAATTGTGTAAGACTGATGAATCACAGACCTGTACCCCTGGAACAAATAATACATTACATATTAACAGCAACAAAAGAATAAGTTCTAAAAAAAAAAACAAAACAAAACTGTGGCACCAGAAGAATGCACAAGGTCTTTCTGGAGATTCCAGCAACCTAGAGTAATGCAGAAGGAAAGCACAAAGATGGCACCTACTGATAATTCATTAGGCCCTTAGATGTGTGTTAAATTCCTCTTTCACAGGAAGACTGGGCATTTCTGTCCACTACCTGTGTTCTAGGCCCTGTGGGGTAGCCTCAGAGTCCGATGAGCCCTTAAGAACTGTTTCCCAATTCCTGATAGTCTGTGGATCTTATGATGCAAGCCCTACTGGCTTTCAAGTCTACATGTTTTGTGGGCTTGCCTCTCAGGTGCTGGTCTTAAAAGCTGGGTTGTTAGATGTGGGGTTTAAGCCATTAGTTCCTCAGAGAGAAGCTCAGAGTTATGAGTTCCCCCAAATTCTGAGTGACCATTTATGGTGAGATTGTGTCTCAGCCTCTCCTACCTCTCTCGGTATGGGATTTTTTCTTGTTCATCTGATGTGTAGCAGTGGCTTAGTTTTTTTCCCTCAGGGGAAAAAAAAAAATCTTTCCATATGTAGCTTTGTTTTTTTTTCTCAGAAAAAAAAAAATTCTTTCCAGATTCAGTGTGTCTATTTCTTGATTTGCATTCCTCTAATGATTAGTAATGACAAAGATTCCTTAATGTGCTTATTGGACACTTGTATATCTTATCTGGAGCAATGTCTATATAAGTCCTTTGCCCAGTTTTAATGAGACTGTCTTTTTGCTGTTACATTGTTGGAGTTTCTTACATATTCTGGAAATTAAATACTGACCAGATACATGATTTGAAAATATCTTCTCCTATTCCATAGGTTGCCTTTTCATTCTGTTCTTTTTTTATTCAAGCATAACTAACATACAGTCTTATATTAGTTTCAGGTGTAAAATATAATGACTCAACAATCTATACATTTCTTAGTGCACATCAAGATAACTGTATTCTTAATCCCCTTTATCTATTTCACCTAGCTACCCACCCCACTTCCCCTATGGCAGCCACCAGTTTGTATCTGTATTTAAAAGTCCATTTTTTCATCTTTTTTTCTTTGTTCATTTTTTTTTGTTTCTTAAATTCCACATATAAGTGAAATCATATGGAATTTATCCCTCTCTGACTTATTTAATTAAATATTTTAGTCTCTAGATTAATCCATGTTGTTGCAAATGGCAAGATTTCATTCTTTTTGATAGCTGAATAATATTCCATTGTGTATATATACCACTTCTTCTTTACCCATTCATCTATCAATGGACACTTGAATTGCTTCCATATCTTGGCTATTGTAAATAATGCTACAATACACATAGGGGTGCATATATCTTTTTGAATTAGTGTTTATGTTTTCTTTGGGTAAATATCAAATAGTGAAATTACTGGATCATACAGCAATTTTTTTTTTTTTTGAGAAAACTTCATACTGTTTTTCACAGCAGCTCCAACAGTTTGCATACCCACCAACAGCGCATAACGGTTCCTTTTTCTCTGCACCTTCGCCAACATTTGTTGAGAGAGTGAGTGTGTGGGTGAATGGGGTGGAGGGGCAGAGGGAGAGAATCTTAAGCAGGCTCCACACCCAGTGCAGAGCCCAATGCAGGACTCAATCTCACAACCCTGAGATCATGACCTGAGCCCAAATCAAGAGTCGGGTGCTTAACTGACCAAGTCACCTAGGCACCCCTTGTTATTCTGATAGGTGTGAGGGGATATCTAATGTGGTTTTGATTTGCATTTCCCTGATGATTAGTGATGCTGAGCATCTTTTCATGTGTCAGTTGGCCATCTGTATGTGTTCTTTAGAAAAATGTCTATTCAGGTCTTCTGTTCATTTTTAATCAGATTATTTGTTTTGTTGCTGTTGAGTTATATAAGTTCTTTATATATTTTGGATAGTAACCACTTATCAGATATATCACTTGCAAATACCTTCTCCCATTCAGTAGGTTGCCTTTTTGCTTTGCTGATGGTTTCCTTAATGGTGCAGAAGATTTTTATTTTGGTGTAGTCCCAATAGTTTGTATTTTTGTTTCCCTTGACAGAGGGCATATCTAGAAAAATGTTTCTATGGCTGATATCAAAAAAATTGCTGTCTATATTTTCTTCTAGGAGTTTTATGGCTTCATGTCTGAAATTTAGGTCTTTGATCCATCTTTATTTTTGCATATGGTGTAAAAAAAAAAAAAAAAGGTCCAGCCTCACTCTTTTACATGGAGCTGTCTGGTTTTTCCAGCACCATTTGTTGAAGGGACTGCCTTTTCCCCATTGGATATTCTTGCCTCCTTAGTCATAGATTAACTGACTATATAAGCATGGTTGCCTTTTCATTCTGTTCTTTTTGTCCTTTTTAATGTATACAGGTTTACCTATTTTTACTCTTGTTGCTCATGCTTTTGGTGTCATACCCAAGAAACCACTGCCAAATCCAATGTCATAAAGCTTTCCCCTTATTTCTTCTTCTAATAGTTTTATAGTTTTAGGTCTTAAATTTAGATCTTTGATCCATTTCAAGTTAATTTTGTATAGTGCATAAAGTCCAACTTCAGTCTTTTCCACATGGATCTCCAGTTTTCCCAACACGATTTGCTGAAGGGACTGTCTTTTCCCCATTGAAAGGTCTCGGCATCTGTGCCAAAAATCATTTGATCATATATGCAAAGGTTTATTTCTTGACTCTTTTTTATTCATTGGTTTATTTGCCCATTTTTATGCTAGTAATACTGTTTGGATTCCTGTAGCTTTGTAGTAAGTTTTGAAATCTAATTTCTTACAACTATATGGAAATTTACTATCTCCTTTCTTGGAAATTTATAATTAAAGAGAAAAACACATATTGCCTTTTCCATAAAAACTGTATTTCACAGGGCACCTGGGTGGCTCAGTCTGCCTTCAGCACAGGTCATGATCCCAGGGTTCTGGGATCGAGTCCCACATCAGGCTTCTTGCTCAGTGGAGAGTCTGCTTCTCCTTCTACCCCTCCCTCCTGCTTGTGCTCTCTCTCTCTCTCATGCACTTTCTCTCTCTCTCTCAAGTAAATAAATAAAATCTTTTAAAAAATTGTATCTCGGGCGCCTGGGTGGCTCAGTTGGTTAAGTGACTGCCTTCGGCTCAGGTCATGATCCTGGAGTCCCTGGATCGAGTCCCGCATCGGGCTCCCTGCTCGGCAGGGAGTCTGCTTCTCCCTCTGACCCTCCCCCCTCTCATGTGCTCTCTCTCTCATTCTCTCTCTCTCAAATAAATAAATAAAAAATCTTAAAAAAATAAAATAAAAAAAATTAAAAATTGTATCTCATAATCATGCATAATCCCAATTAATGAGATAAAGCTCCACTTTATAGAAGATCAGTTAATAAATGTACAAGGGATGGTACAATTTTAAAATCTTCATTGAAATGCTTTAACAAATTATTATGAAAAGAATTATTACCAAAGAGGTGAAAACCTATACTCTGAAAACTCTAAAACACCAGCGAAAGAAATGGAAAGACATTCCATGCTCAAGGAGTGGAAGAACAAATATTGTATTACCCAAAGCAATCTACACATTTAATGCAATTCCTATCAGAATACCAACAGTATTTTTCACAGACCTGGAAAAAACAATCCTAAAATTTGTATGGAAGCACAAAAGACTCCAAATAGTCAAAGCAACTTTGAAAAAGAAAAGCAAAGCTGGAAGCATCACAATTCCAGATTACAAGTTATACTACAAAGCTGTAGTAACCAAAACAGTATAGCACTGGAACAAAAATAGACACATAGATCAATGGAACACAATAGAAAACCCAGAAATGAACATATAACTATAGGGCCAATTAATCTTCAACAAAGCAGGAAAAAATATCAAATGGGAAAAGATAGTCTCTTCAACAAATGGTGTTGGAAAAACTGGACATCAACATGCAAAAGAATAAAACTGGACCACTTTCTTACACCATATACAAAAATATATTCAAAATGGATAAAAGATGTAAAGGTGAGAAATGAAACCATGAAAATCCTAGAGAAAACAGGCAGTAACCCTTTTTGACACTGGCCCATCGCAACTTCTTACTAGATGTGTCTCCTGAGGCAAAGGAAACAAAAGCAAAAATAAACTATTGGGACTTCATCAAGATAAAAAGCTTCTGCACAGCAAAGGAAATAATCAACAAAACTAAAAGGAAATCTACAGAATAAGTCTGCAAATGACCTATCTGAAAAAGTGTAACTATCCAAAATATATAAAGAACTTCTACAACTCAACACCCAAAAAATGAATAATGCACTTAAAAATGAGCAGAAGAGACAGCTGGAGGAGCAAGATGGCAGAGGACTAGGACCTAAATTTCGTCTGGTCTCAGGAATTCAGCTGCATAGGGATCAAACCATTCTGAACCCCTACAAACTCAACAGGAGATCGAAGGAAAGAATAGCAGCAACTCTCTCAACAGAAAAGCGACCACTTTCTGGAAGGTAGGACGTGTGGAGAAGTGAATACGAGGCGATATTCGGGAGGATAGATGGTGGGGGAGGAGGCCTCCGTCAGCTGCTACTGGCAAGTGATAGAGCAGCGGAGCATAAAATCGGAACTTTTAGAAGTCGGCTCCGCTGAGGGATGTCGCTCCAGTGGCTAAGCGGGGGGTGGAACCCTCGTGGGACAGTGTGGTCTCAGGACCCTCAGGGTCACAGAAAGACCAGAGGTGCCTAAGTGCGGCAGAGCTCCCAGGTATCGGAGCAGGGAAGCCGGCTGCAGAGACGGAGCCGAGGCGCGGGCTCTCAGCTCAGGGTTGCCATAAACTGTGATCTGCGGCACAGTGAGGGCACTGCTCCTCCAGCAGGGACCCAACAAGCAGCAGATCCAGGGAGACTCCCCTTCCTCCCCCGGGAGAAGCGGCGCAGGAGCGCACCACAGGGATCTGTGTCATATTCTATCCCTTCATACTAGTTAACCTTATTTTTGGTATATATATATAAGTTGTTCTCTCTTTAAAATTTTGGGATACAGTTTCTTCTAACAGACCAAAATATACCCTAAATCTCAAGTGTATGGCTTTCTTCTAGTCTCCTGCCTGATCACATTCTCTCTTTTTTTTTAATTTCTCTTCTTTCTTTTTCAACCAACTTCTTATCTTATCAAATCCTTTTATAAAATCTTTTATAATTTTCATCCTTACAGTCATATTCCATCCCTTCATCATATTTACCCTTATTTTTGTACATACATGAGCTTTTCTTTCTTTAAAATTTTGGGAAGCACTTTCTTCCAACAGAACAAAATACACCCAAAATCTAGTGTGTGGCACTGATCTATTCACCAGCCTGATCATATTTGATCATATTCTATTTTTTTTAATCTTTTTCTTTTTTTTTTCTTTTTACTTTCTTTCCCTTTCTTTTCACCCGGTTTCAGGTCTCTTCTGATTTGTTTAGTGTATATTTTTCTGGGGTCATTGTTACCCTGTTAGCATTTTGTTCTCTCATTCATCTATTCTCCTCTGGACAAAATGACAAGATGGAAAAAATCACCTCAAAAAAAAGAACAAGAGGCAGTACTGATTGTCAGGGACCTAATCAATATGGACAATAGTAAGAGGTTGGAACTAGAGTTCAGAATGATGATTATAAAGATACTAGCTGGGCTTGAAAAAAGCATGGAGGATATTAGAGAAACCCTTTCTGGAGAAATAAAGGAACTAAAATCTAACCAAGTCGAAATCAAATAGGCTATTAATGAGGTGCAATCAAAAATGGAGGCTCTAACTGCTAGGATTAATGAGGTAGAAGAGAGAATTATATAGAAGACCAAATGATAGAAAATAAAGAAGCTGAAAAAGAGAGATAAATAACTACTGGATCACGAGGGCAGAATTTGAGAGATAAGCGATACCATAAGACAAAACAATATTAGAATAATTGGGATCCCAGAAGAAGAAGAAAGAGAGAGGGGGGCAGAAGGTATATTGGAGCAAATTATAGCAGGGAACTTCCCTAATTTGGGGAAGGAAACAGGCATCAAAATCCAGGAGGCACAGAGAATCCCCCTCAAAATCAATAAAAAAAGGTCAACACCCCGACATCTCATAGTAAAACTTACGAGTCTCAGAGACAAAGAGAAAATCCTGAAAGCAGCTCGGGACAAGAGATCTGTAACCTACAATGGTACAAACATTAGATTGGCAACAGACCTACCCACAGAGACCTGGCAGGCCAGAAAGGACCGGCATGATATCTTCAGAGAACTAAATGAGAAAAATATGCAGCCAAGAATACTATATCCAGCTAGGCTGTCATTGAAAATAGAAGGAGAGATAAAAAGCTCTCAGGACAAACAAAGCTAAAGGAATTTGCAAACATGAAACCAGCCCTACAAGAAATATTGAAATGGGTCCTCTAAGCAAAGAGAGAGCCTAAAAGCAACACAGACCAGAAAGGAACACAGACAATATACCGTAACAGTCACCTTACAGGCAATACAATGGCACTAAATTCATATCTTTCAATAGTTACCCTGAATGTAAGTGGGCTAAATGTCCCAATCAAAGGACACAGGCTATCAGATGGATAAAAAAACAAGACCCATCGATAGGCTGTCTGCAAGAGACTCATTTTAGACCCAGAGACACCCCCAGATTGAAAGTGAGGGTGTGGAAAACCATTTACCATGCTAATGGACACTGAAAGAAAGCTGGGGTGGCAAACCTTATATCAGACAAATTAGATTTTAAACCAAAGACTATAATAAGAGATAAGGAAGGACACTATATCCTACTTAAAGGGTCTATCCAACAAGAAGATCTAACAATTGTAAATATCTATGCCCCTAACATGGGAGCAGCCAATTATATAAGCCAATTAATAACAAAAGCAAAGAAACACATCGACAGCAACACAATAATACTGGGGGACTTTAACAGCCCCCTCACTGAAATCGACAGATCATCTAAACAAAAGATCAACAAGGAAATAAAGACTTTAAATGACACACTGGACCAAATGGACTTCACAGACATAT
This sequence comes from Halichoerus grypus, assembly GCF_964656455.1. NCBI lineage: Eukaryota > Metazoa > Chordata > Mammalia > Carnivora > Phocidae > Halichoerus > Halichoerus grypus. The sequence continues at coordinate 173,014,737 of NC_135714.1, forward strand.
TCAGAACATTCCATCCCAAAGCAACAGAATACACATTCTTCTCTAGTGCCCACAGAACATTCTCCAGATAGATCACATCCTAGGTCACAAATCAGGTCTCAATCAGTACCAAAAGATTGGGATCATTCCTGGCGTATTTTTGAACCACAATGCTTTGAAACTAGAACTCAATCACAAGAGGAAAGTCGGAAAGAACTCAAATACATGGAGGCTAAAGAGCATCCTACTAAAGAATGAATGGGTCAACCAGGAAATTAAAGAAGAATTTAAAAACTTCATGGAAACCAATGAAAATGAAAACACAACTGTTCAAAATCTTTGGGATGCAGCAAAGGTAGTCCTAAGAGGAAAGTATAGAGCAATACAAGCCTTTCTCAAGAAACAAGAAAGGTCTCAAATACACAACCTAAACCTACACCTAAAGGAGCTGGAGAAAGAACAGCAAATAAAGCCTAAACCCAGCAGGAGAAGAGAAATAATAAAGATCAGAGCAGAAATCAATGAAATAGAAACCAAAAGAACAGTAGAACAGATCAACAAAACTAGGAGCTGGATCTTTGAAAGAATTAAAAGACTGATAAACCCCTGGCCAGACTTATCAAAAAGAAAAGAGAGAGGACCCAAATAATAAAATCATGAATGAAAGAGGAGAGATCACAACCAACACCAAAGGAATACAAACAATTATAAGAACATATTATGAGCAACTCTATGCCAGCAAATTACATAACCTGGAAGAAATGGATGCATTCCTAGAGATGTATCAACTACCAAAACTGAACCAGGAAGAAACAGAAAAACTGACCAGACCTATAACCACTAAGGAAATTGAAGCAGTAATCAAAAATCTCCCAAAAAACAAGAGCCCAGGGCCAGATGGCTTCCCAGGGGAATTCTACCAAACATTTAAAGAATAATTAATACCTATTCTTCTGAAACTGTTCCAAAAAATAGAAATGGAAGGAAAACTTCCCAACTCGTTTTATGAGGCCACCATTACCTTGATCCCAAAACCAGAGAAAGATCCCATCAAAAAGGAGAATTACACACCAATATCCCTGATGAACATGGATGCAAAAATGCTCACCAAAATACTAGCCAATAGGATCCAACAGTACATTAAAAGGATTATTCACCTCGACAAGGTGGGATTTATCCCTGGCTGCAAGGTTGGTTCAACATCCACAAATCAATCAATGTGATACATTAATAAAAGAAAGAACAAGAACCATATGATCCTCTCAACAGATGCAGGAAAAGCATTTGACAAAGTGCAGCCTCCTTTCTTGATCAAAACTCTTCAGAGTACAGGGATAGAGGGTACATACCTCAATATCATAAAAGCCATCTATGAAAAACTCACAGCAAATATCATTCTCAATGGGGAAAAACTGAGTGCTTTTCCCCTAAGGTCAGGAACAAGGCAGGGATGTGCACTATCACCACTGCTATTCAACATAGTACTAGAAGTCCTAGCCACAGCAATCAGACAACAAAAAGAAATAAAAGGCATCCAAATTGGCAAAGAGGAACTCAAACTCTCACTCTTTGGAGATGATATGATACTTTATGTGGAAAACCCAAAAGACTCCACCCCAGAACTGCTAGAACTCATACAGGAATTCAGTAGAGTGCCAGGATATAAAATCAATGCACAGAAATCAGTGGCATTCCTATACACTAACAACAAGATGGAAGAAAGAGAAATTAAGGAGTCGATACCATTTACAATTGCACCCAAAACTATAAGATACCTAGGAATAAATCTAACCAAAGAGGCAAAGGATCTGTACTCAGAAAACTATAAAATACTCATGAAAGAAACTGAGGAAGACACAAGGAAATGGAAAAACGTTCCATGCTCATGGATTGGAAGAACAAATATTGTGAAGATGTCAATGCTACCTAGAGCAATCTACACATTCAATGCAATCCCTATCAAAACACCATCAACTTTTTTCAAGGAAATAGAGCAAATAATCCTAAAATTTGTATGGAACCAGAAAAGACCCCGAATAGCCAGAGGAATGTTGACAAAGAAAAGCAAAGCTGGTGGCATCACAATTCTGGAATTCCAGCTCTATTACAAAGCTGTCATCAAGACCATATGGTATTGGCACAAAAAACAGACACCGAGATCATTGGAACAGAAGAGAGAGCCCAGAAATGGACCCTCAACTCTATGGTCAACTAATCTTTGACAAAGCAGGAATGTCCAGTGGAAAAAGACAGGCTCTTCAACAAATGGTGTTGGGAAAATTGGGACAGCCACATGCAGAAGAATGAAGCTGGGCCATTTCCTTACACCACACACAAAAATAGACTCAAAATGGATGGCTGAAAGACCTCACTGTGAGACAGGAGTCCATCAAAATCCTAAAGGAGAACACAGGCAGCAACCTCTTCGACCTCAGCTGCAGCAACTTCTTCCTAGAAACATTGCCAAAGGCAAGGGAAGAAAGGGCAAAAATGAACTATTGGGACTTCATCAAGATAAAAAGCTTTTGCACAGCAAAAGAAACAGTCAACAAAACCAAAAGACAACCAACAGAATGGGAGAAGATATGTGCAAATGACAGATCAGATAAAGGGCTAGTATCCAAAATCTATAAAGAACTCATCAAACTCAACACCCAAAGAACAAATGATCCAATCAAGAAATGGGCAGAAGACATGAACAGATATTTTTCCAAAGTAGACATCCAAATGGCCAACAGACACATGAAAAAGTGCTCAACATCACTCAGCATTAGGGAAATCCAAATCAAAACCTCAATGAGATACCACCTCATACCAGTCAGAATGGCTGAAATAACAAGTCAGGAAATGACAGATGTTGGCGGGGATGTGGAGAAAGGGGAACCCTCCTACATTGTTGGTGGGAATGCAAGCTGGTGCAGCCACTCTGGCAAACAGTATGGAGGTTCCTCAAAAAGTTGAAAATAGAGCTACCCTATGACCCAGCAATTGCACTACTGGGTATTTACCCCAAAGATACAAATGTAGGGATCCGAAGGGGTACGTGCACCCCGGTGTTTATAGCAGCAATGTCCACAATAGCCAAACTATGGAAAGAGCCAAGATGTCCATCGACAGATGAATGGATAAAGAAGAGGTGGTATAGATATACAATGGAATATTATGCAGCCATTAAAAGGAATGAAATCTTGCCATTTGCAATGATGTGGATGGAACCGGAGGGTATTATGCTGAGTGAAATAAGTCAATCAGAGAAAGACATATATCATATGATCTCACTGATATGAGGAATGCTTAATCTCAGGAAACAAACTGAGGGTTGCTGGAATGGTGGGGGGGTGGGAGGGATGGGGTGGCTGGGTGATAGACATTGGGGAGGGTATGTGCTATGGTGAGCGCTGAGAATTGTGCAAGACTGTTGAATCACAGACCTCTACCTCTGAAAGAAATAATACATTATATGTCAAAAAAAAAAAAAAAGAAGATAGTAGGAAGGGAAAAATGAAGGGGGGGAATCAGAGGGAGAGACGAACCATGAGAGACTATGGACTCTAAGAAACAAACCGAGGGTTCTAGGGGGGAGGTGCGTGGGGGGATGGGTTAGCCTGGTGATGGGTATTAAAGAGGGCACGTACTGAATGGAGCACTGGGTGTTATTTCCAAACAATGAATCACAGAACACTACTTCAAAAACTAATGATGTAATGTATGGTGATTAGCCAACATAATAAAATAAAATAAAATAAGATGTGGTATCTCTACAATGGAATATTATGCAGCCATCAACAGGAATGAAGTCTTGCCATTTGCAACGCCATGGATGGAACTGGAGGGTATTATGCTGAGCGAAGTAATCAGAGAAAGACATGTATCATATGATCTCACTGACATGAGGAATTCTTAATCAGGAAACAAACTTTGGGTTGCTGGAGTGGTGGGCTGGGAGGCATGGGGTGGCTGGGTGATAGACCTTGGGGAGGGTATGTGCTAATGTGAGCACTGTGAATTGTGTAAGACTGTTGAATCACAGACATGTACCTCTGAAACAAATAATACATTATATGTTAAAAAAAGAAGAAGATAGTAGGAAGGGAAAAATGAAGTGGGGGAAATCGGAGGGGGAGACGAACCATGAGAGACTATGGACTCTGAGAAACAAACTGAGGGTTCTAGAGGGGAGGGGAGTGGGGGGATGGGTTAGCCTGGTGATGGGTATTAAAGAGGGCATGTACTGAATGGAGCACTGGGTGTTATTTGCAAACGATGAATCATGGTGAGCAGAAGACATGAATAGACATTTTTCCAAACAAGATATACAGATGGCCACAGACACATGAAAAGTTACTCAAAACTTTAAAAAAAAAGAAAGAAAAGAAAAGTTACTCAACATTGCTCATCATCAGGGAATTAGGATCAAAACTACAGTAAGATATCACCTCACACCTGTCAGAATGACTAATATCAACAACACAAAAACAACAGGTGTTGGCGAGGATGTGGAGAAAGGGGAACTCTTTTGCACTGTTGGTGGGAATGCAAAGTGGTGCAGCCACTCTGGAAAACAGTATGGAGGTTCCTCAAAAAAGTTAAAAATAGGACTACCCTATGATCCAGCAATTGCACTAGGTATTTACCCAAGGAATACAAAAATACTAATTCAAAGGGATACATACACCCCAATATTTACAGCAACATTATGTACAATAGCCAAATTATGGAAAAAGCCCAACTGCCTATCAACTGATGAACAGATAAAGAGGAAGTGGTATATATATATACTCAGCCATAAAAAAGAATGAAATCTTGCCATTTGCAATGACATGGATGGAGCTCGAGAATATTATGCTAAGAGAAATAAGTCAGTCAGAGAAAGACAAATACCATACGATTTCACTCATATGTGGAATTTAGAAAACAAAACAAATGAGCATAGGAAAGAAAAGAGGGAGAGGAAAACTAAGAAACAGACTCTTAACTATAGAGAACAAACACTCGGTTATCAGAGGGGAGGTGGGTAAGGGGATGGGTTAAACAGATGATGAGGATTGAGGAATGCACTTGTGATGAGCACCTGGTGTTGTATGGAAGTGCTGAATCACTATATGGCACACCTGAAATTAATATAACACTGTTAACTAACTGAAATTAAAATTCAAACTTAAGAATAAATAAATAGCACTAACATTAATTAATCAGGCTGACAAAAAATGAAAAGAGCAATAACATTTATTGTTGGCAGAGATGCGGGAAAAATTTTAATCCCACATTTGCAAAGGAAATATTGACATGCCAACTTAAAAATATGTATATACAGATTTTTTGAAAGATATTGCTGATTATAATTGCTACTAAATTTTATATGAGTTCAATTAAAAATATATAGTTATAATTGATCATTAGAAAACTTATATTGATTTCTTCAACAAATAAACTGGAAAGAAAATATGACAGAGAGGAAATCCACAGATTTAAAGAGACTTAGAGACATATCAAATGAATGCAATGTGTGGACCTTGCATGGATACAGATTTGAACCAACCAACTGTAAAATGTAAGATAAAATATTTTAGACAATATGCAAAATTTGAACCCTGACTAAACAATGATGACTTTAAGGAATTGCCATTTTTTGGTGTGATAATGGTATTGTGAATACTTTTTAAAGAATCCTTATCTTTCAGAGATACATAAATAATATGACACATAGGATTTTCTTCAAAAGAACTGAATTTGAGGGGGTGAGAAAAAGAAAAAAATTAGCCGTAAGCTGATAATTGTTTTATGGATATGTAAGGTACATGATGATTCATTATTTTACTTTCTCATCTGCTGTTATGCTTGAAATTTTCCATAATAAAAACTAGAACAAAACAAAAAAGAAAACTAATATTTAAAAATAATGCAGAAAATTCATTAGGGTAAACTGTTTTTAACCTACTTTCCCAAGTCTTTGATCCAACTTCATAACAAAAATATAAACTTCATAAGATAAATCCCATTTTTTTAGGTAGTGGTTAAGATTATGGGCTCTGGGGTTAAAACCTGTGGGTTCAAACTGGAAGGACACCACTAGATCCAAGAATCCTGAAATTGTTTAACCTCTAGAAATCTCAGTCCCCTCATTAGTAAAAAGCTAACAAGCACACAAATAAATTTTAGCAAGTTTTAGTGACAAACAGAAAGAGAATATGAGGCCTGAATGAAGCACATAATGTATTAATAGTCACCAATGAATAAAAATTCCCTAAATTAAGCTACATCATTATCACAGATCCTTGTTTTCTTTCTAAGAATATTGAAACATTATTCTTACATGAATAAATATGCAATATCATGAGGCCTCAGAGTAAGATAGAACTTTTTCCATTCTAAAAATCTACGCAATACTTCATCTGCCTCACCAACTGTAGAAATCTTATTTTTATCTGACCACATCTCCAACGATGACAGCACAACAGTAACTTTAAATTGGGCAAACATCTAAAAACAAGAGATAAATACATGAAAAATTAATGTTTATGTTATTTTATAATAACCAAGAAATTAATTCAATGCTTTGACAAATCCATACTCAGTTTTGTGTGGATAGCTTAATTATTCAGAAATGCCAAGTGAAGTTAACGGAAATTATAATTTCAAAACTAGTATAAATTTTTCTAACTATTATGAAAAGAAAAATACTTACCGAATTTACAAGGCCAATAGTTTCGATGACTTTATTTGTTACTATCATGCTATCAGAGCCCAAGTAATCATACTGAAAAACAAAATTAATTTCAAATTAAATACAATCTGTTATGTAATATGTTTGAAATATACTCTCCATCTACTCTCAGAAATTTGATGCTGCTTTGGAGTTAGAACAGTTCAAAATAAGATAGTAACAAATTAAAAAAATGAATATAAACTGGATCACTCATATATGCTGGTGGGAATGTAAAATCGTACAGCCACTCTGGAAAGTTTAGCAGCTTTTTTAAAACAAATAATATACTTACCATATGAGCCAACAATTGCACTCCTGGCATTTATTTATATTTTTTAAGTTTTATTCAAGAGAGAGAGAATGAGAACAAGTGGGGGGAGCGGCAGAGGGGGAATCTTCAATATGGGGCTCAATCCCACAACCCATGGGATGGTGACCTGAGCCAAAATCACAAGTCAGATGCCTAACCAACTGAGCCACCCAGGCGCCCCATACTCCTGGGCATTTATCCTAAAGAAATCAAAACCGATGCTCACAAAAAACATGTTCATAAATGTTCATAACAATTTTATTCCTATTAGCCCAAAGCTGGAAACAATTCATATGTCCTTCAGTGGTTAACTGGTTAAACAAACTGTAGTACAATCATATCATGGAATACTGATCATTAGTAAAAAGGAACTGACAAAACTGTTGATATATGAAACAGTTTGGATAAACCTTAAGAAAATTATGCTGTGTTAAAAATATCTCCAAAGGAGGGGGCGCCTGGGTGGCTCAGTCGTTAAGCGTCTGCCTCCGGCTCAGGTCATGATCCCAGGGTCCTGGGATCAAGCCCTGCATCGGGCTCCCTGCTCAGCGGGAAGCCTGCTTCTCCCTCTCCCACTCCCCCTGCTTGTGCTCCCTCTCTCGCTGTGTCTCTCTGTCAAATAAATAAAATCTTAAAAAAAAAAAATCTCCAAAGGATATATACTACAAAATAACATTTATGCAATATTCCTGAAACCTGGAGAACAGATTAGTGACTGCCAGAGGTTAAGAAGCCTGGGAGGTAGGGAGAAATGGATGTGACTATGAAGAAATAATGTAAGAGAGTCTTATAGTGATGGTTCTTTTGAGTGTCTTGATTGTGACAATGATTACACAAGGCTACATATGTGATCCTAGTGCACAAACCTACACACACACAAATTAGTGTATATACAAATACTGAAATCTAAACAAGCTTTGTGGAATGTGCCAATGTCAAATTACATATCTATAAATCAAATCTCTTAAGTATAGCACCACTTGCATGTTCCACAGGATCCTCAAATGAAACATATGTAAAACGAAGCTCATCATTCTCCTATCTACCTTCCCACTACTTTAATTAAAGGTATTATCATCTATGACCTCCCACATTTATGATACTGCGTGTTCCATTATAGCAGAACTTTTTCTGTTGTGTTCACAGCAGTATCCTCAAAAGTAGAATGGTAATTGGCATCTACAGGATGCTCAATAAATTTATTAAGTGAAAGGATAAATCAAATCAATTTAAGTCCTTCTAATTCAACCTCAGCAGTAACTTTAAAAATTTTTTTTTCTATTACTAATACTACTAACTAGTAAACGTTTGACTTGATTACTGGAACGGTCTCTTAAATGTCTCCAACTATCCCATCAGCAATCCAGTCCCTACACTATTACAAAAATGATGATTCTAAAATGAAAATATGAACCTGTCACTCCCCTGTTTAAAATCTTTTTAATGGATATAGGATAAAATAGGATAAATAGGATAAAATCCAAATATTGTATCAGTTCTTCAATTTATCTCTTTCTATTTTCCTTCTTCAACCCTATGTATTAATCATACTAAACTTGCAGTTTGTTTTTTTTTTAAGAAACTTCTCTCATATTTATGTGCCTTTGCAAGGAAAAGTTTTGCACCAAGTCTTCCCTGGCCCCACCCTCACCTCATTATCCAAACTAACTAATCCACAAACCATCCCCCAACCACCTCCTTTATCAGAATCTCACAGTCCATGCCATTATTCCCCTGCCCTAATCACCCAAAGAGCCAACTAGAGACAAGCTCCACATCCCAGAACCCACTGAAATTATTCAAGCTAGACAACCATAAACCTGTTTACTTTGCCTCAAGGGTTCTTTCCCACAGAAACCATAATCAGGTCTCCTGCCCATGTTTTCCCCTTGCTCCCTCTGTCTCCTTACCTATTTTGTTACTTCCCCACGTGGCTTCTGCAGGATGTGCCATACTCTCTCCTTTTGGGAACTGTGAATAACAAACTATCTCTCCAACAGCAATTTTGTCTCCTGATCTGTTGGCCCCATCATACATGAATAATAATAAAACACATTTTAAAATACCTACTTGCATGCTTTTATAGTACCCCCGGTTATAGCTGTGTTTCCATGTCTTTCTCCATCATTGGACCATGTTTTTATACTCCCATATGCTTCCTTCAAGCATAGCATTGAATTCACTAGACTGCAATTGTGGATTTAAAATTTGGGAAGTCATTGAAGACAATATCACTATTGTTCTTCTTTATATGCCCAGCATCTAGTCACATAGATGCCACAGCAGGCTCAATGTTTGTTTTATTAAAGAATATGTAAACATGTATAAAAACATAGAAAAGGGAAGTTTAATCAGTATCATATGCCTGGCAAACCTGACAATTTGGGCAAGAAGCTTTTAAAACAACTCTCAAAGTTTGTAACAGAATTCCGAAAAAAAAATGATTTTTATAATCCAGAATATTCCCTGGAAATTTAGTCATCATTATTATAAATATCTTAATTTTCTCTTAAATGTTCCTTTGTCCTTTTCCCCTATATTCTAATGAATCGAGTATTTTCTTATTCTTCTCTAAATCCTATCTGTCTCTGAATCTCAACTCTGGCTTCCTGACAAGCTCTACAATTCTACAAATAGAATTGATAATGTGTTTGATTCATACTCTCTGTAGTATTCCAGAGGTGTGACAATCAAATGCTCATATCAGAACAAAACCGGGAAAGTATATTTTTATCCCTGTTTTCTGAAATCCCTGAAATATGGAGGAAATAAAGCCACACCTGATTGGGTGCAAACTAAGTTCTCATCCCAAGGTCCTGAAGTTTAAAGGTCCTCAAATAGTTTTTGGGAATCAGGGATTTAGAAATATGTTTATACCAGGTAAACAATACACTAGAACAGGTGAACCTTTAAAAACCACTCAAAAAAAAAATCTTGATACATTAATGTAAGCAGTTCTCATAGTTATACTGTCATCACTTATGTGCCAATAAAAACTTTATAGGACAAAACATTCCCTAGGCTACATATTGCTCTTCAAGTGCCCTAAAAACAAAAAATAAAGCTTAAAGATTTTCACTTAAAATATCACCATTAAAAAAATACTGTAGATGGAAAGAGTTCCTAAAGATGTGAAGTACCAGCTTAAAAATAATTTTGTTATTCAGGATTTTTACGTAAACATTTCAAATTAAACATTTCTAATGGAAATATGTAATTTTGAGTATTTGGTTTTTCAGTTTGCAAATTTTCCACTGTTCTCTCTACGACATGTAGTAAAAAGACTGGAATTTTTAAGTTCCTTTCTAGCTAGGGATAATTATACATTCACACAAAATATTTAAAAGCAAAGAAAAAGAAAAATACGTACCAAAGCTTTATCCACCACAATATACATTTCTAGATAAAGAGGAATTAAATCTGGAACAGCTGATTCTGACTAGAAAAAAGAAAAAGAGCACTTAAAAGCACACAAAACTTTCATAAATTGTTTATTCTGAACTTTTAAAATCATTTTTCCACTGTATTGAGGTGTAATTAACAAAAATTATATATATTTAAAGTTAAAGACTTGATGTTTTGATATATATACATATATATAGATAGATAGATATATAGAAAAATAATTGTCATAATTAGGCCAATTAACATCATAGTGACCATTTTCTTTTTTGTGTGCATGATAAGAATGCATAAGATCGGGGAGGAGCAAGACGGGGGAGGAGTAGGAGACCTGGATTTCATCTGGTCCCAGGAATTCAGCTGGATAGGGATCAAACCATTCTGAAAACCTACGAACTCAACAGGAGATCAAAGAAAAGAATAGCAACAACTCTCTGAACAGAAAAGCGACCACTTTTTGGAATGTAGGACATGTGGAGAAGTGAATCCGAGGCGATATTCAGGAGGATAGATGGCGGGGGAGGGGGCCTCCGTCCACTGCTTTTGGCAAGTGATAGAGCCGCGGAGCACAAAATCGGAACTTTCAGAAGTCGGCTCTGCTGAGGGACGTCGCTCCAGTGGCTAAGAGGGGGGTGGAACCCTCCTGGGACAGTGTGATCTCTGGACCCTCGGGGTGACAGAAAGACCGGGAGTGCCTGTGCCTGAGTGCGGCAGAGCTCCCAGGTATCGGAGCAGGGAAGCCGGCTGCAGAGAGGGAGCAGAGGAGCGGGCTCTCAGCTCGGGGTTGCCATAAACCGTGATCCGTGGCACAGTCGGGCCACTGCTCCTCCAGCAGGGACCCAACAAGTGGCAGATCCGGGGAGACTCCCATTCCTCTCCCAGGAGGAGCAGCGCGGGAGCGCACTGCAGGGATCTACTGGGTTTGGAGACTCCACACCAAGTCGGGTGCCAGAGATAGAAACGCTGGGTCACAGGCCAGGTGAGCTCGGAGTGCAGCCGGAGACGGGGGAGAGGGAGTGACTGAACGCTTTTCTCTGGGGGCACACTGAGGAGCAGGGCCCTGAGTTCTCGGCTCCTCCGGGTGGAAGATTAGGAGGCCACCATTTCCACTCTTGTCCTCCAAAGCTGTATGGAAAGCTTGCAGGGAACAAAAGCTCCGGAGAGCAAACCCGAGCAGATTACTAAGCCAGGACCAGGCAAGTCCAGGGCAATTCCGCCTCCAGCAAAGACATTTGGGAACCATGGCAACAGGCCCCTCCCCCAGAAGATCAGCAAGAACAGCCAGCCAAGACCAAGGTTACCGATCAATGAGAATGGCAGAACTCCAGAGCTAGGGGAATACTGCACATAGAATTCATGGCTTTTTTACCATGATTCTTTAGTCTTTCAAAGTTAATTTTTTTTTAACTTTTTTTTTTTTTTTGAGTTTTTCTTTTTCCCTTTTTCAACCAACATCTTATCAATCCTTTTTTTAAAAACTCTTTTTATTTTTCATTTTTAGAGTCATATTCTATCCCTTCATAGTAGTTACCCTTATTTTTGGCATATATATATAAGTTGTTCACTCTTTAAAATTTTGAGATACAGTTTCTTCTAACAGATCAAAATATACCCTAAATCACTAGTGTATGGCTTTGTTCTAGTCTACTGCCTGATCATATTCTCTCCCTTTTTTTCTCTCTTTTTTTTAAATCCTCTTTTCTTTTTTCAAACTTATCAATTCCTTTCATAAAATTTTTTATAATTTTCATCTTTACAATCATATTCCATCCCTTCATCATATCACCCTTATTTCTGTACATATATAAGTTTTTCTTTCTTTAAAATTTTGGGAGGCACTTTCTTCTAACAGACCAAAATACAACAAAAATCTAGTGTGTGGCAATGATCTATGCACCAGCCTGATCATATTTGATCATATTCTGTTTTTTTTGTTTTGTTATGTTTTTGTTTGTTTTTATCTTTTCCTTTTTCTTTTTTTCTTTCTTTCTTTCCCTTTCTTTTCCCCCGGTTTCAAGTCTTTTCTGATTTGTTTAGAGTATATTTTCTGGGGACATTGTTACCCTGTTAGCATTTTGTTCTCTCATTCATCTATTCTCCTCTGGACAAAATGACAGGATGGAAAATTTCACCTTAACAAAAAGAACAAGAGGCAGTACTAACTGCCAGGGACCTACTCAGTATGGACATTACTACAGTGTTGGATCTAGAGTTCAGAATGATGATTTTAAAGATACTAGCTGGGCTTGAAAAAAGCATGGAAGTTATTAGAGGAACCCTTTCTGGAGAAATAAAAACTAAAATCTAACCAAGTCGAAATAAAAAAGGCTATTAATGAGGTGCAATCAAAAATGGGGGCGCAAACTGCAGGGATAAACGAGGCAGAAGAGAGAATCAGTGATATAGAAGACCAAATGATGGAAAATAAAGAAGCTGAGAAAAAGAGAGATAAACAACTACTGGATCACGAGGGCAGAATTCGAGAGATAAGCGATACCATAAGACGAAACAACATTAGAATAATTGGGATCCCAGAAGAAGAAGAAAGAGAGAGAGGGGCAGAAGATTTTATTGGAGCAAACTATAGCAGAAAACTCCCCTAATTTGGGGAAGGAAACAGGCATCAAAATCCAGGAGGCACAGAGATCTCTTCTCAAAATCAATAAAAATAGGTCAACACCCCAACATCTCATAGTAAAACTTACGAGTCTCAGAGACAAAGAGAAAATACTGAAAGCAGCTCGGAAGAAGAGGTCTGTAATCTACAATGGTAGAAACAATAGATTGGCAACAGAACTATCCACAGAGACCTGGCAGGACAGAAAGGACTGGCATGATATCTTCAGAGCACTAAATGAGAAAAATATGCAGCCAAGAACACTATATCCAGCTAGGCTATCATTGAAAATAGAAGGAGAGATAAAAAGCTTCCAGGACAAACAAAAACTAAAGGAATTTGCAAACATAAAACCAGCCCTACAAGAAATATTGAAATGGGTCCTCTAAGCAAAGAGAGAGCCTAAAAGCAACATAGACTAGAAAGGAACACAGACAATATACAGTAACAGTCACCTTACAGGCAATACAATGGCACTAAATTCATATCTTTCAATAGTTACCCTGAATGTAAATAGGCTAAATGCCCTGATTAAAAGACACAGGCTATCAGATTGAATTAAAAAACAAAAACCCACCCATAGACTGTCTGCAAGAGACTTATTTTAGACCCAAAGACACCCCCAGATTGAAAGTGAGGAGTGGAAAACAATTTACCATGCTAATGGACACCAAAAGAAAGCTGGAGTGGCAATCCTTATATCACACAAATTAGATTTTAAACCAAAGACTGTAATAAGAGATGAGGAAGGACACTATATCCTACTTAAAGGGTCTATCCAACAAGAAGATCTAACAATTGTAAATATCTATGGCCCTAACATGGGAGCAGCCAATTATATAAGCCAATTAATAACAAAAGCAAAGAAACACATTGACAACAATACAATAATACTGGGGGACTTTAACACCCCCCCTCACTGAAATTGACAGATCATCTAAGCAAAAGATCAACAAGGAAATAAAGACTTTAAATGACACACTGGACCACATGGACTTCACAGACATATTCAGAACATTCCATCCCAAAGCAACAGAATACACATTTTTCTCCAGTGCCCATGGAACATTCTCCAGAATAGATCACATCCTAGGTCACAAATCAGGTCTCAACTGGTACCAAAAGATTGGGAACATTCCCTGCATATTTTCAGACAACAAAGCTTTGAAACTAGAATTCAATCACAAGAAGAAACTCGGAAAGAACTCAAACACATGGAGGCTAAAGAGCATCCTACTAAAGAATGAATGGGTCAACCAGGAAATTAAAGAAGAATTTAAAAACTTCATGGAAACCAATGAAAATGAAAACACAACTGTTCAAAATCTTTGGGATGCAGCAAAGGTAGTCCTAAGAGGAAAGTATAGAGCAATACAAGCCTTTCTCAAGAAACAAGAAAGGTCTCAAATACACAACCTAAACCTACACCTAAAGGAGCTGGAGAAAGAACAGCAAATAAAGCCTAAACCCAGCAGGAGAAGAGAAATAATAAAGATCAGAGCAGAAATCAATGAAATAGAAACCAAAAGAACAGTAGAACAGATCAACAAAACTAGGAGCTGGTTCTTTGAAAGAATTAACAAGATTGATAAACCCCTGGCCAGACTTATCAAAAAGAAAAATGACCCAAATCAACAAAATCATGAATGAAAGAAGAGAGATCACAACAAACACCAAAGAAATACAAACAATTATAAGAACATATTATGAGCAACTCTATGCCAGCAAATTATATAACCTGGAAGAAATGGATGCATTCCTAGAGATGTATCAACTACCAAAACTGAACCTGGAAGAAATAGAAAACCTGAACAGATGTATAACCACTAAGGAAATTGAAGCAGTCATCAAAAATCTCCCAATGAACAAAAGCCCAGGGCCAGATGGCTTCCCAGGGGAATTCTACCAAACATTTAAAGAAGAATTAATACCCATTCTTCTGAAACTGTTCCAAAAAATAGAAATGGAAGGAAAACTTCCAAACTCGTTTTATGAGGCCACCATTACCTTGATCCCAAAACCAGAGAAAGATCCCATCAAAAAGGAGAATTACACACCAATATCCCTGATGAACATGGATGCAAAAATTCTCACCAAAATACTAGCCAATAGGATCCAACAGTACATTAAAAGGATTATTCACCACAACCAAGTGGGATTTATCCCTGGGCTGCAAGGTTGGTTCAACATCCGCAAATCAATCCACGTGATACAATACATTAACAAAAGAAAGAACAAGAATCATGTGATCCTCTCAATAGATGCAGAAAAAGCATTTGACAAAATACAGCATCCTTTCTTAATCTAAACTCTTCAGAGTATAGGGATAGAGGGTACATACCTCAATATCATAAAAGCCATCTATAAAAAACCCACAGTGAATATCATTCTCAATGGGGAAAAACTGAGAGCTTCCCCGCCAAGGTCAGAAAGCTGCAGGGATATCCACTATCAGCACTGCTATTCAACATAGTATTAGAAGTCCTAGCCACAGCAATCAGACAACAAAAAGAAATAAAAGGCACCCAAATAGGCAAAGAAGAAGTCAAACTCTCACTCTTTGGAGATGATATGATACTTTATGTGGAAAACCCAAAAGACTCCACCCCAAAACTGCTAAAACTCATACAGGAATTCAGTAGAGTGGCAGGATATAAAATCAATGCACAGAAATCAGTGGCATTCCTATACACCAACAACAAGACAGAAGAAAGAGAAATTAAGGAGTTGATCCCATGTACAATTGCACCTAAAACCATATGATACCTAGGAATAAATCTAACCAAAGAGGCAAAGAATCTGTACTCAAAAAACTATAAAATACTCATGAAAGAAATTGAGGAAGACACAAAGAAATGGAAAAACGTCCCATGCTCATGGATTGGAAGAACAAATATTGTGAAGATGTCAATGCTACCTAGAGCAATCTACACATTCAATGCAATCCCCATCAAAATACCATCAACTTTTTTCAAGAAATGGAACAAATAATCCTAAAATTTGTATGGAACCAGAAAAGACCCCGAATAGCCAGAGGAATCTTGAAAAAGAAAAGCAAAGCTGGTGGCATCACAATTCCGGACTTCAAGCTCTATTACAAAGCTGTCATCATCAAGACAGTATGGTACTGGCACAAAAACAGACACAGAGATCAATGGAACAGAAGAGAGAGCCCAGAAATGGACCCTCAACTCTATGGTCAACTAATCTTTGACAAAGCAGGAAAGAATGTCCAATGGAAAAAAGACAGTCTCTTCAACAAATGGTGTTAGGAAAATTGGACAGCCACATGCAGAAGAATGAAGCTGGACCATTTCCTTACACCACACACAAAAATAGACCCAAATGGTTGAAAGACCTCCATGTGAGACAGGAGTCCATCAAAATCCTAAAGGAGAACACAGGCAGCAACCTCTTCGACCTCAGCTTCTTCCTAGAAACATTGCCAAAGGCAAGGGAAGCAAGGGCAAAAATGAACTATTGGGACTTCATCAAGATAAAAAGCTTTTCCACAGCAAAAGAAACAGTCAACAAAACCAAAAGACAACTGACAGAATGGGAAAAGATATTTGCAAATGACATATCAGATAAAAGGCTAGTATCCAAAATCTATAAAGAACTCATCAAACTCAACACCCAAAGAACAAATGATCCAATCAAGAAATGGGCAGAAGACATGAACAGATATTTTTCCAAAGTAGACATCCAAATGGCCAACAGACACATGAAAAAGTGCTCAACATTGCTCGGCATCAGGGAAATCCAAATCAAAACCTCAGTGAGATACCACCTCACACCAGTCAGAATGGCTAAAATTAACAAGTCAGGAAACGACAGATGTTGGCGGGGATGCGGAGAAAGGGGAACCCTCCTACACTGTTGGTGGGAATGCAAGCTGGTGCAACCACTCTGGCAAACAGTATGGAGGTTCCTCAAAAAGTTGTAAATAGAGCTATCATATGATCCAGCAATTGCACTACTGGGTATTTACCCCAAAGATACAAATGTAGGTATCCGAAGGGGTACATGCACCCTGATGTTTATAGCAGCAATGTCCACAATAGCCAAACTGTGGAAAGAGCCAAAATGTCCATCGACAGATGAATGGATAAAGAAGATGTGGTAAAGATATACAATGGAATATTATGCAGCCATCAAAAGGAATGAAATCTTGCCATTTGCAACAACGTGGATAGAACTGGAGGGTGTTATGCTGAGCGAAATAAGTCAATCAGAGAAAGACATGTATCATATGACCTCACGGATATGAGGGATTCTTAATCTCAGGAAACAAACTGAGGATTGCTGGAGGGTGGCGTGGGAGGGATGGGGTGACTGGGTGATAGACATTGGGGAGGGTATGTGCTATGGTTAGCGCTGTGAATTGTGGAAGACTGTTGAATCACAGATCTGTAACTCTGACACAAATAATACAATAAATGTTAAAAAAAAAAAAAAGAAGAAGAAGAATAGAGCAGGAGGGGAAGAATGAAGCGGGGGAAATCGGAGGGGGAGTCGAACCATAAGAGATGATGGACCTGAAAAACAAACTGAGGGTTCTAGAGGGTAGGGGGTGGGAGGATGGGTTAGCCTGGTGATGGGTATTAAAGAGGGCATGTTTTGCCTGGAGCACTGGGTATTATACACAAACAATGAATCATGGAACAATGCATCAAAAACTAATGATGTAATGCATGGTGATTAACAAAACAATAAAAAAATTTTAAAAAAAGAATGCATAAGATCAATACTCAGCAAATTCCAAGTTTATAATACACTATTGTTAACTACCGTCATATTACTATATATTTAATCTCCAAAAGTTACTTATCTTGCATAACTGAAGCTTTGTACCATTTGACCAACATTTCCCCATTTCTCCTTGTCCTCAGCTCCTGCAACTACCATTTGCCTCTTTGCTTCTAGGAGTTTGACTATTTTAAGATTCTACATATAATTGAAATCATGTAGCATTTGTCCTCTGTGTGGCTTATTTCACTTAGCATAACATCCTCCAGGTTCATCCATGCTGTCACAAATGGAAGATTTGCTTCTTTTTCAAGGCTGAGTATTCCACTGATACTTACATATATATATATATATATACATATATATATATATATATTATACATATGTATAAGAGAACATATATATATATTATATATTCTCAAGATGGGAAATCGGAGGGGGAGACGAACCATGAGAGACGATGGGACTCTGAGAAACAAACTGAGGGCTCTAGAGCGGAGGGGGTGGGAGGATGGGTTAGCCTGGTGATGGGTATTAAAGAGGGCACGCTCTGCATGGAGCACTGGGTGTTATACAGAAACAATGAATCATGGAACACTACGTCAAAAACTAATGATGTGATGTACGGTGATTAACATAACAAAATAAAATTTAAAAAAAATAAAATAAAATGAAAAAAACATTTAATATATGGCTTTAAAAATCAGCAGGGTTTAATTCCAGGAGTGTTACAGGGCTATAGGAAACTGAAATTATGCTTTTAAAGAGCTGTGCACATATTCACTCACTCTGAGGCCCAGCACAGAGGCAGCTGTTTGAAAAGTACCTGGAACGTAGATGAAGATTTAGTGACTAATTTTAGGGCATATGTCAGAGGGATAGAGATTTGTAAACTTTCTCTGAGAACAGAAAAGGTGGTATGAGCTATTTTTCTCACCCTCCTTCTGCCTAGCTGGCCCAACACTGGTGGCTACCAGTTCTGACACTTTTCCATCTACCTTGTTAGCACTGCACAACCCATCCCAGGGTTCCCTTGAGGACTGGCTCTGTCTAACCCACCCATTCTGGCAGGCACTCCTTCCAAGGTGGTCCTGCTCTATCATACCCAACAGGCATACTTGGCCAGGACCAACAGCCCCCAAATTGGCTACCAACTTAACACACCCAGTAGGGGGCCTTGGCCAGGACAAAGACCTCCAAAGCAGCTCTTGCCTGATGGGATGGCAGGAGGCAGCCCTGCCCACCAGTACAACAGCAACAGTCATGACTTGGCTTGCACCAACCACAACAGGGGCTAGCCCTGCTCATGAAACCACCCACAGCAGTTGTGGCATAGTCACAAGAGAAGGGCACACACACCTCAAACAGGGGACATCCCTGGAGTGCCTCATTTTGGTGATGAGGGAAAACTGTGCTCTGTGCCCCACAGGATACCTTCTACATAAGGCTACATCTTCAAAATAAGGAGCCATAGCTGATATACCTAATACACAGACAGAAACAGACAGTCAAGCAAAATGAGGGAACAGAGCAATATGTTTCAAATGAAAGAACAAGACAAACCTTGAGAAAGAACTAAACAAAATGGAGACAAGCAATCTCTCTGACAGAGTTCAAAGTAATAGTCATAAATCTGATAACTAAACTTCGAGAAGATTGGAAGCACAAAGAAATTCAACAAAGAGATATAAAATACTTAAATAAAAAACAACGAGAGCTCAGAATACAACATCTGAATGAAAAATACACTAGAGAAAATCAACAGCAGAGTAGAGGATGCAGAAGAATAGATCAGTGATCCAGAAGACAGGTAACGGAAAGCACTCAAGCTGACCAGCAAAAAGAAAAAAGAGTTTTAAGAAGGAGAATAATTTAAGGGACCTCCAGGACAACATCAAGCATACTAACATTCCTTTTTTTTTATTTTTTTATTGTTATGTTAATCACCATACATTACATCATTAATTTTTGATGTAGTGTTCCATGATTCATTGTTTGTGTATAACACCCAGTGCTCCATGCAGAGCGTGCCCTCTTTAATACCCATCACCAGGCTAACCCATCCTCCCACCCCCCTCCCCTCTAGAACCCTCAGTTTGTTTCTCAGAGTCCACCGTCTCTCATGGTTCGTCTCCCCCTCAGATTTCCCCCTCTTCATTCTTCCCTGCCTGCTATCTTCTTCTTCTTCTTCTTCTTTTTTTTTAACGTATATTGTATTATTTGTGTCAGAGGTACAGATCTGTGATTCAACAGCACATACTCTCCCCAATGTCTATCGCCCAACCACCCCATCCCTCCCACCCCCCACCACTCCAGCAACCCTCAGTTTGTTTCCTGAGATTAAGAATCCCTCATATCCGTGAGGTCATATGATACATGTCTTTCTTTGATTGACTTACTTCGCTCAGCATAACACCCTCCAGTTCCATCCACGTCGTTGCAAATGGCAAGATCTCATTCCTTTTGATGGCTGCATAATATTCCATTGTATATCTATACCACATCTTCTTTATCCATTCATCTGTCGATGGACATCTTGGCTCTTTCCACAGTTTGGCTATTGTGGACATTGCAAGCATACTAACATTCTTATTATAGGGGTTCCAGACGTAGAAGAGAAAAGAAACAAGCAGAATATGTATCTGAAGATATAATAGCTGAAAACGTCCCTTATCACGAAAGGAAACAGACATCCAAGTTCAGGAAGCACAGAGAGGACCAAACAAGATGAACCCAAAAAGATCTACAGCAAAATAATTATTAAAATGTGAAAAAATAAAGATAAAGAGAGAATTTTAAGAGCAGCAAGAGAGAAGTAACTAGTTACATACAGAGGAACACCCATAAACACATCAAATGATTTTTCAGCAGAAACTTTTCAGGCCAGGAGGGATTCTCATGATATATTCAAAGTGCTGAATGGAAAAAAAACCTACAAACAAGAATACTCTACCCAGCAGGGCTTTCATTAGAATTGAAGGAGAGATAAAACAGTTTCCCAGACAAAGGTTAAAGAAGTTCATCACACACACTAAACCAGCCCTACAAGAAATGTCAAAGGGACTTATTTAAGTAAATAAGAAAAAGTCATATCTAGATGTAAGAAAATTATGAAAGTAAAATCTCCCTGGTAAAAGTAAACATAGAGTGAAGGTAGTGGATCAAGCATTTATAAAGTTAGTATGAAGGTCAAAAGACAAAAGCAGTAAAATCAACTATATCTACAGTAATTAATTAAGCAAAAATAAAAGATGAAAATATGAAACCAAGTACACAGAACATGGAGGCGGAATAAAGATGTAGTGCTTTCAGAATGTATTCAAAATAAAGAGATCATCAACTTTAAAAAGATGGCTATAGGGGCACCTGGGGGCTCAGGTGATTAAGCGGCTGCCTTCAGCTCAGGTCATGATCCCAGGGTCCTGGGATCGAGCCCTGCATCAGGCTCTCTGTTCAGCAGGGAGCCTACTTCTCCCTCTCCCTCTGCTGCTCCACCTGCTTGTGTGCCCTCTCTCTCTCTCTCTCTGTCAAATAAATAAATAAAATCTTTAAAAAAATAAAAATAAAAAGATGGCTATATACATAGGTTGTTGTGTATGAACCTCATGGTAATCACAAACCAAAAACCTATAATAGATACACAATAAAATAAGGACAAAAGAATCCATGCGTAATAGAAAAAAGTCATCAAATCACACAAGTAGGAGAGCATTCGAAGGAACAAAGAAGAACTAAAAAATCAACCAGAAAACAATTAACAAAATGTCAGTAAGTACACACCTACCAATAATAACCTTAAATTTAAGTGAACTAAATGCTTCAATCAAAAGGCACAGGATAAGGGAATGGATTAAAAAAATAAGACCTGACTATGCTGCCCATAAAAGACTCATTTGAGGCCTAAAGATAGATATTGACTGAAAGTGAAAGGACGGAAAAATATATTCCATGCAGAAGAATGAAACTGAACCATTTTCTTATATGGTTCATATATTTCATATATAAAAGTAGACTCAAAATGGATGAAACACCTAAATGTGAGACAGGAATCCATCAAAATCCTAGAGTAGAAGACAGGCAGCAACTTCTTAGGCCTCAGCCGCAGCAACTCCTCACTAGACATGTCTCCAAAGGCAAGAGAAGTAGAAGCAAAGATGAACTACTGGGATTTCATCAAGATAAAAAGCTTTTGCACAGCAAAGGAAACAGTCAGCAAAGCTAAAAAGACAACTTATGGAATGGGAAAAGATATTTTCAAATGTCTTATCAGATAAAGGGCTAGTATCCAAAATCTATAAAGAACTTATCAAACTCAACACCCAGAAACAAGAAATGGGCAGAAGACATGAACAGACATTTCTCCAAAGAAGACATACAAATGGCCAACAGACATATGAAACAATGCTCAACATCACTTCGCATCAGGGAAATACAAATAAAAACTACAATGAGATACCACCTCACACCAGTCAGAATGGCTAAAATGAACAAGTCAGGAAACAACAGATGTTGACGAGGATGCAGAGAATGGGAACCCTCTTACACTGTTGGTGGGAATGCAAACGGCAGCAGCCATTCCAGAAAACAGTATAGAGGTTCCTCAAAAAGTTAAAAATAGAGATACCCTATGACCCAGCAATTGCATCCAATGTATACAAACATAGTGATTCAAAGGGGCACATGCACCCCAATGTTTAAAGCAGCAATGTCCACAATAGCCGAACTATGGAAAGAGTCCAGATGTCCACTGACTGACGAATGGATAAAGAAGATGTGGTGTATATATATACAACAGAATACTACTCAGCCCTCAAAAAGAATGAAATCTTGCCATTTGCAATGACATGGATGGAACTAGAGGGTATTATGCTAAGTGAAATAAGTCAGAGAAAGACAAATTGATTTCACTCATATATGGAATTTAAGAAACAAAACAGATGAACATAGGGGAAGGAAGGAAAAACAAAATAAGATGAAAATAGAGAGGGAGGCAAACCATAAGAGACTCTTAAATGGAAACAAACTGAGGGTTGCTGAGGGGAGGTGGGTGGGGGGAAGGGGTAATTGGGTGATGGGCATTAAGGATGGCACTTGATGGAATGAGCACTGGGTGTTATATGCAACTGATGAATCACTAAATTCTACCCCAGTAACTAAAAAAAAAAAATCCCCCTGAATCAAAAGAAGATATGCTGAGCTTTTTTTTTTTAAGATTTTTTTATTTATTTGACAGAGAGAGAGACAGCCAGAGAAGGAACACAAGCAGAGGGGAGCGGGAGAGGGAGAAGCAGGCTTCCTGCAGAGCGGGGAGCCCCATGTGGGGCTCGATCCCAGGACCCTGGGATCATGACCTGAGCCGAAGACAGACGCTTAACGACTGAGCCACCCAGGTGCCCCTATGCTGAGCTTTAGATACAGAAAGAATAACATTTGACTACAGCTGAAAAAAAAATACTGGCATTTAAATAATTTCCAGGAATACAGACACAAAAGCAGGAATTTAGTTTCTTAAATTTACATTGAATATACACTAGTTAGTTTTTAGAAAGTTGTAAGTATGTAACAAAATAAGAATTAGAATAAAAATTTATCATAAAAAAGTAGATGATCAATTGATGCAAGGAGAAGGCCATATATGGTTCAAAGGAAATTGTAACATTAAGAAAAGATGAGGATGTTCTGAAGGAAAGAATATTTGCTACAGTTATACAACATGTTCATATAATTTTCTTATACATAAATTAAGTAAGGACAATAATTGCCCTGAAAATGGTAATAAAACATACACAAACTCACCTTTTCACTTACAAAAATGTTATAGTCCACTGGGTTTTGTTCTATGCCTTGGTTATCTTCAGTAAGATCTTCAAGTTCACTGTTTCTACTCCTTAATTTATAAAGAAGATGTTGAAATTCAACTGCAGATTCCAGAGGCTCGATTCCATAAGAAACATTTTCAAATTGCAGTATTCCTCTGTAAAATTAAGAATAAAACTGTAAGTGCTTTTAATCGATTCTCTATTATAAAACTCTGACAGAATCCAAAAGAAGAAGGAGAAAGAGGAGGATAAAGAACATTGAATATACACTAGTTTTTTGAGCTCAGTATTTTGACCCAAACTCTTTACATTATGGAAATAATTCTGAAGAGACAAAATATCTCCTACAATCCACAAAATTCACTTTCAATTTGATTCTCTCTATAGATATAAAGGCAGCAGAAATTATGTAATCAGTTGTGAGGTGTATAAGTATACAGCATTACAGTGATTGAGGAATTCCCTGTTCTCCAAGTCACTGACTTAATGAGAGCAAAAGTAAATAGAAATCTTAATGAATTTCTCTCTGGTTGGCACTGCTTTTGAAAAATGATCACATTGCCTATATAACAAAAGTATATGTAATAAGTAAAATTTTATTTATAAAAATAAAATTTAGCAGTAATTTTGAAAAGGCATTTATTAATCTTCTTTATGCACACAGTCTGAATAAGAAATTAAAAGCAAGATTTTAAAGATTAAACAACTTTTATAACTATTTTTCTCTGGCTCTGGCTCTGGTTCAAGTGGCTACTTCCCAAAAACCAAACTATAGGGTTCCATGTAACAAGCACCGAGGAACACTTATTTGTTTGTTAAAATAAGGATCCTATACTACAAAAATGAGGATGAAGAATTTCCTCACAGAATGGAAAATTCTAGGCACTAAGGAAGAAACCCTACAATTGTTATCATTTAAGACATTGATATTATTAGAAAAATATGAGTACTATATTAGTAATTATTTGCTTATATAGAATTTGCCTCTGCTCCCTGAAGGTGATTTTCCTTGAGAAAAAGTACACCTTGTTTATTTTTATTTATCTTTATAACTCCAAACACTAGGCCAGTAGGTGACACATGGTAGGTACCAAACATCCATTTGCTGAAAAAATAAGCTATCCTAAACAGTTCCTCCAACTTGCTGTAGTCATTTACATTCAGTTGTCATTTCTGTAGCTAAAAAAAAACAAAAAACAAAAAACCAAGATATAGAGCAAGGAGACTAGGAAATCTAAACCTTCAGGGAGGTTAGAAATGTCTCTGGCCAGCAAGGAAAGTGAGGAGATACAAGAGAAGAAACATGTTCAGAGGAGGATATCATTGCATTATCTCACATGGGAATCCTCTTCCAGCCCCAAACTTAATATAAAAATAAGAAATTCACTGCAGCCAAATATCATTAACTACAATGTTCACATATCAATGACAGAAAATAAATAACCTCAATCCAGAGCACGTGCTGAGTGTGACAACAGAATTCGGATGTCCTTCAATATGCCCCTGGTAGTAGCACTGAGCCTAGGAATGAAAAAAAGTGAAGTAGTTATTTAGGATTGACAAACTTTCTAATGATTTCTTATTTTTATACTTGTTAGAACTTTCCAAATATTTTCACAGGCTACATGGTTTATATATCAGTATGGATAAAGTGACATTCAGGAAAAGTTTCCCTATATTTGTCACTTTTACTATATTAACTACTCTTCTGATTAATATTTGGAATTATTATTTTATACTCTGCTTCAAAGTGTTATCTCATATTTTCGGTTAAATTGCTTTCCAATATATAAATTTAGTTCATCAATTAAAAGACAAAGATTATGAATCTGGGTTTCAGAGAAAATCTCATATTCTACTAAAAAAATCTAAAATTTAAGGACACAGGAAGATTAAAGAACTAGAAAACGATACACCATATCAACACAAACCAAAAGGATGATTCTGAAACTATACTAATACAAGAAATGAAGACTTTAAGGCAAGAAGCATTACCAAGTGATAAAGAGGGACATTTCATAATGAAAAGAGTTTCAGCTGATCAGGAAGATATAAATATTCCAAATTTGTATTCACTTACTAGATAGCTTCAAAATATATAAGCTCAAAATTTAAAAAATAATAAAAATTGAGAAATGCATAATCATAGTAAAAGATACATTTCTGTCTGATAAATCAAGCATTCAGAATCTACAGAAGATCTGAACAGCATGTTAGCAACCTAATATAGGCAGAATAAAAACTGTAGAATGTACTTTCTTTTTAAAAAACATGGAATATTTACAAAAATGAAACCATATTCTGGGCCATGAAGCAAGACAAGAAATTTTAAAGAACTGAAATCATACAAAGTTTGGTCTCTAATCACAGTAGGTAGAGATATAGCAGACCTCATCACAGGGAGAAGATTATGTCATTTCCAAGATTCAGTAGTGCTATAAATTTTGGTGGAAACCAATGTAAGATTTCTAATTAACACACTGCTTTATAATAGAACTAAGGGGAGGAAGAAGGAGCAAGAAAAGGAAATTGATAGCCCTAGCCAATAAAAGTGAAGCAACATGGTGTCCAAATTCAATCTTTCAACAAATTTCTGTTATGCTAACTATACGTCAGGCATTTTTCTAGGCACTGGGCATACATCAGTGAATAAAAAAGACTAAAATAAAAACCCTGCCTTCATGAAGTTTATTTTGCACAGGTGAAACAGAAAATAAATAGATAAAATATATGGCACATCATATATTGATAACCACCATAAAGAAAAACAAAACAGATAAAGTAAGAGAGTCCTAAGAGTAAGAGAGCAATTTAAAATAGGAGTTAGGGACTAATAGGGTAATTTTAAGCAAAGACCTTAAGGAAAGGGAATCTTGGGAAAGACCAAGCATTTGGATCAAAGAAAATAGAAAGTGCAAAGATCTGGAAGGAGAACATATCTGGTATGTTGAAGAACAGCAAGACCAACATAGCTGGAACAGAATGAGCAAGGTAGACAGTAACAGGAAATGAGGTCAGTCAGGTAAAGAGGACCAGACTGTATAAAGGCTGTAGGATATTGAAATGACTTTGGCTTTCACTTTGTGAACAACAGGAGGTCATATCATGGAGGGTTCTGAGCACAGAAACAACACAATGTGTCTACGCTTTAATAGGATTGATCTGGTTGGTCATGTAAACTGACTAAAGGGATGGGCAAGGTATAGAAACAAGGAGATTATTCATGAAGTTATAGCAGTAATCTAAGCATTTACTCGGAAAAGAATGTTATTAGGATACAGACAGAGGAAGAGGGTGGATCTGGCTATCTAATTTAAAGGGTAGGGTCAATAAGATTTATTGATAGATGGGATGGGGGTTAAAAAAAGAAAAGGTTTAGGAGCAAGATGGTGGAGGAGTAAGAGACCTAAATTTCATCTAGTTCCAGGAATTCAGCTAGATAGGGATCAAACCATTCTGAACACCTATGAACTCAACAGGAGATCAAAGGAAAGAATAGCAGCAACTCTCTCAACAGAAAAGCCACCACTTTCTGGAAGGTAGGACATGCAGAGAAGTGAATCCGAGGCAATATTTGGGAAGATAGACGGAGGGGGAGGGCGCCTCCAATGGCCGCTTCTGGCAAGTGACAGAGCCGCAGAGCACAAAATCGGAACTTTTAGAAGTTGGCTCTGCTGAAGGACGTTGCTCCAGTGGCTAGCAGGGGTGGAACCCTTGCTGGGACAGTGTGGTCTCAGGACCCTCGGGGTCACAGAAAGACCAGGGGTGCCTGAGTGCAGCAGAGCCCCCAGGTATCTGAGCGGGGAAGCCGGCTGCAGAGACGGAGCCAAGGAGTGGGCTCTCAGCTCAGGGTTGCCATAAACCGTAATCCGGGGCACAGTCGGGCCACTGCTCCTCCAGCAGGGACCCAACAAGTGGCATACCCGGGGAGACTCCCCTTCCTCCCCCGGGAGGAGAGGCGCGGGAGCACACCACAGGGATCTACTGTGTTTGGAGACTCCACACCGAGTTGGGTGCCAGAGATAGAAAAGCTCAGTCACAGGCTGGGTGAGCAAGGACTATGGCCGGAGACCAGGGAAACGGGAGTGATTGACTGCTTTTCTCTGGGGGCTCACTGAGGAGCAGGGCCCCAAGTTCTCGGATCCTCCAGGGCAGAGATTGGGAGTCCGCCATTTTCACTCTCATCCTCCAAAGCTGTACCGAAAGCTTGCAGGGAACAAAAGCTCCGGAGAGCAAAGCCGGCAGATTACTTAGCCCGCCCAGGCAAGGGTGGGGCAATTCCGCCTCCCGCAAAGACATTTGGGAACCACGGCAACAGGCCCCTCCTCCAGATCAGCAAGAACAGCCAGCCAAGACCAAGTTTACCCATCAATGAGAACAGCAGAACTCCAGCACTATGGGAATACTGCACATAGAATTCATGGCTTTTTTACCATGATTCTTTAGCCTTTCAAAGTTAATTTTTTTAACTTCTTTTTTCTTTTTTTTTTTTTGAATTTTTCTTTTTCCCTTTTTCAACCAACAACTTATCAATCCCTTTTTTAAAAAATCTTTTTGATTTTTCATTTTTAGAGTCATATTCTATCCCTTCATAGTAGTTAACCTTATTTTTGGTATATATATAAGTTGTTCTCTCTTTAAAATTTTGAGATACAGTTTATTCTAACAGACCAAAATATACCCTAAATCTCTAGTGTATTGCTTTGTTCTAGTCTCCTGCCTGATCACATTCTCTCCCTTTTTTTTTTTTAAATCCTCTTCTTTCTTTTTTCAACCAACTTCTTATCTTCTCAATTCCTTTTATAAAATCTTTTATACTTTTCATCTTACAGTCATATTCCATCCCTTCATCGTATCAACCCTTGTTTTTGTACATATATGTTTTTCTTCCTTTAAAATTTTGGGAGGCACTTTCTTCTAACAGACCAAAATATGCCCAAAATCTAGTGTGTGGCATGGATCTATGCACCAGCCTGATCATATTTGATCCTATTCTGGTTTTTGTTTGTTTGTTTTTATCTTTTTCTTTTTTTTTTCTTTTTTCTTTCCCTTTCTTTTCCCCTGGTTTCAGGTCTCTTCTAATTTGTTTAGTGTATATTTTTCTGAGGACGTTGTTACCCTGTTAGCATTTTGTTCTCTCATTCATCTATCCTCCTCTGGACAAAATGACAAGATGGAAAAAAAACACCTCAAAAAAAAAGACCAAGAGGCAGTACCGACTGCCAGGGGCCTAATCAATACGGACATTAGTAAGATGTTGGAACTAGAGTTCAGAATGATGATTTTAAAGATACTAGTTGGGCTTGAAAAAAGCATGGAAGATATTAGAGAAACCCTTTCTGGAGAAATAAAGGAACTAAAATCTAACCAAGTCGAAATCAAAAAGGCTATTAATGAGGTGCAATCAAAAATGGGGGCTCTAACTGCTAGGACAAATGAGGCAGAAGAAAGAATCAGTGAGATAGAAGACCAAATGATGGAAAATAAAGAAGCTGAGAAAAAGAGAGAGAAACAACTACTGGATCACGAGGGCAGAATTCGAGAGATAAGCAATACCATAAGATGAAACAATATTAGAATTGGGATCCCAGAAGAAGAAGAAAGAGAGAGAGGGGCAGAAGGTATATTGGAGCAAATTATAGCAGAGAACTTCCCTAATTTGGGGAAGGAAACAGGCATCAAAATCCAGGAGGCACAGAGAATCCCCCTCAAAATCAATAAAAATAGGTCAACACCCCAACATCTCATAGTAAAACTTACGAGTCTCAGAGACAAAGAGAAAATACTGAAAGCAGCTCGGGACAACAGATCTGTAACCTACAATGGTAGAAACATTGGATTGGCAACAGACCTATCCACAGAGACCTGGCAGGCCAGTAGGGACTGGCATGATATCTTCAGAGCACTAAATGAGAAAACTATGCAGCCAAGAATACTATATCCAGCTAGGCTGTCATTGAAAATAGAAGGAGAGATAAAAAGCTTCCAGGACAAACAAAAACTAAAGGAATTTGCAAACACGAAACCAGCCCTACAAGAAATATTGAAAGGGGTCCTC
Source organism: Halichoerus grypus (assembly GCF_964656455.1). Taxonomy (NCBI): domain Eukaryota; kingdom Metazoa; phylum Chordata; class Mammalia; order Carnivora; family Phocidae; genus Halichoerus; species Halichoerus grypus. The sequence continues at coordinate 173,044,377 of NC_135714.1, forward strand.
TACGCGAAGAGAGAGCCTAAAAGTAACATAGACCAGAAAGAAACACAGACAATATACAGTAACAGTCACCTTACAGACAATACAATGGCACTAAATTCATATCTTTCATTAGTTACCCTGAATGTAAATGGGCTAAATGCCCCAATCAAAAGACACAGGCTATCAGACTGAATAAAAAAACAAGACCCATCGATATGCGGTCTGCAAGAGACTCTTTTTTTTTATTATTATGTTATGTTAATCACCATACATTACATCATTAGTTTTTGATGTAGTGTTCCATGATTCATTGTTTGCATATAACACCCACTCCTCCATGCAGAATGTGCCCTCTTTAATACCCATCACCAGGCTAACCCATCCCCCACCCCCATCCCCTCTAGAACCCTCAGTTTGTTTTTCAGAGTCCATAAGAGACTCATTTTAGACCGAGAGACACCCGCAGATTGAAAATGAGGGGGTGGAAAACCATTTACCATGCTAATGGACACCAAATGAAAACTGGGGTGGCAATCCTTATATCACACAAATTAGATTTTAAGCCAAAGACTATAATAAGAGATGAGGAAGGACACTATATCCTACTTAAAGGGTCTATCCAACAAGAAGATCTAACAATTGTAAATATCTATGCCCCTACTATAGGAGCAGCCAATTATATAAGCCAATTAATAACAAAAGCAAAGAAACACATCGACTACAATACAATAATACTGGGGGACTTTAACACCCGCCTCACTGAAATTGACAGATCATCTAAGCAAAAGATCAACAAGGAAATAAAGACTTTAAATGACACACTGGACCAAATGGACTTCACAGACATATTCAGAACATTCCATCCCAAAGCAACAGAATACACATTCTTCTCTAGTGCCCACAGAACATTCTCCAGATAGATCACATCTTAGGTCACAAATCAGGTCTCAATCAGTACCAAAAGATTGGGATCATTCCTGGCGTATTTTTGAACCACAATGCTTTGAAACTAGAACTCAATCACAAGAGGAAAGTCGGAAAGAACTCAAATACATGGAGGCTAAAGAGCATCCTACTAAAGAATGAATGGGTCAACCAGGAAATTAAAGAAGAATTTAAAAACTTCATGGAAACCAATGAAAATGAAAACACAACTGTTCAAAATCTTTGGGATGCAGCAAAGGCAGTTCTAAGAGGAAAGTATATAGCAATACAAGCCTTTCTCAAGAAACAAGAAAGGTCTCAAATACACAACCTAAACCTATACCTAAAGGAGCTGGAGAAAGAACAGCAAATAAAGCCTAAACCCAGCAGGAGAAGAGAAATAATAAAGATCAGAGCAGAAATCAATGAAATAAAAACCAAAAGAACAGTAGAACAGATCAACAAAACTAGGAGCTGGTTCTTTGAAAGAATTAACAAGATTGATAAACCCCTGGCCAGACTTATCAAAAAGAAAAATGACCCAAATCAACAAAATCATGAATGAAAGAGGAGAGATCACAACCAACACCAAAGGAATACAAACAATTATAAGAACAAATTATGAGCAACTATATGCCAGCAAATTAGATAATCCGGAAGAAATGGATGCATTCCTAGAGATGTATCAACTACCAAAACTGAACCAAGAAGAAAAGAAAACCTGAACAGACCTATAACCACTAAGGAAATTGAAGCACCAATCAAATATCTCCCAATAAACAAAAGCCCAGGGCCAGATGGCTTCCCAGGGGAATTCTACCAAACATTTAAAGAAGAATTAATACCTCTTCTTCTGAAACTGTTCCAAAAAATAGAAATGGAAGGAAAAATTCCCAACTTGTTTTATGAGGCCACCATTACCTTGAACCCTAAACCAGACAAAGACCCCATGAAAAAGGTGAATTATAGACCAATATCCCTGATGAACATGGATGCAAAAAAGCTCACCAAAATACTAGCCAATAGGATCCAACAGTACATTAAAAGGATTATTCACCACGACCAAGTGGGATTTATCCCTGGGCTGCAAGTTTGGTTCAACATCCGCAAATCAATCAACGTGATACAATACATTAACAAAAGAAAGAACAAGAACCATATGATCCTCTCAACAGATGCAGAAAAAGCATTTGACAAAGCACAGCTTCCTTTCTTGATCTAAACTCTTCAGAGTATAGGGATAGAGGGTACATACCTCAATATCATAAAAGCCATCTATGAAAAACCCACAGGGAGTATCATTCTCAGTGGGGAAAAACTGAGAGCTTTCCCCCTAAGGTCAGGAACGTGGCAGGGATGTCCACTATCAGCACTGCTATTCAACAGAGTATTAGAAGTCCTAGCCAAATCAATCAGACAACAAAAAGAAATCAAAGGCATCCAAATCGGCAAAGAAGAAGTCAAACTCTCACTCTTTGCAGATATGATACTTTATGTGGGAAACCCAAAAGACTCCACCCCAACACTGCTAGACTCATACATGAATTCAGTAAAGTGGCAGGATAGAAAACCAATGCACAGAAATCAGTGGCATTCCTATACACCTACAAGACAGAAGAAAGAGAAATTAAGGAGTCGATACCATTTACAATTGCACCCAATACCGTAAGACACCTAGGAATAAATCTAACCAAAGAGGCAAAGGATCTGTACTCAGAAAACTATGAAATACTCATGAAAGAAACTGAGGAAGACACAAAGAAATGGAAAAATGTTCCATGCTCATGGATTGGAAGAACAAATATTGTGAAGATGTCAATGCCACCTAGAGCAATTTACACATTCAATGCAATCCCCATCAAAATACCATCAACTTTTTCAAAGCAATGGAACAAATAATCCTAAAATTTGTATGGAACCAGAAAAGACCCCGAATAGCCAGAGGAATCTTGAAAAAGAAAAGCAAAGCTGGTGGCATCACAATTTCGGACTTCCAGCTCTATTACAAAGCTGTCATCATCAAGACAGTATGGTACTGGCACAAAAACAGACACATAGATCGATGGAACAGAATAGAGAGCCCAGAAATGGACCTTCAACTCTATGGTCAACTAATCTTCGACAAAGCAGGAAAGAATGTCCAATGGAAAAAGACAGTCTCTTCAACAAATGGTGTTGGGAAAATTGGACAGCCACATGCAGAAGAATGAAGCTGGACCATTTCCTTACACCACACACAAAAATACACTCAAAATGGCTGAAAGACCTCAATGTGAGACAGGAGTCCATCAAAATCCTAAAGGAGAACACAGGCAGCAACCTCTTCGACCTGAGCCACAGTAACTTCTTCCTAGAAACATCGCCAAAGGCAAGGGAAGCAAGGGCAAAAATGAACTATTGGGACTTCATCAAGATAAAAAGCTTTTGCACAGCAAAAGAAACAGTCAACAAAACCAAAAGACAACCGACAGAATGGGAGAAGATATTTGCAAATGACATATCAGATAAAGGGCTAGTATCCAAAATCTATAAAGAACTTCTTAAACTCAACACCCAAAGAACAAATGATCCAATTAAGAAATGGGCAGAAGACATGAACAGACATTTTTCCAAAGAAGACATCCAAATGGCCAACAGACACATGAAAAAGTGCTCAACATCGCTCGGCATCAGGGAAATCTAAATCAAAACCTCAATGAGATACTACCTCACACCAGTCAGAATGCCTCAAATTAACAAGTCTGGAAATGACAGATGTTGGCGGGGATGTGGAGAAAGGGGAACCCTCCTACACTGTTGGTGGGAATGCAAGCTGGTGCAGCCATTCTGGCAAACAGTATGGAGGTTCCTCAAAAAGTTGAAAATAGAGCTACCATATGATCCAGCAATTGCACTACTGGGTATTTACCCCAAAGATACAAATGTATGGATTTGAAGGGGTATGTGCAGTCCTATGTTTATAGCAGCAATGTCCACAATAGCCAAACTATGGAAAGAGCCAAGATGTCTATTTACAGATGAATGGATAAAGAAGATGTTGTATATACATATACAATGGAATAATATGCAGCCATCAAAAGGAATGAAATGCAGACTCTCAAAAGGAATGAGCAGACTCTCCACTCAGCATAACACCCTCCAGTTCCATCCACGTCATGACGTGGATGGAACTGGAGGGTGTTATGCTGAGTGAAGTAAGTCAATCAGAGAAAGACATGTATCATATGACCTCACGGATATGAGGAATTCTTAATCTCAGGAAACAATCTGAGGGTTACTGGGGTAGTGGGGGGTGGGAGGGATGGGGTGACTGGGTGATAGACATTGGGGAGGGTATGTGCTATGGTGAGCGCTGTGAATTGTGTAAGACTGTTGAATCACAGACCTGTAACTCTGAAACAAATAATACATTATATGTTAAAAAAAAAAAAAGAAGAAGAAGAAGATAGCAGTAAGGGCAGAATGAAGAGGGGGAAATCAGAGGGGGAGACGAACCATGAGAGACGATGGACTCTGAGAAACAAACTGAGGGTTCTCTAGGGGAGGGCCATGGGGGGATGGGTTAGCCTGGTGATGGGTATTAAAGAAGGCACGTACTGCATGGAGCACTGGGTGCTATATGCAAACAATGAATCATGGAACACTACCTCAAAAACTAATGATGTAATGTATGGTGATTAATATAACAATTAAAAAAAAGTCTTAAAAAATAAAAAAAAGAAAAGGTTTAAAATATGATTTTGTGTTCAATATTTGTGTTTGTTTTCATTAGTCTTTAACTTATATTCATTTATTCAACAAAATATAAGCTAATTAATTAAATGGTGCCTGTGTTCTATGCAGAGTGGAAGCCTTAGTCCATCTAGTTTGTCTTTAATTTACCAAGACTTCAGGAAAAGCTAATAATGAGGGAAACGAGGCAATAAATGGATCCTTAAATATATCCCCTATGAATTCACTCTATTGTATTAGGAAAACATTTATTCAATGTAAAAGAGATTTTAAAACTCTGTAAAATATAGAACTTAAATCTTACCTGAATATCTGAAGGATGAGAATTCACAGATCCTTGATTATACAAATAAACCATAAAATTACGTGCTAAAAAAAAACTGAATATAGAAAATGAGAGAATATTAAAAGTTATTCTTTTTGAAATATATAAAGCACTGCTCAGCAAACTAACACCCTCAGGCCAAATCTGACCTACTCTGTCTTTGTAAATAAAGCTTTATTGGAACACAGCCACACCCATTAATTTATGTATGGTCCATGGCTGTTTTCAAGCTATAACAGCAGAGTTGAGTCATTTTACCAGAGATATTATGGCCCTCAAAGCCTGAAATATTTTCACTCTGGGCCTGGGCCTTTATAGTAAGTCTGCAAACCCAACAAAGGTAGTATTTTCTTTTGACATATACATAATTTATATTCAAAGAAATACACACTCAAAATAATTTTCCTATTTTAATGAACTCCTTTATTTTTTTCATGAACTCCTTTGAAATAAGAAGGGACTACAAGATGAGAAAAAAAGACATTTTAAAATTTACAAATATATGAACTAGATGTAGGATTATGAGAGTTTTCCATTCTTTCATTCTTTCTAAATTTCACTACCGTACATATATATCACCTTTATAATGAAGTAGAAGAGTACTGTGTAAAAGTCGTATTAATCTGAATGTAGATACTGAACCTACAGATCTAAGTTCAACCTTCTCTGGTATCACTGCCTGTACTTACTATCCTATTTCCTCACCTCATGGTCACTCCTCAATCCAATGTAACATAACTAGATCACCCAGACTAGCTAGTTAGGAATCCTCCACTAAAAGTGATCTCATATGGGTAACTAATGACCCCCTAGTTGTTAAATCCAAAACGCAGTTTGAAGTCAAGTAAGACTACTCTGACACACGTGTACTGTTGACCACACTTCCCTTTTTTAAGCCATCTACTCTTCAACTTCAATCATACCATTTCCACCTGGCTTCCCTAATATCTTTCTGTATACTTTAAGAGTCCCTTCGTCTGGGTCCTTGCTTCTTCCCTTAAATGTTTCCATGGCATTCAATTCTGGGTTGTTTTTCCTTCTCACCTTTGATATTCACTCCTACCTCTACAGATTTATCTTGTTCATTTCTGGTGCTTCATTTATACCTACATAAATAGATGGCTTTGAAATCCACACTCACATTCTAAGCCAACTGGACATTTCTCTTGGGATATCCTACAAGCACTTCATATCTAACTTTTTCAAAACTGAGCCCGTATCAGATCTGTTCCCTTTCTCCTTCACTGCCACACCAAATCTCTGCTACCACTATATCCAATGGTAGCTAATCTTTTTCCTGCCACCTCAGTATATATCTAAAAAAAAAAAAAAAAAAAAATCCCTACCTCTACAGTCATAGTTCTGTTTTTCATTATTTCTCATATAAGTTATTTGCAATAACTTCCTAATTGTCACTATGCCATCATAATCATTATGCAAGTAATTTCCCAAAACAATACACACACGCTTTACCCTCTCCTAAACTCTAGTCCCTATAATTCTTACCACTGTTTATAGTCCTGATAAGATGTTCAAACGCACTGTGAGTTCTCTTCACTTTCCCTCTTATATACTTGAAAAGATCTTTGAGTTGTCATTTACCATATTCTTCTTCCCTTCTGTCTGAAGGAGTAGGTTAACTCTTCTTTTACTCAGTGCTATTCTTTGGCATTTTATACAATGAACTGCTTGTTTATACAGCTCTAAGAAACTTCCCTTCAACCAAAAAACTTTGTTTCTTCCTTCTTAAAAAGCATTTATCTGCACCTGTTTCTTCTTTTTCTGCCAAACATTTTTGAAAAAGTTATTTACAAATTACTACCTTAAGTTTCTCACAACCCACCTCTCCCTAATACCATGTAGTCTAGTTCTATAACCAAAATTTAACTGAAATTATCCTATTGAAAGTCACAAAATAATTCTAAGCCAGCTTTTCTCTACATGAGAGAAATTTCCATGGTTTCCTGGTTTCCATGAGAGAATTAAACCCTACAGAAAGTTATTTCAATTACTTTCTCAATTCCCTGAAGGAAGTACACAGCTAGTACTATTTTCCATAAACTCTCACAAGTGTATAGTCTCATTCCATATTAAATTCCTTATTCCAGGCCTGTCTCTCTGATCAAACGCTGATACACTTACAGACTTACTTCTTATTACAACATTCTGCCCTGATTATATAGGTCCTTCTGGTTCTGTCAACAACATAAGATCATATAGATTAATCTTCAGGAGGGGGGCCCTTACTTTTTCCTGTTCCCCCCTATTCACAAAAGACTACTTGAGACATTAGGACCAAAAATTTAATTAATTCACAGGAAAGCATCTGTTCATCTGAAACAACTCAAATGTTTAATAACACTACATTAATTATTTTAACACTCCATTTTTATTATAAGTAAACAAATTCATATCAATAAAATGAAATACAACACTAAATGAAAAAAATTACCTTTGCGTAAGGTGTACAGTGTATGGCTTCTCATCTATTACAATAATATAGGATATCTGTTCCTAGAGAATCCAGAACAACTGAGATGAAGAGCCATGTAACAGCAGCAAAACAATAATTTTACATCAGTCAATCCCTCCAAACAATCCCTAAAATGTCTTGATTAAAATGTCTCAGACTATACGTGATTTAAAATTTGCAACAATATATCAAAATTATAACATGTTTATTATATAATCCAGTCTTACTATTTCTATAAAAATAAACCTAACCTAAGGATTTATATGGGATTAGAAATCTATATATAACTATATATAACTGAATTTTAAGCTCTTCTGAAATCAGAGACCATATGCTATACTATAATGTCTATGTAGGTGGCATCATTGGGATAATAAGGTATCCTATATCAGCGAAGCTTATTCTATCAGGCACAAAAGATATTATAACTGTTTTCTTAAAATGTATTGCCTGGGGGCGCCTGGGTGGTTCAGTCGTTAAGCGTCTGCCTTCAGCTCAGGTCCTGATCCCAGGGTCCTGGGATTGAGCCCCGCATTGGGCTCCCTGCTCCGCGGGAAGCCTGCTTCTCCCTCTCCCACACCCCTTGCTTATGTTCCCTCTCTCGCTGTGTCTCTCTCTGTCAAATAAATAAATAAAATCTTTTAAAAAAATGTATTGCCTGATTCCTGTATTCTTGAACAAAATTTGGTATTGTTTTTTACTCTATCACTACTATTCTCAAGTTAAAACATGGATAACAATAAGTTGTAATATCACTAAGTTGCTGTACCTGAGTGATGAGATTTTATCCAGCCAAAGAGAATATGTAAAAAGCAAGAGTTAGAGCATCACTGGAAGGAAAACTTAAGCATATAAAAACCAAAAAGACACAAATACCAGAACGAAGAAAAAGATAAGCCTTCTAGGATCTGTGACTGTCAGCCCTGCCCACCCACAAAAACCCCACAAGGGGCAGCACAGAGAGAGCCTGGTAGTTTGGGGTCCCTGCAACCCCAACAAACAGACTGGGAGTAGATATCTGGTCTGACTAAAGGCCCTGCCCACCAATGAAAATTTCTCAGGGGACAACACAGGGAGAGCACCCTGCAGTGGGCTAAGACTGCAGTTCTGGCAAACATCTGGTCTGACTCAATTCAAGTCCAAGACGGCCCCAGACTAGCCCCTTAACAACACAGGGACCAAACATTGTCCACAAAAGGCAAAGAGAACCACTGCAGACAATTGGACCTAAGGCAAACACCTCTCAATCACAACATTAGGATGCATACAACACACATAGGTGACACCCCTGAAGCACCAGGTTCTGGTAAACAGGGGACATTGCACTTCAGGGCACTACAGCATCTCTTCTTCATAAAGCCACTACTTTCAAGAGCAGAAGTAACTGACTTTCCTAACACATAGAAACAGACACAAAGAGTTAGACAAAATGAGAAGACAGAAGAATATGTCCCAAATGAAAACAAACAAGCAAACAAATTCACAGCAAAAGAGCTAAATGAAATGAAGATAAGCAATATGCCTGAAAGAGAATTCAAAGTAATGCTCATAAAGATACTCACTCGACTTAAGAAGATCCCTATTAGACCCTAAACAAAGAAATAGAAAATATAAAAAGAACCAATCTGGGATGAAGAACTCAATTATAGAAATTAAAAATACAGTAGAGGGAATAAATAGACTAGAGGAAGGAGAAGAATAAACCAGTGAGCTACAAGACAGAGTAATGGAAAGCAACTAAGCTTAACAGCAAAAAGTAAAAGAACGATAAAAAATGAGAATAGGTTAAGAATCTCAGCAACACCATCAAGTATAATAGCATAAGCATTATTGGAATCCCAGAAGGAGAAGAGAGAGAGAAAAGAGGACAGAAAACTTATTCAAAGAAATAACAAATGAAAAGTCACTAATCTGGGAAGGAAACAGAAATCCAGATCCAGGAAGCACAGAGAGCCCCCAACAAAATCAACCCAAAGGGGTCTACACCAAGACATATAATAATTAAAATGGTACAAAGAAGTGATGAAGAGAGAATTTTAAAATCACTAAGAGAAAAGAAAACAGTTATATACGAGGGAAATTTATCAGCAGAAACTTTGTAGGCCAAAAGGGACTGGCATGATGTATTCAAAGTACTAAAAGGAAAAAAAAAGTCTGCAGCCAAGAATACCCTATCCAGCAAGGATATCATTCAGAATAGAAGGAGAGATAAAGAGTTTCCCAGGGGTGCCTGGGTGGCTCAGTGGTCAAGCGTCTCCCTTCAGCTCAGGCCCTGATCCCAGGGTCCTGGGATTGAGCCCCGCATCGAGCTCCCTGCTCAGCAGGAAGCCTGCTTCTCCCTCTCCTACTCCCCCTGCTTGTGTTCCCTTCTTGCTGTCTCTCTTTCTCTGTCAAATAAATAAATAAATAAAATCTTTAAAAAAATAATAAGTAAAAAAAAAGAGTTTCCCAGATGAACAAATGTTAAGGAATTCATCACCACTAAATCAGCCATACAAGAAATGATAAAGGAAATACTTTGCCTGGAAAGGAAAGACCATAAGCAAGAGTAGGAAAAGTAGGAAAGGAAAAAATTTCACAGGTACATATAAACATAATAAAAGTAGTAGATCAATCACTTATAAAACCAATAGAAAGGTTAAAGCACAAAAGCAGTAACATCAGTCAGAAGATTCACAAAATTTTAAAAAAAGATTCACAAAATAAAAGGATGTAAAGTATGACATCATATACCTAAAATATGGGGGGAGGAAGTAAAAAATCAGTGCTTTCATGTGTTCAAACTTAAGCGACCATCAGCTTAATGCAGAACTGCTATAAACACAGGATGTTATATATGAACCTAACGGTAACAACACGTCAAAAACTTATAATAGATATGCAAAAAATAAAGAGAAAGAAACCCAAGCATTTCACTAAAGACAGCCATCCAACATGAGAAGAGAGCAAGAGAAGAATAGAACAGAGAACTACAAAAAAAAAAAAAAACCTGTAAAATAAGTAACAACTGGCATTAAGTACATAACTATAAAAATTACTTTGAATGTAAATTAACTACAATCAAAAGACACAGGGTAACAGAATGGATAAAAAGGCAAGATCCATTTATATACTGCCTACAAGACACTCATTTCACATGAAAAGACACATGCAGATTCAAAGTGAAGGGACAGAAAAACATTTATCATGCAAATGCAAGTGAAAAGAAAGCTAGGGTAGCAATACTTATACGAAACAAAATAGATGTTAAAACAAAGACTGTAACAAGAGACAAAGGACGCTACATAATAATAAAGTGAACAGTCCAACAAGAAGATGTGACAATTGTAAATATTTATGTACCAAACATGGGAGCACCCAAATACATAAAGCAACTATTAACAGAAAGAAAGAAATCAATAATAATACAGTAGTAGGGGACTTTAAAACTTGCATCAATTGAGAGATCATCCAAACACAAAATCAACAAGGAAACAGTGGCTTTGAATGATACATAGGACCAGATGGAACTAACAGATATATTCAGACTATTCCATCCAAAAAAGAGAAGAATACACAATCTTTTCAAGTGCAACTGAAACATTATCCAGAATAGATCATGTTAGGCCACAAAATAGGTCTCAACAAATTCAAAAAGACTAGTATTATATCATGCATCATTTCTCACCACAATGTTATGGAACTAGAAATCAACCACAAGAAAAAATCTGGAAAGAACACAAATACATGGAGGTTAAATAACATACTACTAAGCAATGAATGGATCAACCAAGAAATCAAAGGGGAAATCGAAAACTATATGAAGACAAATGAAAATGAAAACACAGTAGTCCAAAATCTTTGGGATGCAGCAAAAACTGTTCAGAGGAAAGATTATAGCAATACAGGCCTACCTCAAGAAGCAAGAAAAATCTCCAATAAAAACCTCACCTTACACCTAAAGGAGCTAGAAAAAGAACAGTAAAAGAAGCCCCAGACCAATTGAAAGACAAATAATAAAGATTAGAGCAGAAATAAATGAAATAGAAATTAAAAAAACAATAGAACAGATCAATGATACCAGGAGCTGGTTCCCTAAAAACATAAACAAAATTGATAAAACCTTAGCCAGAATCATCCAAAAAAAAAGAGAGAAGACTCAAACAAAATCGGAATTGAAAGAGAAAAAATAACAACCAACACCAAAGAAATACAGAAAAATATTATAAAAAATTATATGCCAACAAATTGGACAACCTAGAAGAAATGGATAAATTTCTAAAAACAATCAAATAAGTAATCCAAAAACTCCCAACAGACAAAAGTCCAGGACCAGATGGCTTCACAGGTGAATCCTACCAAAAACTTAAAGAAGAGTTAATACCTATTCTTCTCAAACAACTCCAAAAAGTAAAGAGGAAGGAAATGTTCCAAATTCATTCTGAAGCCAGCATTACCCGAATAACAAAACCAGATAAAGACACCGCAAAAGAAGAAAACTACAGGCCAATATCTCTGATGAACATACATGTAAAAATCCTCAACAAAATATTAGCAAACCAAATCCAACAATACATTAAAAAAATCACTCACTACAATCAAGTGGAATTTATTCCTGGGATGCAAGGGTGGTTCAATATTCCAAATCCATCAACATGATACATCACATTAAAAATAGAAAGGATAAATACTATATTATCATTTAAATCAATGCCCAAAAGGCATCTGACAAAGTACAACATTCATTCATTCAAAGTACAACAAAGTAGGTTTACAGGGAACATGCCTGAACATAATAAAGGACATATATGAAAAATCACAGCTAACACCATACTCAATGGTGAAAAACTGAGAGCCTTTCCCCTAAGGTCAGGAACAAGACCAGGATGTACACTCTTACCCCTTTTATTCAACATAGTTCTGGAGGTCCTAGCCACAGCAATCAGACAAGAAAAAGGAATAAAAGACATCAAAATTGGTAAGGAAGAAGTAAAACTTAATTTGCACATGGCATGATACTATATAGAGAAAACCCTAAAGATTCCACCAAAAAACTACTAGAACAGATAAATGAATTCAGTAGAGTTGCAGGATACAAAATCAATGTACAGAAACCTGTTGCATTTCTATACACTAATAACAAAGTAGCAGAAAGAGCAATTAAGAAAACAATCCCATTTATAATTACACCAAAAATAATAAGATATTTAGGAATAAACTTAACCAAGGAGGTGAAAGACCTGTACTCTCAAAACTGTAAAACACTGATGAAAAAAATTGAAGATAACACAGACAAATGGAACAATATTCCATGCACATGGATTGGGAGAATTAATATTGTTAAAATGTCTCTACTATCCAAAGCAATCTACAGATTTAATGCAATACCATCATTTTTCATAGAACTAGAACAAATAATCCTAAAATTTGTATGGAACCACAAAAGACTGAATAATCAAAGCAATCTTGAAAAAGAAAAGTAAAGTTGGAGGCATCACAACCCCAGCTTTCAAACTATACTACAAACCTGTAGTAATCAAAACAGCATGGTACTGGCACAAATATAGACACATAGATCAACAGAACAGAATAGAGAGCCCAGAAATAAACCCACAAGTATAGGGTCAGTTAATCTTTGACAAAGCAGGAAAGAATATGCAATGCAAAAAAGACAGTCTCTTCAATATATGGTGTTGGGAAAACTGGACAGCCACGTGCAAAAGAATGAGACTGCACCACTATGTTACACCATACACAAAAATAGACTCAAAATGGATTAAAGACCTAACTATGAGACCCAAAAACATAAAATTTCAAGAAGAAAACATAGGCACTAATCTCTTTCACATCAGCTATACAAACATTTTTCTAGATATGTCTCCTCTGGCAAGGGAAACAAAAGCAAAATTAAACTATTGGGACTATAACAAAATAAAAAGCTTCTGCACAGCAAAGGAAACAACTAACAAAACTAAAAGAGAACCCACCAAATGGAAGGAGATATTTGCAAATGGTATATCTGATAAGGGGTTAATATCCAAAATGTATAATGAACTTACACAACTTACCACCAAAAAAACTTGAATAATCCAATTTAAAAATGGGCATTAGACATGAACAGACATTTCTCCAAAGAAGACATACAGATGGACAACAGTTATATGAAAAGATACTCAACATCACTCATCGTCAGGAAAGTGCAAATCAAAGCTATAATGAGATATGACCTCAGACCAGTCAGAATGGCTAAAATAAAAAGCACAAGAAACAATAAGTGTTGGCAAGGAGGTAGAAAAAAGCAACCCTAGTGCACTGTTGGTAGGAATGCAAACTTGTACAACCACTACAGAAAAGAGTATGGAGGTTCCTCAAAAAAATAAGAAGAGAATGACCATGTGATCCAGTAATTCCACCACTGGGTATTTACCCAAAGAATACAAAACACTAATTTGAAAAGATTTATATACCCCTATGTTTATTGCAGCATTATTTGTAATAGCCAAGATATGGAAGGAACCCAAATGTCCATCGATAGATGAATGGATACAGATGATGTGGTACATATACACAATAGAACATTACTCAACCATGAAAAAGAATGATATCTTGCTATCTGCAACAACATGAATGGGTCTGGAAGGTATAATGCTAACTGTTATATATACGCTATATTATATAACATATATATGCTATATATATATAACATATATATATATGCTATATGTTAACATATATATATATGTTATATATATAACAATATATATATAACATATATATATATGTTATATATATATAACAAATGCTATAATGTTAACTGACTGATCCACCCAGGTGCCCCTACATCATTTATTTTATTTGAACTTTTAAAACTTTTACCACAAGCAATGACAAATGTTAGGCAAAACACAACATTCTGATCCATATACTTGCTTTTACTATCAAAACCTTAAATTCCATATCAGTAGTAGTACTGCATACTTATATTCATTCTATAATGGGGTTGATATATTTGTTTTTAATAAAAATAAAAATTTCATATAATATTTACATGAAAAATATCTCTTACATTTTCTGCTTCTGAATTATCACTTGTATTTGCTTGGATTTTCTCTGGAACTACAATTTGTAGAAATGAATTTTGAGAACCTGAAGAAAGGAAAAAGACAGTTAATAATTGTGTCTTATACCTGAGTAAGTATTTGTTCAGGTTCTTTTGTAGAATTCACTTGTGCACATATGAGTAATCAATATGTACTCCTACAAAAATCTTGAAAACACTTAATTCAAAAACAGACAAGATAGTTATGAAAGACCAAAAAAGGACAGAGGGTGGGGACAGGGGCATAGTATTAAACTTACACAAAATTTATTGCTCCTGAGGAAAACAGAACAAATAGACCAAAAAATAATCAAAGATATACTTCAAGAAAATTTTCCTGAAAACAAACTGAGGATTGCTGGAGTGGAGGGGGGTGGGAGGGATGGGGTGGCTGGGTGATGGACACTGGGGAGGGTATGTGCTATGGTGAGCGCTGTGAATTGTGTAAGACTGATGAATCACAGACCTGTACACCTAAAACAAATAATACATTATATGTTAATAAAAAATATAAAAATTAAAATTAAAAAGAAAATTTTCCGAAATAAAAATAAAAGATTAGAAACCATAGACTGGAAAGTTCACTGAATTCAAGAATAACTGATAATAAAACAGACATAGTCTACTAAAGTTATTGTGTGTCTAAGGTAAAGAAAGAATCCTATGGGCCTATGAGCAAAAAGAAAGAAAAAGAAAATCATATTGCGGGGGCACCTGGGTGGCTCAGTCATTAAGCGCCTGCCTTCGGCTCAGGTCATGATCCTAGGGTCCTGGGATCGAGCCCCGCATCGGGCTCCCTACTCAGCACGAAGCCTGCTTCTCCCTCTCCCACTCCCCCTGCTTGTGTTCCCTCTCTCGCTGTGTCTCTCTCTATCAAATAAATAAATAAAATATTAAAAAAAAAAGAAAAGAAAATCATATTGGGCATTAGGGAGAAAAGCAGCCTAGCCTGAGAATTTTTACATTATTCAACATTAAAAAAAATGAAGAACAACGTCTTTATTTTTTTAAGTTTTTATTTAAATTCCAGTTGGTTACCATACATGTTAATATTAGTTTCAGGTGTACAATATAGCAATTCAATACTTCCATACAACACCCAGTGCTCATCACAGCAAGTACACTCCTTAATCCCCATCACCTATTTAACCCATGCCCCCACCCACCTCCCTTCTGGTAACCACCAGTTTGTTCTGCATTGTTAAGGATCCATTTCTTGGTTTGCCGCTCTCCTTTCCGCCCCCCCCCTTTGCTTATTTGTTTTGTTTCTTAAATGGTATTCATCTTTCTCTGACTTATTTCAGTTAGCATACTACTCTCTAGCTCCATTCATGTCATTGCTAATGGCAAGATTTTGTTCTCTTTTTTATGGCTGAGTAATATTTCATTGTATACATACCACTTCTTTTTTTTTTTTTTCTCAGATGCTGGGTTAGGGTTTATGGCCAATTTTAGGTTTAGGGTTAAGGTTAGGGTCAGGGTGAGGGTATGTGCCTGGCATCCTACTGTTTAGAGAACTCTCCAGAGGGTTCAATTCAGGGTTAGGTTTAGGGGTTGGGGGTTAGGGTTAGGGTGAAGGTTAGGATTAGGGTTAGGTTTAGGGGTTAGGGGTTGGCAGTTGGGGGTTAAGGGGTTGGGATTAGGGACTAAAGTTGGGGTTAGGGTTAGCGAGTTTGGGTGTTACTGTATTTATACTAATTAAAGAAGATGTTACTTGAATGATGGTGTATACACAGTGTAGTTTCAGTGAGTGAAGCACAAGGCACTTCCCTTATGTTTCTACACATCCATTTACAAACACATATATATTAATGAAACAAAATGTTACTTCAACAATGGATTATACACAGTGTGGTTCAATGAGATAAGCACAGGGCTCTTCCCATATGCTCACATCATATGTTTACAAACACTTTTATCTTAATGAAAGAAAGTGTTATATGAAACACACATTATACTCCATGTAGTTACATTCAGGTAAGAATAGGTCTATTCCCACATTCTTTTACACATACATTTATAAACACATATATATCAATGAAAAAGATGTTATTTGAGCGATGGTTTATATATAGTGTAGTTCCAATGAGAAGCATATGGCTATTCCCATATGTTTCTATGCATATGCAGAAACTTTAATGAAAGAAGATCATACTTGAAAGACTGATTATACACACTGTGGTTTCAGAGTGTTAAGCATACAGCTATTCCCATATGCTTCTACATTTGAGAACAAGGTCTTTTAAAAATCTTCAAGAAAAGAAGTGTGAAAAACCTGGAATTTCATACCCAGCAAAACTTTCATTCAAATATAGAGGCAAAGGAGAAGTATTCACAAGCAAAAACGTAAAGGAAGTAGCTCAATGTCCCTGTCACCAAAGGCAGAGAAACTTCTTCCAACAAAGATATCAGTAGAGTTAAAGTAAAAGGTTAGTAGTGGGTATTAAATAAATTTAAACATAGAATAAGGTTAAAACAACCTTGAGAACTATAGTTATTTAATAGAGTACAAATGATATAGACATAATAACATATATAATAATGTCAGGCAGTACAACAAAAGAGGAATACCATATGCGCATACTGATTTCCTTAAATTTACAGCAATGTGGTCCAAAAAGAATTGTGATTAAAGCTGAAAATCAAGTGGTAGAAGTAGAAACATATTGTTCAATGGCATAACAGTATAGAAGAATTAAGATTTAAAATAACCACAGTCATACAATAAAGGGGAAAGCAGGAAGTGGGAAGTAGTAAGATACTAAATTTTCAAATTACAGTGAGGAATCACTATTACTGCCTAAATAAAAAATTTAATCTATTATGTAAACACTAGAAATATTCCAAATTAAGAGAACATACACAAAGTCACCCAGAAAATAAGCCAAAAGTCAGATTTTTACAGTGAAAGACTTTACCAAAAGTATGAAGTTAGAAAAGTATGACATAATTAAGAAGCTGTAAGATCAAAAATCTCAGTCTTATCAACAAATGTAAGTAGAATGAAATAACCAACTAAAAGAAAAATCTTCAGACTGGATCTCAAAATCAAAACCCAATTACTCAGACCTTGTATGGAATATTAAACACTTGCTCTAAGCTAATACTTATTTTAGAGGACCTAAAATATAACTGTGGTTCGTTTCAGGAAAAGATGTGTGCTTACAAGAAGACTGGTGATACATGAAATTTAGGATCAAATCTGAGTTTACTCATGGGTCTACAAATGCATCCTATCATAATTCGCCCAATTACAGAACAGTATGTGGAAATAGATATAATCAATATCTTATAGAATCCCCAATTTGCCTCCCTGACCCATATAATGAGGATTATTATGGTAGGGAGGACCAAATAGAAATCTCTGAATATCATATGCACCATCACCAAAACATTAAACCAAGTATTTCTAAATCCAGAAGGCAGTCCAACCCTGAGAAGAATTGAAATACAAAGAGCAGTGATTTCCACAGATCTGTACCTCTGAAACAAATAATGCAATATATGTTAAGGAAAAAAAAAAAAGAAGAAGAAGAAGATAGCAGGAGGGGAAGAATGAAGGGGGGGAAATCGGAGGGGGAGACGAACCATGAGAGACGATGGACTCTGAAAAACAAACTGAGGGTTCTAGAGGGGAGGGGGGTAGGAGGATGGGTTAGCCTGGTGATGGGTATTAAAGAGGGCACGTTCTGCATGGAGCACTGGGTGTTATGCACAAACAATGAATCATGGAACACTACATCTAAAACTAATGATGTAATGTATGGGGATTAACATAACAATAAAAAAGTTAAAAAAAAAATAAAGAGCAGTGATTCCTATTACTTTCCTATTTTGTTTGTTTGATTTGTGCTGATGATAAGCAATAATGACAATGAGTTGTCTTAAGTTTAATCAGGTGGTGACTGCAATAACAAATATTGTTCTAAATATAGTCTCTTTACTGAAGCAAAGCAACACAGGCATTGGCACCTGCATGTAATCCCTGGTAGAAAAAGGTGTTTTCTCTATCCCAATAAGCAGAGAATTCCAGGAGCAAGTTTGCATTCTCACTTGACAGTGAGAGCAATGTACCTTCACCATCCTTACTGCCTCAGGTATTTATCACTTTTAGTTTTACTTCTTCCTAGACCCTAACATCTCACTGTCTGTGGTAAGGGGAATAATAATTCCTCTCAAAGATGTCCATACCCTAATCACCAGAACCTGTGAATATGTTAGGTTACATAGCAAAGTATATTAGGGTTGCCAATAAGCTAACCTTAAAATAGGGAATTTATCTTGGATTATCCATGTGGTCTTAATTTAATCACAAGAGTCCTTAAAAGAAGATGAATGGGGCTGAAGAGAGAACCAGAAAGATGGTAGTGTGAAAAGAACTCAGCCCAATGCTCCTAGCTTTGAAGGTGGGAGGAAGGGGGCCCAGCCAAAGAATGCAAACAGCCATTAGAATCTGGAAAAAGGGGCGCCTGGGTGGCTCAGTTGGTTAAGCGACTGCCTTCAGCTCAGGTCATGATCCTGGAGTCCCAGGATCGAGTCCCACATCGGGCTCCCTGCTCAGCGGGGGGTCTGCTTCTCCCTCTGACCCTCTCCCCGCTCGTGCTCTCTCTCTCTCATTCTCTCTCTCTCAAATAAATAAATAAAAAAAAAAATAAAAATAAAAAAAAGAATCTGGAAAAGGCAAGGAAACAGATTGTCTACTACAGCCTGCAGAAGGAACACAGCACTGCCAAGGCCTTGATTTTAGCCCAAGGAGACCCATTTTACAGAACTGTAAGATAATAAATTTATATTGTTTAAGCCACTAAATTTGTGGTAACCTGTTACAGCAACAATAATTACATCATCTAGGAGAAAATTATTCTGGAATTCTGGAATGAAACTGGACCACTATCTCACACCATATACAAATATAATTTCAAAATGGATTAAAAACTTGAATATATAACCTGAAACCATTAAACTCCTACAAGAAAAAGTAGGCAGTAAGCTCTTTGACATCAGTCTTAGCAATATTTTTTTGGATCAGCCTCTTCAAGGAAGGGCAAAAAAAACTAAAAATAAATAATGGGATTACATCAAACTAAAAAACTTGTACAGCAAAGGAAACCATCAACAAAATGAAAAGGCAAGCTATTGAATGAGAGATTTTGTAAATCATACATCTGATAAGGGGTTAATATCCAAAATATCCAAAAGTTAATATCCAAAGAACTCACACAACTTAATATCTAAAAACACCCCAAATGAACAACCCAACTAAGAAATGGGCAGAGGACTTAAATACACATTACTACAAAGAAAACATACAGATGGCCAAGAGGCCCATGAAAAGATGTTTAACATCATTAATCATCAGGGAAATACAAATCAAAACTATAATGAGATCAAAAAGACAAAAAATAGTGTTGGCAAGGACGTGGAGAAAAGGAAACCCTCGTACACTGTTGGTGGGAATGTAAGTTAGTGTAGCCACTGGAAAAGAGCATGGAAGTCCTCAAAAAATGAAAACTAGAGCTACCATATGATGCAGTGATTCCATTTCTGGGTATTTAGCCAAAGAAAACAAAACACCAATTCGAAGAAAAGATATATGCACCCTTATGTTCACGGCAGCATAATTTACAATAGGTAAGATATGGAAGCAAACAAAGTGCCCATCAATAGTTGAATGGATAAAGAACATTACACAATGGAACATTACTCAGCAATCACAAAGAAGGAAATCTTGCCATTGTGACAACATAGATGGACCTAGAGGGTATTATGCTAAGTGAAATATGTCAGATGGAGAAAGATAAATACCACATGATTTCACTTGTATGTGGAATCTAAAAAACAAAAAACAAAAGAACAAACAAAACAGAAACAGACTCATAGATACAGGTAACAAACTGTTCATTAACAGAGGGGAACAGGATGGATTGGGTGGGAGGAAATAGATGAAGGACATTAAGAGGTACAAACTTCCAGTTATAAAATAAATAAGTCATGGCAATGTAATGTACAGCATAGGGAATATAGTCAATCATATTTTAATAAATTTGTATGGTAACCAGACTTATTGTGGAGATCATTTTGTAGTGTATAAAAACACTGAATCACTATGATGCACACCTGACATTAATAGGATGTTATGTGTCAACTATACTTCAGTTTAAAAAAAATAAAATTTTGGGCCTCTGGGTGGGTCAGTCAGTTAAGCGTCTGCCTTTGGCTCAGGTCCTGATCCTGGGATCGAGTCCTGCATCAGGCTTCCTGCTCAGCAGGGAGTCGGCTTCTCCCTCTCCCCTTGCCCCCCCGCCCCGTGCTCTCCTTCTCTCTTGTTCTCTCCTTCTCTCTCTCAAATAAATAAAATCTTTTTTAAGAAATTAAATAAAAATTTTAAAATGAAATAAATAAAATTTGAACTGACTGGAATGTGGATGATATAAGAAATTGTTAAATTTTAAGGTGTGATCACGATCCTGTGGTTATATTTCAAAAGTATCTTTTTGTCATTTAGCAATACATACTGGAGTATTTAGAGATGAAATGATATGTCTATAATTTGCTCCAAATAATGGAACAGAGGAAGTGGTGAGGAACATAAAAAGAAAAAGAACTGGCCAGGAGTTTATAACTATTGAAGGTGAGTTCTTTATACTCCTCTACTTTTGCATTTATTTGAAATTTCCATAATTAAAATTTAAAAAAAACAGTAGAGGCCAAATAGCAATGGAGTGATATCTTCAAAGTGCTATTGGAAAAATAACTGTCAACCTGAAATTCCATACCAAGCTAAACTGTCATTCAAGAGTGAGGGAGATATAAAGATATTTTCAAGTGAACAACAGACATTTTGCCACTCAGAATTCTTATGAAAAATCTAAAAAAACCAAAGAAGTGCTAGAAACAAAGTAAGCAAAGAAAGCAGTAAACAGTGGATAAATCTAAGCAAACCTGACTGAGTAAACAGTAATAGAGATGATGACTAATTTCGGAAACAATAAATAAAAGTGGCACTAAATACTAAATAACAATAATATGTAAGATGATGAAGGTGGTGTCTGACAACTTTCTATGGTCATTGTCTTTTTTGGAAGAAATTATATTCTTAACTTGGGACTTTGTTACATTACAATTAGAAATACAAAACACATAAGACAGGAAATGAGATTTTTTTTAAATGTTCTCATATAAAAAGCATAATACATAGAAAGCATAAAATACCATAATAGATTTAAATACAAATATACCTTCCTTGAGAGCTGAATGGCTTTTCCAGTTTACTACCTACGTAGATCTGGAAATTTCAGGGCCCAAGGGCTATTTTAATTCTTAAATAGTCAAAAGCTTTTTTAATCTGAGTTTGAAATTCCTTTGCTAATATACTACCTTCAAAAACTTAGTAGTTCCTCATCTAGTTGCTTTCAATATAAGTTATACACATACAAAACTTTTTAAAGTCACAATTTTCAAATCTGCTTTATTTCTGTGTCTTTTATATTTTGGATACTTGGCCCCTTTCAGACAAATAATTTGCAAATATTTCGCCTTCTCTAATTTCTTTGTCTAACTCTTTTTCTCCCTTCCTCCCCTCCCATCTCTCTTTCTCTCTCTCCCTCTTTCAACTTAATGATGGCAGCCTTGAGTCTATCTAGAAAAATATATGCCCATACCCTTAATTAGAGCTCTGCCCTGAGTAATTTTATCTAATTGAGAGTTTTACTGACACACTGGTGTTCAAACCTTTTTAAATTCCATTTCTTACTATTTGGAATGTGGAATCAGTCACCTTTTAAAATCCTGAAAGGCCCCAAATTTCTGGATTTATTCCCTATCATTTCTTTCTGCAAACTGGCCAATTGTTCCCTGAGATTATCTCCTTCTCTTACCACTTTGCCAAACTTGAGTAATTACAATGACCTCCACTGCAGAAAGATAACATTCTGTTATCTAACTTCTGTAGAATGCAATCATACAGTTTAACTATAACTTTATGAAATACAACTTTATGAAATGTTTTGTAACCTCCAGTTGGTTTCAATTTTTTGTCATCTATCATCCATTACCCACCATTCATTGCCCAGCAGCTCAAAGACGTCTATTTTAAGTTTGTTATGACAGCACACCACTTAAAAGTTCCAATTTCTATATTAGTCAACTTAGGCTGACCAGGCTACAGAATGGTAATAAGTAAAATACTGAAGTCTTGGTGACTTAACACAATAAAAGCTTATTTGTTTTTCATGTAAAGTCTGATGAGGGTCACCAGGAGCTTTCATTGAAGGAGTGACTCAAAGATCCAGGCTCCCTCCAACTGGTAACACCATAAACTCAGCTCATGGCTTCAAAGATGACTGTGGCACCAGAAAAGAGAGATGGAAGAAGGAGACCAACTCTTAATTGTCTTGATCCAAAAATTACACACATCATTTCTTCTTAACCTCATGAGCAAGAGATAGTTTGCAAAAAGGCCAAGAAATGTAGGCAAAAGGTAGATACTCAGTGAGCACTGAGGAATCTGTCACAAAAAAGGAGGGAAAATATATACTTACAGTAAATATTAGTCAAAGGAAAGTTGATGTAGCTATGTTAATATTAGCACAAATAGATTTCAATGGGGCAAAAGCATTATTAGGAATAAACAGAAGCAGGGCGCCTGGGTGGCTCAGTCGTTAAGCGTCTGCCTTCATCTCAGGTCATGATCCCAGGGTCCTGGGATCGAGCCCCGCATCAGCATCAGGCTCCCTGCTCCACGGGAAGCCTGCTTCTCCCTCTCCCACTCCCCCTGCTTGTGTTCCCTCTCTCTTCCTGTGTCTCTCTGTCAAATAAATAAATAAAATCTTAAAAAAAAAACTAGGAATAAACAGAAACAGGATATGGTTAATAAAAAGAAACCAGAATGAATGCAAAAGAATGAAGTTGGAACTCTCCCTCACACCATATATAAAAATTAACTTAAAATGGATCAACAACATACATTTAAGAGATAAAACAATAAAATTATTAGAAGAAAAGAATAAATCTTCATGATTATAGATTTGGCAATGGATTCTTAGATATGACACCAAAAACACGAGCAATGTTAAGAAAAAAATACACATATTAGATTTCATTAAAATTAAAAACTTTTGTTTTTGTGAATCAAAGGACACTCACAAGAAAGTAAAGACAGCCTACTGAATGAGAAAAGATATTTGCAAATCATTTCTCTGAAACAGGTCTAGCATCCAGAATATAAAAACAACTCGCATAGCTTGACAACAAAAAGAACAACAAATTTTAAAAACAGATTT
Source organism: Halichoerus grypus (assembly GCF_964656455.1). Lineage (NCBI taxonomy): Eukaryota > Metazoa > Chordata > Mammalia > Carnivora > Phocidae > Halichoerus > Halichoerus grypus. Next base: position 173,068,169 of record NC_135714.1, read on the forward strand.
GAACACTCATTTCTCCAAAGATACACAAAGGGTCAATAAGCACATGAAAAGATGCTCAACATCACTAATCATTGGGAGAATGCAAATCATAGCCAAAAGGAGATACCATGATATATCCACTAGGAAGACTATAATCATTAAAAAATAAAATAAAAATAACGTGTTGGAAAGAATGTGGAAATTTGGAACCTCTGTACTCTGCTGGTAGGAATGTAAAATTGTGTAGCCACTATGAAAAACAGTGTGACAGTTCCTCAAAAAAATTAAAAATAGAATTACCATATGATTCAGCAACTCCTCTTCTGAATATATATGCAAAAGAAATGAAAATAGGGACTCAAACAAGTACATGCCCATATATGTTCATGGCAGCATTATTCATAATGTCCCAAAAGAAGATGCAACCCAAATATCCATCTATAGATGAATGGATAAACAAAATGAAATATACATTTATCCATTTATATTCCACACAACAGAATATTACTCAGCCTTAAAAAGGAGAAAATTCTGACACATGCTACAACATAGATGAATATTGAGGGAGTCACGCTAAGTGAAATAAACCAGTCACAAGAAGATAAATACTCCACAATTCCAGTTATATGAGGTACCTAATATCCACAGAGACATAAAGTAGAACGGTGGTTTCCATAAGCTGAGGGGAGAGGGGAATGAGGAGTTAGTGTTTAATGGGTACTGAGTTTCAGCTTGGGAAGATGAAAAAAATTCTGGAGATGGATGGTGGTGATGGCTGCACAACAATGTGAATGTACTCGATGCCATTAAACCTTACACTTAAAAATGGTTAAAATGAGTACCAAACAGAAATCACAGAGCTGAAAAATACAATAAATTAACTGAAAATTTCAGTAGAGGGTTTCAACAGCAGACTAGACAAACAAAAGCTAAAGGAGTTCATCATTACTAGACGGGTCTTATAAGAACTGTTAAAGAGAGCTCTTTGTGCTGAAACAAAAGGATACTAATTAGTAACACGAAACATATGAAAGTATAAAACTCACTGGTAGAGCTAGAAAAAATCTACAAAAATAAAGGGGAAACTGAATATATTTTCCTTAATTAGTTTCTACTTAAAAAGCAATAAACTGTAAAAATCAGGGAAAAAAATAGTTAAAATGGTAAATTTTATGTTATGTATATTTTATCACAATTTATAAGCTGTTGTATAATGGGTATAGTACTTCCATTTTGCAAAATAAATAGGCTCTCGAGATAGGTTACACAATAATGTGGATGTACTTAACACTACTGACCTATACACTTAAAAATGGTTAAGATAGCAAGTTTGCAGGAAAACAGGCTAATAAATAAAAGTCAATCACTTTCCTACACATCAGCAAGGAACAAGTAGAATTTGAAACTTAAAACACAATGTCATTTATATGAGCATCCAAAAAAATGAAATACTTAGATTAGTCCATCTTCATGGAGAGTACAACTCAATACTGTCAAAATGCCAGTTCTTCTCAACTTGGCTCTATAGATTCATTACAATCTTAATCAAAATCCCATTAACACATTTATTCTAAAGTTTATATAAAGAGGCAAAAGACCCAGAATAGCAAATTCAATACTGAAGGAGAAGAATAAAGTTGAGACTGCCACTATCTGACTAAATGACTTGTTATAAAGCTACAGTAATCAAAAAAGTGTGGTACCAGTGAAAGAATAGACAAATAGATCAATCAAACAGAATAAAGAGCCCAGAAAAAAACCCTACATAAATACAGTCAGCTGAGCTTTGGTAAGAGAGCAAAGGCAATACAAAAGAGCAGATAACCTTTTAAACGGTGTTAGGACAAGTGAATTTCCACATGCAAAAAAAAAAAAAATCTGACACAGACTTTACACACTTCACAAAAATCAACCCCAAATGGATCACAGACCTAAATGTAAAATGCAAATTATGATTAGGTATGGCAATAATTTTTTTAGATAAAACACCCATAATGCATGAAGAAACAAATGATAAGCTATTCCTCATTAAAATGAAAAACTTCTGCTCTGCAAAAGACAATGTCAAGAGAATAAGAAGACAAGTCACAGACCACAGACTGGGAGAAAATATGTGCAAAAGGCATATCTGATAAAAGATTGTTCATCCAAAATATACACAGAACTCTTAAAACTCAACAATAAGAAAATGAAGAACCCAATTTAAAAATGGGCAAAACACCTGAACAGACACTTCATCAAAAAAAAATAGAGAGAGAGAGATGGCATATTAAGAAGATGAAAAGATGCTTTATATCATATATCACTAGATAACTGCAAATTAAAATGAGATACCATTACATACCCATTAAAATAACCAAAATCCGTAACACTGACTACACCTAAAGCTGGCAAGGATGGGAGGCAACAGGAACTCTCCTTCACTGTTGGTGGGAATGCGAAAATGATATAACCACTGTGGAAGATAGCTTGGCAGTTTCTTACAAAACTAAACATACTCTTACCATATAATTCAACAATCCCACCCCTTGGTATTTACACAAAGGAGATGAAAACTTTTGTCCAAACAAAAAACCTGCACACAGATGTTTCTAACAGCTTTATCCATAACTGCCAAAACTTGCAAGCAACCAAGATATCCTTCAGTAGGTGAATGGATAAACTGGTACATCTAGATAATGAAATAATACTCAGTGCTAAAAAGAAGTAAGATAAACAAGCCATGAAAAGACATGGAAGAACCTTAAATGTATATTTCTAAGTGAAAAAAGCCAGTCTGAATAGGCTACATACTGAATGATTCCAACTATATGACATTCTAGAAAAAGCAAAACTACAGAGACAGAAAAAAGTCGGTGTTGTTGGGAGTTAGGGGAGAGGGAAGGATGAATAGGCTGAGCACAGAGGATTTTTAAGACACTGAAACTACTCTATATACCACAATAGTGGATACATATCATGATACATTTGTCAAATCCAAAGAATGTACAACAGGCAGAGTGAATCCTAGGTAAACTATGGACTCTGGGTGATAATAATGTGTCACTGTAGGATCATCGATTTTAACAAAGTACCAAATGTAACAAATGTGTGGAATGTCAATAGCAGAGGGGGTGCATGTGTGAGGATGGTGTGTATGGGGAATCTCTGTACCTTCCTCTTAATTTTGCTATGAACCTAAAACACTCTAAAAAAATAAAGCTTATTCATTTTTTAAAAAATTGTTAAGATGATAAATTTTATGTTATGTGCATTTTACTATAATTTAAAATTAAAAATTAAGGATGCCTGGGTGGCTCAGTCGTTGGGCATCTGCCTTTGGCTCAGGTCATGATCCCAGGGTCCTGGGACCAAGCCCTGCATCGGGCTCCCTGCTCCACGGGAAGCCTGCTTCTCCGTCTCCCACTCCCCCTGCTTGTGTTCCCTCTCTCACTATGTATCTCTCTGTCAAATAAATAAATAAAATCTTAAAAAAAAAAAATTAAAAATTAAAAAACAAAGGTACTGCATTAAAAAAAACTCATGAGTAAAAAATCCAACGTTCAAGATCCCATGAATTCTTTTTTTTTTTTTAAGATTTTATTTATTTATTTGAGAGAGAGCACATGAGAGGGGTTAGGGTCAGAGGGAGAAGCAGACTCCCTGCCGAGCAGGGAGCCCGATGCGGGACTCGATCCAGGAACTCCAGGATCATGACCTGAGCCGAAGGCAGTCACTTAACCAACTGAGCCATACAGGCACCCGATTCCATGAATTCTTAATTGAACATATTTTGAAAAGTTCATTGATATGTTTTTATTGCATATTGCAACTAACTTTTACCATTTATCAAGTATTGATGTAGTATCCAAAGAATACTGGTAATTATCTGAAAAGGTTATTAAAATATTCCTCCCTTTTCCAACTCTATAAGCTGGATTTTCTTCATATACTTCAAATAAAACATAGCAACAGATTCAATGCAGAAATAGATATGAGAATCTAGCTATCATCTATTAAGCCAGACATTAAAGAGATTTACAAAAATCTAAAATCGTGCCAGTGTTCTAAATTCTTCTTGTTTCAGAAAACAGTTATTTTTTAAATGTGTAACTTATGTTACATATAATAGATCTGTTGCTGTCATTTTTTTTTTTTAAGATTTTATTTATTTGAGAGAGAGAGTGAGAGAGAGAGAGAGCACAAGAGAGGGGAGGGGGAGAGGGAGAAGCAGACTCCCTGCTGAGGAGGGAGCCCGACGCGGGACTCGATTCCGGGACTCCAGGATCATGACCTGAGCCGAAGGCAGTCGCTTAACCAACTGAGCCACCCAGGCGCCCGATTTTTAAATGAATAAAAATTCTTAAATTTCTATATTAATTTCCAAAATGACAAATATTAACAGATATAAACAAAACATAAGCAAAAGCTCTTTGAGAATTTCTGTAATTGTTAATGTGTAAAGAAAAATTCCAAAAAGTTTGCAAACCACTGCATTAAAATACTGAGTGTGTTATGGTGTGTTATGGTGAAGGTTTGTGTCCCCCCAGAATTTCATGCTGAAGTCCTAACCCCAGTGTGATGGTATTTAGAAATGGGACCTTTGGAAGGTAATTAGGGCTAAGGGTGGCCATGAAGGTGGATCTCTCAGGATGGGATCAGCGTCCTTATAAGAAGGGTTTGCTCTCTCTCCCCACACGAAGAGGCCATCTGAGTACATAGCAAGAAAGCCATGGTCTATTAGCCAGGAAGAAAGACCTCACCAGATCCCCAACACGATGGCATCCTGGGCTCAGACTTCCTATCTTCAGAACTGTGAGAAAATAAATTTCTGTTGTTTAAGCCACCCCATCTAGGGCATTTTGTTATGGCAGCTCAAGGTCACTAATATAGCATGCAATAGCAAAAAGACTGGTAACAATCCAAAAGTCTATTAATAAAAGAACTGGCTAAATAAACTGTGGCACCTCCAAACAAGGGAGTGCTGTGCAGATGGGGAGAAAAGACACTCCGTGTACTGACACTGACACAGGATGGCAAGATTCAGAACAGTGTATAAAAAGGGAAGAAAAATAAGAACATATCTAAAATGTTTGTTTGCATCTAAACCAGCCCTAATATATTTTAAAATTTTGAGGCTTCTTTATACTGTTCTTTGTATCCTGCCATAATGTACCTTTGTCACTCAGCGTAACAGACGCTGAATCTTTTTTTTTTTTGACTGCAGGGCAAATTATTCCCCATAGGTATGCCAGACAAGTTATGTTGGAACAAATGGTATGTGAGGAGAGTACGGCTTTTGTTTTCGTTTTCGTTTGGGTTTTGAGTGGAGTTCAAGAAGATTCTGGGGTGCTTCTGAGTGCAGGAAACGTTGGGGCAGTTTTGTGAAGTGCATGAAAGACCTACAAGAAAGGCTACCCCCACCCCAGATTCAAAAAGAAAGAGATCTGTCCTTGAGCTCATTAAAGTTATTTTCCCTTCTAGGGAGTCTCTTCTCTATCCCTACAGAGCGCCCCCAAAAGGCCGGGTTTCCAGGCTACCGCGGGGATTTCAATCGAGTTGGGCCACCATTTGGCCGGAGCAGGTTCTCCTTGAAAGAAGGAAAAGAAAAACCTTCGTCTGCCCAGACCCCGTGTAACAGGCTCTCCGCTGCCTTACCCGGTCCTGACGCCAGCAAGCCACCGAGCCCAGCGAGCAGCAGCAGCATTAGGCGGAGCATGGTGTGGCTTCTGGGCTCCAAGAGTGGACTGAGCCGGCGGCCGTTGAGAGCGCTGGAAGGACGCCTCGGCCGCCGCTCACCCGCGCGCGCTCGTGGGGCGGCGGTCTCGCGAGGCCGCTGTGGCCAGGGGCGCGCCGGCTAGGCAGCGCCCCGAATGCTAGTCGCCTGCAGGGTGCGCCCACCTTGCCCCCAGCCCAAATCCCGCGTGCCCGACCGAGAGAGCCCGCGGCTCAGGTGGGGTTATCCAGCCACCCGTGCCGTCGCAGTTGCGGTCCCCCACCAACCTTTCGTGTTGACGGACCTGAAAGTACTAACGCATTTATTGTAGCTGTTCTGTAGCACACACTTCCATTTGTTCTAAAAGACGATCGTGCGATACTTTCTGAATTTAAAACTATATGCACGCACACACTCATTATTTACTAAAGCTGGGTTTCTAAAAATAAAAATAGCCAGATGTGTGAAAAAGATTCCAAAAAGGGGAAAAGTGAGACTTTGATATCTTTGAAAAGAGTCTGCTGTGGGTTTTGTTTTTTGTTTTTTTCCCCCATACCTACTGCTCAAATGCACTGAGTAATCAGGCTGTGTCTACTTTTCCTCCAATCAGTCTGGTTCTTCACAAGCCCTTGGCTAGAATTCATGTGATATCATTCTCTTGTTCAATACCTTCTCAGTACAGTGAATACTTACTCAAATATGTAGTGAATGATATGGTGAAGATTCTTACCCAGAATTCCAGTACGTATGTTCCAGTAGAAAAATTTTCTAAATTCCAAGCCCAAGCTGCCACCCATTTTCTCCTATCCGCAATCCTTTGGCCACTCTGACTTCTGGTCTTTCTGAATAAACATTGCCTTATTCCCTGGGACTGCAATGCCTCCTCCCTCTCGGCCTCACCTCCAGTCTCCACCTATATGCACTACCTTTTAATTCTTTTGAAATCCCAAAGAATGAATTAATGGATCATACTAATTAACAGAAAGGCAGACACATAAACTGAAAGGCTGGGTGGGAACACAGAAAAGCTCACTTAGGGAATCACCACATCTAAACTGACAGTTGAGATGCGATTTTACTGATGCAAAGGATTTCAACAGGACCGTCTAAGCCTAAAAACAAGGCAACAAAAATCTACACCCAGCTTGTATCCCAACAGAACAGCCAATGCTAGACGAACACTGTTTCTAAGCAGTAGTTGAGCCAAAAGCTGGTTTCATCTTGCTTCGTAGTATTAGGAAAATAACTACAGTAAGTACTTAGACTTGTAAATTAGTGGGAAGTATTTTGAATGAAATCCTGGTTTATTATTGTTTCTCTTCTTCAACCTTTAAGCAGACTTTATATTATTCTTGTGTATTTAGTTCTCTCCATAACAGGAGTTAGATGTACCATCCAGAACTTATGTATCACAGTGCCTAATGATACCTGCAAGATGGTAGAGTTTCAGTAAACATTTATGGAATTTAGTAAAATCTGATTTGTGGTTTGAAAACCTGGACTGTGCTTAACTATATGGTTAGAGACCCAGGCATCTGCTTGAGAGAAAGGGAAAATGCAATATCCTGAGCAAGGTAATTTTGTGAACCTATGGTCCAACAGTGATATCAAAGTTACATATAATTGATCTAATTATTAAAATGTCTTTAGCAGATGGCAAAGAAGCCCTTTAATATTTGCAAATTTTGAAGTGACATCTATGGCTAAGAAATTTTACAATTTTTAACAGCAATCCAGAATAAATCAAGGAAAACCTAAGTGAAAAGCATATAAAACATGCAAAAAAATATATACAAAAGTAAGTTCAGACTGATCAAAGTCTTTTAGAAAAACTTCCTAAATATTCAAAAATCCAAGGATTTATCGAATTCTGAGAAAAGTTTTAAGTTATATAGTTAAAATATTACCAAGATTTCAGTGATACGAATTACAGTTGCAAAAATTGAGACTATATGACAGAAAGACACAAACATTTTAGTCTTATATGAATTCATTCAAAGATTTAAACTGAAATGAAGAATCATCATTTGGGAGTGTTTACACTTTTTTTTAAAAGGAACACACATTAAAGACTGTTTACTTCATTAATGAGTAAAGTGGTGAGGTATTACAGCCAGTTCAAAGGAGAATCCAAAGATCAGGAATATTGAAATAAATGTGCTAATGGAGGCAAAAAAGGGAGGGATGTCAGCTGAACCTCTGCTGGGCAGAATTTTCATGTCTATGGACACATTGCTATCAGTTATCTACAGTGATAAAACTATTTTACTATTGTAAAATAGCTCCTATAGAATCCTAAAGCCAGGAAAGGTGAGTTCTCTTCTAGAGTCTAAACTCCAGACAATGCATACACTGAAGTACAAATTTTCCCTATATTTCTATATCCTACTGTCCTTTTTATGGACTGCCTGGCCCCTGAGTATTTGTCCACCCACATCCTATATGTAATTTTTAATATATACCAGATTGTTAAAATAATGTATCATCTTCAAAGAACTGAAATATTTGTCTTCTTCAAAACTAATCTGTTTTCCTTTAATAACAAAAAAGCCACTGTGCACAATTCGGCAGAAGTCTGAAAATTAGTAAGATAATATCTGTAAAAGTTTGACTAGTGGTTTTATCTAAAACTAGTATGTTTTAATTAATAAGGTTATAAAGAGCTGGGTATTTAGGAAGTTACTGGGCGACACAAAACAGAATTTCAAGTCTTTTATTTATTGCAAATGTTATATTTGTATATGTATATATACACAAACAAAAATTTTTTGAAAAACTAATGAAATTCAGTTAATAAACCTATTATTAAATTTTATTATGAAAGGTTATGAAAATTTGAGTGTTTAAAATTTCACCATCCATATCATTTTTTCTGAAGTAAAAATTCATTTTTTACACAGAGGGAATAATAACTCCTACACACCTCACTAGTTTTTTTGCTTTTACTAAGAAAAACCTTTTCTAACTTCTTTTCTCCAGCCTAATTTCTTTGAAAACATTAGTTACAACAGAGACATGATCCAGCACACCTTAGTAAATGTAAACATTCTAAATTATATTAATAGCAAGCTTTGAAGTTTCAGATTTTAAACTTAAAGTGCTCATGAAATTCTCAAGTGGTTTTATGATATCTCAATTTGATTGAAGATATTATAAGAGCTCCTGCTTTGTTAGAGCCAGGTGTCAACAGCATATCTGATTAGTTCTATTAAATACTCCGTACCTTAAAGTTTAATTTATTTAAAATAATGCTATTGTAAAAGAATGCCATGCTTTAACATGATTCATAATAGAAATTCTATTATTAAATTAATTTTTCTAATATTCATTATCCATAGATAGACCCATAGACTCTACTATCCCTAGAATCCATGGAATCATTTATCCACAGAATGATCATAAAAAAGGAGGACAATCACTGTGTGTGAATACACACATACACACTTTTAGTATACTTTGTACTCTCAAAATAAGATGATGATATCTAAATTGTGGATTTTGCGCATTCTTCTGAAGACAGAATATTCCTTTATTTGTGTAGTGAATGAGATAGACAAGATTCTAGCATATGATGATTATTAGTCCGTGCAAGATGAAAAACATTAGATATTACTGACAGCTAATTAGTTTTCACAGGTATTAGATAATCACATGTTCAACCAGAAACTACATTAATGGCAACTAAGGTCAAAATTTGTCATTTAAGCATTTAATGACAAAACTTAACTTAAGAATCATTACAATACCATGTTTAAAATAACATAATCCATGTCTGGTGCATTAACCTCACAGAATGACTGAATAAGACTTATTCAGTGATGGAAATGGAAATGTTATTCTAAATGCCCTGACTTTACTGCATTTCTTATATTTCTCAATTCCCACTACTCAATTTCTGTTTTTCTGTGTTAGCAAAGTTTGTTTTATGGTATTTTGTTTTCATTCATAGTTGCAGCAGGAAGAAAGGCTTTTCAAGAAAATATCAGGAAAAAAAAAAAGGATTAGCTCAGTTCCCTGAAGATGTCTGCAAAAGTAAAGGTAAAAAAAAAAAAAAAAAAATTCAAGTGAGGGAACTATATAAAGGTGGTGCAGGTGCAGGACGAGCAGGAATTAAATTTCCCTGAGATGATACTTTCGGTTGTGGTGGAGGTGGCCTGTGAGGGGAAAAAAGACAGTTAATTACGTGTTTCAACTGCATAAAATAATACTACGCCATTAAAAGCCCAATGTAACACCATCTTTAACATTGCTGACAATTCTTAAGAGTACATTATATTCTGAGATTATTATTCATCTTATATGCAATGGTTAAAGGATGCAATCAGCGTCTAAAATGGAGTAACTACCAAAAAGTAATGCTATTCTATAATCAAAAATATTATATGAAGGTTCTGGTTTATATATTTTTAAAAGGAGTAACACATGAAATTGAAAAGACAAATTGTAAAAGACAAGCGAGGTCACTAGCTCCGTTTACATAAATAAAGCTGAAATTCCACTCATTCAAAACTAACACCCACTCTGAGAATCAAACCTGCTATGACTCTTCTATACCTGTCCTTCACCTCTATACCCTTCCTCACCCTCTTCATCCAATTCTAGTATTCCTCTACTCCGATAACACACCAGAACATGACCTGGTGAATATCTGTCTCACAATTTATATATTCCTCTCTTGATGCGCAGCTGGATTTCCACGCACTCTTATTATATAATAAAGATTATACAGGAGAACACTCCTTAGTGTTGCAATTCAGTTGCAATTTGAGGGACTTTTGGGGGTGGGAGGGGTAAGATGCACTTTATATATTGCAAAACATCGTAATCAATGTTCTTCCTTGCTGATTTTAAGTCCATCCATTGAGAACTGAAAGATTTCAGTGCTTGTGTTTTTCAGTTTTAGAACTTCCATATGATTCTTTTATTAAAGTTTGTAGTACTGCGCTGAAAAGTCTCAATCTTAACTATTAGTTCAATGACATAATCATTAGTCATTTTAAAGTCTGTGGCTGATGATGCTCCTCACTGGGTAATACCCTCTGAGTTTGTTTCTATCATCTGTGGCTTTTCTTGTTTTAGTCACATTTTCTTTTCTTGTAGGTCTGCTCTTTTGACTGGGGCCAAACATAAAAAATTGTAGAAATAAGTTAAGGATCTAGTTTATCCTTATCGCTGGGGCCCAACACAGTGCCTGGGAGGACTGCCAGGAAACCTCCTGCTTGGCTGGGCTCCAGTTCTTGCCCCCTCAGCCCTGGGAATTTGTTGCAAGCTCTCCTCAGCTTCCTAGCCTCTTAGTTCTCACATTGAGAATTGGGAGACATGTCCAGGATGGAAAACTGTCCCCCAAAAGCTGGGATTATGTCCGGACTGCCTTTCTCTCCTGGGCCCCACATTTCCTCCTCGTTTCCTATCTGATAGTTCACTCAGGCCTTCAAACACATATTTCCTTACCTTGTCTAGCTTCTCTAGCTGTTCCTAATAGGAAGGCTGGTCTTACCCATCTGGTTTGCCATTGCTGGGTATTTTAAAGGCCCTTGCTTCTGAATCTTACATACACCGAAGGCTGTAGCACCATTTGCTTGTCTTGCTCAGACTTAAAATTTTTTTTTTTAAGATTTTATTTATTTATTTGACAGACACAGCGAGAGAGGGAACACAAGCAGGGGGAGTGGGAGAGGGAGAAGCAGGCCTCCCGCCAAGCAGGGAGCCCAACGCGGGGCTCAATCCCAGGACCCTGGGATCATGACCTGAGCCGAAGGCAGACGCTTAACAACTGAGCCACCCAGGCGCCCCAGACTTCTTTAAAATTGCATATTGACACTGCACTAATATGATAAAACTTACATAAAAAGTTCTTAAAAGCTTTTCTAAAAATTGTGTTCTATCTAAACTGTTGGCAAGAAATACCCTGTGCTAAATTAAATACAAGGGAGCAATGGGTTTTACTCTGGTTAAGTAATCTAAGTGAATTCACTTCAGACCTTGATGGGAACTGCTGAGGCTGCTTGGCTGCGTAAGTTGGTACCGGAATTCTGTTTGCATATATAGGCTAAAAAGGAAAAAACAGTTATTACCACAATGCACTCATAAATATGTTTTCGATACAGAAAGTAATCAATATATTTTAAATCAATGAATAGATATTTACAATGCTGACATTTAAAAATAGTTTGCTTATTCAACATATCTTTGCCACTGAATGTGGAATACTTAATTCTTTTAAGGCTATATTTTTTTAATTCAATAATACTATTATAATCTTGGTTCTAATCAACTACATTAATTAAAAGGTAACTCATTTCCTATACCAATATATATATTTTTAAAGATTTATTTATTTATTTTAGAGAGAGAGAGAGCATGAAGTGGGGAGGTGCAGAGGGAGAGGGAGAGAATCTCAAGCAGGTTCCATGCTGAGCACAGAGCCCAGTGTGGGGCTCAATCCCCCAACCCTGAGATCATGACCTGAGCTGAAACCAAGAGCCAGACGCTCAACTGACTGAGCCACCCAGGAGCCCCATCAACATATTTTTTTAAAAGATTTTATTTATTTGTCAGAGAGAGAGAGAGAGAGTGCACAAGCAGGGGGGGCAGCAGAGGGAGAGGGAGAAGCAGGCTTCCCGCAGAGCAGGGAGCCCGATGTGGGACTCGATCCCAGGACTCTGGGATCATGACCTGAGCCGAAGGCAGCTGCTTAACAAACTGAGCCACCCAGGTGTTCCAACATATTTTTTTTTTAAGATTTTATTTATTTATTTGACAAAGAGCGAGAGATAGTGAGAGAGAGAGCACAAGCGAGGGAACGGCAGGCAGAAGGACAGGAAGAAGCAGGCTCCCCACTGCACAAGGAGCCCAATGCAGGACTCGATCCCAGGACCCCAGGATCATGACCTGAGCCGAAGGCAGACACTTAACCGACTGAGCCACCCAGGCACCCCCTATCAACATATTTTAAATAAAATCTTCCAAAAATATATTGCCAAACCTGTTCGGTATCTAACTAGTATTGTAAATACTCCTAATTTACAACCCTTAATTTGGGGATTCATGATATTCCTTCCTTGACAAGATAGTTGAAAGAAGTTTTATAATAAAGTGAGAGTCTATAATAAATAAGAAAGTAAAAGTACGAATATTTTTCACATATCACATTACATTAGGAAAAGTTAGGGAAGATCAGATGGAATTACGGTTAAGCATCCAACTCTTGATTTCAGGGTCATGAGTTTAAGCGCTGGGCGTGGAGCCTACTTAAAATTCTCTCTCTGCCCCTCCCCATGTTTGCAGGCTCTCTATCTCAAAAAAAAAAAAAAAAAAAAGAATATGCACGGTGTTGGAGAAGAGCTTGAACATTCTCTGGGTCCCGCTGTAGAACAGACAGTCTATTTTTCTGCCCCAAAGAATATTTGCTTATACTGTTAAATGGAGAAGGGACACAAGAAAATGTCTCATTCCCTTTCCACCAACCCATGGAAGCAGCACTTTAAAAGGATAGTTAAACTCTACTTCTTGGAATTTAACATATACTTTTACATGTATGCAAAGACGTATATAGAAGGATCCTTGATACTGCATTTTTCTGTGGTAACAAGATTTGAAACAACTGGTTTTTAAATTTGTGATAAATCCATAAGATGGACTGGTATACAGTTATTAAAAGCCTGGGATACATGCTTCTTACAAACAATGGACTAAAATGTTCCAAGTAGAGAGCACTAAAATGCTGGTTAAAATATTAACAGGTATTTTTTTTATTTTTTTTTAAAGATTTTATTTATTGATTTGACACAGAGAGAGAGACAGCACAAGCAGGGGGAACAGCAGGCAGAGGGAGAGGGAGAAGCAGGCTCCCTGCTGAGCAAGGAGCCTGACACGGGGCTTGATCCCAGGACGCCAGGATCATGACCTGAACCAAAGGCAGATGCTTAACTGACTGAGCCACCCATGCACCCCAGGTATTTTTTTTTTTTAATGCTTGAATGAGTTACTAGGGAGTAAGAAACATCTTAAAGACCAAAAAACAATAAGTATGAAAGAGTCCAGATATGTAACAGCGTTTGTCCTATGAATATCTTCCATCCCTGGTGGGCTACATTATATGTTTTCAGGTAATATATAGACCTAGAATTGGATGGAATTGGATGGAATGCTGAACAGGATGGAATGCTGAATATAAGACCTAATATAAAGCGTAGGCCCCTAAAGGGCAATATCCTCACTGGATTAACTCAATAAAGAAACACCTGTCCCAAGGAACAGTGGAGAAACTTGCCTAAATAGACCTTGGTACTGGTAGAAGGGGAATAAAAGAAAATCATCTCCCTGGGGAATTTCTAACCATACACCCATCCTCACAAAGGTTTGGGGGAGCAGAGTTCATAACACTTGTGTGACCCAAAAAAACACCAACAAAAATTTTAATTTAAAGGCACAGAGGGGCTCTGGGTGGCTCAGTCATTAAGCGTCTGCCTTTGGCTCAGGTCATGATCCCGGGATCCCGGGATCAAGCCCCGCATCAGGCTCCTTGCTCAGCAGGAAGCCTGCTTCTCCCTCTCCCACTTCCTCTGCTTGTGTTCCCTCTCTCACTGTGTCTCTCTCTTTCAAATAAATAAAATCTTTAAAAAATTAAAAAATAATAATAATAATAATAAAAAATAAAGGCACAGAAGATTGACCATGCCCTCAAACACGTGGCCAAGGGAAATACACACACTCTCTGCAGGAACTCACTATAATTCAAGACTGAAATAATTCTCCCATATAAAATTCAAAAGAATGCCAGTTTACAATCAGTATCACAAAGCACACTAGCAAACAAGCCACTGCAAGAATCAGTAGAAATAACAAACCACAGAACCAAGACTGCACATATTAAAATGATCAGATAAAGCACAAAAAGTAGGTATTTTGTATGTTTAAAGAAATGAGTGCTTTTAAAAACATAATGAAGCTACAAGAAACTATCATAAATAACAAATGGATTTGAATCTAATTTATCTAACAATGTATCTAAAGACAAGCAGAGGAGAAAAATGAAATGGAGCAAGGAGGAAACTAAATCAGTCCAAAAAAATAGAAGAGGCTTTGTGGTGTGGGGAGAAAACAGAAGAAACAGGAAAACAATGAGATTACAAAAATAATACGGTAGAAAAACTATATTAATAATTGCACTCAACATAAAGTCTCCAGTTAAAAGACAAATATTTTTAAAAAATTTTTAAATAAGATATTCTGTTTATAAGAGACAACATAAAGACAAAGAAAAGTTGCACGTAAAAAGACATAAAGTAAATATTAAACAAAAAGAAAAAGCTGGGGACGCCTGGGTGGCTCAGTCGGTTAAGCATCTGCCTTCGGCTCAGGTCATGATCCCAGAGTCCTGGGATAGAGTCCTGCATTGGGCTCCTTGCTCAGCGGGGAGCCTGCTTCTCCCTCTGCCTGCCTCTCTCCCTGTTTGCGCTCTGTCTCTCTCTCTGACAAATAAATAAAATCTTTAAAAAAAAAAAGTAAAAACTGATATTGCTGTATTATTTTAAAAATGGATTTGAGATGAGAGATGGTCTTTCCCAATCTCATACATAAGGACTCTAACTACCGACAGCCGAAAACCTTTTAAAAATAGCTATCAGGAACTGCTTTAAGGACTTCTCATTATCAACATGAAAGATGTCACTAGAAGAACATGGGGAAATATTTAAATATGCCAAGGAAACTGACCTCAAAATTAGGAACACAAGGATGCTTGCTTTTACCACTGCTATGCAACATATTACTGGAAAATCTAGCCAGATCAACAGGAGAAGAAAAGAAAATAAAAGACATCCAGTTTGGAAAGAAGTACAACTACCTCCATTCACTGATAACACGATCCTATATAAACAAAAAATCCCGAAGGGTCCACAAGAAAGCTACTAGAGCTAACAAATGAATTCAGCAGAGATGCAGGATGTAACATGAACATGCAAAAATTGGTTTTGTTTCTATACACCAACAATGAAAAATCCAAAAAGGAAATTAAGAAAGCAGTTCCATTTAACAGCATCCAAAAGAATAAAACACCTAGGAATAAACTTAACCAAGAAGGTCAAAGACTTGTATACTGAAAATTACAAAACATTGCTGAAAGAAATTAAAGTAGATCTAAATAAATGGAAATACAACTAGTGTTCATGGATTCAAAGACTTAATACTGTCAGGATATGTCAATATAACCCAAAGTGATCTGTAGATTCAACACAACCCCTATCGAAATTCCAACAGCCTTTTTTGCAGAAATGGAAAAGTAGATTCTCAAATCATACGGAATCAAAGGGGCCTTAAATAACAAAACAATCTTGAAAAAGAAGAAAAAAGTTGGTGGACTCACACTTCGCAATGTCAAAACTCATTACAACCCCACAACAATCAAAATAGTGTAGAGCTGCCATAAGGATGGAAATAGAGCCCAAATGAATAAAATTGAGAGAATAGAAATAAACCTATACATCTATGGCCAACTGACTTTCCACAAGGTTTTAAGTCCATTCGATGAAGAAAGAATAGTCTCTTCAACAAATAAGGCCAGGACAAGTGGATTTCTACATGCAAAAGAAAGAAACTGAACCCCTATTTCATACCATATACAAAAATTACTCAAAATGGATCAAAGATCTAAACATAAGAACTAAAATCATAAAACTTTTAAAAAACATACAAGTAAATCTTCATGTCCTTGGATTTGACAATGGATTGTTAGAGATGACATCAAAAGCATAAGCAACAAAAGAAAAAACAGATAAACTGGACTTCATAAAAATTAAAAAATCTTGTGCATTAGAGGACATTATCAACAAAGTGAAAAGACAACCTATAGAATGGAAGAAAATATCTACAAATCATATATCTGATAAAGTGTTAATACCCAGAATATATAAAGACCTACAACTCAACAACAAAAAGACAAGCAACCCAATTAAAAAAATGAGCAATGGACTTGAATACACATTTCTCCAGACCAGAGATACAAATGGCTAATAAGCACATGAAAAGATACTCAACATCACTAATCATTAGAGAAATGCAAATCAAAACCACAACAAGGAACCATTCAACATCCACTAGGATGGCTATAATTAAAATTTAAAAAGCAAAGCAAAAACAGAAAATAACAAGTGTTGACAAAGATGGGAAGAAATCAGAACACTCATGGTAGAAATGTAAAATGGTGTAGCCACTGTGGAAACCATCTGGTGGTTCCTCAAAAAGTTAAATACAGAATAACGATATAACATATCAATTCCACTCTTAGGTATACATACATACATACAGATGTGCTGTGTATATATATATATAATAAAATACTATTCAGCCATAAAAAAGAAGGAAATCTTGCCATTTTCAACAACATGGATCAACCCTGAGGGCAATATACTAGTGAAGTAAGTCCGACAGAAAGACAAATACTCTATGACCTCGCTTATATGTAGAATCTTAAAAAAAAAAAAACTCACACATACAGAGAACAGATTGGTGGTTGCCAGAGGTGGGAGTGGGGGATGGGGTGACATTGGGTGAAGGAGGTCAAAAGGTACAAACTTCCAGTTACAAAATAAGTAAGTCATGGAAATGTAATGTACACAGCATGGTGACTATAGTTAAAATATTGTACTGTATATTTGAAAATTGCTAAGAGAATAGATCTCAAAAGTTCTCATCACAAGGATAGTAAAATTATGTGGGCTAATGGATATTAACTAGACTTTTTGTGGTGATTGATCATTTCACAATATATACAAATATTGAGTCATTATGTTGAACACCCAAAACTAATAAATGTATGTCAATTACATCTCAGTAAAAAAAAAGTAGAATAGTGGTTGATAGGGGTAAGGGGGAGGGAAAAATGGGAGTTATTGCTTTGGGTATAGAGTTTCTTTTTTTTTTTTTTCATGATAAATATTTTTATTTTTAAACACTGAACTGTACATCTTTCATAACAAAGATGAAATTCCAGCCTGTTTTTTAAAAATAATTATACTTACTAATACTTTTATATTTTTTTAATAGAAGCCAACTTCCTCTAAATTTTCAGCTTCATTCCATAACTTTTACAGAATCATAATCTCTTGAATATATTTCCAATATCCTTTAAAAAATAAAAAATTCATACAAGATAATTTTATTTAACATAGTAAAACTTAACAGGTTACAGTATAACTACCAACCTTCTGGCTATCACTGAATACTTTTCCACGACAGAAAAGCCAACATGTTGGAGTAATCAATTCTCTGTATTTACTTTTATTAAAAAGAGGTTTTTGGTAGTGAGAACAAATAATCTCTCATTTGTTGCTTGAAAGTCTAAAATAGGATCATTGGTTTCTAGGCTTGCTACTTGCTGCTTAGCAACCTGTCCTATTTGCTTGCCTTCCTTTCTGTTGTAAAGTACAGTGGACATGGGAGTAGGCTGACGGTAGATGAATACTCGACGAAGGCATTCGCACAGGGCTGCATAGGAGTAATTGGGAGCACAGGCAAAAAATTTTTTGTCTCTCTTTGATGCTTGGACGTAGCCTAAAGCATTGAAAGTTGCAATATGTTCCCACATATCATCTTGTTTGCTGGAGTGTGGTTGCCAGGTAGGGCATCAACATCATGGCGCAAACAGAAGCAGGGCACTTCTTTAGGATCCACTATGACAGAGAAAAGGTACTGGTTGCTTCCAAGATTCACCACATGAGTAGTTTTTAATGTACTGCCATCAAATCTGCATAAACTGGAGCTCTCTTCAAAGAAAATGTCACATTCTTCTAACTCTTGAGCATTACAAGGTTTTTCTTTATCTGGATTTGGATTCAGTTCTTCAGAGGTCAAATGCATTAAACGTTTAGCTATTGCAGCACACTGGGCTGAGTCTCTTATAAACTCTCCTTGCTTATCACCGACCACTAGCTCTGGCCATGTTAGTCCTTCATTCTTTTTAATCAAGAAAATCTCCAAGCAATTATTCTCTTTAATTACCAATGTACTGCTTTCTGGATCAATAGATGAATAGAGATTTCCTTCCAGAAACCCCTGACCCTTCAGCACAATGTTGATGTGATCAGGCAAAAACTGTACTTGAATGTCCTCCTTAGAACTGCCTTCTGGAAGCCGTATTGTTACTGTCAAATCATCTTCAGTCTGTTGCCAGTAATACAGAGGTTCTTCGATTTTCTCTGACATGTTCTCATTCTTATTTTCTTCAAGATCTTGACCAACATGAACAAATGTGAAGGACCTGTAGGAGACAATCATCAGACCCTTCCCATCAGGCTCAATAGCAGCATAATGTGGTACTGACTTTCCACGGAGAATATCACGTTTAATAATTTCATATTTGTTATTATCTTTGTTTTTTCTGATAGTGACCCACTCCAAAGAAACACAGAATCCACTTCCTTTCATATCCAATTCCTCTTTCTCTATTCGAAGAAGTAAGGTAGTTACTGAATGTTCTTCAGCATTCAGCAGTGAGACACTGTGAATTATGATAAAAGGATTGCCAAGCTCTTCATTAAACATAATCTCCCATTTTTCAGAAGCACTATTTCCACGTTCACCTGTACCAATGAGATATAATCGTCCAGTTCCATCTGACAAGGTAACCCAGGTAGAAGATGTGAAATGGACAGATGCACAAAGACGACTGTCATATGCTGTCAAATCTGTGGGAAGTTGAAACACTCCTCGTGGTTTTCCTAAAGCAGTGTCCAGCATCACTGTTAAATTCATAACTCTTCCAAGGTTAGCAGTGTAGTAGACACTGTCTTGATACCATGAATCACAGTGTAAGTAACTATACCTTCCAAAAGCATGCATGTGTTCCAGCGTATGTTGATCATCTCGAAGTTCTACTTCTGCCACGGCTGTGTCAAGCTCCAGCTGGTAACAGGGCAGCAGCGTGAGGAAGAGCTGGTAACCCTCGAAACGGATATCCAACAGAGGTCTCTTCACACGCAGAGAGCAATTAGCAGCCACTCCATAGCCTTCCTGGGTCGTAGCGTGAGAATTAATAAAGCTCTTGTTGAAAGGTCTGCGCCTCGCTCATAGCAACGAGGCTCCCAGGCGGAGTGGTTCCCATCCCGGAAAACGCTTGGGTATAGAGTTTCTGATGAAAAGGTTTCAGGAATAGATAGTGGTGATGATTGCACAATATTGTGAATATAATTAGTGTCACTGAATTGTATATTCAAAAATGGTTAAAATGGCAAATTTTAGGATATATTTATTTTACACAATTAAAAAAGGAAAAAATATATCAAGGATGAAGAACACATATGTAATTTCTAACTTGCATGTGTGAGCACCCTGCATATGTAGTGTTATGGAAAATTCTCCAACATATATGTTTAAGGGGGAAAATAGCATAACAATTTTTTGTTTCTTTTTTAAAAAGGAAAAGGGAGTAGAATAGGGAGATTATATATATACACACACACACACACATACTCATCTGTAATAAAACATGAGGAAGGATATCTAATGACTTTAACTCCACATAACTGGAAAGACTTTAAAAGTCTGACAATATCAAGTGTTGACAAGGATGTAGATCAACAGGAATGCACATATACCATTGATGATACAATCACCCAATGGTGTAACCTCTTTGGAAATGAATTTGGCAATTTCCAGTAAATAGTTACATATCTTTCAGCCCAGCATTTTCATTCATACCTGCCCCTAGATCAGTGCTTTCTAATAAAATTTTCTGCATTGATGGAAATATTCTGTATCTATGCTTTTCAATATGGTAATCACTGGCCACATGTGATCTACTGAGCATTTAAAACATGAATGAGGAACGGAATTCTTAATTTCATTTAATTTAAAATGAAATTTAAATAGCCACATGTGATAGTAACTACTGTATTAGACGATGCAGTCCTAGAACTCACATATGTGCATGAGAAGATATATATAAACTGTTCATCTCAGCCTTGTTCGTAGTTACAAAAAATTGGAATCTACTAATAGAAAAATGGATTTTAAAATTGCGTGGTATTTAAGTAACATAACATCAAAAGTGAAAACAAATGAATGAGGGCTACAGGTATTAAGAGGGCTAAAGCACAAAGCAATGTTAAAGGAAAAAGCAGGTTGCAGATAGATGCATGAAATAGCAAACAAAACATATATAAAGTTTAAAAACATCTGAAGTAATATTATATATTTCTTAGGGATACACGCATACGGAAAAAGAAAAAAAGGATATTATTACCCCAGTACTCCCTAATACACTCAAAGGAACAGTGATTACTGGTCCCAGTACTGAGACAATGAGGCCTATTCCAGGAGCTCAGCACCAGGTCTTTGGCCGCACACCCTAGGGAAGCCAGGCATTGAAAACAGACAGAGAGCAGACATAGAAAAAAGTAGTGACAGCAGATATCCCATGTCATTTCCCAATCTTGGTTTCAGGGCAAAGCATTCTTAATGTCTAGATATTTTCTCCCGACTCTTCTGAGCCAGGGACCCCACTGGTATTGTTTTCATTAATCCAGAGACCACACTCTTAAATTCTTAAGAAATCATCTATGCTTATTTCTATACCCATGTAGCAATTGTTTTTGAAATTTTTAGCAATGTGATACCATAATATAATAAAAAAATATTTTTTGTTTTAAACTTACAACGTCTCTGGGAGAAGTCACTGAAGAAGCATGTCGAGGAACACTCACTGGCTGTCTAGAAGCTTTCGCTTGGTTTTTGCCATCTGATCTGAAAGAGACGATTACTTTTGAGCTAAGGTAAGATTAGATCGTTTCTACGTGACATGTTACACATGCATTGCATTTTCTGAGAAATAGAATAATGATGTTCGTAGTGGTGGTAATGATGGTCACAATGACAGCTAAAATCTTTATGGCATGTTTAACAGTTCACACATTTTTCATCTTTACAGTACTAGAAAGTTTCATTAACCCCATTTTACAATTAAATAACCTGAAATTCTAAGGAACCATAAAATTTGGCCAATTAGGCCAGTGTTTGTTTCCAAACTTTTCTCCTCAGGTCTTCCTCAAATCAAAGAGTAAATGCATATTCTAAGGCTGAATACACAAAACATGAAGTAGTCATTCTAAAAATTAGGAAGCCCAAGAGGAGCAAAGAAGCTGGTTGGAAAGATAGCAACTAAATTTTAGACATGCTGAGGCGACAGCAAGTCAGCTCAGTAGAGATGTATAAGAGAGAGCTACGGGTATGGAACTAAAATTTCAGAGATGCAGACTGGAGAATTATCTATGGACTGGTCGGTTCCAGTATGATAGGAAGTAAGAGAAAGAAAGAATAGGAAGATAAATCTGTTTTAGAATATGTTAAAAATTAAAGCTAACATCAGGATACCCTAGCAAAATATTATATACTAAGTAAGAAATCACTATCATAATAAACTAGTTTTTTATCATAATAAAAATGAGTTTTTAAGTAATTACATTGTGCCAGCAATGTGCTATGGATTTTATTTGTTAATACGTTCCCATTTAATCCTCACATCAACCCTAAGAGACAGGTAATATTATTCCTATTTCAGAGGAAGTAAACCAAAGCTCAGAGAGTTTTATTTATTATTCCAGTTCATAATTCTAGCAAATGGCAAACTGATTACAAGGCTATGCTAATATATGTTGTATTCTAATGCCAACATGTTAGAAGTGATAGTTGAGAGACAGTCGTACAAGAGTCCGACACATAGACCAGAAATGTCAAGTGTCTGAATTTTGACAGCCCTTCCTTCCACCAAAACTTATTTCTTAAAAACTTGTAATTCACAAAATATGCTTTCAATATTTGAAACACTCTTTGAAGCTGATACTTCAAACAGACATGGAAAACAATTTTTTGACATTTATGTTTTTTACCTTTATCTCATATTTTAATCTCGAATTAAGAAGCGCAATTAAAAAGTTATAGCCCAAAATTATATTTACCCCCAGTACCAGAAATCAATGTCAAACAAGATGAACCTTACGGGCTATTTTCAGTAGCTTATAATCCTTTTCCTCACCGTTATTAGAGGTGGCTGAGTCACCACTATCCTTTGATCCCAGCTAACTCTTAGAACCCTATTTTTAAACCAACCCCTATGATATGACTATCATCATTAATAATTACTTTAAATTATTTAATATGAATTTAAAAGAAAAAAATCTAAGTACTCATATGTTTGTGATCTCTTCTTTCGGAAGTAGCTTTTCCACAGTTGATCTCTCTTGATGAAGACAAAAGCAGCAAGTACAATAAGGGGAACAATTGCAAAAAAGAATACCAGAAGTCCATCTCTCAATGCAGTATTCTTTTCTAGAGAAAAAAAAATTATATTAATGATCTTTAAATTAGAAGTTAATGCATATTAACTAAAACATAGTAGGTGATTATAAATGTTTTAACGTTAATTTTCACATTGTTCAAGTCAAACTGACAGAAATTGAATACATTGAGAAGTCTTGCTCATACCTCAGCCCTGCCTACTTCATTTTTGCCTTCCCATTAGACAACCACTTTCTTTAGTTTCCTATACAATCTTATACTATTTCTTCATGCAAATAAAAGCAAAAAATAAAGTACACTTTTATTGCCAACCTTTTCTTATACACAAGTTAGCATATCATAAGCACTATTTAGCACATCATTTTTTTTCACTTATCTATATATCTTCCTAAACCATACATAAAGGACCACCTCATTTTCTACACAAGTATACAAAACTCCATTACAAGGACGTCCTATAGTTTATTTAACCAGTACCCTACCGATACTTTTATTTTTCCAATCTTTTGCTATTCTAAAACAATGTGATAATAAATAACTTTGTACCTATGGGATATCATACTGGTGCAGGTATATGTATAGAATAATTTTGCAGAAGTAGAACTGTTATATCAGAGAGTAAATGCATTCACCATTTTTTAAAGTAGTGTCAAATTATCCACCACAGTGGTGGTTACAATTTAGCATGCCAGCCAGCAATATACAAGAATTCCTCACAGCTTTACCCATAGAGTCAAACTTCTGCATTTTGCCAACCTAAGAGGTGAAAAATTGTATTTCATATAATTTTAATTTATATTCTTCTTTATACTATGAGGTGAGCAACTGTTCATGTGTAAGGAAATATTGTATTTCTTTTTTCTGCTCAGTCTATTTTCTATTGGACTATTGTTTCCTTTCTTCTCAGTTTCTAAAAGCTCTTTATATATTAGGAAATTACCTTTGTTTGTGATATGAGTTGGAAGTATTTTCCCTATTTTGTCATTTGTCTTAGGATACAATGCTTTTCTTCATGCCTAAGTTTATTATTATTTTTAGGTAGTTGAATATATTAATCTTATTTTTTATGGCTTCTGGATTTTAAGACTTATAAATTTTAAAATTCATTAATTCACTTTAATTTGATCTATTCCATGTTCTTTAGAAAAAGAAAGGATATAGTAAGTATAAACAGCAGTGATAAGCTGTAAAGTTGTCCACATAATTTTAAGTTTGTAAAAGTACCAGAAATTTCTGTTGAAACCTGTATGAAACTACATGAAATAACATTCAACCCAATTAAAAATAATAGGAAGAATTAAAGTCAGCTTGATCTCTCATTTTATACTTACTAATAAGTAGACAGAATTTAAATAAAAGCATCCAAACCTGGCAAGGTTATGTTGAAACTGATACCTTCATACTGTCAGTGACATTAACACAAATTCATTTGGAATTTTGGTCAAGGACCATTAAAAGGATTATACCTTCAACCTAATAATCTCATTCCTGGCAATTTATCCTTCAACTGGAAAAAGTACAAAACTGCTAAGATGTACAGTACAAAGTTATTGATGGCATATCAAAAACTTAGAAACAACCTAAACGTCAAATAATTAGAAAACAGCTAAGGCAAGTTATGGCACAGCCACTCAATGAAATGATACATGGTCATTAAAATCCGTAGTTCCAACTTCGACTTCTAGCCAAGATGGAGTAACAGGGACCAGATTTATCCTGGGAGCTATAACAACCAGAAAACCAGGCAAAATACATTAAGCAACAGTGTTCAAGACATTGGACAACAGATAAAGAAAAGCGATCCCTGAGACACAGAAGACAAGTAAGGCAAGCCTTACACTTGTCCCAGTTTGCTGCCTAGGGAAAGTTAACAGATCATAATGAGAGGTGAGGGAACCCAAGCAAAGCTCAGTGGTCTCCTTGAATTGAGGAGATGGAGCTGGTTGTCTGAGGAAGCCAAGGCAACTAGAGTTCACTGAGCAAAGTATTAGAAGGGAGAGCTACACAGGCATAATTTGAAAGATCTGCAGAGGGTTCCTCTCAAATATTCAGCTAGGTACTGAGCTATGTATGCATGTAAAGAAACCATTTGAAGCCAGAGAAAGAATCCTCTGAGAGGATTAGTGGGCGCAAACCCCACAGATCACACCGGATGAGGAAGAGTGCCTATTCCTACCATTCACAGCAGAAAACTTCATAATCAGTATGGCACTGAGTAGAATAAACAGAAGGCTTTTTGCCTCGGTAATAGGGCAAAATCAGCACTAGACTAAATGTTCAGGTCCTGCCTAATAGAGCTTAAAAGCAAGACCCAAAAGGATCAAACTATGTCCAAGTAACATAAGCACATGAGAATAAAGCTCAATAGAAATCCCAGAATATCTACTATACAAAAAGGCAAAATTCATAGTTTCTGGCATCCAGTGAGGGGAAAAAAATTACAGGACATGCAAAGAAGAAACATATGACCCAAAATGAAGAGAAAAATCAATCAGTCAAAACTAAGAAATGATACAGATGATAGAATTAGTAGACAAAGACACTTGAAGTTATTCTAACTGTATTACACATGTTCAAGAAGCTAGAGTAAAGATCAAACATGCTACATAGAGACATGAAAGTTATAAAAAAAAGAAAAAGAAAAACAGAACTTACAGAAACAAAACCTACAATGTCTATGATAAAAAACACACTGGATGGAATTAATGGCAGATCAGACATCACAGAATAAGAGTGAACTTGAAGAATAATAATAGAAACTATTCAAAATTTAATACAGAAAATAAAGAATTAAAAAAAAAAAAAGCAAATCAGTGAGATGTGAAAAAACTCCAACTAGCCAAATATACATGCAATTGGAGTCCTGAAGGAGAAGAAGAAGAAAGACAGAAAAAATATTTGAAGAAATAATGACCACAATCTTCCCAAATTTGAAGGAAACTATAAAAGCACAAATGCAAAAAGGCCAACAAATCCCAAGCACACCAAGGCACATTATAATCAAATACTAAAAACCAGAGATAAAGAGAAAATCTTACAAGCAACCAGAGTAAAAAAGACACTTAAAAAAAAAAAAAAAAAAAAGACCAAAAAAGAAAAGATGATGGCCCATTTCTCAGGAAAAGTAATGCCAGCCAGAAGACAATGGAGAAACATCTTTAAAAAAGTAAATGTGGGGGGTAGGGGAGGACACAGACTGTCACCCTTAAATTCTTTACCCAGTTATCTCTCAAGAAGGAAGCAAAATAAAAACTTTTTAAGATATGGAAAAACTAGGGGCACCTGGGTGACTCAGTCAGTTGAGGGTCCGACTCTCAATTTCAGCTCGGGTCATGATCTCAGGGTCATGAGATGGAGCCCCATGTTGGGCTCTGTGCTCAGCACGGAGTCTGCTTGTCCCTTTCCCTCTGCTCCCCGACCCCCCACCCCTGCTCATTCTCTCTCTCTCTTTCAAATAAATAAATAAATAAAAATCTTAAAAAAAAAGAAAAAAGATACACAAACCTAAAAGTATTAGTAACTGGAAGACCTACATTTTAAGAAATGTGAAAATAAGTCCTTCAAGTAAAAATTCAGTGATACCAGATGGAAATATAATTTTACACACAAATATTAAGAGCATCAGAAATGGTAACTATGTGGGTAAATATAAAGACCTTTTCTATCATTTAAATCAATTTAAAAGGGGTGCCTGCAGGGCACCTGGGTGGCTCAGTCATTAAGCAGCTGCCTTCAGCTCAGGTCAATGATCCCAGGGTCCTGGGATTGAGCCCCACATCAGAATCCCTGCTCTGCGGGAAACCTGCTTCTCCCTCTCCCACTCCCCCTGCTTGTGTTCCTTCTCTCACTGTCTCTCTCCCTCTGTGTCAAAAAATAAATAAAATCTTTAAAAAAAAAAGGGGGGGGAGTGCATGGGTGGCTCAGTCGGTTAGGCATCTTTCTTCAGTTCAGGTCATGATCCCAGGGTCCTGGGACTGAGCCCTGCATCGGGCTCCCTGCTCAGTGGAGAGTCGGCTTCTCCCTCTCCCTCTGCCTGCAGCTCCCCCTGCATGTGCTCTCTCTCTCTCTCTCTTTCAAATAAATAAAATCTTTAAAAAAATAAATAAATTGCCCGCATCCTCCACCAAAACTAACTAAATAAATAAATTTAAAAGATAACCAACTGTTTAAAGCAGAAATAATAACAATGTATGGTAGGGGTCATAACATATGTACAAGTATGACAACAATAGCACAAAAGCCAGGAGGAGAGAAATGGAAGAAGCAGAGTGAAGTGGTAAAATATCACATGAAGAGAGATTGTGATAGAAAAATATCAATATGACTGATTTAAACCTAAACATCAATAATCAAATTAAATGTAAGTGTCAAAACAAGTCAATTAAAATGCAAAGATCGGCAGACTGACTAAAAGAGCAAAACCAAGAGGTGCCTGGCTGGCTCAGTCTGTAGAGTATGCAACACTTGATCCCAGGGTTGTGAGTTCAAGCCCCATGCGGGGAGTGGAGCCTACTTAAAAAAAAAAAAAAAAAACAAGCAAGACCAAATTATATCTTGCCTACCAGAAATCCACTTTAAAGGCTCACAAGCCTCTGCACTGTGCGTGGAGCCTGCTTAGGATTCTTTCTCTCCCTCTCTCTCTGCCCCTCTCCCCTTGCCCTTGCTCACACACACCCTCTTGCTCTCTCTCATTCTAAAAAAATAAAATAAAAAATATAAATAAATAAATAAATATAAAGACAGAAACAGATTAAAAATGGAAGAATGAGAATGGATTTCCCATGCTGACTAATCAAAAGAAATCTGGAGTAGCTATATTAATTCCTAATTGCACAGCACAGAATATTACCAGGTATAAAGACAGCTACTTCATAATGATAAAGGGGTTAATTATCAACAGAACAGAACAGAGCTTCACAATACATAGAACAAAACCTGACAGAACTACAAGGACAAACGGGCAAATCAGCAGTTAGAATAACACCAGAGATTTCAATATTCCTCTCTCAATAACTGACAGAACAAGCATACAGAAATCAGTGAGGAGATCTAAAACTTAAACATCTGTCAACTAACATGAACTAATTATTTATAAAACACTCTAACCAATTATAGCAGATACGCATTCTTTTCAAGTGTACACAGAACTTTTTAATGAGATAAATCATAATCTGGGCCATAATACAAGTTTCAGAAAATATAAAAGTATGCAAGTCATATAAATTATGTCCCCTGACTACAGTGTAATAAATGGGTAATCAATAATATAGACTAAGATATCTGGAAAATCCCTCAGATACTTCAAAACAAAGCAAAGCATTTTTAAATAACTCACGAGTCAAAGAAAAAAATAAAAATATTTTAGAAGTTATTTTGAGCTGAATTAAAACAAAAACACAACATATCAAAATTGGTATAATGCAAAAAAAAAAAAAAAGCAGTTTTAGAGGAAAACTGATAGCACTACAACACCTATATTAGAAAAAAGGTTTCAAATCAATGACCTCATCTAAAGAACAACAAATGAAACTCAAAGTAAGCAGACTGGGAGAAAATATTTACAAAGCACATATGTCATAAAGAACTTGTATCCAGAATAAAGAACTCAAGAAGACAACCTATCTAAAAACTGGACAAAATGATTTGAACAGACACATAACCTAAGATATGTGGATGGCAAATAAGCACACAAAAAATGCTCAACATCATTAGGAATTAGAGAAATACCATTCATCTGCTAGAATGGCTAAAATTAAAAAGACTGACCATACCAAGTGTTGGGGAGGATGTGGAAAAATTAGAACCCTCAAATACAGCTGGAGAGAATATAAAGTGGTACAACCACTTTGGAAACAGTTGGGTAGTTTCTTAAAATGTGAAACATAAACATACTCTATGAGCCAACCATTCTCAGTATTTACCCAAGAGAAAGCAAGCATATATTCTCACGAGGAAGATACTGGCGAACAAGGAGCTCATTCATAGTCTATTAAGGAAAAAAAATAAGTAAATAAGTAATTACTATAGTATGTGATAGTGCTTACAATAAAAGGAGAACAAATAGAAGAGGCATATTAATTCAGATTTAGGCAGTCAGGGAAAACTTTCAAGAAAATAAGGTATAAACTGAAATCTGAGTAGCCATTAGCCAAATTTCCACAATGTGAATATAATACTGTATGAAGACCAGAGGTAAGAGAGTAGTAGCCTATTAGAGGAAATAAAAGAAGTTACAATGTCTTTTTTTTTTTTTTAAGATTTATTTAATTGAGAGTGAGCATGCGCCCATGTGCACATATAGGAGAAAGGGCAGAGGGAGAGGGAGAGAGAGAATCTTAAGCAGACTCCCTGCTGAGCCCAGAACCGGGTTCGGGGCTCAATCCCACAACCCTGAGATCAGGATTTGAGCCAAAATCAAGAGCCAGACCCCCAACCAACGGAGCCACACAGGCACCCCAAGAAGTTACAATGTCTTAAGCATAGTGAAAAGAGGCTGGAAAGTTAAGCTAGGGGCAAATCATAGAGGGTATTTAAACCACGTTAAGGATTTCGGACCCCATCCTAATAGCAATGTAGAAGCAGGACAATGACATAATTAAAACAATTCCTGAAGAGAAACACTAAAATTCTGTATTGTAGTATGGAACATGGATTATAGGAAGCAAGATGAGAAAGAGGGAGCCTAGTCAAGAGGCTTTTATGTAAATCCGGGCAAGAAATTGAAGGTAATTAATAGGGATTAAAAAAATAGAAACTTCATGAGAAATTTCATGGGAAATTTAGGAGGCAGAATCAACATATTTAGTATATAACCAATGTGGGAAGTGAGGGAGAAGTACAAGGATGCCCAATTTCTGACACAGGCCACTGGGTGATCAACTAATTTTCTTCTATATTACTTGCCATTGTATGTAGGTCCACTGTCCACACTTCCTCCATAGCCTTTAGTCTCACAATTTGGGGGAGCCCAGCCATTTTCACAGTGACAATTCTTATTGCTATTACATACCTTCAAAACAATCAGAAAACCACTTTGGTTAATTGTGAATAATGCTCTGCATCATTAACTCAAGAACAGAAACCAAGAAAAAGGACTAAATTCATGCAAATCCACAGTAACTCTTTTAAAGAATGAAAAATTTGTCAGATATCTAAATTCCCCCGTATCTAAAAATCTGGGAAAGTCTCACCTAACCCTCATTCCCTCATTGGGAATTCTCATGATTCAATGCTACTTTCATGAACAAACCCAAAGAGAATATTACCTACCCCATGTCCATGACACTTTTTCTGAATATCACAGTCATAATTCAGAACAGAAGCATTTACACATTGGAAGTTTCTACAAATCTGAAAAAAGAAAATGAAGTAATGAGTAAGGAAAATTTGAACACATTAATCAAGTGCCCAGAAGAAAAGAGCTAGGCACAGATTATTTCATGCTGAATTCCTTTAAACTTTCAAGGAATTACTAACATATTATATATATGAAAATGTACCAGCACTTTGAAAAATGCCATTGGTATTTTGATTGGGATGGCATTGAAAATGTAGAAAAATAAGTGAAATTAACATAGAACTATCAAAAAAGACAAGGATGACACAAAAGCCAAAAACAATGATAAAATTATAATCTATCCTTCCATTCAAATACAGATGTGAAAACTCTAAGTAAAATATTCACAAACAGACTTTTTCAAATCAAAAGTAACCAGATAGAGTTGATAACACTATTATAAGAAAGGTCAATGATAGGAAATCTATTACCATAATACCTCACATAAATTGTCATTATTACAAGATATCAAAACAGTATTCCATAAAATTTAAAACTCAATTTAATTTTTAAAATTCTTCCAAAATAAGAATAAAAGTTTACTTTGTTGATAAGATAAAACCTATCCTTCTAGTATCATGATTAATGATGAATTAATAGAGGCATTTCTATTAAAAGCACTACTGAAAATAAGTCATTATCTTATGTAGTTCTAGAAATTCTGAGATATGAAACACAAATGAGTCCTAAATATTGAAAGAGATATAAAAAGTATCATTACATGAGGAAAATATTACAGACCTAAAGGAATCAGCTAAAAACTTATTAGAAATTTTCCAGTTTTCCAGAAAAAAACTTATGAAAAACTGTTCCTTAGGGATAAGTTAGAAAAAAAGACGAACTTTTCCTAAAGGTTATGGAATGCTATTTTAAAATTTTATTAAGCAACCAACTACACAAAATCAGAATGTTTAAATGCTCTAATGAAATAAAGAATAATTAGAGAATAATGCAATATCAATAGATACCTTTTTTATTATTCTAAAAATACTTGGGTTTCAACATTATTGCAAAGTCAGAGGATCCCCAAATTCTCCAATAACTCAGTTAATTTTTAAATAAGAAATATATTCATGTGATTAGAAATTTTTAAAGTACAGAAGTAATAAGTCACTCCTCACCTGTCCTCCACCCACCCATGTCTCTGAATAAAAATTTCCAAAATACTTTTTTCATATATGCATGAGCTTTAGAGGAGATATTTACCAATAGCTTCTCTATTCAGCTAAAATGAGAATTTTGTTTCAATAACTTACAGTGGATGATTGAAGTATTAAATAAGAAATAAGTAATAAGATGAAATGTGTTAATATCTGGCAGACTCACTTTAGGGAACAGAATTTCTTAGTTCTTAGTAGAAAAGGGTGTTCTGACTGGCACTGTTTACTCTGTGGAATGGGTAGGACCAAACTGGGAGGAATACCCTGATAAACTGCTTGAGTGGGGTAAAGTAAGACCATCCTCCTCCAACACTACCCAGCCTCCACCACCACCACCAACCACAAGTGAAGGAGGGTAGATGAAGTTAACTTTAGGACTTCTTGCTTACTGATTTCAGGATATGACTTTGGAGCCAAAGCTGAACTACCTAGGATAATAAAAAAGGAGCTGAAGAGTTCACTTTTTCCATTTCTTTTCCCACTTAATGTTTAGCTCCTCCCCTAAATAAATGTTGAATAAATATATAAAGCTTGAAACTAATATTACACTATATGTTAACTAAATTGACTTTAAATAAAAAACTGTGTGTGTGTGTGTGTGTGTGTGTGTACTGTCAGCCTGCTCAAAGTCTCCAGAGTCCAGCTTTTGGTAGAGACCAAAAAGAACAGGATCCAACCTATCCTATTTTACCACTATAGAAAATGTTTGGTGTTTCGTTCCATCAGTATATAAGTATAGGTACATACACCAAGCATTTGCTACCCTTGTACATGAATGTTGTTGACATAGTAATACAACACAAAAAGACAAAATTTTAAAACAAAACACAAAAAGATAAATTATTACCATCTTGTTGAAAAGTAAATTGACAGTTTCTATCAAATTTTAAATGTATATATCCCTTAATTTAAAAATCTATTCCAGGAAATCTATCCTGAGATTAGGGGTGCCTGGGTGGCTCAGTTGGTTAAGCATCTGCCTTCAGCTCAGGTCATGATCCCAAAGTCCTGGGATCAAGCCCCATGTCAGGCTCCTTGCTCAGTGGGGGGTCTACTTCTCCCTCTGGCCCTTCCCCCAACTCATGCTCTCTCTCTCGCTCGCTTTCTCTCTCCCTCTCAAATAAATAAATAAAATATTATTTTTTAAAAGTGGATGAGATTAAATGTAGAAGAGTGTTCAGTGCTGGTAAAGTCAACCAACCAACCAACTACAGACAATATAAACTTCTGCAATGTGGTTAAGTCAAGAGTGTATCTATAATGGAATGAAGTAAATTTCCATATAATGACATGAAGGATCTCTGCACTGTGCTATTGAGTAAAAACATTTCAGAACATTATTTAAAGTCTCATCCCAAAGTCTAATGGGGTGGTGGGGAGTATATCCACTTGCAAATGCCCAGAAAGAGAACTGGACAGATATAAAACATAGTGTTAACAGTAGTTACCCCTAGAAAATCAGTTTCAAAAAAGGGGAAATTAATAGAGTATCAGCAGGGGACCTTTATTTTTTGTTCTCCACAATATTTTTGAGTTTTTAGCAATGAAAATGTGATCTTCCCATAATCTTTTTATTTTTTTAAAGATTTTATTTATTCATTTGAGAGACAGAGAGAGAGAGCACAAGGGGGAGAGGCAGAGGGAGAGGGACATGGAGACTCCCTGCTGAGCTGGGAGCTCAACAGGACACCGGGCTCAATCCCAGGACCTGGAGATCATGACCTGAGTGGAAGGCAGACGCTTAACCATCTAAGCCACCTAGACTCCCCTTCCCATAATCTTTTTAAAAAACTTTTTTCCAAAAGAAGAAAAAACTTAGATTGGGCCATGAAATAATATGTAATCATATGCTATTCATAAAGCTCATGCTTAAAACAAAACGACTCTGAAAAGAGTTGGACAAAACTTCTATGAGGCAAACTTAAATATAAAGAAAGTATGATAACAATATCAATTAAGGTAAAATTTAAGACAAAACCATGAAGATATACCAAAGGGACATTTTGAACCAATAAAAGATAGAACTCACAACTAAAATGTAATTAGTCGACAAACTCTGCCACAAACATAGATTCAGCAGTCTTAGTGCAAAAAATGTTATACAAGGGGGGAATGAAAACAGAAAGCTACTAGGAGACTTTTACATTCCTTTCTCTAAATCTTGAACACATTAAGAACAACACATAAGAATGTGAAAGATCTGAAAATATAATTATCAAACACTCTTCAAATGCAATCGGAATATTTATCCAAGAGTGAACATAGAGTCAACTCATTAAACATGGATGTTTCATTCCTAGAAATGACCAAAGATATTAAACCAAGCACCAAATCTGATGTGAACACTTGATAGCTTTTACAGCCATCAGAGCATGCCCAATTTCCAAAGCAGAGTCATTTTCATAGTCAGGATATCTTTTTGCCATCTCTTTCTTACATTTTGGGAAAGGGAAAAGGCATGTTTTGTTGGTTATGATTTTTCAAACCAGGCAATCAAGCACTTTCTGATATAGCAATTGGCTCAGAGAAAAATCTCATAACTTTGATAACACATAAACATTTTTAAGTAATCAAGCATTCCAGTAAACTGAATCACCACTGTCATAAATTTTTCCCACCATAGAATCACTTAGCCTATGAATGACAACAAAAGTCTCTAAATGTCAATGCCGTACTATTCTCAACCGAGCTGACAGAACACTTCTAAACTGACTCTGAAGAACAGGGTTCCAGTTTACCTTCATTTTTTCATTTAATTTTTTTAAACAAAATACACTGCACATGGCTAAAAGTCAAATAGTGCTTAAAGTGTTTATGATGAAACAACTCCACGACTCATTTCTATCTACTCTGCCAGTCCAGCAATCTGGAAGCAACTTCATTTTTTTCTGATAATTCCCTCCCTATTTTTAATTAGTATACTATTTCTTTTTTGCTTTTTTTTTTTTTGGTGGGGGGTGGGCAGGTAGTTTCCCGTCTTTTTTTTTTTTTTTAATTGAAGTATATATATTCATAAAATATTAGTTTCAGGTGTACAACACAGTGATTAGACAATTATATATATTACAAATCACCAAGATAAGTGTAGTTACCATCTGTCATCATGCAAAGTTATTACAATATTATTGATTATATTCCCAATGCTGTACTTTTTATCTCCATGACTTACTTTATGTTATTTCTTGATTTATCTATTCTAGACTTCATCAACTCATCCCCTTTATGATAGATAAGAATTCAGCTTTCTAAGATGAACCCAAATGCCCCTCCTTCATCTTCTCAAAGTAAATATTGCTTCATATTTACACCACTAATATTGGGATATTATCCCATCAGTACATTACACATCACTATTCCCTGAGCAAGTTCAGAACTAGATGAAAAAACAAACAAACAAACAAAAAACAGGGGAGCTGACAACAGGAAATTAATGTATCACCTTTCTTTTCTTTTTTTTTTTTTTTAAGATTTTATTTATTTATTTGACAGAGAGAGACATAGCGAGAGAGGGAACACGAGCAGGGGGAATGGGAGAGGGAGAAGCAGGCTTCCTGCCAAGCAGGGAGCCCGATGCAGGGCTCGATCCCAGGACCCTGGGATCATGACCTGAGCCGAAGGCAGATGCTTAACGACTGAGCCACCCAGGCGCCCCTCATCTTTATTTTCAATAAGGCATTTAACATGACTAAAGCAAACAGCAAAATGGGCTTCCTAATACTGCACCCCCAAAATCAAACTTACCTGCCTAATCACAGGTTGCTCTGGACAACCACAGGCCTCCCGCTACAAAAGCAGAGCCTGCCCTGCTAATTTGATTGCATGGCTGAGAGAGCAGACTAGAATGTACCCTCTCTGCAGGCAGGTAGATCTGAAAAGAGAAGTCAGAAGGGGCTAAGGCACCCATGCCCAGTGTCTTCTCCCAAACTCATTAATTACATCAATGAGTGAAAGAGGGTGTGAAAGAGGAGCACTGAGGCTGAGAGCATTATTTATTTTTTTCCAGCTTTATTGAGATATAATTGATGTATAATATTGTGTGACTTTAAGGTATATAACAGTGATTTAAAAAACTTGTATTCTGAGAAATGAGTGCCACAGTAGGGTTGGTTAACACCTCTATCACTCCACATAATTACCATTTCTTTTTTGTAGAAAATCTTAAATGAGAACATTTAAGATATACTCTTAGTACGTTCAGTATATAATACAGTGTTGTTATCTATGATCAAAATGCTAAATATTAGATTCCCAGAATTTATTCATCTTTAAACTGGAAATTTATACCCTTTGACTAACATCTCCCCATTTCCACCACCTCCTTACTTCGAGCCCCTGGCAATCACCATTTTACTTTCCCTTTCTATTAGTTCAGCTTTTTAGATTCCACATATAAGTTCATACAGTATTTGTCTTTCTCCATCTGACTTTTTTCAGTTAGCATAACAGCCTCAAGATACATCCATGTTGTCAAAAGTGACAGGATTTCCTTCTTTCTCATGGCTGAATAATATTCCATTGTATATACATACCACATCTTCTTTATCCATTCATTGGCTGATGGCCACTTAGGTTATCCTGGCTATTGTAAATAATGCTACAATAAACATAGGAGTATAGATATCTCCTCAAGATCCTGTTTTCATTTCCCTTGGATATACACCCAGAAAGGGGATTGCTGGATCATATGGTAGATCTATTTTTCATTTTTTTGAGGAAATTCCATACTATTTTCCACAGTGGCTGTACCAAGTTACATTCCCACCAATGATGCAGAAGAGATCCATTTTCTCCATATCCTCATGAACACTTATCTCTTGACATTTGATGAGAGCTATATAACAAGGATAAGGTGATATCTCATTGTGGTTTTGACTTGCATTTCCCTAATGATTAATGATGTTGAACATTTCTTCATGTACCTGTTGGCCATTTGTTGTCTTTATAAAAACGTTTATTCAGGTCCTTTGCATTTTTTTTAATTGGATTGCTTTTCTGAGATTGAGTTATATGAATTCCTTACATATTTTGGATATTAGCTCCTTATCAGATATATGATTTGCAAATTTTTTCTCCCATCCCAAAGGCTGCCTTTTCACTTTTTTTGCTATTTCTTTTACTGTACAGAGGCTTTTTAATTTTATATAGCCCCATTTAATTATTTTTGCTTTTGTTGCTTGTGTTTTTGATGTCATATAAAAAAAAAATCATTGCCAAGACCAATGTCAAGGAGCTTTCTTCCTAAGGAGCTTTCTTCCTGTGTGTTCTTCTCGGAGTTTTACAGTTTCAGGTCTTATGTTTAAGTCTTTAATCCATCTTGAGTTATTTTTGTGAGTGGTATAAGATAGGGGTAGAATATCCAGTTTTCCCAATACCACTTACTGAAAAGATTATCCTTTCCTCATTGAGTAGTCTTGTTGAGTAGCCTTGTCAAATACTAATTGATCATATATGCAGGGTTCTTCTTGATTCAATTCCATTGATCTGTGTGTCTATTTTTATGCCAGTACTAAACTGCTTTGATTACTATAGCTTTGTAATATAGTTTAAAATCAGGAATTGTATGCTTCCAGCTTTGGTCTTCTTCCTCAGGACTGCTTTGGCTATTCGGGGTCCTTATGGTTCCATTCAACTTTTAGGATTGTTTGTTCTGTTTTTGTGAAAAATATCATTGGATTGCACTGAATCTACAGGTGGCTTTGGATAGTATAGACATTTTAACAATATTAATTCTTTCCATCCATGAACATAGGATATCTTGCCATTTATTTGTGTCTTTTCCAATTCTTTTCATCACAGTATTATGGTTTTCAGTGAACATATCTTTCATCTCCTTGCTTAAATTTATTCATAAGCACTTTTTTTTTGAAGCTATTGTGAATGGGATGGTTTTGTTTATTTCTTTTTAAGTTAGTTCACTGTTAGTATATACACATGCAACTGATTTCTGTATGTTGACATTGTATCCTACAACTTTACCAAATTCACAGATTAGTTTTAACAGTTTTTTGGAAGTCTGTAGAACTTTCTATTTAAAAGATGATATCATATCATATCAAACAAAAACAATGTCACTTTTTCTATTCTGATTTGGATGACTTTTATGTCTTTTTCTGCCAGACTAAAAGAGTCTTCCTGTTCAGATCCCATCAGTTTACACTGTAAGTTGTAGATTCCACTACTGTCTATTCTGTCCTCTTTCAGTTTTTCAAAACTGGTTAAAATCTTTATCTATTGTTGAGATCTCATATATTTCACACTTCAAGTTTTATTCCCTATTTAT
The DNA here is from genome assembly GCF_964656455.1 of Halichoerus grypus. Taxonomy (NCBI): domain Eukaryota; kingdom Metazoa; phylum Chordata; class Mammalia; order Carnivora; family Phocidae; genus Halichoerus; species Halichoerus grypus. The sequence continues at coordinate 173,105,911 of NC_135714.1, forward strand.
TCCTTTCTATTTTGAGAGGTTTTGGCAAATAAAGAAGATAAACGAATATTACAATCCACCACGTTTTACAGATTTTTTTTTTCTCAATAAATATTTTCACTCTGAACTTCATTAATTTGTAATAACTGTGATGGTTATCATCTGTACAGACAGAGTGTCAGATCTGTGGTCAAACATTATTCTGAGTGTTTCTGTGAGGGTACTTTTTTTGGTCAGTTTAACATTTAAATTAATAGACTGAGTAAAGTAGATTGCTTTCCTAACATGGATGGGCCTCGTCCAATCAGTTGATGGCCAGAATAGAACAAAAAGCCTGACCCGCCCCTGAGTAAGAATTACTCCTGCCTGCCTGTCTTCAGTCTAAGGCTGGTTTTATCTTCCTCCTGGCCCCTAAAAGTGTGACCTGTGAGGAGGTGTACTATATACCAAAAGAACTACTTGAGTTTTCTAATTTATCATGACAGAACATGTGTCAGAATGATAGTAAGGGTGTGGGATAATGGTGGAAGGAACATAAAGTTGGATCAGGCCAAATTTATCAAGGCACTTACTAAGTAGAGATTCTGCATTTAATGCTACAGTTCAGGGATTTAGAAAGAGCTTTAACAATTTGTTGGTTAATCAGCTGAAACATGGACCAGAAGTTAGCCCATGCTGAACAAGTTGGAAATGCTAGACGTGTCTTGGTTAAAGGCAGAAGAAACAATTCAAAGGCTTAGGGAAAATTGTAATGTTAAGAACAGGTTTGCCATTTCAGACCCATTCACTCACTCTGGAAGGGTCCAGCAGACACATCTTTCACCGTAACTGTGAGAAACAAATATGTGAGGGGAGTCCCTACAGGCCTAAATTGCTGTATCATCACTCTTATCTGTAGGCCACTTTACATTAGGAATGACAGTCACTGAATTGAAACTCCTAAATGCCATGGGAGTAATTGAATGCCAAGTGGCAGGGGCCAGGTGCAAAGGCACCCAACTGCAAAGGCAAGGTGGATATGGTCGCCATAATAAACAGCAAAGTCAAAGAAGCAATCAGAAAAGTGTGACTTGCAGAGACCTAAGGCATTGGTTAGCTGATCACGCTGCTCCTAGAAATAAAAAGAGAGGAAGCCTACCAGTAAATTTTTACTACATCTGCATAAGCAGAAAAGTTCTAGGTTAAATGAACAAAATGGTGTCATGGGCCCTCAGTCAATTCCCAAACTTGAGCCTTATTACAGACTCAGAACCCCTTACATGAAGGGGAGGATGGGTCCCCTTCAGGTAGAACCCTGATACACTGCCAAAAAGGTATACTCTTAATCTTTCTCCCATCCTTCCCCAACAGGACCTAAGGTCATTTACCAGGGTAACTGGGCATTGTGCAAAAGGAAAATCATCAGACCTCTCAGGAACTACTGGACACTGGCTCTGAACTGACACTGAATCCAGGAGACCCAAAACATCACGGTGGCCTACCAGTCAAAGTAGGGAGCTATGGAGGTCAGCTGGTCAATGGGGTTTCGGCTCAGGTTCTCCTCACTCACAGGGGGCCCAGTGGGTCCCAAACCCATCCTGTGCTTATTTCCCCAGTTCCAGAATGCATGACTAGAACACACATGATCAGCAACTAGCAGAATCCCCACACTGGCTCCCTGACCTGTGGAGTCAAGGCGATTATGGTAGGAAAGGCCGACTGGAAGCCACTAGAACTGCCACTACCTAGGAAAATAGTAAACCAAAAGGAATAAATACCACAACCCAGAAAGCACTGCAGAGTCAATACCACCAATAAGGACTGGAGAGATAATCCAGTTCGACTAAGCTATCTGGCCTGTGCAGAAGACAGACAGATCTTGGAGAACAGCAGTGGGTTATCAGAAGCTTAAGCAGCTGGGGAGTGTAACTGCTGCTGTAGCTACTGTGGTTCTATTGCTTGAGCAAATTCACGTAAACCCTGGCGCCCGGTACGCAGCTGCTGAACTGGCAGATACGGTTCTCTCCACCCTGGCCAATAAGGGCCACCAGAAGCAGCTTGCTTTCAGCTGGCAAGGCCAGCAATACACCTTCACGGTCCCCTCTTAGGGGTACAGCAACTCTCCAGCCCTACCTTGTAATTTAGTTTGTGGGGATCTTGATCAACTTTTCCTTCCACAAGATATCGCTTTGGCCCATTCCACTGATGACATTATTCTGACTGAACCTAGTGTGCAAGAAGTAGCAATACTGTAGCCTAATTGGTAAGACAGTTGCATGTCAGAGGTGGAAAGCAAATCTGAGAAAAAAATCAGGAGTCTTCCACCTCAGTGAAATTTCTAGGAGCCGGTGGCGTGGGACATATCTAGATTTCCCTTCAAAAGTGAAGGATAAGTTGTTACATCAGGCCCCGCTGGCAACCAAAAAAGAGGTAAGACAACTAGTGGGCCTTTTACTTTGGAGGCGATATAGTCCTTATGTGGGCATGTTACTCAAGTCCACTTACCAAGTGACCTGAAAAGCTGCTAGTAGAGTGTGGACCATCCTGCAACAGGTCCAGGATGCCCTGCGAACTGCTCTGCCAACCGGGCCCTTGCTCCAGCACATTCAGTGGTGCTGTCAGTGGCAAATAGGGATGCTGTCTGGACCTCTGGCAGCTCCTTAGAGGTGAACAGCACTACACTACTACTTAGGATTCTGGAGGAAAATCCTGCCATCCTCAGCAGATAACTACTCTCTTTTTTAGATACAGCTCATGGCCTGCTACTTAGGCCTTACTGGACTGAACACTTAACCATAAGCCACCAAGTTACCATGGGACCTTAACTGTCCATCATGAATTGGGTGTTACCTGGCCCACCAAGCCTTAAAGTCTAGCAGGCACAGTAATATTCCATCACCAAATGAAAGTGGCAGATACATGGTACAGCCTGAGCAGGTCCTGAAGGTAATAGTAAGTCACATGAAGAAAGGGCATAAATGCCCATGGTCTTCCTTCCTGCTTAATTGCCCTCTCTCTTCCAGCCTTTAGACCATCAGCTCTTCAGCTTGCCTACTGAAGGTACTGGATCTTAGGACTTGTTAGCTTCCATAATCATGTAAGCCAATTCCACATAAGAAATCTTACACACACACAGTCTATTAGTTCTGCTTCTCTGGAGAACCCTGACTAATACACTGACCAATATTTCTCACTTATGCCTAGACCAAAACCAAACAAATACCTAAAATAATTCAAATGTGCAAATGTTTAGGAAAAGCTTTAAAGCCTTTACCACACTGAGCAGGATGCACAACCCAACAGCAAAAAGGCATATGGGCATCAGAAAGGAGTGAGTATTATCCTACTTCTATTAATTTAAGTCCATTCTAGTGGCTCTCTTTATGAACTCAATGTTTGTATCCTCTCAAAATTCATATGTTGAACGATGGTATTTGGAAATGAAGACTTCAGAAGGTAATTAAGGTTAGATGAGGTCATGAGGGTGGAACCCTGGTCTGATGGGATTAGTGCCTTTATTAAGAGACAACAGAGAGTTTGTGCATTCTTTCTCTCCCTCCACATGCACACTGAAAAGGGGTCATGTGAGCACATAGCAAGATGATAGCCATCTATGATTTCCCATCTCTCTCTCTCTCTATTTCTCTCTTTCTTTCTTTTTTTGGCAAACATACCTAACTCTTCACCTCCCCTCACAGTCATGGGTTAAACAGAGGGTTAAGCACGTGCCAGAGCCTGTATTCCTGTATTCTAGACCCCACCAATCATATTGTTTTATACCTCTGGACATTACAACTGGCCCTTCAAGTTGTCCCTTATATTCCTTTCCCAGGATGTCTTGATTTATAGCTGGAGGAAAAAACAACCCTACCTACCTCAAGGGTACTGGGGAAATATGAGGATTTTTTCCTGTTATATTGTAAATATCTGTGTGCAGTAGAAGGAATAAGGCCAACAAGAAAGAAGTGATATCAGCAAAATGACCTCATAAAACATCCCTCAACAACATCCCCCACCACACACATAATAATTTGAAATCCATCCATGACAAAAGTGCCTTTGCAGGAGATCTGGGAAACCCCTGGATAGTCTAAGGAGAGCCATTTTGAGAAGTTAGGCTTGTACCAGAAGGCTGACTTACCAACCGTGGCTTGGCTATAGACCCAGAAGTAGCTCCATAGCCCAAGGACTTGGCTACAGACCCATCTGGCTTTAGGTCTGTCACCAGCACCATATACCAAAGGACCTGAGAGGAGTCACACCCACATGTGCATCAAGTAGTAGGTATACAGACCTCAGTCCCAGCTGTGGATCCTGAAGTGGTCCATGAACTGGCTTTAGACCCTCTTGGCCACAGTCTGAGAGCCCCTAAAGATAAACCTGTCAAACTTGGATTATAGAATCTTAAAAAATTTTAAATACTCAACTCCAGGCCCCTCCCAGCCACACTCCTTAAACAGGCCTTCTGGCACAGGGATCAGGCAGAAGAAAGTCCTATCTATGCCCCTTGAGATCCTGAAAGGCCCTATAAGCAGCTCTAGCTTCTTCACAGCCACAGTCTGCCAGTAGTCCGAAGGGTCCAGGTCCCAGTGGGAGACACTCTTGTCAATCACCCCAGCATTTCTAAAAGGACCCTATACTTGGCTCTAATCCCTAACAACCACAGTCTGTGAATACACTTGCTGGCACAGGGACCCCAAATGAGACACTCCCAGCTGAACCCCCAGAAAGCCTCAAGGACCTTATACTCCAGCCCCATCACAGCCACACCAACAGATCCACCACCAGATCTGCCAACCAAGGGACCCACCTCCTGCATTCCCAAAGATTCTGAAAGGGATCTATAATCAGTTTCAGTACCTCCAAGCCTTAGTCCACAAGCTGTCCTGCCAGCACAGGGACCCAAAGGCAGATGTCCATTTCTGCACATCCAGAGATCCTGAACTAGCTATATTCTGCTCCAGTCCTTCCCACCAGTCAGAGAGCAGTCCTGGCCACCCAGGGACCCATCCAGTGAACAGACAGCAATCTTCTCAGGTCCCTCCCTGATGGGAGCCATACCAGTCCATGCACCTGGTAATAGGCCTGGTGTCTGAAGACCCAACTGTGGACTCGGAAGCAGACCCTTGTCTCAGGGCCACCCTACTTACTGAACAAGGTACTGGAGGCCGTTCAATCCACTCAGGGACCAGTCAGCATCTGTGCCCACCAAAGCCACTGATAACAAGTCCCCCCACCACAGACCCCACTGTGGAGTTGTAACCAGCTCCAACTCAGCTCAACTAATATTCCAGAGGTAATCCCATCAACACAGAACATAGACAGCAGGGCCTTACCTCATGAAACCAATCTGTAAAGACCAGGAGAGGTGTTTGTTCCTTCAAATACACAGCCACCAATGTAATACTACATGGAAGAATCAGGCGAATATGACCTCACCAAAAGAAACTAGTAAAGTGCTAATAAATGACCCCAAAGAAATGAAGATCTGTAGGTTACCTGACAAAGAATGCAAAATAATCATCATAAAGAAGGTGAATGAAATGAAAGAGAATACAGACTACTAAACAAAATCAGAAAAACAATGAATGAACAGAATGAGCTTAATAAAGAAGTAGAAACCATAAAAAGGAACCAAACAGAAAGCCTGGAGTTGAAGAATACAATGACAAATGCAAAATTTAATGGAGAGCTTCAAGAACTGACTTACTCATCCAGAAGAAAGAATCGGCAAACTCAAAGACAGATCGTTTGAAATTAGCCAGTTAGATGGGGTGTCTGGGTGGCTCAGTGGGTTAAGTGTCTCAGCTCAGGTCATGATTCCCAGAGTCCTGGGATCAAGCCCCACATCTGGCTCCCTCCTCAGCAGGGAGTCTCCTTCTCCCTCTCCCTTTGCCCCTCCCCATGCTTGTGCACACACACTCTCTCTCTCTCAAATAAATAAAATCTTAAAAAAAAAAAAAAGAAATTAGCCAGTTAGAGAAACAACAACAAAAAAAAAAGAATGAAAGAGTAAAGAAAGCCTATGTGAATTAAGGGACACCATTAAATGAACATTCATATCATAGGAGTCCCTGGAGAAGAAAGTGGTAGAAAGTTTATTTAAAGAAATAATAGTTGAAATCTCCCCAAATCTTGGGAGAATATGGACATTCAGGTACAGGAAGCTCAAAGAACTCCATGAAAGATCAACCCAAAAATTACTGAGACAGATTATAATCAAATGTTAAAAGACAAAAATGAGAAGAGAATTTTGAAAGAAGGAAAAGAAAGCAGCAAGACACATCACATACAAAGGAACCCCCATATGGCTATTAATGGATGTCTCTAAAGAAACCTTGCAAGCCAGAACAAAGTGGAATGATATAGCCAATGTGCTGAACAACTATGACAAAAAATTGCCAAGCAAGAATACTATACCTGGCAAAACTGTCCTTCAGAAATGAAGGAGAGTTAAAGACATTCCCAGACAAACGATAAAAGAGTTCATTACTACTAACCCTGCCTTACAAGAAATGTTAAAGAAAATTCTTCAAGTTGAAATGAAAGGACACTAACAATATGAAAACACATAAAACCATAAAACCCATGGTAAAAGGAAATACACAGTTAAATTCAGAATACCTTAATACTGTAATGGTGATATGTAAATCACTTTAGCTCTAGTATAAAACTTAAAAAAATAAAAATAACTAATAACTTATTAATGGATGCACAATATAAAAAGGTGCAAAGCATGACATCAATAGTTTAAAATATGAGAGAATTAAGTGTAGAGCTTGTGTATGCAATTGAAGGTAAGTTATTATTAGCTTAAAATAGACTGTTATATCTACAAAATGTTTTATATAAGCCTCATGATAACCACCAAAGAAGAAACATAGTAGACATGCAAAAGTACACATTACAAAAAAATAAATCACAAAGCAAGACAGTAAGAGAGGAGGAAAGGAACAAAAGAACTGAAAAACAATTAACAATGAAATGGCAATCCATACCTATCAATAATTACTTTAAAAATAAATGAACTAAATTCCCAATTAAAAGACATAAAGTGACTGAGTAGATTTTTAAAAAAAAAGGCTCACTTTAGAAGTAAGGGCACACAGGTTGAAAGTGAAGGGACAGAGAAAGATATTCCACATAAATGGCTATACTTATATCACATATAATAGACTTTTAGTCAAAACTGGTTGTAAGAGACAAAGAAGGTCATGAAAAGGGGATAAAGGAATCAATTCATCATGAGGATATAATAATTTTAGATATTTATGTACCCTACACTGGAGCACCTAAATATTTAAAGCAAATAATAACAAAACTGAAGGGAGAAATAGACAATACAATAATAGTAGTGGACTTCAATACCCTACTTTCAACATTGGATAGATCATACATACAGAAATTTAATAAGGAAACAGCAGACCTACAGAACTTTATAGACCAAAATGGATCTAACAAACATAAACAGAACAGTCCATGTAACAGCAGCAGAATACATAACCCTTCTCAAGCACACACAGAACATTCTACAGGATACAACTTATGTCGGGCGACAAAGCAAGACTTAACAAATTTAAGACTGAAATCATATCTAGTATCTTTTCCAACCACAATAGTTTGAAACTAGAAATTAGTGACAAGAGGAAAAATGGAAAATTCATAAAAATGTAGAAAGTAAACAACAGGGGTGCCTGGCTGGTTCAGTCAGTTAAGCGTCTGCCTTTGGCTCAGGTCATGATCCCAGGGTCCTGGGATCGAGCCCCACATCGGGTTCCCTGATTGGCAGGGAGCCTGCATCTCCCTCTCCCTCTCCCTGCTGCTCCAACTGCTTGTGCTCTCTCTCTCTCTCTACCAAATGAATAAATAAAATCTTTACAAATAAATAAATAAATAAATAAAAGTAAACAACACACTCCTGAACAACCAATCCTGCCACTGCAACAAGATGCATAGACCTTGAGGGCATTATTCTAAGTAAAATAAGTCTGACAAAGAAAGACAAATACCATACAATCTCACTTATATGTAGAATCTTAAAAAAATGTCATACTCAGAAACAGAGAGTAGAATGGTGGTTTCCAGAGGTTGGGGAGTGGGAGAAATGAGGAGACTTTGGTCCAATGGTACAAACTTCCAGTTATAAGACGAGTGAGTTCTGGGTATCTAATATTCAACATAGTGATTATAGTTAACATAGCAGGTTTTTATTCTTTTTCTAACCCTTCACTTTCAACTTTTCACTTTTATTAATTTATGTCATATATAATAAATGTTATTTACATATAAATATATAATATATATAAATATATATAATATTTTTGCCTGGTTTATTTCTTGCCTCTTCTTTCGATTTTAGTAATTTTTTTGCTATATTTGCATTTTTATGTATTCAAATCTGTTATTCCTTTCCTTTACAGTTTCTAACTTTACTTAAATATTTTATAAGACCTTTCTCAGTATAATATCAGATCATTATTCTCTGGTATTTTCTAGTAGATTTTGTTTTTTATTTAATTCCCCTTTAATCTAGGGGAATGTGGAGTGTATACAGTATGAGGTTGGCATTCTTTTTTTCCCCCTTTTATCATTTATTCATTCAGAATCATTACTGTGTGCTGAGTTCTAATGTCATTTTCTTCAGAATGGTTTATTATTTGCCTTAACCTCATTTATAATCTCCTTTAATTTGAAATCTTATTTAAATTACCTATTAAATTTGTATATATTCTAGGGCTTCATTCTGTTTTTTTCTCTTCATGCCTACTGATATTTCTAAGTACTCATGTGTTTGTACTGTCTTGTGCCAATTTTTATTGGTTTTATAATATATTTTTAATATCTGGTCATGTAAATCAATAAGAAAACAGGTGCACAAAGAACATCACCATGGTAAATCAAAAAAGAAGGAATAAATATAGAGAGACAAAAAAAAATTTGACATCACTAATAAGAAAGGATAAAATAAAAAGGAAACCACCAATGAAAGCTTTAAAGTGATAGCTAATCTTGATTATGTTATGAAGAATTTAAACACTTCCCACTGAAAACTGGTTGGAAGGTAAACTATCAAATACTTTTCTAAAGAGAAATCTGGTAAAACTCTATCTAAAACCTTAAAAGTATGCACACCCAGGGCTCCTGGGTGGCTCAGTGGGTCAAGCGTCTGACTCTGGATTTCAGCTCAGGTCATGAGCTCAGGGTTGTGGGATGGCGCCCCTGTCAGGCTCCACATTCAGTGCGGAGTCTGCTTGAGATTCTCCCTCCCTCTCCTCTCCCTCGGCCCCTACCGTTCATGGTCTCTCTCTCAAATAAATAAATAAATCTTAAAAAAAAAAAAAAAAAAAAGACATGCATACCCCATTATAGTAGTTTAACCTCAGAAAACAATCACAATATTCTGAAAGTTTTATTTATAAAGCCATTTGCCTCAGCACTGTTTATAGTAACTACAGCAATTGAGTTTTTACAGTGGCAAAGACAGGCAAAAAATAAAAGGGTCTTTTTGTAAGAAGGAAAGGACAGAATTGGTACTGAAAACTCTGTAGACATTGAGGTAACTTGCAAGTCCACCTGTCTTTTTCACATGTCACGTTATTAGTCAGTTATGTTCTCTCCCCCTCCTCTTCCTCCTCTATTCTCCTCTGAGTTGGTTTCTTCAACTTGCTCAACACTCCTGCTCCCCTATATCTCTTATATATGACTGAAGTTTGCCATAATCCTTCTAGCCCTGATCTTAATTCATGGCATCGCTAAAGAATTCTTACAGTTTCTGCACTACTCTTAGTTATCTTTCTTAATATATATTCCCCCCCAAAAGGAATTTGGCCTAGCTCATCTTCTCATATAGAAACCACTAGTAGTAAGTCAGGAGTTGGCTAATTCTTGCCCCCTATCTGATCCAAACCGTGGTGATGAGGGTAGCAGGAAGCGTGGGTAGATGTGCACTATGACATTTCTAGTACAGAGACACATAAGCATATACACCCACACAATCCTGGCAATCACCTAAGTGCCCCCATAACAGCAGACTGGCTAATAAATTAGAGCACATTGATCAGGGAAAGAAATATGCACAGTATATTGCAACATAGACCAGGGATTATAATAGATGACTGCCAGTGAAATCTGGATAGTAGAATAACAATCATTCTTAATTTTGTCCTTGGTGGCTTTGTATTTTCCAAAATCTCTATAATAAATATAGATTTCATTTATAAATCAGAAAAGAACAACTACTTACTTTGTATAAGGGTCTTTTAATTTTTTAAATTTTACTTCATAAAGAGAAAACACTTTGATTACCTTTCCATTGTCACATCTTGTGCCTTCATTCACCATCCCAGGATCTGGAACATCGGATCCTAGCTGGAAATCCACACCCCAACATTTGGTGCCTTTACTGGGAGTCTGAATAATAGCAGGAACGATTCCAAATACAGGCATGTCCTGTACATTCTCACACTGAAGCTTTCCACACAATGCATTCCTATAAAGATAGAGGAATAACGCAAACATAAAATGCACCCAGTGTAGATACAAAAGGAAAATTACATATTTGGATACATAAGGAAAGTTTACTGATATTTAGTTGAAGGGAATCTCAACAGAAAAAGCATATGAGAGCAAACACATCAAAGCAGTTCTCTTCAAATATGGCAGAGATAAGTGGATGCTAAGATGGGATTAGTAGGGTACCAGGTAGTGTTCATGCTCCTTCTTTCCCCACACCTAATCTCTCTTTACTATCTGTCTAGGGCTCAAAAAAGTCTAAGGAAAAAGTTGTTTATAAATATAATTTTATAAATGCTTTCACACAGAAAATAATAAGCCTATACTAAAGTTCAGTTGTGACTTCTTATAGAGTTATAGTAAGGAGAAAATTAGATTCTGTATTGTAAAATAACTAAGAAAAGACTCCACCCTTCTCGGCTTGGGTTAACTCTTAGTTACTTTAAGACTCAATTCATTAATTCACTAATTCAATTCACTGATTCAGCATTACAACAAGCATTATGAAGGCTTGCCTGACTATAATTCCTATCACCAAGGCTGTGTTAGCTAAATGCCCTTCCTATAACCATTCATAACACACTAAATACCACTAACATCAACTCTTATGATGCTATATTGAAATTTTCTACTTGGCTGTCTTGTGATCCAAGCACCTACCCTACACTTCAATCTCCTCTATGGTATCACTCCCAAGTGATATAGGATATTATTTTCCTTTAACTCACCTAATCCTCTAACTCACCACTCCCTAAAATTTTCATTCTAGATATCATAAAACTATTTTACTTCTTGAGTTAAAAATCTATCTCCTTATAACTTTTCCTCATTGGTCCCAGACTTTCCACATGAGATCACACAGCTAATGTCTTCTCCTTCTTCCGCATAGCAGCCAATTATTATGTAGTTCCTAAATACTTACTTCGACAGAGCAATACCTTACAATCCTTTCTCATGGAACAAGGAAGTTCCCCTAAATACGTTCCAGTCTGTCTCACTGCCTCTTGAAGCACAGTACTCAGAGTAGGGCATGAAATTTCAGTTATAGCCTGACAAGCAAAGAATAAAATGGAGCTCACATTTCCTTTATGTTAGATACTGTACTACTATTAGGCCCAAGATTACAGTAGCTTTTATGGTAACTACATTACATTGCTGATGCCCTTGAACTGGTCACTAGCTAAAACCCCTATTTACTTTTTGCATATACTGTTAAGTCTCCTCTTCCCTCCATCCTGCACTCAAGAGTTAGTGATTTTGTCTCAACTTTACATTTACTCTTATGTCACCATTTATTCACTAGTTAACTTGAATAAAGTGCTTACACTTTCTGAGCTTCAGTTCCTTCATCTGAAAAACAAGAGATAAATAATAATGTCTATCTCACATAGTTGGTTGAAATTAGGTATGAAAACCTCTAAAACAAAACATAGCATAAAGCAGACCTAAGTTAACATCTGTTGGAGCCTACCAAAATTCATGTTGCTATGATATACTTAGAGTTTCATGTGTAGTGTTAGTGACATATTAAAGAGTAAAAGGAAAATACTCAATATATAAAAAGCTGTTACAAATCAATAAAAAAAAAAACCACTTCCACAGAAAAAAATTAGCAAAGATATAAAAAAGGCAATTCATAAAATAAGGAATGCAAGCAGCCAACAAAGCTAAGAGATGTTCACTATTATATTATAAAGGAAAATTCTACTGCAAGCCTCAATATAATAATTGTTTCAGGCAAGGATCACCAATGCATGCTAAAACCACAAGGTGAAACATTGGTGGGAAACTGGCTATTCATATGGTATAAAATCATCACTCCTCCACATATTATCTGATAGTTGTAACGGGAAAAATATAACTCTACAGTTGCAAGATCTGGTCATCGCCACCTAGTATCACTAATAAAACGAACAACCCAGAATTATGTGCCTCCTTGACATAATGTACCAGTTATGAAGTATTTTTCCCTAAAATGTTTTATCTGAATCTAATTAAGACTTTATATTTAACTTCTGATTTATAGAGAAATCAGGGGATAGAGACACAAGTTAAGCAACACTGAGAAGAAACTAACAAATCCAGAACATGGGCCATTCTAAAAGACCACTGGCCCAGTTATTTCCTTAAGTCACTATCACTGAAAAGAAAAAAATAAATGAAGAAGACTATTTTAGATTAAAAGTGACTTAAGTGACATGACAACTAAATGCAATGTGTGATCCTTGATAGAATCCTGATGTGGAAAAAAACAGCTATGAAACACAATTTAAGGACAATTGGAGAAACTTTAATATTGACCAGGTATTACATGATATTAGGAAATTGTTAATTTTGATAGGTACGAAACTGCTATTGTGAATGGCCTTATATGTTGGAGATGAATACTAAAGAATTTAGGAGTGAATATCATAATGCCTATAATTTACTTAAAAATGGTTCAGCAAAGTCTAGACAAAGTAAATATGATAAATTATTAACAATGTTTTAATCTAGAATATATGGGTTTCATCATACCATTCCTTCTATTCCTCTGTATAATTGAAATTTGTCATTTAAAAAGTTTAAAAAAAGATGACACCATTTATATACTGAAAGACAAGACAGCTCTTTCACACAACAATATGATCTGCACAACAGTGTCTGCAGTATGCACGACAGGGAGGTGGAAGACAATGGGGAATAAAACTAGGCATTTGCACAAAGACTCTGGAAAGACACAAAAATTTTTGCTAAAAGAACACACACCTGTTCTGGTGGGAACAGGGAAAAAGGATAAGAGTAGAAGCCAGAATTTTTCTCTATATCCCTTTAAACATGTTTTGAACAACAACAAGCTTAAATAATTATTTACAAATTCATTTAAAATAAAAATGAAATATCTATTTGATATAACAAATTGGAAAAGTCCAGATAACCCCAGAACAACACAGGTTTGAACTGCATGGGTCCACTTAACACATGGATTTTTCGCAGGACTATAAATATATTTTCTCTTCCTTATGATTTTCTTAATAACATTTTCTTTTCTCTAGCCTACTTTATTGTAGAACAGAGTATATAATATATGTAACATACAAAATATGTGTTAATCAACTGTCTTGTTATCAGTAAGGCTTCTTGTCAATAGTAGGCTATTAGTAGTTAAGTTTTGGGGGAGCCGAAAGTTATAAGTGAATTTTTCACTGCATGGGAAGTCGGCACCTCTAACCCTCATGTTGTTCAAAGGTCAACTGTATCTTTTAAGATAACACTCAGCATTGGTGAGGGGACAGTGGAAACATAAATCAATTAAATGTTTTGAAGGTCAATTTGGAAGTAGCCATGAGGAGCCTTAAAACTTATCCATACTTTTTGAGAAAAATCTATTAAGAAAATAAGCAGAGAAATAAACAAATACTTAAGCTGTATATATCACAACCCTATTTAAAATAGCAATTTACTACAAACCTTGAATTTCTAAAATAAGGAAATGATTAAAAGAAGCTGGTTACATCCTATAAACGCTCTTAATATAGTGGAAAGTAAGTACATGAATTTATAAAATAGTATAAACCATACTGTGTGGATCTCTGAGTACACATATGTATGTACATACATGTATGATGCACAAATGTTTGTGAATACGTAAGAAGGAAATATAACAAAAATTTAAGGAAGTATCTCTGGATGGCAGGACCATAAATATCACTTTCTTTAGATTTTTCTAGATTTTATACATTTTCTGTGATGAGGATGATTATAATGATAGCAAAGATGACAACAATGATAATGATGAGTTCTACAATGACCAGGCACTCTTCTTAGTCCTAACATCCATCAACACAGTCTTCAAAGCAACAACTGGAAATAGGTACCATTATTATCCCCATTTTACAGAAAAATGAAGTACAGAGGGGAAAAAAGAGAAAAGTGAGGCAACTTGTCCAAAGTCTCAGAGATGTGAAGTGGCTGAAGCAGTATTCAAACCCAGAGTCTGACTTCAGATGTGTATTCCTAATGACTATAGTAATACTATACTACTATTATAAAGTGTTTTTCAAATCAGCTACCCAGTAATTTATAAGTTTCTTAAGTGTAGTTTCTGTCATTTCATTAAGTTACTCATAAAAACATGGGAACAGAACCAGGCTAAAGACAACGATCAGATATGTCTTAGCAAGCTCTCTCCAAGTCTGCATTAATCCACTTATCCCAAGGTTTTAGCTCAGTTCATTCTATCAGTTACACTAATTCTCCACCCATTAGCTATATCATCCGTTCCTGCATTCATTCAACAAATATTTAATAGGTACTTTTATATGCCAAATATTATGCTAAACACAAAATATAAAACATGTCACTAAACTTTACAGTTGACCGATGAAGGGTGACCACCAAACAGTCATATAAACAATGAAACTGAAAAATGCTACAAAGGAATATTCCAAAGATAAAGAACAAAATCTGGGAATCATAAAAGGGTCAATTCATCTGGGAGACATAATCATCCTAAATGTGGATGCACCTAGTAACATAAGCACTTAATAACACAAATTCAAAAGCTATACAGCAAAAAAATTCATAGAACTAAAAAGAAAAATAGACAACTTTATAATCATAGCTGAAGATTTTAACATACTTCTCTCAGAAATTTAAGGACAAACATAAAACACACACATACAACCCAAAGATATAGGAAATTTGAATAAGACTGTTAATTTGACACTTATAGAATATAATCTAATAACTATAGAATACACTTTTTTTTCACTTGTACATAGACATTCACCAAAACTGGCTATATGCTAGGCAATGATTCACATCTCAAGAAACTGCAAAGAATTAAAGTCATAGAGTATGTTCTCAATGGAATTAAACTAGAAACCAAAAACAACCAGATAACCAGAATACTCCCAAATATCTGGAAATTAAGCAATATACTTTCAGAGTGACAGGAGACACCACAATATAAATTTAAAAATATTATGAACTGAATGATAAAGAAGACACAACATACCAAATTCAATGAAAAAGCAGCATAGAATTTTTCAAACAGTTCATCCTTCCTTCAACATTGATGTTCCTACTTTTCTCATTTTAATTTAGACAAATTATGTTAACCAAGATCAGTCCTATCTCCCCAAAGTGCAGAACAGAGCCCTCCTGGGTCTTACCTAAATACTATAAAAGAATCATGAAAATTCTATGCTTAGAACTGGTTTTGTATTCAATCTTCTTTTTACATGGAAAATTATCCCTTAAAATCTCTATCTTATTCTAAGATAATATCATTTTTATTTTTTTAATTTTTTTAATTTTTTTTTTTAAAGATTCTATTTCTTTATTTGACAGAGAGAGAGAGAGAGAGCACAAGCAGAGGGGAGTGGCAGGCAGAGGCAGAGGGAGAAGCAGGCTCCCCGCAGAGCAGAGGGAGCCTGATGTGGGACTCGATCCCAGAACCCCAGGATCATGACTGAGCCGAAGGCAGTTGCTTAACCAACTGAGCCACCCACATGCCCCGATAATATCATTTTTAAATGATTGTTCTTACAAGGGCAGTGGTTTGGACATGAAACCTTCCCATGGAAGTTAAATATACTAAAAATTTATTAAGAATAATAATGTGACTTCCCCCAAAAAAGTGCTATATAAATGCAAAAGAACTTATATCTACAACTGTTTTTAAAACTATACAAGATAGATATCGAAAGTCATGTTCATATCCCCTTTTGAAATATTTTCTTGGTTTTTTTTTTCATTTTCCCTCCATCTACTCTGTTTTATATATCAGGAAAGGTAAATTCTGAATATCCTGTGAAATACACCGTATATTAATAACCAATTGTTAAAGAATTAGAACAAAATAAATTGGCTAATATTAAGGGGGAGAAAGTACACAGCAGTAAGAACACCTATAAGAGGGCATCTGGTTCTGTTAGGTTGAGGAAGTCTTTGAAACTAAGATCTGGAGGAGCGGAGAACATGCCAGCCAGAAGGAACAGCACACACAGAGGCCCTGTGGCAGAAGACCGCATGCAGGCCGGCATAGCTGGTGTCTCACGCCATTTAATGGCTGAGAAGAGAAAGAGGAGCCTACAAATAAACACATTCAAAGAGCAACTGGAAACAGAACAGAATACTAGAAGAATTTTCCACACAGAAGCCAAGGAAAGGGGTTTCTTCAAGGACAAAACGGTCAACATAGTTGAACGCTACTGACAGGTCAAGTAGCATGAAGACCTAAAAATGTCAGTGGGGTTGTACAACACGGGGATCACTATTGTTATTTCTTCTTAGCAAACATTGTTTCACTACAGTTGCTCAGACTAATTGGCAAAGTAGGAAGTAGAGCAGGCTGAAAAGATGCACAGTATTTCAGATTAATTCCAATTATATAAAATATCAGTGTGTGTCTGTATAGTGCATAGAGACAAAAAAAGGGGAAGAAATACATTGAAATTAGTAAATATATACCCATTGAGATTATGGATGACTTTTTTCTCATTTATAATTTTTTAATAATTATTAATTTTTACCATAAACAAATGTTATAGAAACAAGAAAGGTTTTAATCTGTCACTTTAAAATTATATACAGCAAGAAGAACATAACAACATCCAGAATGAAGATTGCAGGTACCTTTACCTCCACATTTACCAGCATAATCTTTTAATGAAAAAAAGAAGAGGAAGAGTGTTTATTTGAGGTTCTTATTGTAGAATAAGGAAAAACAAAGATTCTAAAATCTATTAAATTTTAGACAGTTAACATCAAAAGGAATAAATTATTTTACTAGTTCTTTTCAGAGTCTCTCTGAAGTCTTCTGTTATAAAAGTTTAAGTTTGAAAAGTTCAGTATTAAAGGGGGAGAAAGTGAGCAGGCGCAAGGAGTTATAAAAGATACTAGAGACTACTGGTCTTACAATCTTTCATGTTCCTTCACAACCTTGCCTCCACTTACCCAGTGGCACACTTCTTGTATTCATTGCCAGAGAAACCACAATTGCCAAATCTGTCACCTTTAGAATTCACATCAATGAAACAATCTCTTGGGGCAGCCTTGGCTTCTGTAACATTAAAAAAAAAAAAAAGTTTGGCAAATTTAATTCAGAAATAAAAGTATTCCCTATGACAACCCATACACCAGGATGAACTGCCTCAACACCTTCTAAAAAGTTTCAAGCCTCACAGGTAAAACATTTTTGTTCCACTTTTATACTTAACAAAATGTAAAAATAAAGCTTAGATTGTATTTAAAAGTTAGCATGGGCTCAAAGAAAAGTCGTTAAAAGAAATGCCATTAAACAAGATAAAATTATAAATAAATGAAAAGACACGCACAGGCTGGTGGTGTTCTCCGCATATCCGTTCTCACGGCTCTCAAACATGTACCTGCTGCATCGTTGGATCAGGCTGGGAAGGGCTGGTGAAAACACTGCCAGCTATTATTATTGGTTTTTTTATTTACCACATATAGATGCTGAATTTTGATGCTCCCACTCACAAGTCGGAGTGGCAAACAGCCATGACAGCTGATAAAGTAGCAATCTGTTCTTGCTTTCTTGTATCTTATATATGTATTATCACTTCATGTTCAATTCTCCCACCAATTACACATTCCTAAAAAATTTTCCTTGAAAATATTTTTCAGCCAAAATGCCAGTACTTTCTATTGAATAAAGGAATTCACTCGCCTATCTTACACATCTACTGCTATGTTGTTTTGTTTAAAAGAAAACGGCTGTGGGGGGAAAGAAGATGGAACAAGAAAGAGGCAGAGGACCACCCGCACAGGGCAAACAGCACGTGGCAACATCCCTAGCAGGGCCCTTCCACAGAACAGAAGGAGCTCTACAAATTCCAGATAATCTCCAAAAAGAAAAATAACTCTAGTTCCCTTAGTCCTAGACTTTTCCGCAGGCCTGTATGAAGATGATATCACTGCTAAATAACAGTATTTACCTCATTAAAATGTATCTGTAATTATTTTTTAGTCTGCGATAAGCTGCCTATTTTTGCAAAATGGATCTGGAGTTGACAGATCTCTACTATTCTATCCCATGACCTGACTAACACAAATACATCCCATTTAATTTTTAGTCCTCTTTCTGACCCACCCACCATAAGATAAGGGGTATAACAGAACGAGAGACAGAAACTAGAGACAGCAGAAGTCTGGTCAAAGTCAACATCTCTAGTTTCTGAGAAATCTAGCACAGTACACATGACTGATCTTCTTAACTGAGAGAAACAAAAATAAAAATAGAAGATTTGGGTCTTCTTTCCTTTCCTTTTTCTCCCTCCCTTCCTCTGTTCCTTCCTTTCTTTATTAAATATGTATTAATCCCCTACTAAGTGTCCCACACCCTGATTAGTAATGGATATAGTTTACCAGTACCTCTCTGGAGAGAAACAGAAAAGCTCCTGTTAGTAACTCTCTATTGTCTTAATGACAAGCCTCAATAAACATTAGTGCTCATGCATTCTATTCACTTGAACGTGTTGTTGCTGTTCCTACTGACTCAAGACAGAAACAGAAGAAGATGGGAAAACAAGATCCCAGGATGGTTTGGGCATAAACCCATCACTGCCAATTATCAAACAAAGCAATCTGCCTCATTATGCTGAAAGCAACCTTTTCCTTGAGAACCTCAATCACTTGAACCCAAGGAAGGAAACACAAAATGCAATACAATAAAGACTACCACTGCAGGAATACAGCTAGCATCAGTGTGTAATCAAAATCAAGCTGACAAAAGATGCTGCCATGCCTCAGTGTATACTCCCCATAGTTTTTCACCAGAACTACTGCATTACAGCTACTTGATATTCCTTTTGCATAATGAACAGCAAAGTCAAAGAAGCAATCAGAAAAGTGTGACTTGCACAGACCTAAGGCATTGGTTAGCTGATCACGCTGCTCCTAGAAATAAAAAGAGAGGAAGCCTACCAGTAAATTTTTACTACATCTGCATAAGCAGAAAAGTTCTAGGTTAAATGAACAAAACAGTGTCATGGGCCCTCAGTCAATTCCCAAACTTGAGCCTTATTACAGACTCAGAACCCCTTACATGAAGGGGAGGACGGGTCCCCTTCAGGTAGAACCCTGATACACTGCCAAAAAGGTATACTCTTAATCTTTCTCCCATCCTTCCCCAACAGGACCTAAGGTAACTGGGCATTGTGCAAAAGGAAAATCATCAGACCTCTCAGGAACTACTGGACACTGGCTCTGAACTGACACTGAATCCAGGAGACCCAAAACATCATGGTGGCCTACCAGTCAAAGTAGGGAGCTATGGAGGTCAGCTGGTCAATGGAGCTTCGGCTCAGGTTCTCCTCACTCACAGGGGGCCCAGTGGGTCCCAAACCCATCCTGTGCTTATTTCCCCAGTTCCAGAATGCATGACTAGAACACACATGATCAGCAACTAGCAGAATCCCCACACTGGCTCCCTGACCTGTGGAGTCAAGGCGATTATGGCAGGAAAGGCCGACTGGAAGCCACTAGAACTGCCACTACCTAGGAAAATAGTAAACCAAAAGGAATAAATACCACAACCCAGAAAGCACTGCAGAGTCAATACCACCAATAAGGACTGGAGAGATAATCCAGTTCGACTAAGCTATCTGGCCTGTGCAGAAGACAGACAGATCTTGGAGAACAGCAGTGGGTTATCAGAAGCTTAAGCAGCTGGGGAGTGTAACTGCTGCTGTAGCTACTGTGGTTCTATTGCTTGAGCAAATTCACGTAAATCCTGGCGCCCAGTACGCAGCTGCGAACTGGCAGAACTGGCAGATACGGTTCTCTCCACCCTGGCCAATAAGGGCCACCAGAAGCAGCTTGCTTTCAGCTGGCAAGGCCAGCAATATACCTTCACGGTCCCCTCTCAGGGGTACAGCAACTCTCCAGCCCTACCTCGCAATTTAGTTTGTGGGGATCTTGATCAACTTTTCCTTCCACAAGATATCGCTTTGGCCCATTCCACTGATGACATTATTCTGACTGAACCTAGTGTGCAAGAAGTAGCAATACTGTAGCCTAATTGGTAAGACAGTTGCATGTCAGAGGTGGAAAGCAAATCTGAGAAAAAAATCAGAAGTCTTCCACCTCAGTGAAATTTCTAGGGGCCGGTAGCGTGGACATACCTATCCCTTCAAAAGTGAAGGATAAGTTGTTATATCAGGCCCTGCTGGTCCAGGAATCATGAGGTAGAAGTGAAAGTGGCACCACTATTTCTCCTAGTGACCCTCTAGCAAAATTTTTGCTTCCTGTTCCTACCACCTTGTGCTCCTGCTAGCCTAGAGGTCTTAGTTCCAAGAGAAATGCTTCCATCAGGAGACACAACAATAATTCTACTGAGCTAGAAGTTATGACTTACACCCAGCCATTTTACACTTCTCCTGCCTCTGAATGAACAAGCAAAGAAGGGAGTTACCGTGATGGATGCAGTGACTGAACTTGACTACCAACGGGGAAACTGGACCGCTACTCCACTGTGCCAGAGTAGCGCTGGACTGCTACTGCACGATGGAGGTAAGGAAGAATATGTGTGGAATATAGGAGATCCCGTAGGGTGACTCTTGGTATTACTATGCCCTGTGATTAAGGCCAATGGAAAACTACAGCAACCCAATCCAGGCTGGACAGCCCAGAGCCTTCAAGAATGAAGGTTTGGGTCACTCTACACGTTAAAAACCAGGAACAACTGAAGTGCCTGCTGAAGACAAAGGATATATGGAATGGATAATGAAGAAAGTTGTTAAAACTACCAGCTATGACCACATGACCGGTTACAGAAACTAGGACTTTAATTGTCATGAATATTTCCTCCTTTTTGTTATAAATGTATTTGTAATTATATGTAGATCAGAGGTTCCCACAACCCCCTTCCTGGGTTCAATTAATTTGCTAGAGCAGCTCACAGAACTCAAAGAAACATTTTTACTTACTAGATTACTGATTTTTGTAAAAGGATATAACTCAGGAACAGCCAGATGGAAGAGATGCACTGGGGAAGGTATGAGGAAAGGGGCCTGAAACTTCCATACCCTCTCCAAGTACAACACTTTCCCAGAATATCCACTTGTTCACCAAGCCGGAAGCTCTCAGAAACCTATCCTTTTGGGTGGCTATAGAGGCATCACTGCATAGGTATGGTTGATTAAACCATAGGCAATTAGTGATTAACTCAATCTCTAGCCCCCACTCCCCTCCCTGGAGGTGGGGGAACTGAAAGTTCCAACCCTCTAATCACAACGGTTGGTTCCCTGGCCAACCAGCCCCCACCCTTGGGTTACCTAGGAGCTTTCCAAACGTCACTTTACTAACATAACAAAAGACACATTTGTAGCTCTCATCACTTAGGAAATTCCAAGGGTTTTAGAAGCTTGATGCCAAGAACTGGAAGAAGATCAAATATATTTCTCTATTTATAAATCACAGTATCACAACAATCCGCCATGCTTTAACTAAAATCATAACAATTCATCCATATTAAAAGAATGAAGAATGGAGAAAGACCATGAATATGATGGGAGTTGACAAGGGTTGAAAGAAGGAAAGAACTGTAAATTCTCATCTTCCATAGTGAGAAATTAATGGTTAATACCTAGAATGGAAAAATCAAAAAATGGCATTTCCAAGAGATTATCTAAAGACCTGAAGCAAGTAATAGAATAATCAGCTAGAAAAAGTGAAAAGTGGTTGCCCCAATGAATGGGGATATTAGGTGGAAGCACACTTTTTCATAAAACCTTATTTAAAAAAATCTGGCTCTTTATATGTATGTATAACTTTGATAAAAATGAAAACTTTAAATAGAGAAAACAGGAAAAACTTTTAAACATCCTAAATATCCATCAGTATGAGAATGGATTCTATTTACATAATGAAATACTCTAATATACTAAGATCTAAATGTATCATACTATATTGATATTGTAATCAAATGTGTCAAAAACATTTTGACTGAGCAATGAAAATAGCAGATCCATATGTATATACCCATACTATTTATATGAAATTATTAAAACTAGAACATGATACTAAGTAAATATATATTTATTTATTTTGTTTATATATATAGAATAGAAAGGTGATAAAAAGAGAGGGAGTAAAAGCAAAAGTCATCAACTGAATTTGCACATATCAAATTCATGAACAGGACTGCTCATGGAGAAGGAAGGAGGGAGATATAACAAGAGAGAGAAAACAGGAGAATTTAAATTTTATCAATAATGTTTTCTTTCCATTTTTAACAAAAACTAAAGCACAAAATCAAATCAAATCCAAGGAATGAATTATAATTAAAATGTCTTACTTGAGCCAAAGATGACTTGACACTGAGCATCATAATACTGGCACATGCCATTGTAACAATAGGCTTTGTTATTCTGGCAAGGATATCCATTCTGAATAAAAACATCTGGCTGACAGAACTGAGAAGAACCATTGCAATATTCTGGAACATCACATTCATTGGTTTTTCCTCGGCATAAAGTACCTCCTGGAAGGAACTACAGTAATAAAATTCAAATTAAACAGGAATATCAGGACAATCTCCACAAATTAATCAAATTTGAAGCCACAGTATTTATATCTATAAAAAGTTCTAACAACAACAAAAGATTAGATAACCAATAGAAATATGAACAAAGTCTGATAACAGGCAACTAATAAAAGTCATGAAATACAAAAAATGAAAAAAATATAACCTCATTGATAACCAAAAGAAATGCAAATTAAAACTTTAAAAGCACCTTACACCTGGGGCGCCTGGGTGGCTCAGTCAGTTAAGCGTCTGCCTTCGGCTCAGGTCATGATCCCAGGGTCCTGGGATCAAGTTCCCCATCGGGGTCCCTGCTCAGGGGGGAGTCAGCTTCTCCCTCTCCCTCTGCCCCTCTCCCCCACACCTGCTCATGCTCGCTCTCTCTCTCTCTCTAATAAATAAATAAAATCTTAGAAAATAAAAAAAAAGCACTTTACGCCTATCAGACTAACTAGGATTATAACACTTGTTATCAACCAATGTTGGCACAGCAAGCATTTGATTACACTGCTGGTAGAAGTACAGACCGGCACATTTGTGGAAGGTATGTAAAATGTGTGTCAAAATTTTTAACATGCATACTCTGTCCCAACAATTCCACTTACAAACAAAAATTAGAAGTAACCTAAATGGCCATCATTAGTTGACTCAATAAAGAAATTATGGTATAGCCACACAAAACAGCACTAACTGTTTAACCATGTAGAACTATATGAATAAAGTCTGTGGTACCTTATTGAAAAAAGCAGGTAGTAAAAATAAGTGTATCTGTGTTCACACACTTTTTTTTTTTAAGATTTTATTTATTTATTTGACAGAGAGAGACACAGCGAGAGAGGGAACACAAGCAGGGGGAGTGGCAGAGGGAGAAGCAGGCTTCCTGTGGAGCAGGGAGCCCGATGGAGGCTCGATACCAGGACCCTGGGATCATGACCTGAGCCGAAGGCAGACGCTTAACGACTGAGCCACCCAGGCGCCCCTGTGTTCACACACTTATACACCACACATATACACATGCATTCACATTTGTATAGGAAAGAGTACGTAAAGTTAAATTATCAACAATGGCTACCTAAGGAGGGTAAAATGATAGGGCGTCTTTCACTGTGTACTGTCTATACTTTGGTATTGTTAAATTATGTATAAAAAACACAAGTTACTTTTTTTTTTTAAGTAGACTCCATGCCCAGTGTGGAGCCCAATACAGGGCTTGAACTCATGACCCTAAGATCAAGACCTGAGCTGAGATCAAGAGTCAGACACCCAACCGACTAAGCGACCCAGGTGCCCCAGATAACTCTTAAAATCAGAAAAAAAAAAAATGTTTCTCCTTAGAAAAACAGTCTCACAAGACCACTTGTTATAAAAGAATGTAATTCAAAATTGCAAACAAGTGGCATAAAATTTTTCATAAAATCATGTAAGAAAAATAGTGCTCTCTTACAGATAAAAGAACACAAATTTTAATATATGCATGTTTTTCCTTTTTCTACTTTTTTCCAAATACGGAGGAATTCCTTACTGTAGAGAACAAAATGGAGTCTCTCACGTCAAGCAGGAGCCCGTGTCAAGCAATGACGCGAGCAGTTCAGGTCCGGCAGCTGGGAGGTATCGCCCGGACCCACGTCAGCCAACACCCCACAACTGATCACAAAGAACCAGAGGAGGTCTGCAGAGACCCAAAACTGATTAAATCCCTTTATAAAGGGAAGGATTTTGGCAGCAAACTGTCAGACTCTTCAGACCTGACCCCTCTGTCTGACCACTCAAAAAAGGCAACTGCCACGGAAGGCTCTGCCCCATTGATCTCCGGGATCTCCGAACAGAACCGAGAGCCTTCCCCGCTAGAACATCAGAAGCCGAGTGCGGAGAGCTGACCTGGACCAGACCGAGGCCTTAGCTCAGCCACACGCCCACAGACTGACTTTGAGTCTGGTTCGTTCACTTCCTGTACCTTCTGTTACCTTGTTCGTTGTGTGGCTTGTCTTCTCTCCTGCTCTGGGTGCTGTGTAAGAAGCCAAGTTTAATCACATGGTGAACTGAGTCTGGAATCCTGAACCTGCTTTCTAATTGTGATTTAACTTTGCTTTAGGATTGAATAAAGCTGACACTGTGGAAAGACACAACTCGTGTAGTCGGCAGGATCCATGTCATTGACTCATCGTGTGTTAGAAAATTTAAGAGAATCAGAAGACTCCTAAAGTCTTGCTTGAATTGACTATAGCCAAACTTAAAAATAATAAATTGGGGAATAAATTTATGTGAATATAGACTTTCCAGGCATCTCATTGAGAGTGAAATCCTAAGGTATCACAGGCAGGTGAAAGCGAAACTGGCTCTATGCAGGGAGCAGTCAGCAACGGAAGCTGGTCCAGGGCTTACCCCTTTGCATGCTGGGCATGCGGTGGAACTAGCCAAAGCTGAGACCAAGGGAGACTGCCTCAGAAAGGCACTTGGAGGGCTAAGAAAAATTAAACTATTTGGAGACATTGCAAAGATACATGCCACTACTGGCCAAATTAATCTGTAACTTGGCAGAAAGACGTGAACAAAAATTGTGGAAAAATCTGTATAAATATCCTACAGTATAAGTGGGAAATAGAACTCTCCATAGTTAAGAAATTATATATAGCAACTGCTAGGTTACAAAAAATGAAGAAAGATGTGTGCACTAGGTAAATGCCTAAAACGGATGGTGAAAAGGGCCAAGAGGCCCGACACCATACTTTGTGTAGAAGACCCATGGTACCCCACGGAGTTAGAAGTTAGAAAGAAGCTCACAACCAGGACCCTGGGAGATATAATCATGGATCTGAAGGATTCTAAAAATGTAAAGCCCTTAGTGTCCTGGGTGCCCACTGAAGGGTTTCCCATCTTATCTATGAAAACCATCTTGCAGTTAGACCAGGACAAAGGGGCAAAGAGCGAGCTAATAAAGTAATAAGGAAGGCCAAATTAATGCATAATTTAAATTTAAAGAACGATAAACCCTTGGGACCCCAGAACCCCCATCCTGAGGATCCAGGAGACTATGATAACCCCTGGGGGGGGGGGTGGATTATCACAGCAGACCTATAATTACCAGGAAGAAAGTATTAGATTACAGTAATGGATAAGGAAAAACTGTGGAAGCAGCAGAGGACAGAGAATACACTTGTGCTGAACTTCAGAAGATTAGAACAGATTTTTGTCAAAAACATGTATCTGATGTAGACTGGTTGCTTCATGTATGGGATAATGGGGCAAATACAATAGCATTATCAGGCAAAGAGATGCATCAGGTATTTTCTTTAGCTGAAAACCCCTCTTTAAACCAAGGAAATGAAGGCGAAATAAGCCACCAAAATTCTATCCCTTTGGGACTGGATTGCTTTGGCATGGAGAAGGGTAAACTCTTATCTAGATCCCACTAAATCTGGAGATAAATGAAATTGGACTGACTTAGAGCAGGCTCAATTACATTGCCAGAAATTGGCTATTCTGGCAATGATATATGACACTCAGGGAAGATTCACCACACCCTTTGAGGTGCCTGCCACTAATGAGATTAAAAGAGCACCGCTGTTGGGAGCCCCAGAAAACTTAAAGATTTCATTTATGAATGCACTGGCAGGATGCCATACCATGCAAGATGTAATAAATACATTCAGATTATCAGCTGAATTATCAGGCACACATAAGATAACATTTATAGTTCAGGAAACACAGCAATCACATGCTGAGGACATATCTAAGCCCTCAAGGGCACCTGCATGCCCTACTCACACAAACGAACATACATGCAATCATCTGCTGAGAGAGACAGACCACACCAGAAGGTTTACATTTAATACCACTGTGCAGGTATCTGGAAACAAAACAAACAGACCATTTGACAAATATAGGACACAGAATTATCAAAAAAGAGGGAATAGAGAATATAATCAAGGATATTCAGAAAGAAATCAAAGAAAACATCAACAAGAAGTCACATGGAACAGAAATCAGTATAGAAACAGAGAGCAAAGAAATGAGGAAAATAATAGAAATGGATACAAAAAATCAAGACAGAAGAGTAGAAAAAATAAACGTTTCAACCAAACCATTAAGAGAGGAGCAAGAATACCGGCAAAGGGAACAAGGAAGATTTTCTTTTTTTAATTTAGTTTTTTAATTTTTTTTTTACTTTTTTATTGTTATGTTAATCACCATACATTACATCATCAGTTTTTGATGTAGTGTTCCATGATTCATTGTTTGTGTGTAACACCCAGTGCCCCATGCAGAATGTGCCCTCTTTAATACCCATCACCAGGCTAACCCATCCTCCCACCCCCCTCCCCTCTAGAACCCTCAGTTTGTTTTTCAGAGTCCATTGTCTCTCATGGTTCGTCTCCCCCTCCGATTTCCCCCCCTTCATTCTTCCCCTCCTGCTATCTTCTTTTTTTTTTTTTAACATATACTGCATTATTTGTTTCAGAGGTACAGATCTGTGATTCTACAGTCTTGCACAATTCACAGCGCTCACCATAGCACATACCCTCCCCAGTGTCTATCACCCAGCCACCCCATCCCTCCCACCCCACCCCCCACCCCACCCCACAACCCTCAGTTTGTTTCCTGAGATTAAGAATTCCTCATATCAGTGAGGTCATATGATACATGTCTTTCTCTGATTGACTTATTTCGCTCAGCATAACACCCTCCAGTTCCAACCACGTTGTTGCAAATGGCAAGATCTCATTCCTTTTGATGGTTGCATAATATTCCATTGTATATATATACCACTTCTTCTTTATCCATTCATCTGTCGATGGACATCTTGGCTCTTTCCATAGTTTGGCTATTGTGGACATTGCTGCTATAAACATCAGGGTGCACGTACCCTTTCGGATCCCTACATTTGTATCTTTGGGGTAAATACCCAGTAGTGCAATTGCTGGATTGTATGGTAGCTCTATTTTCAACTTTTTGAGGAACCTCCATACTGTTTTCCAGAGTGGTTGCACCAGCTTGCATTCCCACCAACAGTGTAGGAGGGTTCCCCTTTCTCCGCATCCCCGCCAGCATCTGTCATTTCCTGACTTGTTAATTTTAGCCATTCTGACTGGTGTGAGGTGGTATCTCATTGAGGTTTTGATTTGGATTTCCCTGATGCCAAGCGATGTTGAGCACTTTTTCATGTGTCTGTTGGCCATTTGGATGTCTTCTTTGGAAAAATGTCTGTTCATGTCTTCTGCCCATTTCTTGATTGGATTCTTTGTTCTTTGCGTGTTGAGTTTGATAAGTTCTTTATAGATTTTGGATACTAGCCCTTTATCTGATATGTCATTTGCAAATATCTTCTCCCATTCTGTCGGTTGTCTTTTGGTTTTGATGACTGCTTCTTTTGCTGTGCAAAAGCTTTTTATCTTGATGAAGTCCCAATAGTTCATTTTTGCCCTTTCTTCCCTTGCCTTTGGCGATGTTTCTAGGAAGAAGTTGCTGTGGCTGAGGTCGAAGAGGTTGCTGCCTGTGTTCTCCTTTAGGATTTTGATGGACTCCTGTCTCACACTGAGGTCTTTCAGCCATTCGGAGTCTATTTTTGTGGATGGTGTAAGGAAATGGTCTAGTTTCATTCTTTTGCATGTGGCTGTTCAATTTTCCCAACACCATTTGTTGAAGAGACTGTCTTTTTTCCATTGGACATTCTTTCCTGCTTTGTCAAAGATTAGTTGACCATAGAGTTGAGGGTCCATTTCTGGGCTCTCTATTCTGTTCCATTGATCTCTGTGTCTGTTTTTGTGCCAGTACCATACTGTCTTGATGATGACAGCTTTGTAATAGAGGTGGAAGTCCGGAATTGTGATGCCGCCAGCTTTGCTTTTCTTTTTCAACATTCCTCTGGCTATTCGGGGTCTTTTATGGTTCCATACAAATTTTAGGATTATTTGTTCCATTGCTTTGAAAAAAGTGGATGGTATTTTGATGGGGATTGCATTGAATGTGTAGATTGCTCTAGGTAGCATTGACATCTTCACAATATTTGTTCTTCCAATCCATGAGCATGGAACATTTTTCCATTTCTTTGTGTCTTCCTCAATTTCTTTCATGAGTATTTTATAGTTTTCTGAGTACAGATCCTTTGCCTCTTTGGTGAGATTTATTCCTAGGTATCATATGGTTTTGGGTGCAATTGTAAATGGGATCGACTCCTTAATTTCTCTTTCTTCTGTCTTGTTGTTGGTGTATAGGAATGCCACTGATTTCTGTGCATTGATTTTACATCCTGCCACTTTACTGAATTCCTGTATGAGTTCTAGCAGTTTTGGGGTGGAGTCTTTTGGGTTTTCCACATAAAGTATCATATCACATAAAAACAGTGAGAATTTGACTTCTTCTTTGCCGATTTGGATGCCTTTGATTTCTTTTTGTTGTCTGATTGCTGTGGCTAGGACTTCTAATACTATGTGAATAGCAGTGGTGATAGTGGACATCCCTGCTGCGGGGTACAAGGAAGATTTACTAAAACGTTCTTTACAAAAAACTAGAGGACCCCGGGATGGACTGGCAGGCCACCAAATCCAGGGATAATAGGCCATATATGCAATTAGCATTAAAGATAGGAAAGGAAATAATAACACATCTTTAGTAGATACAGGATCCCAAATATCATTATTAAAGAGAGAAAGACCTAATAAAGGAAAAACTATAAACATTGAAGGACTAGGAGGAAAAATAATCCAGGGAAAACCCATAGAAACAGAAGTGTTAATGTATGAAGAGAACCTATAAGACATACTTTTGTGAGTGCCCTGCAGCTAGGAAATATTATAGGAATGGATTTAATTCTAAAATTATATGAGGAATGGATGCCATTAAAAAGAAATAAAAATAAGAATATATGCTTAGCGCAAGTAAAGATAGATCCAATAGAACTCCCAAGACCCCATAGGGAATCATTTACTAAACGATACCCATTAAAAGGGGGACATAAGGAAATAAGAGAAAAAATAATGGAATTATTAAAAGAGGGTATAATTATTCCAGGAATGTCATCCAGTTTTAATAGTCCCATATGGCCAGTGTTAAAACCTAGTGGACAATATAGGCTAACAGTAGATTATAGAAATCTAAATAAAGTATCACCAAAATCAATGGGAGCATTATCTGACACATAAGAAGTAATAAATAAGATAACTAGTTATCATGGAAAATATTAGGTGATATAGATATGTCAGACATGTTTTTTGCAATATCTATTACAGGAAAAAGCCAGGAATATACCACATTCTCATGGGGAGGCAAACAATATCAATTTGTAAGGCTGCCCCAAAGATATTTGAATAGCCCAGTAATAGCACATACTATCCTGTCCACTCCTATAGATCAATCATTGTACAAATCTCTAGTAGTAATATCCTATACTGATGACATAATAACAACAAAAAAAGATAAGGAGCAATTAAGACAAGAAAAGGAAAAGTTAATACAGCATTTAAGGGAACAGAGATGGACTATTAACGATGAAAAAATATCAGGCCCAGACACTCATTGCAAATTTCTAGGAATTCAATGGTCTTCTGAAGGAAGGAAGGTACCAGATAAGGTAATAGATAAAATACAAGCAATAGGACACCTAAAGATAAAAGAGAGGCACAGAGACTTATAGGCTTATTTGGATATTGGAGACAGCATCTACCATACTTAAATATAATCTTAAAACCTACTTACAAAATAACTAGAAAGGCACAAGATTTTGAATGGACAGAACAACAACAACAACAGGCTTTAGATACATTAAGGGATTTTATTAAGACAATTCAAACAATACATTATCCAGCAGCAGGAGAACCATTAAGAATAGAAATATTGATGAGTGGAGAATATGGTCATGGTCCCTATGGACAAAGAAGGAACATAAACCTAATTTTCTACCAATAGGATTTTGGACTACAAAGTTCCCATATTCAGAACATAAATATTCAATATTTGAAAAACATATATGGTTGCTATATGAAGCTTTAAAAAATATAGAACCCCTATCGGGAAATCAAAAAATAACAGTGCCGAGTCATATACCTTTGCTCCACTGGATAAAACTGAGCCCAGAAGAATGGACAGGTATCCAAATTGATTTGAAATTGCTAACTTGGAAATGGTATATCCGAGGAAGAGACATGTCCTTCCAGGGACAACCAGAACTTCACACCGAGGAGATATGTAAGACGGAAATAGTCTTGCCAGAATTTATTCCAAGGGAAAGGCAAATCCATACTCAAAACTTAGGGAAATGCATCCCATCCTGGTCTAAAGGTCTATCAAATGCCTGGTTTACAGATGGATCACCCCCTGTAGTCTCTGGAAGAACAGAACGGACAGCCGCAGCACTGAGACCCCGGGACAATCTGATCCTCAGAGAAAAAGGTAAAACTCAATCTGCAGAACATGTAGAATTAATTGCAGTAGTATTGGCTATAAGAAAATCATTAGAGGAGAATCAAAGCACCATATATATTTTTACTGACTCATGGGAAGTAGCCCTGTGGTCAGGAAAATGGGAAAGAAATGATCTTAAAATAAATGGCAAAGACATATGGTCAAGAGAATATTGGGAAGAATTATATATAGCTTCAGAGAAAATTAAAATATGTTACACATGTGTCAGCACACAAAAAAGACAACACAGAGGTATCAAAATATAATAATGAGGTTGATGCATTGACAAGAGACACTGAGGCAATAGAAACAAAGGAAGGATTAAAATTAAAATTAAAAAGAGATAAGGAAGGATGGAGACACACATTGCCACCAGTAATATTACAAAGAGATAGGGATGGAAAATGGGAGGTACCTAAAGTAACACCAGTTGAAATTTAAAAGACAGGAAACCAATATCACACAGATAAGGAAATAACAGAAATACTAATAACTCCACATACAATTATGGAAATACATACAAAGCACAAACAGGAACACATGCCTTATATAAATGGTTCACTGAAAGAAATCTTAAAGTTACTTGGCAGGAGAAAAAAAGAGCATTACAAGGATGCATCACATGTAAACAGATGATATGTAAATACAGGTACACTGCATCAACAGATACATACATACAGGCCTACCACATTTAATTTTACAATACAAACAGACTTTCTAGGATGTTTAAATCACAGCTATCCACAGATACATGCCTCTACCCTGGTAGACATATATACAGATTTAGGGATAAGCTCTGGCTGCCTCTAGCCCTTCAGCTCATGCAACAATAAGGGCTCTATAGTCATGGGCAGCTCACTTTGGAGCACCAGTAATAGTAGAAAGTGATCAGGGAACTCACTTTACAGCCACCTCAGTTAAAAAGCTCTGTGATCTATGGGACTTACAATGGAATTACCATCTAGCCTACAATCCTACAGCTGCTGGATACACAAAGAGATTTAATTGATTATTAAAAAGAGAATTACGAGGGGCGCCTCGGTGGCTCAATCATTAAGCGTCTGCCTTCGGCTCAGGTCATGATCCCAGGGTCCTGGGATCAAGACCCGCATCGGGCTCCCTGCTCAGCAGGAAGCCTGCTTCTCCCTCTCCCATTCCCCCTGCTTGTGTTCCTGCTCTCGCTATCTGTCAAATAAATAAATAAAAAATCTTTAAAAAAAAAAAAAGAGAGAATTACGATTGATAGGAGAAACAAGGAAGTTTTTAACAAGCCCTGGATATAGCTTGCTTTTTGCTAAATCAAAGAGACAGGTTACAAAAAGATGGTCCTCATAAGATGTCAAACACCCCTGCCCCAGATACAGAAAAAAGGGAGGTAACAATAGACACAAAGCAGCAACAAAACTGAGGGACAATTCCACCTCATTACAGGACATTGTTGCTCACGGGCACGGAAACATTTCTCAGACTACAGGGGCTAAAGGACAGTTGCAACTTAAGAAAATCCAGGACTTTTCTCCTATGGACATACCTTAAAAATCACTGAAGAAAAATTACATACTAGAAGGGTTTTCTATTACAGATTAGAAAAAAAAACTGATACATATTTTTATGCCCCTGCTTACTTTGTACTTGTCATTATAAGACAAGTCTAATACATGCACACTTACATTATCAATCAGGACACAAAAATGCAGTGTTGATCTCGTTTCCAATGATCTCGTTGCCAATAACGCTGCTGGGCAAATATTACTTATAATTATTAATATTCTCCTGATTCTTTGTCTTGCTGAACTAACCAGATACTTCACCTATTGCCACAACGGAAACTGCCACATTGGTAATAGGACCCAACCACGGTGCAGAAAATTAGCTAATTATACCATCTGCTTAATTAAGACAGCACTAAAAGAATAAGGTTTTTTACATTAGGAGAGAGAGAGAGAGACGCAACAATCACCAGACTCAACCATACCAGACCTTCCAGAATCTCCTGACAATGATCTAGATTTGACACTTATAACTTGGGAGGACAATCCAGGTATGCAACAATACTTCTCATTAATCTAACCATCAGACGCACAATGGGTAGAACATACATGGTCAGTACAGCACCCTATCTGTGAGAATATAACTAATTCATCTATACCAATTTATATAGCTAACAACCACCCATGCATTACCTGACCTGCCACCCATTGACAAAATTAGACTTAGAAAACCTTTACAATTCCTGGTAGGACTAGGCATCATCTCTAACTTAATTATCTCTGCAATTCAGGAAGCAGAAATCCAAACTATTAAGCAAGAATTATTTGCGTTTAAAAAACATGTGAACCCCTTAAATAACGCAGTAGAAAACTTAGGTTCCAAAATTTCTTCAGCATTTAAAGAATTACATTCTATTGTCCATAGATCATGCATACCAACTGGAATTTAATTATAATATCAACCATAAGGTTCAGGCCCTGCAAAAAAATTTACTTAATCTGAGAAATTTTTATTTGAATGAACAATTAAAAAATAATTGCTACAGAATCAATAACCTTCTTGAGAGAGCATGGAAGGATATTAGAAACATTACAGCAACAGGAAAAATGTATTCTTCTGACTGGAATGAATCTCTTTTACAATTATATACCTTGAGACCTTCAGGTTGTGACAATAGAGGGCAATGTAAACTTTCATTGTTAAGAGTATTAGGAGGTCAAAGATACAAATGTATCCGAAGGGGTATGTGCACCCCAATATTTACATCAGTGATGTCCACAATAGCCAAACTATGGAAAGAGCCAAGAGGTCCATCAACAGATGAATGAATAAAGAAGATGTGGTATATATACAATGGAATATTATGCAGCCATCAAAAAAATGAAATCTTGCCATTTGCAACAACGTGGATAGAACTAAAGGGTATTACGCTAAGCGAAATAAGTCAATCAGAGAAAGACAAGTATCATATGATCTCAATGATATGAGGAATTCTTAATCTCAGGGAACAAACTGAGGGTTGCTGGAGTGGTGGGGGGTGGGAGGGATGGGGTGGCTGGGTGATAGACATTGGGGAGGGTATGTGCTATGGTGAGCGCTGTGAATTGTGTAAGACTGATGAATCACAGAGCTGTACCTCTGAAACAAATAATACATTATAGTTTAAAAAAAAAAAGGAAGATAGCAGGAAGGGGAAAATGAAGGGCGGGAAATCGGAGCGGGAGACGAACCATGAGAGACTATGGACTCTGAGAAACAAACTGAGGGTTCTAGGGGGGAGGGGGGTGGGGGGATGGGTTAGCCTGGTGATGGGTATTAAGGAGGGCACTTTCTGCATGGAGGACTGGGTGTTATACGCAAACAATGAATCATGGAACACTGTTCTAGAGGGGAGGGGGGTGGGGGGATGGGTTAGCCTGGTGATGGGTATTAAAGAGGGCACGTTCTGCATGGAGGACTGGGTGTTATATGCAAACAATGAAGCATGGAACACTACATCTAAAACTAATGATGTAATGTATGGTGACTAACATAACATAATAAAATAAAACTTTTAAAAAAAAGAGTATTAGGAGGTCAAAGCCTACTAGTATATGACTCACATGCTGTGCCACAACAAATACATGGTAATACTGCACTCTGGCAACACATACACCCCTGTGGATGGATGGATATTATTACCCAAAGAAATGGTATATCAATGATCTCATAACATGTTATACCTGGCATGAATTGGAAATCAATGCTAATCTTTTTCCTTTAACAAGAACATCCACTGAAAAGTTATTTTTGAATATGGGACACTTTAACTGGATAATTTGTGCTAATGATTATTCAGAGGTTAAATTCTTCAATCATACTAAAATGAAGGATACTACTATCACCATAAACAATGAATGTATTAAAATATTGTATGCTATTAATGTAACATGTAATAATGTTGCCAAAATGGGTACCTACATCTCAGAATATTCATACAAAGATCTTCCAACATCTTACCATATAAAATAACAGAAATACCTTGGGTTAAAACTGACAAAATTGATAAACTTTTGGATGAAAACATGGAAGGACTCAAAGCAGCCCATAAAACCTTAACCAACAAGCTAACCCACTTTAAAAATGCTATGCAGGCCATTCATGCAGCTTCAGCCGTCACTAATACCTACTTAGCTGCATTACACAAAGACATAGAAAACTTATATAATAAATGTTCCTTTCTAGAATTGTTAGCAAAACCCTTCAAACAGGTGGTTTGTTTTGGCTTCTGGTCTGACTATAACCCTTTAAAATACCTAAAGATGGGATGGAATTATCTCTACACATGTTTGGGAATCCATTAAGGAAGTCCTTTTAGTTATCATTTTTGCTATATATCTTATTAAATATGCTATTAGAATGTTATGCACTCTTAAACTTAAAAAGAAAAAAATCACAGAAAGACTATGATTAACCATACCCTCGCCATTCT
Source organism: Halichoerus grypus (assembly GCF_964656455.1). Classification (NCBI taxonomy): domain Eukaryota; kingdom Metazoa; phylum Chordata; class Mammalia; order Carnivora; family Phocidae; genus Halichoerus; species Halichoerus grypus. The sequence continues at coordinate 173,141,772 of NC_135714.1, forward strand.
TTTTTGGATACACCAAGAGCCTATGCTGAAGATTCCATATGTATTTTTTTTATTGTCTTCTTTTTGTTTGACTTTATTCAATTAGATGTGACTTTGAGATGGAGTTTTTGTGTTTGCTTGATTCATTTTAATATATCTATCTTGTTTGGATTTGATGTGCTCTTTATCTTATATGGTTTGAATTTAACTGATTTTGTTTGATTTCTATTGAAAACTTGATTAAATAACCTAAAAGTACCTTTTGCTATGTTACCAAACTACTACTGCCATCCTGCTGTAAGACATACTTGATTCCTGCATGGCCCTTACAGAATTTGCCATGAGGAATCATGGAGTGGAATGTAGAGAGCAAAATGGAGTCTCTCACGTCAAGCAGGAGACTATGTCATGCAATGACGTGAGCAGTTCAGTTACTGCAGCTAGGAGGTATCACTGGGACCCATGTCAGCCGACACCCTAGAACTGATCACGAAGAACCAGAGGAGGTCTGCAGAGACCCAAAACTGATTAAATCCCTTTAAAAAGGGAAGGATTTTGGCAGCAAACTGTCAAACTCTTCAGACCTGACCCCTCTTTGTCTGACCACTTAAAAAAGGCAATTGCCGCAGAAGGCTCTGCCCCATTGATCTCCGGGATCTCCGAACAGAACCAAGAGTCTTCACCGCTAGAACATCAGAAGCGTTGAGTGCAGAGAGCTGACCCGGACCAGACCGAGGCCTTACCTCAACCACACGCCCACAGACTGACTTCAAATTTGGTTTGTGAATTTCCTGCACCCTTCTGTTACCTTGTTCATTGTGTGGCTTGTCTTCTCTCCTGCTCTGGGTGCTTTGTAAGAAGCCAAGTTTAATCACATGATCAATTGATTGTCACTGAGTTTGGAATCCTGAAACCTGCTTTCTAATTGTGATTTAACTTTGCTTTAGGACTGAAGAAAGCTGACATTGTGGAAAGACACAAATCATGTGTGCGCCTTCATAGTGTGCTCATGACACTTACCCAACAGTCTTTACAACAGTCACCATATGCACATTCGGCAGATGATTTAAGTTTACAAGTACTTCCTTCACAACAAGGGTCAGATTCACACTCCTGTGAAAAGAAAATAACTGTCAATAAGGAAAGGAGTCATTGTCATCAATTTTCATTAATCAAAGTCTTATCTCAGATCTAAAATCTTCTTTCTAACTGGGCTATAGCTGTGCTCGCTTCAGCAGCACATATACTAACTGGGCTATAGCAGTTACTCTCTGGAAAATCACTTACTATCCTTCTGAAGTTATCAGTGACTCTTCATTTACAACCATTTAAAGTTCAACAACTTTCAAAGGACTGAAATCATACAGAGAATGCCTCTTTGTCTGCTGGAACTGCCAGAACAAGATACCATAGACTGGTGGCTTCAACAACAGAAATTTACTATCCATAGCTCTACAGGCTAGCGGTCCAAACAAGGTTCCAGCCAATTCGGTTTTTGGCGAGGACTTTCTTCCTAGCTTGCAGACAGCTGCCTTCTGGCTGTGTGCTCACACGGCCCCTCTTCAGTGTGGATGTTCTGACAGAGAGAGAGCAAGCAAGCTCTTCGGGGTCTCTTCTCTTAAGAACACTAACCCTGCCAGATCAGGACCCCATCGTGACCTCATTCACCTTAATTACTTACCTAGAGGCCCCATCTGCAGATACAGCTACCCTGGGGGCTAGGGCTTCAACATATAAATTTGGAGGAGGAGGATACATTAAGTTTCTTTAATTATCATGGAGAATTAAGCATCCATCAATGCCTTTCTCTTCATGCTCAAGGTCTGACTTCTCTAATGGGTGTGTCTTCACCTTATGTGGACATTCTTTTTATCTTGCCTGGCTTCTCTCACCTCACTTTAAGCCTCCATGGCTCCCCATCACACCCCCCACACACAAATCCCACAACCTCCCACCCACAGAGACATCTCCTCTATGTTCCAGCTAATGTGTTCAGGTCTGAATTGTTTGAGAGAGAAGGAGAAGGAGGGGGAAAGAATAAGACAGGGGACAGAAGGAGGAGGGGAAGAGAGGGGGCCAAGGAAATAAGCTTTCTTTCATTTTTGAAGAATATTTGTCCTACTTTGGAATTCTAGGTTGACAGTTTCTTCCACTGAGAACTGTAAATATGCTGTTCTATTGTCTTCTGGCCCTTAGTGTTTCAGGGAAAAAATCAGCTGCCACTCGTATCTCTGTTCCCTGTTTTTTATTGGCTTCTTTCATTATTTTCCCTTTATATCAGCATTTTGACTACAGTATACCTAAGTGAATTTTCTTTGTAATGATTCTGGCGTGGGTTCACTTGGTGTTTTGAAATTGTAAGTCAATGTTTTTCCCTAAATTAGGGGGATTTTCAGCCATTATTTCTTTTATTTTTTCTTTCATTCTTAGTCTCCTGAAATTTCACTAACAGTTACATTAGACTATTTGATATCTCCTACGTGTCCCAGATTCTCTGTTCATTTTTCTTTTATCTTTTCTATTTGTTCTTTAGATTGGATTATTTCTTTTGATCGGCTTCATGTTCATTGACTCTTCTGCCGTATTAGTCTGCTATTAATTCTATCCAGTGAAACTTTCATTTATTGGACTTTTTAGTTCTATAATTTCTATTTGGTTCTTTATTATAATTTACATTCTTTCTAAAATTTTTTATCTCTTTAATCATGAAGACCATATTTTTCTTTATTTCTTTGATGATAAATAGTGGAATACAATTGATAGCAGCTTTATTTCTAATAGCAAAATGTGAGAAAAAAACCCAAATGTCCTTTAATGGGTGAATGATTAAGCAAACTCTGCATGGTTAAACAATGGTTAAACAAACTCCAGGCAGGACCTCTGGGCTGGTGGAAATACCAGCATAAACATTATTCCAAGTTCTCTGTAGTAAAATCCATCCAATGGAACAATACTCATAAAAAGGAATGAAATATTAATACATACAACAACTTTAGATTGACCTCAAAGGCATTACATTTAGTGAAAAAAGTCAGTCTCAAAGAGTATATGTTTTATGACTCCATTTATATGACATTATTGAAATGGCAACACTACAGATAGAGAACAGCTTAGAGGTAGCCAGGGGAAGGGATCAGGGCTGGAGTTGGGGGTGGGTATGAATACAAAGAGGTAGCAGCAGGGAGTTTTTTTGTGTGATGATAGAACAGTTCTCTGTGTTAACTGAGGTGGTGTTTACATAAATCGATAAATGGGATAAAATTACACATACACACGCATACACAAATGTGGTTAAAAACGGTGAAAACTGAATAAAGTCTGTGATCTAGTTAATGCATCAGTGTCAGTGTCCTGGTTTTTATATTGCACGAGAGCTACATAAGATGTCACTTTTGGGAGAAACTGGGTGAAAATACATGGGGCTCTTTGCACTCTTTATGCAACTTCCCATCAGTTTATAATCTTTTCATAATAAAAATGTAAAAATAAATGAACTCTAGGGACACCTGGGTGGTTCAGTCAGTTAAGCATCTGCCTTCGGCTCATGTCATGATCCCAGGGTCCTGGGACTGAGCCCTGAATTGGGCTCCCTGCTCAGCGGGGAGTCTGCCTCTCCCTCTCTCCCTGCTTGTGCGCCACCCCCTCTCTGTCTGCATCAAATAAATAAATAAAAATATTTTAAAAATAAATAAATAAATGAACTCTAATTTAAACCTTGTACCATACAAAAGAATTAAGTCAAAATCGATCATAGTCCTAAATGTAAACCCTAAAATTAGAAGGCTTCTAGGAGAAAACCTTTGCAACTTTAGATTAGACAAAGATTCCTGAGATATAACACCAAAAAAGCATAGCCCATAAAAGCATAAATTGGTAAAATGGGCTTTCATCAAAATATAAAGCTTCTAGCCTTCAAAAAACACTGTTAAGGTAATTAAAGATAAGCCAGAGACTGGGAGAAAATATCTGCAAATCTGGATAAAGGACTCATATCCAGAATATATGAAGTACTCCCAAAACTATCTAATTTTCAAAATGGGGAAAAGAGGTGAACAGACACATCATCAAAAAAAGATATACAAATGGCAAATAAGCACACGAAAACATGCTCAACATCACTAGTCACTAAGGAAATGCAAATTAAAACCTCAGTGAGGTACCACTTCACATTCAAGAGAATGGCTAAACTGAACGACTGACTATATGAAGTGTTGCCAAGGATGTAAAAGAACTAGAACTCTCATACGCTGACAGTGGGGATGTAAAATGGTACAAACACTTTGGAAAACAATTTGAAAATGTCTCGAAAAGTTATACACCTAACATATGACCCAGTCATTCCACTCCTAGGTATTTACCCAAGAGAAATGAAAACATAAGTCCATATGAAGACTTGTATGCAAGTCTTCCCATACAGCAGCTTTACGTGTTAATAGCCAAAAACTGGAAAGAACCCAAATGTACATGAACAGATGAAAAGATAAACCAACGGTACCATGTCCATACTACTCAATGATAAACAGCAATAAAAAGGAATGAACTACTGACACAGTAGCAACATGGATGAATCTCAAAATAATTATGCAGAGGGAATGAAGCTAGAGAAAAAAAAAAATCATTCCACTTACATGAAATTCTAGGAAATGCACACTAATGTATAATGACAGAAAGGAAATCAGTGATTGCCTGAGGATGGGAGAACAAAAAGGGATGGAAAGGGCGCCTGGGTGACTCAGCTGGTTAGGCGATTGCCTTCGGCTCGGGTCGTGATCCTGGGGTCCTGGGATTGAGTCCCATATCGGGCTCCCCCTGCTCAGCGGGAAGCCTGCTTCTCCCTTTCCCTCTGCCTGCCACTCCCCCAGCTTGTACTCTCCCTCTGTCAAATGGATAAATAAAATCTTTTTTAAAAAGTTGGGGGGGGTGTGGAAAGAAAGGAGTACCAAGAGTCACAAAGAACTTTTTGGGATAATGACGTGTTTATTATCTTGATCATGAAGATGGTTTCACACAAGTATACATGTGTCAAAAATGTATCAACTTGTATACTTTAAATATATGCAGTTTATTGTTGACCAAGTTTTCACAATTGCACATTTCTTACTCTTTGCTCTGTCCTAATATAGTTATTAGTTTTTTAGTAAAGCTTCTCTCTTTCCTACAGGCCCCTGAGCTCTGCTTGTCCCTACAGAAAAAGTGGAGTGTGCCACCCCCTCCCTCCTATCAGCTATTCATGGAAATCAGCTGACCACAGCAGAACACTTTCATATCAGACCTCACTGGTCATTTCCCCTTGCTTATCCAGCTTCCTCTTAAAAGATTCTGCTTATCAGCTTGCCCTCACCTTGACCCTTTAAAAGAAAAACCTTTTCTTATTTCATTTTAAGATGCTTTCAGATTTCTGAGATCAGAGCATTCTCCCTATTACAATAGTCTTTATTCTGAATAAAGCCTTTCATTATCTAAGTCCAAATTTGGTTTCTTTAACACTGTATTCAATTATACTTTAATAAAGCTGCCAAATTGTTTTCAAAAACACTATGTAAGACATATGGCTTCATAAAAGATTAAAGAATGAGGAAACAGACTATATACACAGGAATTTTGTTTATAAGTACAATTTTAAATGGTTTTATAACAACTGATCATTAGTGGATAAAAGTTAATGCCCTAGATTATTTCACGTGGCCCCCCTCAACTAGAGCTAATATAAACATTTTCAATTACAAAAATGCTAAAAGAAATTATGGAGGGGTTATGATGACAGTCTTGAAATAAGAGTACTACAAGCCGAGCCAAAATACAAAATTCATTAAATCTTAAGGAAAAAAACTGATAAATTTTCCTTCATTTAAATTTCAAATTTCAGTATAATAAAATACATCCTATGAAAAGCTAAATGTCAAGAGTGAATCCTAAGGCAAACCAAGAAACAGACTCAAAACTATAGAGAACAAACTGATGGTTATCAGAGGGAAGAGCGTGGGGGGGATGGGTGAAATAGGTGATGGGGATTAAGGAGTGTGCTTGGCGTGCTGAGCAGCAGATGATGTATGGAAGTGTTGAATCACTATATGGTACACCTGGAACTAATATTACACTGTATGGTACCTGGAATTTCAATAAAAACTTAAAAAATAAATAAATAAATGAACAGTAAATAAATAAAGGAAATGAAAAGAGAAGAAAAAATGTAAACTAGAAAAAAACTGATAGAACACAAAATGGAAATGAATTAAAAATTATAATCAAAAAGCAAGACTGGGGGAAGAAAAGAGAGAACCTTAATGGAAACTTCGGGTGATGATGACTTGTCAATGTAGTCACCGACTGTAACAAATGTCCCACTGTGCTGCAGGACGTGGACAGTATAGGAGGTTGTGTGTGGGGTGGTATATGGGAACTCTTGGTACTTTCCATTCAATCTTTCTGTGACCCTAAAACTTCTCTAAAACATAAAGTTAACTAATTTTTTAAAAGCTAAATTGTAAGCTACAAAGGAGAAATATTAAAACATATACAAAACAACGGACTTTGCCCACAATACGTGAGCTCCTAAAAATCAATTTAAAAGAATGAATAACCCAACAGAAAAATTGATAAGGGATATAAAATGGTCATTCATACAAAAAAATATGCACATAGTCTATAAGCATATGAAAAGATTAAGAACTGAAACAATATCTTCTTAAGAAAATATTTATTATTCTTTCCTGGAAAGACTATACTGTAGGGGGGCACCAAATGCCACAATAAACTATTGGTAGAAGTGCAAATTGACACAGGCTTTTTGTAGGAAATTTCATAGCCTCTAATAAAATTTAAAAACACATACTCTTCAATTCAGTAATTCTACCCTTATGTAATTATCTTAGAGAAATACTTGCATAACTGCCTATATAGACATGGGATGTGCACAAAGAGGTACTGTTTGCAACAGAAAAATACTAATTACAATAAGTAAATGTCCATTAATGAGAGTATGGTTCAAGAAATCATAGTATATCCTTAAATGGGAATACCAGTACATCCTTATATGGGAATACTAATCAGCAGATTAAAAGATCATGTCTACATAGGGTAATGACATGGAAAAATCTCCAAGATATATTAATAGAAAACAAAACAAAACAAAACCTCTACATACAACATATTAAGTCTGATATGCAAAAAAATAAAATAAAATCCTGGGGCGCCTGGGTGGCCCAGATGGTTAAGTGTCTACCTTCAGCTCAGGTCATGATCCCAGGGTCCTGGGATCGAGCCCCACATCAGGCTCCTGGCTCAGCAGGGAGCCTGCTTCTCCCTCTCCCTCTGCCTCTCCCCTTCCTCATGCTCTCTCTCTCTCTCTCTGTATCTCTGTGTCTCAGATGAATAAACAAAATCTTTTAAAAAAATAAAATAAAATAAAATAAAATCCTAAAACAAACCCAACTATTTACAAATGTACATATTATATATGTGTGTATAAAGGTACAAAGTCTAAAAAGAAACACACTAAACTTATAAAAATGATTACCAATGTAGAAGGAAGTTTAAAAATTTATGGAGGAAATAATGGTATGAAAGGGGAACTTTGCTTGTACTTACTATTTGAAACTTTTGTACCAAAAAAAATCTGTGGTATTTGAGACGGAAGTGGTATTCGAGACGGAAGTGGTATTCTTTCTTAAAGAGTAATTCTGTAGTGTGAAAGTTCAAAATGCAAATATAGACTATTTCAGCAAGTTTGGTAGTGAAGTGAACAGTTATGAGAAAGCAAAAGATATATAATATTTAAAGAAGAAAGATCTGAGAATGCCTGGAAAGGAGAAGAGCCTGGTCACCCGAAGAGTATAACGTTAATTTAAACCTTGTTAGGGCCTTACTTTCCTCATTTGAAATGAGAATACGAAAAATATCAACCTCTTAGGGTTATTGTGAGGATTTTACCACGCAAAACATTTAGCAGAAGTCCCTGAAAGTCATCAACAGTCTAATGAAGGCCCGTCACAAGTACATCATAAAATACATGCTGTCTTTCTAGAGCATGAAGTCATCTGGCAAAAGTCAGATATGGTCAGATACGGAAGAAGAAGTACTTGTGGAAAACATTAAGAATATGGTCAAGCTTAAACACAACTAAACAAATTTCTTCAAAATTTAATGCAAGGCCAGGAAGCAAAGGACTTTTACACAGGCCACTTTGAGAGGAGAATGGCTAAGATACAGAATAATAATAACAAAGATGGGCATGGGCTTAAGGCGCTAAGTGTGCATAACAGGTCTGACAGAGCCAGAGATCAGTGGGCACAGCACTGAAGGTGAATAAAGGGAGAATGCTAACCTAAGTAGCAAGAATTTTGTTCCTGAAGGACTCTGGAAAATGGATCAGCTTCAATTTATTATTAAAATGAGTCCAACTGAACAAATACTTCTGCAATGGTAGTGCCGGAACAGTGGAAGCTTACAAATAAAGAGCGAACTGAAAAACTGATTAGTTCTTTAAAGTAAATAAATGACCTAATAACCATAACAGAAATGGCAGAAGGTAGCAAAAAATAGAAGAATAAACACAGTGCTTTCCTTGATGTGAAAACAGATGACACCATTAGTTATATTCTGGGAAGGAAGACATGACCAATCCCAGGCATATATCCCCACAAGCAAAATACCAATCCTCATTTGCCACTAAATTTCACCAACTCCTATGCCAGTTGCCCAAAGCAAGCTATTCCATTTTTTCCAAATCCTGAGGTAACTTCACAAAGCAAAAATCAAAAATTAAACTGACCTTTGGAGTACCACAGTCACACTCTTCCCCAGGATCCACCAATTTATTACCACAGAAGGGAGCACTATAGGCTTCATCAGGCTTTGGAATATTAAGAAGGCAGTTTCCTCCTTTATTTAAAGTTAACTTCTCAAAGTCCTCTGCACTGCAACTGCTAAAGTTTCTGGAACCTCTATAATAAACATTAAGAAAAAGATCTTATGTCATAGCGATTATTCATTTTGAAATTTTAAATCATGTCCTCAACCAACAAGAAGTGATTATTTACAATGGCAGAAAATAAACTACTAAAAAATAGAGAGAAATGAGAATAAATATAGTACATTATTTCAGTTACTACATAATAATTCACTATTTTGGTTATATTATACCTCCATGAAAATGTCTTCCAAACATATAAATTACATTAATATACAAAATCGTAAGAAGACCTTAGAAATTATCTAGTCCTATCCAAAATTCAGTTTTATTTACCTTCTATAATAAAAGTTCCTCAAATATTTGACACTAGCTATATGTTTCCCCAATCTTTTTCACTCTAGAGGATAACATTCTTATGTTCCCCTCACTATCACATACAGGGAGCCATGTGAAAATAACGTGAATGGGCATTCCAGTGAGGATGCATGACAGCCACCAAGAAGCAAAATGCACAGTGCAGAATTTTAGCTACAGTTTGAGGCTTAAACCTTATGATAACTCCTGAGAACCATGCTTACTACTCTGAAGGCTAGATGGGCTTCTAGAAATTGTCCACCTTGAGCTATCCATGTGAGATCTATACAAATGCAATTTTGATTTGTTCTACGTGTTGTTGGGGTTTTTTTAGTTATGGGTTTACTCAATAACTCTAAAATACATTCAGATAGTCCCATTGCCTATTTTCACTTTTGAAGATCAGAGAGAAACATACCCACATCTACACCAAGGATCTTTGAGAAATCCAAGTCCCATTAAAATTTTATCAGGGGAATTTGGTGCCCTGAAAGAATCTCTTTCAACAGTTTGAGCAGTGGTGCCAAGAGTAGCAGTGGAAATGAAAACTGTGTTGCATTATACTTATTAAGGAGGCATCCCGGTCTATGTTGGCTCTTTTGTACTTCCAAGGAACCTAAGAAACAGATCCTTTCTGTGAGACTTTGTGTTCTGGATATACATATTACACTCTTCTTTGCTAACTGGCCCAAACTTTCCAGAGAAGTACATAGTCCTGACTCTTGGCTCTTAGAAATGGAAAGCAGTCTGCCTAGACATTTTTGTACCGTTAACTACTATTTGACAAAAAAAAGTCTTTGAATGTGGGGTTTTGAAGGATTTTAACGGACTGACCCACAGACAAAGAAAGGTCAATTGTCTGTAACAAAAAAAAGGGGGGGTCCAAGGCAATATTTTGGTTCACATAGAAAGAAAAGATCTCCCACAAATCTATTGACAATAACAAAAAGGCTTGTTTTCAGTATTCTTTTTCTCACTAATCTCTATTAATGATATTGTGAGGAAGAGTCCTCTTGTACAATACCATTCATTCAAGTATTTGAACATTATTATGCACACGGCACTCTTCTTCTGTGCAAGGGATAAAATGGTGAACAAAGCAGACAAAAATCCTCACCCCTATAAATATGGCATTCTAGTGAGTGAGACAAACTATACACATAGTAAGTAAACTGCAGAGTATACAAAGGTGATAAGTGCCATGGGGGTAAAATAGGGAGAGGTGAAGCAGGTGACCCAGGTGGGGCGGTGGGGGGAGGGAAGCAATAGCAGTCAGGACAGGTACTTTAAACACTGTGACAACCAAATCAGAACTGGATATCTGGGAAAAGAACATCACGCCAGGAAAGAATAGCAAGTGTGAAAGCCTAAGGTAAAAGCCTGCCTGGAGTGTGCAGGGAACAATAAGGAAGCCAGTGCGGTTGGAGTGGAGTGAGTCAGGGAAGGAATGAGTAATGAGAGATGCAGTCAACAAAGGTGAGAATAGGCCATTGTAAGACTTGACTCTCACAGTAAACTGTGAGAGAAATGAGGAATTTGGGGGGATGATACAATGGAAAGTGAGCAGGAGTAACATGATTTGACTTGTGCTTTAATAGGATCACCATGGTTGCTATTTTAAGCAGGAAGAACATACAAAGGGTTCTTGCAGAAATCCACTCAACTGATGATGATGTACCAGCATGACAGCAGTGGAAACAGTAAGGAGTGTTTGGATTATTTATATCTTTTAAAGGAATAGCACTTAAGATGAAGAATGTGAATAAAAAGAGAGAAGTCAAGGATGACTCCAACATTTTTTGTGCCAAACTACGAGAAGGAAGGAGTTACCATTAACTGACATGGAGAAGACTGTGGGTAGAGCAGGTTTTAGGAGAGAGAACGGAAGTCTGAGTCTAATAGACATCAGGTGACAATGTCAGAGTAGTAGTATCTAGTAATTATCTCATAAACAAAGGAGACTTCAATTTATTTATTTTTTGGTAGGAGACTTCAATTTAAACAGAGTCTTGTGACTGCTTTTTATTTGCTATTGTTGATCTACATATGGTAAGTATCTTGCCTGCCATGTAGTACACATACAATAATGTTTTCTATAAGAATACATTAATCAGCCAATAGCCACAGAAATTGTGCAGACATATGGTATATTTCTGCAATTAAGTCCCTAATTCTAATCTACATAAAGTCTAGCACTTCTCTTGGGGGCACCTGGGTGGCTCAGTCAGTTAAGCGTCTGCCTTCAGCTCAGGTCATGATCCCAGGGTGCTGGGACTGAGCCCCTTATCAGGCTCTCTGCTCAGCAGGGAGTCTGCTTCTCCCTCTAATTCTGTCTGCTGCTCTGCCTGCTTGTGTGCTCATGTTCTCTCTCTCTCTCTCTGTCAAATAAATAAAAAAATCTTAAAAAAAGAACTACATAAAGTCTACCGCTTCTAAACAGGTTATTTTAATTTTACTTTTATTATGTTATGTTAGTCACCATACAGTACATCATTAGTTTTTGATGTAGTGTTCCATGATTCATTGTTTTCATATAACACCCAGTGCTCCATGCAGTACGTGCCCTCCTTAATATCCATCACCGGGCTAACCCATCCCCCTACCCCCCTCTAAAATCCTCACTTTCTCAGAGTCCATAGTTTCTCAAGGTTCATCTCCCCCTCCAATTTCCCCCACTTCAGTTTTCCCTTCCTCCTCCTAATGTCCTCCATTCTATTCCTTATGTTCCACAAATAAGTGAAACCATATGATAATTGACTTTCTCTGCTTGACTTATTTCACTTAGCATAATCTCCTCCAGTCCCATCCATGTTGATGTAAAAGTTGGGTATTCATCCTTTCTGATGGCTGAGTAATATTCCATTGTCTATATGGACCACATCTTCTTTATCCATTCGTCTGTTGAAGGGCATCTCGGCTCTTTCCACAGTTTGGCTATTGCAGACATTGCTGCTATGAACATTTGGGTGCATATGGCCCTTCTTTTCACTACATCTGTGTCTTTGGGGTAAATACCCAGGAGTGCAATTGCTGGGTCATAGGGTAGCTCTAGTTTTAATTTTTTTGAGGCACCTCCACACTGTTTTCCAAAGTGGCTGTACCAACTTGCATTCCCACCAACAGTGTAAGAGGGTTCCCCTTTCTCCACAACCTCTCCAACACTTGTTGTTTCTTGCCTTGTCAAATTTTGTCATTCTAACTGGTGTAAGGTGGTATCTCAATGTGGTTTTGATTTGAATTTCCCTGATAGCTAGTGATGACGAACATTTTTTCATGTGTCTGTTAGTCATTTGTATGTCTTCTTTGGAGAAGTGTCTGTTCATGTCTTCTGCCCATTTTTTGACTTGATTATTTGTTTTTCGGGTGTTGAGTTTGAGAAGTTCTTTACAGATCTTGGATACCAGTCCTTTATCTGTAGTGTCATTTGCAAATATCTTCTCCCATTCTGTGGGTTGCCTCTTTGTTTTGTTGACTGTTTCCTTTGCTGTGCAGAAGCTTTTTATCTTGATGAAGTCCCAAAAGTTCATTTTTGCTTTTGGTTCACTAGCTTTTGGAGATGTATCTTGAAAGAAGTTGCTGTGGGCGATGTCAAAGAGGTTACTGCCTATGTTCTTCTCTAGGATTTTGATGGATTCCTGTCTCACATTGAGGTCTTTCATCCATTTTGAGTTTATCTTTGTGTATAGTGTTAGAGAATGATCGAGTTTCATTCTTCTCTATATAGCTGTCCAATTTTCCCAGCACCATTTATTGAAGAGACTATCTTTTCCATTGCATATTTTTTCCTGCTTTGTCGAAGATTATTTGACCATAGAGTTGAGGGTCCATATCTGGGCTCTCTATTCTGTTCCATTGGTCTATATGTCTGTTTTTGTGCCAGTACCATGCTGTATTGGTGATCATGGCTTTGTAATATAGCTTGAAATCAGGCAGCATGATGCCCCCAGCTTTTTCTTTTTCAACATTTCCTTGGCGATTCGGGGTCTTTTCTGATTCCATACAAATATTAGGATTGTTTGTTCCAGCACTTTGAAAAATGTCATTGGAATTTTGATCGGGATGGCATTGAAGGTATAGATTGCTCTGGGCAGCATAGACATTTTAACAATGTTTATTCTTCCGATCCATGAGCATGGAAAATTTATTCATCTTTTTGTGTCTTCTTCAATTTCTTTCATGAGTGTTCTGTAGTTCCGAGAGTATAGATCCTTTACCTCTTTGGTTAGGTTTATTCTGAGGTATCATATGGTTTTTGGTGCTATTGTAAATGGAATCGATTCTCTAATTTCTCTTTCTACAGTTGCACTGTTAGTGTATAAGAAAGCAACTGATATCTGTGCATTGATTTTTGTATCCTGCCACATTACTGAATTGCTGTATGAGTTCTAGTAATTTGGGGGTGGAGCCTTTTGGATTTTCCACGTAAAGTATCATGCCATCTGTGAAGAGAGAGAGTTTGACTTCTTCTTTGCCAATTTGAATACCTTTTATTTCTTTTTGTTGTCTGATTGCTGTTGCTAGGACTTCTAGTACTATGTTGAACAAGAGTGGCAAGAGTGGGCATCCTTGTCGTGTTCCTGATCTTAAGGGAAAGGCTCTCAGCTTTTCCCCATTGAGGATGATATTCGCTGTGGGTTTTTCGTAGATGGATTTTATGAAATTGAGGAATGTTCCCTCTATCCCTATACTCTGAAGTTCTAATCAGGAAAGGATGCTGTATTTTGTCAAATGCTTTTTCTGCATCAATTGAGAGGACCATATGGTTCTTCTCTCTCCTCTTATTAATGTGTTCTATCACATTGATTGATTTGTGAATTTTGAACCACCCTTGCATCCCAGAGATAAATCCCACATGGTCGTGGTGGATGATCCTTTTAATGTATTGTTGGATCCTATTAGCTAGGATTTTGTTGAGAATTTTGAAATCAATATTCATTAGGGATATCGGTCTGAAATTCTCCTTTTTGATGGGGTCTTTGCCTGGTTTGGGGATTAAGGTAATGCTGGCCTCATAGAATGAGTCTGGAAGCTTTCCTTCTGTTTCTTTTTTTTTTTTTAAACAGCTTCAGGAGAATAGGTATTATTTCTTCTTTGAATGTTTGGTAGAATTCCCCAGGGAATCCATCAGGTCCTGGACTCTTGTTTTTTGGGAGGTTTTTGATCAATGCTTCAATCTCATTAGTGGTTATTGGCCTATTCAGGTTGTCAATTGTTTCCTGTTTCAGTCTTGGTAGTTTATAGGTTTCCAGGAAGGCATCCATTTCTTCCAGTAAACAGGTTATTTTTAAAATAAGTTTCTTAGTTAGTAGTTGGAACACATTTTCTCATAGATACAATGTCTAAAATGTTTGATCCTAAAGCAACCCATTAAAAAAAAAAATTTTAAAAGCTGTTTTACCACAATGGAGTTCACTATAGTACCAAAAAGGATTAAGAAAATCAGAAGCGTTTCTGGTACTTTTTACCTGATGGAGATAGTAACAAACATCCCCATATTTCTCTTCAGTAAGGCTCTAGGGGCTACAATGAAGATATTTTTCCCCTAGTCATCCCTGGATAGCACCTACAGTAATAAGGATGATCTTTCTCCTAATACTTGGCTTGAATAGCAACTAAAGTATTCTTATTCTCTACATATCACCCTGGGTGCTAGGATATTAATTTAAAGCATCTCCTCATCTCTTTTCTCATACCTTAGGTACGTTTTCCGAAACTGCATCAAAAGGAGATAGATGTGACCGACAGTAATGGAAACAGCCTATCAGAATATGACCAAAAAAAAAAAGACAACTATCATTTAGAACATTCTTTCTATGAGTAATCTGGAAATAATCAGAACACAGTTCCATCATTACTATCCTAATCCTCACAGCCAAGGAGTAGGAAGTCCTAACAGAGGGCTCTAAATGATGGCAATTAATTAGATTTTTTTTAAAGAGTCTATTTATTTATTTGACAGAGAGAGAGAAAGTGAGATTTTTTTTTTTTTAGAGTGCCCTGCAGCACCTGGATGGCTCGTCGGTTGAGCCACCAACTCTTGGTTTTGGGTCAGGTCAGCATCCTGAGATTGAGCCCCATATCAGGCTCCACACTCAGTGCCGAATTTGCCTGAGATTCTCTCTCCCTATCCCTCATCCCCTCCCCCTGCTCACTCGCACTCTTGCCTGCTCTCTCTAAATTAATTAATTAATTATTTTTAAAAAATAGAGTGTCCTGATTATGGAGGCTTTCTGAACTAGTTGGCATTGAAGGGTATGGTTAAGAAAGCCATTTCTCCAGAAAGGTACCTCCCAGGAGGAGCACCTCACACTTCCAGGAATCCAAGAGCAATATGTGAGAAAAATATTACCAGCCCCTACCAAATACCTTAGTAATAACAAAAATCATATTACAAAGTTAGATTATCCACTTTTTAAACAGAACTGGCTCCAAATGACTGAGTTATCTAGGGAAAAATGTCAAATGTCTATATATCACCTGCATCTGAAAAAAAGGCCTCATTTATAATGAACATTCAATTAATATTTACTACACAGCATATGAAGTAGAAGGTGGGACATCTATCCTTGAAAAAAGATTTAATACCACCAAAGATAACCTAATCATTCTTCTCAAGTTATTCTTAGCAAAATTGTTCAAATACACTAACCAACACATTACCAAAATACAACATGAAGACACAAAATACCAAAAACCACTCAAAAAAAAAAATTAAAAGAAACTATGAGTGGGAAAAAAAAAAAAAAACAGGTACAATCCAATAAAGCCTCCAGACACTAGAATTATCAAACAATAACCAAAAACACCCTGCTTACTATGGTCAGGGAGAAAAATGACAAGCTCAGAAAAATTTTAGCAGGGAAATAAAATCCACAGTAGTAATATAGCATGTATGAAAAAAACTAGATAGAAATTTGGGAAATGAAACATCATAAGCAAAATTAAGAATTCAATGGATAGGTTTAACAACAGACTAAATACAAATAAAGACAAGCTCAATGAATTAGAAGATGTAAGAAGAAATTACTCAGAAAGAAACATAAAATGATAGAAAATGTCTAAGAAAGGTGGGAGACCAGATTTTGTGAGGTCTTACACAAGTTACCTAGAATCACAGAAGAAGGATAGCAAATATGCAGAAATACTATGCACAGACGCAATATGTAAAGAAGCAGTATGTGAAAACATAATGGCTGAGAATTTATCACAATTTATGAAAACTATCAAACTTCAAACTTTAAAACTCAAAAAACAAAAATCCTAAGCAGGTATATCAGTGTGTGTACGTGCTATTTTTTTTCTTTCCACAACTTCAATAAACTTAAAAAAAAAACTTGAAACTTAAAAAAAATTTAAAAACGGGCGCCTGGGTGGCTCAGTTGGTTAAGCGACTGCCTTCGGCTCAGGTCATGATCCTGGAGTCCCTGGATCGAGTCCCGCATCGGGCTCCCTGCTCGGCAGGGAGTCTGCTTCTCCTCTGACCCTCTCCCCTCTCATGTGCTTGCTCTCTCTCATTCTCTCTCTGTCAAATAAATAAATAAAATCTTAAAAAAAAAAAAAAATTAAAAAAATAAAAAAAAATAAAAAAAAAAAATTTAAAAACTATGAAAATAGCCAAAAAGTAGATAAATCCACTTCAATAGAGTAACATTTTAGTGATAGCTGACATCAACAGCAACATGGAGCCCAAAAGAAAATGTAATAATACCAATATGCTGAGAGAAAATAACTGATAACTAGAATTCTATATTCAACAAAAATGTCCTCAAGAATGAAAGAGAGGAGGGAGGATTTAAGATGGTGGAGTAGTAGGGGGACCCTGAGCTTGCCTCCTCCCTCAAACACAGCTAGATTAACATCCAACTATTTTGATCAACTAGGAAAATAATCTGAGGATTAAGGAAACAATCTGCACAGCTGGACAGAATGTGGCAGATGTGAGGTTCTGAGCCGTGAATTGGGGGAAGAGGAAAGCCTTGGGGCTTCGAAGGAGAGGGAACCCTCTTCACAGAGCAAAGTCAGGGAGAGGGAGAGAGCGAGAAAGAATGCAGCAGGTAGGGATCACACAATAAGTGAGTAGATCCCCTGGGTCACACTGGGAGAGATTGCTGCCCTCCCCGGAGTACATTTGGAAGAGCAAATTTTGCCTCTCCAAGAACAAAAGGCCAGCTGGGAGCCACTCAATAGCTGTGTGGGCAGAGGGCAGATAACCTTATAGCAGCTTTTCGCTATCTGCCACAATAGATTCAAGCCTCTGTGTAACTGCTTTTCTTGGACAGAATGGAATAGGGGACTGATTCTCCCGCAAATGACAGATATCCTGGTTGCAGCTTTGCACTGTGCGTCACAGTAAACCCTAGCCTCGATGTGCGCACCATGCAACTGCTTTTCTAGGACAGCACGGAGAGAGCTCCATAAGGTTCTCCTGGCGGGGAGGGGGGTGTGGAATGGGTCCCCTTAAAACTTGGAGTTTTGAGTCCCAGCCACTGGCCAGAGATAAAATACAAGAGATCTGTGACGTGGGGCATGCTGAAGGCCCAGGAACAGCCAGGTTAAGGGCAGGGAACTGAAGAAAACCCAGGACACAGGAGATTATTTGCTCTTCTGAGACAGCCTCCGGAACAGCAGTGGCCAGAAGTTCCCCTCCCTGGGGACGAGAGGATGAGGTGACACCATATTCTTTCCCCTCCACCATTCCTCCCTCCTCCTGCCCACCAACATGGTTGAACTTTCATATAGAAACACAGCACCTCCAGGGAAGGCTGGAGTTCCCTACACTAAGCCCCACACCCCTGTGCTTGGCAGGGGCATCATTACAAGGGCAAGTCAGCCTGTGAACCAGCCCAGCAGGCCTCTCAATCAGAAGACCAACAGAGGCACCCAACATGTACCAAGTATACTGCTTAAAGAGTGCTCCAAAACATGAGCTTCTGGTGGAAATAGGAACAGGCTTGCTTCTTTCTTTTTTTCTTAGTTTTTAAATTTTTAAATTTTTTATTTTTCTATTTATTTTTGTATCTTTTATTTTAGATATATTTTTCTTTTTTTTTCTCTTTATCTTTTTTTTGGTATCAGGCTTCTAATTCTTTGTTCATTTGTTGGTTTGTGTGTTTCTTTCTCTTATTTTTCGGATCAGGCTTTTTTCTTTTCTCTCTATTATTTTCTTTTCTTCTTTCCTTACACTTTTAACTTCCTTCTTTCTTATTCTTTGGAATCAGGCTTATAGTTTTTTTGTCTCTTTGCATTTTTGTTCCTTTTCCATTTCTCTAGTCTTGGATCAGACTTTTTTTTTTTCCTTTCTTTTCTTTTCCAGGTTTATCTTAACAAACAAATCAGAGGCGCTTTGGTGGCTCAGTCATTAAGCGTCTGCCTTCGGCTCAGGTCATGATCGCAGGGTCCTGGGATCGAGTCCCGCATCGGGCTCCCTGCTCGGCGGGAAGCCTGCTTCTCCCTCTCCCATTCCCCCTACTTGTGTTCCCTCTCTTGCTGTGTCTCTCTCTGTCAAATAAATAAATAAAATCTTAAAAAAAAAAATCAAAGCACACCTAGTTAAAGGTCCAAACACTCCCTGCTACAAGAAAGGAGGAACTCTGTAAAGAATGGACCACTGGGAAAGAACAGCCAAAACTTAATAGCAGAGTGTACACAGCATACACCAGAAATGCTTACTGAAGATTTTTGTTGTTATTGTTGTTGTTATTGCTGTTTTTGTTTTGGTTTCTTTTTCCTTTTCTTTCTTCTTTTCTCTTACAGACAAATTGATGAGATGCAGAAAGTTACCCCAAAAGAAAGAACAGGAGGTAGTATTCATATACAGGGATTTAATCAATAAGGATGTAAATAAGATGTCTGGACTATATAGCAGCTTTTCGCTATCTGCCACAATAGATTGTGGACTAGAATTAAAAACAAAAATTATAAGAAGCAAGAAAAGTCTCAAATACAAAAATTATAAAGATACTACCTGGGCTTGAAGAAAGCAGAGAAGACACTAGAGAATCCCTTACTGTAGAGATAAAATAACTAAAATGTAGTCAGGCCAAAATTAAAAATGCTATAACTGAGATGCAGTCCCAAGGGGAGGTCATAAAAATGAGAATGAATGAAACAGAAGAGCGAATCAGTGATATAAAGTTAAAATTGTGGAAAATAATGAAACTGAAAAAAAGAGGGAAGGAAAACTATCAGATCACAAAGGTACACTTAGGAAACTCAGCAATTCCATAAAGTGAAATAATATCCGCATTATAGGAGACCCAGAAGAAGAGCGAGGAAAAAGGGGCAGAAGGTTTATTTGAACAAATTATACCTGAGAACTTCCCCAATCTGGGGAAGGAAACCAGGCATTCAGGTCCAAGAGGCTCAGAGAACTCCCCTCAAAATCAATAAAAATAGGTCAATACCTCGACATATTATACTAAAACTTGCAAATTACAAAGAAAAGAGAAAATCTTGAAAGCTCGGGAGAAGAGGTCCTTAACTTAGAAGAGTAGACATATAAGGCTCACAGCACACCTGTCCACAGAGACCTGGCAGGCCAGAAAGGACTGGAATGATATATTCAATGTACTAAATGAGAAAAATATGCAGCCAAGAATACTTTAACCAGCAAGGTTATCATTCGGAATAGAAGGAGAGATAAGGAGTTTCCAAGATAAACAAAACTAAAGGAATTCATAAACACTAAACCAGCCCTGCAAGAAATATTAAAGGGGACCCTTTGAGTGGAGAGAGAGATCAAAAGCATCAAAGACTAGAAGGAACAGAGACATTCTACAGGAATAGTGACTTTATAGGTAATACAATGGCACTAAATTCATATCTTTCAATAATTACTCTGAATATAAATGAACTAACGCTCCAATGAAAAGATGCAGGGTATCAGAATAGATTAAAAAAAAAAAACCCAAGACCCGTCAATAAGCTGCTTACAAGAGACTCATTTTAGACCCAAAGACACCTCCAGATTGAAAGTGAGGGGGAACCATTTATCATGCTTATGGACAACAAAAGAAAGCTGGAATAGCCATACTTATAATCAGACAAACTACATTTTAAACCAAAGACTGTAATAAGAGATGAAGAAGGACACTACATCATAATAAAAGGCTCTATCCAACAAGAAGATCTAACAACTATAAATATTTATGCCCCTAACTTGGGAGCAGCCAACTACATAAATCAATTAATAACAAACTTAAAGAAATTCATTGATAATAATAAGAGTGGGGGACTTTAAAATGCCACTCACAGCAATGGACAGATCATCTAACCAGAAGATCAACAATTGGAAACAAGGGCTTTAAATGACTCACTGAATCAGATGGACTTAACAGCATATTCAGAGCATTTCATCATAAAGCAGCAGAACATGCACTTTTTGAACACACATGGAACATTCTCCAGAACAGATCACGTACTAGGTCACAAATCAGGCCGCAACAGGTACAAAAGGACTGAGATCATACCATACATATTTTCAGACCACAAAGCTATGACACTTAAAAGTCAACCAGGAGAAAAAAATTGGAAGGACCACAAATACATGGAAGTTAAAGAACATCCTACTAAAAAATGAACAGGTCAACCAAGAAATTAAAGAAGAATTTTAAAAATGCATGGAAGCAAATGAAAATGAAAACACAACAGTTCAAAACCTTTGAAATGCAGCAAAGGCGGTTCTATGAGGGAAGTATACAGCAATACAGGGCTTCCTCAAGAAGCAAGAAAAGTCTCAAATACAAAAACTAACCTTACATCTAAAGGAGCTGGAAAAAGAACAGCAAATAAAGCCTAAATCCAGCAGGAGAAGGCAAACAGAATAGAATCAGTGATACAGAAATCAAAAAAACCGCAGAACAGATCAAGGAAACTAGGAGTTGGTTCTTTGAAAGAATTAATAAGACTGATAAACCCCTATCGAGTCTTATCAAAAAGAAAAGAGAAAGGACCCAAATAAATAAAATCATGAATGAAAGAGGAGAGATCACAACCAACACCACAGAAATAAAAATAATTATAAGAGAATATTATGAGCAATTATATGCCAACAAATTAGGCAATCTGGAAGAAATGGATGCATTCCTAGAAACATAGAAACTACCAAAACTAAAACAGGAAGAAATAGAAAACCTGAACAGACCCATAACCAGCAGAGATACTGAATCAGTAATCAAAAATCTTCCAATAAACAAGAGTCCAGAGCCACGTGGCTTCCCAGAAGAATTCTATCAAACATTTAGAGAAGAATTATTACCTATTCTTCTGAAACTGTTCCAAAAAATAGAAATGGAAGGAAAACTTTCAAACTCATCCTATGAAGCCAGCATTACCTTGATTTCAAAATCAGACAAAGGCCACACTAAAAAGGAGAATTAAAAACCAAAATCTCTGATGAGCAGGGATGTAAAAATTCTCACCATGATACTAGCTAATAATAGTACATCAAAAGGATTATTGACCACGACCAAGTGGGATTTATTCCTGGGCTGCAAGGGTGGTTCAACCTCCACAAATCAATCAATGCAATACACCACATTAATAAAAGAAAGGACAAGGACCAGATGATCCTCTCTATAGATGCAGAAAAAGCATTTGACAAAGTACAGCATCCTTTCTTGATAAAAACCCTCAACAAAGTAGGGATAGAAGGAACATACTTCAAAATCATAAAGGTCATATATGAAAGACACAACTAATATCATCCTCAATGGAAAAAACAGAGCATTTCCCCTAAAGTGAGGAACAAGACAGGGATGTCCACTCTCACCACTGTTGTTCAACATAGTACTAGAAGTCCTAGCCTCAGCAATCAGATAACAAAAAGAAATAAAGGCATCCAAATCAGCAAAGAAGAAGTCAAACTTTCAGTCTTAGCAAACGACATGATACTCTATGTAGAAATCCAAAAGATTCCACAAAAAAATTGGTAGAACTGATACAGGAATTTAGCAAAGTCGCAGGATATAAAATCATTACAGAGAAGTCTCTTGCATTTCTATATACCAATAACAAAGCAGCAGAGGGGCACCTGGGTGGCTCAGTTGGTTAAGCATCTGCCTTCAGCTCAGGTCATGATCTCAGGATCCTGGGATCAAGCCCCACATCAGGCTCTCTGCCAAGCAAGGAGTCTGCTTCTCCCTCTCACTCTCCCTCTGTGTGCTCTCTCTCTCTCTCAAATAAATAAATAAAAATCTTTTAAAAAAAATAATAATGAAGCAGCAGAAAGAAAAATCAAGGAATGGATCCCATTTACAATTGAACCAAAAAACATAAGATACCTAGGAATAAACCTAACCAAAGAGGTAAAAGATCTGTTCTCTGAAAACTATAGAACACTTACAAAAGAAATTGAGGAAGACACAAAGGAATGGAAAAGCATTCCATGCTCATTTTAAAAATGCATGGAAGCAAATGAAAATGAAAACACAACAGTTCAAAACCTTTGAAATGTAACAAAGGCAGTTCTATGAGGGAAGTATACAGCAATACAGGGCTCTATAAAGAACTTATCAAAATTAACACCCAAAAAACAAACAATCCAGTCAAGAAATGGGCAAAAGACATGAACAGACATTTCTCCAAAGAAGACATACAAGTGGCTAACAACACATGAAAAAATGCTCAACATCACTCCGCACCAGGGAAATACAAATCAAAACCACAATGAGATACCACCTCACACCAGTCAGAATGGATAAAATTAACAACTCAGAAAAAACAGATGTTGGCAAAGATGCAGAGAATGGGGAACCCTGTTACTCTGTTGGTGGGAATGAACACCAGAATGCAAACTGGTGCAACCACTCTTGAAAACAGTGTGGAGGTTTCTCAAAACTAAAAATAGAACTACCCTACAACCCAGCCAACTGCACTACTAGGTATTCATCCAAAGGATACAAAAATAATGATTCAAAGGGGCACATGCACCCCAATGTTTATAGCAGCAATGTCCCCAATAGCCAAAATATAGAAACAGCACAGATGTCCATCAACTGATGAATGGATAAAGATGTGGGGTGTGTGTGTGTGACACACACACACACACACACACACACACACACACACACACAACGGAATATTATTCAGCCATCAAAAAGAATGAAATATTGCCATTTGCAACAATGTGGATAGAAACAGAGTATGTTACGATAAGCAAAGTAAGTCAATCAGAGAAAGACAGTTACATATGATTTCACTCATATATGGAAATTAATAAACAAAACAGGATTATAGGGGAAGGGAGGGAAAATAAAATAAGATGAAATCAGAGAGGGATACAAACCATAAGGGACTCTTAAGTATAGGAAACAAACTGAGGCTTGCTGGAGGGGAGGTGGTGGGGGGATGGGGTAATTGGGTGATGGGCATTAAGGAGGGCACTTGATGTAATGAGCACTGGGTGTTATATGCAACTAATGAACCACTAAATTCTACCCTTGAAACTAATAATATACTACATGTTAATTAAATTGAATTTAAATTAAAAAAAATTTTTAAATGAAGAATGAAAGAGAAATAAAGATGCCATTGTTGGGGAAGGGGGGGCTAAGAGACAAACTACTATCAGACACACACTAAAAAAATTCAAAAAGGGTTTTTCAAGATAACTAAAAAATAATACCAAATGGAAGGTCAGAGATGCAAGAGAACCAACGAGTAATGGAAGTGATAACTATGTAGGTAAATCTAAACAAACAGGAATGAACAATGTTCATTAAACACTGATAATACATTCCTGACAGATAGTTATATAAGTCAGGAAGTGGATAAATGAAGTTAAACAGCTCTAAAGTCCTTGATTTGTGTAAGGAAGGATATGATTTAATATTAAACATGATAAATCAAGGACACATGTTATATTTAGAGTAACTCCCCCAAAAAATCAAAGATTACATAACTTCCATTCTAATAGAGGCAAAATAATGAATATCAAAAACACACTAGTAATCCAAAATAAACAAAATAGAAGATTTTTTAAAAGAACATAAAAGAAGTGGGGCGCCTGGGTGGCTCAGTCGGTTAAGCGTCTGCCTTCAGCTCGGGTCATGATCCCAGGGTCCTGCGATCGAGCCCCGCATCGGGTTCCCTGCTCAGCGGGGAGTCTGCTTCTCCCTCTCCCTCTGCTCCTGCACTCTCTCTCTCTTTCAAATAAATAAATAAAATCTTTAAAAAAAGAAAAAAAAGAACATAAAAGAAGTGAGACAAATAAAAAACACATAAGATGGTAGATTTAAACCCAAATACTGCATCTCATTAATTCTAAAACACATTCTTCACACATTTAAAATACTCTGAAACAGATTCATCTAACAAAGTATTTAATTGGCACCATTTTTTCTTTCTTAGTGGTATGTAAATAATGATGTATCTTACAATCAATCACATCTACATTTAAATAAATACAGTACGTTACTAATTACATTAAATATAAGTAAACTAAATGATACAATTAAGAGACAAATATTGTCAAGCTGGATTAAAAAATAAAACCTAAACATGTGTTGTTTCAAACCATATATCTAAAACATAAGGATAAAGAAAAGTCCAAAGTGAAAGGATGGAAAAAAATATACTTTCAACATGAAAAAAAATCTGGGGAAGCTATATTAATATCAGACAAAATTGACAGTCTAATCAATAAAAAAGGAAATGAAGACAAGAAATAAAACTGTTCACAAATGACACAGTCATCTATGCAGAAAATCCAAAAGAATCAACCAAAAAATTTCTGAAACTAATAAGCAGTTAAAGCAAACTAATTAAAGAAATGAAAGGTTATAGAACAGATTAACATACAAGTCAGCTGCTTTCTTATATGCCAGCAACAAACAATTAGAATTTGAAATTAAAAATGCAATACCATTTACATTAGCAAAACCAAAACAAAACAAAAATACTTAGGTATAAATCTAACAAAATATGTACAAGATCTATCGAGGAAAACTACAAAACTCTGATGAAAAAAAAAAATCAAAAATGACCTAAATAAATGAAGAGATATTCCATGTTCAAGGATAGGAAAACTCAATACCATAAAGATGCCCATTCTTCCCAACTTGATCTGTAGATTCAATACAATCCCAATTAAAATCCCAGCCAGTTATTTTTTGGGTATCAACAAAGCGATCTAAAGTTTATATGGAAAGAAAAAGGACCCATAATAACCAACACAATATTGAAAGAGAACAAAATTTTAAAAGTGACAGTATCTGACTTAAGATTTACCATAAAGCTACAGTAAATCAAGACAGCATGGTATTGGCAAAAGAAAAGACAAATGGATCAATGGAAGAGAATCAAGTCCAGACATAAACCCACACAAATACAGTCAACACATCTTTGACAAAGGAACAAAGACAACTTAATGGAGAAAGGATAGTCCTTAACCCAATAAAGAGTATCTGCTGCAAAGAAAAGGGAACCCTCTTACACTCTTGGTGGGAATGCAAATTGGTGCAGCCACTCTGGAAAACAGTCAGAGGTTCCTCAAAAAGTTAAAAATAGAACTATCATAAGATCCAGCAATTGCACTACTCAGGTATTTACCCAAAGGATATAAAAATACTGATTCAAAGGTATGCATGCACCCCAATGTTCATAGCAGCATACAACAATAACCAAATTATGGAAAGATCCCAAATGCCCATCAAATGGATAAAGAAGATGTGGCATATATACAATGGAATATTACTCAACCATAAAAAAGAATGAAATCTTGCCATTTGCAATGACATGGATGGAACTAGAGGGTATTATGCTAAGCAAAATAAGTCAGTCAGAGAAAGACAAATACCATATGATTTCACTCATATGTGGAATTTAAGAAACAAAACAGATGAACATGGAGTGGGGAGAGAGAGGGGCAAAACAGAAAACAGACTCACAACTACAGAGAACAAACTGAGGGTTACTGGAGGGGAGGTCAGCAGGGGATGGGTTAAATGGGTGATGAGTTAAGGAGGGCACTTGTGATGAGCACTGGGTGTTGTAAGTGATGAATCACTAAATTCTACACTTGAAACTAATATTACTTAGTATGTTAACTAACTGGAATTTAAATAAAAACTTGAAAAAGAAAAGAGAAAGAAGAGTATCTGCAAAATATTTGGCAAACATTATATTTAATGTTAAAATGCTGAAAGCTTTCCTTCTGATACCACTCTATGGTGACAGATGGTAACTATACTTGTGGTGAGCATACAATAATGTATAGAATTGTTAAATCACTATGTTGTATACCTGAAACTAATATAACATTGCATGTTAACTATTCTTTGTTAAAAAAAAAAAAGACAAAGATGCAAATTACCACCACTTCTACTTGAATGTTGTACAGGAAGTCCTGGCCAGTACAGTCAGGTAATAAAAATAAATAAATAAAAGTTATAAGGATTGATGAGGCAGAAACAAAATTATCATTACTACCAGATGATATGATTATATAAGTAAAAATCCAAAAGAATTTACAGGTTTATAGCACTACTGTAAAAGTGTAATAGGCTGCTAGATATAAAATATATATAAGAAATCAATTTTATTTTTATACAAAAAATTAAAAAATTAATTTTTAAAAGAGAAATCATTTACAATAGCACCCAAAAGTATAAAGTATAGGAATAATACTACCAAAAGAAGTTTATAGAGAACTATAAGAGGAATTAAAGATCATGGACTTGAAGATTCCTTACTGAAAATATGTTAATTCTTCACCAAACTAATCTAGAGATTTAATACAAGATCAATCAAACCCCCCCCAAGACTTTTTTGGAATTGGACACTTCTCAAATTTACATGAGAAAGCCACAAACAGCCAAGACACTCTTAAATGAGTAGGTCAAAGTAGGACAACTTGCTTTCTACAACCAATTATAAAGCTGTGAAAATTAGGAAACTACAGTAGTGATGCAAATATAGAATAGTAAACAAATGAAATAGAAGAGCCCAGAAACAGACACATATATCTGCAGACACTTGATTTATGACAAAGGTGACACTGCAAAGAAGCAATGAAAGGGATATCTTTTTAACACATGGTGCCAATTCAACAAAGTACTCATATTGGAAAAAAATACCTGACCTCTACCTGAACAATGCACAAACAGTAATTCTAGGTGGATTATGGACCTAAATATGAAGGTTAAAACAGATCAAGAGTGTGGAAGGCAATACAGAAGCCCACCTCTGTGACATCAAATTTACAATTTCCTAAATAAGATACAAAAAGCAATAGTCATAAAGGAATAGATTGATATACATGACTACATTAAAATTAAAATTTTTCACTAAAAGTCACCAAAAAATTTATAAAGGACTTCTATTAATCAATAAAGATAGTCAACCCAATCGAAAAACTGGGGAGGGTGGGATTGAACAGTATCTTCACAAAAAACAAAATCCAAATGGCCCATAAACATAAACAGGTGATCTAATCTTATTAGTAATCAGGGAAATGCAAAGGAAAAGCACAGTAATATACCACTATATATCCAACTCATTAGCTGAAGTTTAAAGTGGATATTACCAATTATTGGTGAGGTATGTACTTAGCACTCATTGTACCCCACGACATATCTCTTCCAGCCATTTTTTATTTCAGCAGTTATGGTGAACAACTCCCCACAACTCCTGTTTCTAAGCTTTTTTTGAGTTGTAACTTGAAAGTACAGGGGAGTTAAGATCCCAGGGAGCAACCTTCAAACCAAAAGAAGATGGAAGCAACAAAAATGAAAATGTACTTCAGCTACCTGTATCAGGATGGACAAACATCACAAACACAACGTCAACTAAAAAAAACCCAACCAATAGAAAACATACTTGTATAATTCTGTTTATTTACTCTAATCTATTCTATGAATAGAGCTCCAAACAGGCAAAAACTAAAGTGTTTAGGAATACATATTTTCATGGCAAAACTGTAAAGAAAAGCAAGGAAATGATTATCATAAAAATCAGGATAAGGGTTAACTTTAGGGAAGAGGGTATGATGGGGAAAACTACAAAAGGGATTTCTGAGGATCCTGGTAGGGACCTGACATGGGTGGTTACAACAAATGTTCACTTTATAAAAATGTGTTCATCTGGGGGCACCTGGGTGGCACAATCAGTTAAGCGGCCAACTTGGTTTCAGCTCAGGTCATGATCTCAGGGTTGTGAGATGGAGCCCTGCATCGGGCTCCGTGCTCAGCGGGGAGTCTGCTTCAGATTCTCTCTCTTTCTGCCCCTCCCACTCATGCTCTCTCTCTCTCTCAGAGAAATAAATAAAATTCTTTAAAAATGCGTTCAGCTATACATTTGTTTAGCTAGATTTTCTGTATGTGCTTCATTTTTCATAATAAAAGTATTTTTTAAAAAAATACATCACAAGT
Source organism: Halichoerus grypus (assembly GCF_964656455.1). Classification (NCBI taxonomy): domain Eukaryota; kingdom Metazoa; phylum Chordata; class Mammalia; order Carnivora; family Phocidae; genus Halichoerus; species Halichoerus grypus. Next base: position 173,170,383 of record NC_135714.1, read on the forward strand.
TCTATCAGAATAAGTAGGCCCTGCAAGAGTTATCCTCAGTGCTTCCTTCTGCAGTTAGGCTCAGTAGAGTCCAGTAAACTAGAAGAGTACTCACTCAGGACTGAGAAATCTTTTAGAAAAAAAAGATGAATTTGCTCAACCTGATGGGGGTTGTTAAAGATCAGAAAGCTGGGGCACCTGGGTGGCTCAGTCGTTAAGCGTCTGCCTTCGGCTCAGGTCATGATCCCAGGGTCCTGGGATCGAGCCCCGCATCGGGCTCCCTGCTCCGCGGGAAGCCTGCTTCTCCCTCTCTCACTCCCCCTGCTTGTGTTCCCTCTCTTACTATGTCTCTCTCTGTCAAATAAATAAAATCTTTAAAAAAAAAAAAAAAAAAAAAGATCAGAAAGCTGACATAGGGTTATAGCTTTTATAGGAAGCAATCATAAAAAAATAAAAAAATAAAAAAAACAGAATCCAAGATAAAGACCAGAGTAAGAGGTAAACTTGGAACGCAGGGCAAGTTTTCTCTAAAAAACAAAACAAAAATACCTAAGAAGATGTAAGAGAAAACACCACCATTAATAAATGTAGATTTATCACTAGCTGCTGGAGGAAGTGCATTTCAACTAGGAATAGGCTAGAGCCATCTGTCTAATGAGGTAATGCCCACCAGATCTAAAGAGTTAATCCAACACCATCTCCATTCTGTCAATTCTGCCCTCTGCCCAGAGTACTTCTCTGTTCAAAGTGGAAGTGAATGCAACGTCATCTGGGATAGTTTACTTATTCCTCAGAAGAAGCAGGCTGCCCTTCATTCAGTAGTGAACATCTCACTTATAGTCTTTTGGGGGAGGTGGAAAACCTTTTAGTCTCTAAGATTTTGTATTCCTAGATCTAGAAAGCAATGTTCCTTCATTAGAAGTCCTTTTCCATTACAAATGTTGCCTCAAGACATCTCTGCTACAGACTCAATTTTATCCTAATATTAACCTTCCTTTTTTAAGTAGGCGCCACGCCCAGTGTGGAGCCCAACAGAGGGCTTGAACTCACAACCCTGAGATCAAGACCTGAGCTGAAATCAAGAGTCAAGATGCATAACCAACTGAGCCACCCGGGCACCCCTATCCTAATATTCCTAAAGTGCTTCTACACTAATCCCTGTAAGCAATGATGTCCCAAAATTTCATTCCTTGCACCGTCTCAACCAGTCTCAATCTGTCTCTTTAACGTTTTGTTTTGCCGTAAGACCATGCTTAAGCCATGCCCCATTTCAACGCTGCAAGCATAATACATTTCTGCTTCATATACAAAAGGTCAATAGTGAAAACAGCTCAAGAGGTGAACATCTGTAAGCAGTGGAATATTTATATTTATCCAACACTTATCTACCAGCTATATCTCTGTCATAGAAGATAAGTAAAATACAAACAGGACTTTTTTTCTTTTTGTCCTGGGTAATTTTAACTTACTACAGTAACAAAATTACTAATACAAGCTCAATAAAATGTGTATAAACTCACATAATGACTCACTACACAATCATGCAACCTCCCCAAAAGGCAAGGGCAACAACTGACAAATATTCTATATATCCTAATATCTCTATTAGAGGGGCACCTGGGTGGTTCAGTCAGCTAAGCATCTATCTGCCTTCAGCTCAGGTCCTAACCCCAGGGTGCTGGGATCGAGCCCCACGTCGGGCTCTCTGCTCAGCAGGGAGTCTGCTTCTCCCTTTCTCTCCCACTGCCCCTCCTAAAGCTCATGTTCTCTCTCGCTCTCTCTCAAATAAATAAAATCTTTTTTTAAAAAAATCTCTATTAGAATGCTAAACAAAAGTGTGAACTAATATAGCACCAGAAATAATGGGAAAATGCAATCCACTCAGTTCTATTTGAAATATGATCATTCAGTGAAAAGTTTTTAAAAATAAGTAACTCCACAATAAAATTAACAACATAAAATATTTCAATCATATATTATCAGTTCTCAAGAGTAAAGTCCAGGGGAACACTGATAAATAGCAATCTCCTACATGTTCAATGCTATTAATATCTGTAATAGACTGGTACCTACACTTTTTCTAGAATACCTCTATTAAATAATATTGCCTTATTTCCTAACTCAAAATAAATACCTGCTCAGAGCAAAATGATCAAAAGATAAAGAAAAGCCAGAAGAAAAATATAAAAGTGACCTTAAAAACTACCACCAAAAATCAGAGCCAGTTAAACATTTTGGCATACATCCTTCCAATCTTTCTTCACATGTTCATATCTTTAAAACAGGAGTAATTCACGCCATGATATCTCACATATTCTTTTTTTCATTTGAATAAACATATATCTTAACCAACATATTATTAACCACAGTGATTTACAATAATACATTAGATACAGAATGGCACAATGGCGAAGACCCATGATAATTCCAATGGCCCACAAATTTACTTTAAAATCAGAAGAAAAAGAGGGAAATCACAATAATGAATATTTAATAATGAATCCAGCCTGGGTTATATCTGTCTTTATACCAATACAGTCATAAAATATAATTTTTCATATGTTTTTAATGGAAAAGGGGGCTCACAAAAGCGAAAGGCCCATGAAAATCATAATGCAGCCTAAGGATAGAAAAGGCCACAGAGCAGTTAGAGAGGAGAGGGTGTTTCTCCTCCTCCCACTTCAACCACAAAAACTCCCCTCATATATTTTTTTTTTTTTTAAAGATTTTATTTATTTATTCATGAGAGACAGAGAGAGAGAGAGAGGCAGAGGGAGAAGCAGGCTCCCAAGGAGCAGGGAGCCCGATGCGGGACTCGATCCCAGGACGCTGGGATCATGACCTGAGCCGAAGGCAGACGCTTAACCATCTGAGCCACCCAGGCACCCTCCCCTCATATATTTTATACACTGGTTTTCTAGGTGAGAATACAGTAGGGGAAAAACAAAGGAGGAGGTTTCCCCAACTTAAAAAAAAGTTTGAAGTCCACTGTTTAAAAACATGAGTTCTAATACTATACAGTGTTACACTAAATAGGTATTTCGTGGTCAGTTTAAACAATCTATTTTTTTGGACATGTGTAAGTTGTGGCCATTTTTATTGCTGAACAATGCATATACATACTGTTTGCTCACCCTCTGATTATTCCCCTAGAACAAATTTCCAAAAATAAAATTGCTGGCTTAAAAATGTATCTTGTAAGGTTTTAGACACAAATAACCAATCTGTTCCACAGAAAACCTGTACCAATTCTCTTCATACCAGAAGTATAGGAGAGTGGCCTGGTAACTTACAAACCCTGGTTTCATTGGTTAAAAACATGCTATTTCATTGTTTTGATTTACATTTCTTTGTTTAGTGATGTGGAGAAAAGTTTCACAAATTTACTGATCTTTTATATTTAGTTCTTCTATTATGAGCCACCTGATCATATCCTTTGCTCATCTGTAAATTTATGATATTTTTATTTAAAAACAAAAACAAAAAAACCTGTCTCAGATGTTTCAAATAGTATTCTTTGCTATTTGCCCTTTCACTGTTTGAATTGCTTTTTTATATACACAACTCTTCAAATCTGTAGACTGTTTTGTCCTTTACAGTTCGCTGGGGGGGGGGGGGGGGGCAGTGGAAAGGTTTATGTTTAGAAAAACCTTTCTCTATCCAAGATTATATCTATTAAGTCATGTTTTCTTCTATTTCATTATATATTTGGAATTTATTTTAATGTATGATGTATGGTAATTTTTTTCCAAATTCTTAAAAAATTATCTCAGCCTCATTTACTGAATAACCCCATCTTAAAAAAAAAAGTCACTTTTACTATTTCTGAGGTTTCTACTATGAGACTGTTGATATGTTTATTATGCATTTAATATTATACAATTTCCAAACATAATAGTTTATACCAAAAGCCTTCTTTAAGGGTCTTCTTTTTCAATATTTTCTTCACTACTATTGCAAAATTACTCTTCCAAATTGACTTTAAATTTATTTTTGTCAAATTCTAAAATGAAAGCAATATATACATATCTGGAACTTGATTGGAATTATTTTAAGTTTATGAGTTAATTTGATAAAGACAGATACATTTCCAATATTTAGTCTCTCCATAAAAGAACACTGCCTTTACTCAAATTAGGTATTCCGACTTTCAGTAAACTGTGTGTTCTTTAAACAAGTGCTACATATTTCCTATTAAGTTGATCCCAAGCTATTCAGAATTTTTGGCAAATACAGTTTTTTTCCTCACATTTTTTCAAAATAGTTATAACTGGTGTATTGGAAATCTTATAACTGTATTTCTAATACTATTGAATTGATTCTCTTGCTTTTCAAAACTAGACAATCATATTAACATCATTATGACCCCCTCTTTTCCAATATTTATTCCTAAATCTTTTTCTTATTCATTGCACTAGCTAGAAAATCCAAGCCAGAATAAACTAATAGTACAGATAGTGTCATGTATGACCAATATTTTATGGTTTCCCCTCCAATCTTATCCCCATCCTTCTCCACCACGTTCTCTGCGTAGGAGGCTGACCTATACAGACTGCATCCAATGAAACATGGCCAATAGGAGACACTGGCAAAGATAAGAAGTTGGTTGGAGAATAAGACTGATTATTCCTCTGGGTCCCACTCTAACAAGTCACCTGATGTTGGCAGTTTCCCTCTACTCCAACTCCTAAATGGTCAGTCTCTCCCATAGCCATAGTTATTTCTCTCCACAATCCCATATCAGTTCTCTCTCTTTACATCTTCTACATCCCTACCAGGTTACATACTTAAGCCAGTCCCCAAAACTTCTTCCCTGTTCTCATGGGGAAAATGGTAGATCACCTTATATTTGAGATCATCTTGTATTCATGTTGCAGTTTTAATATGCAGTAAGTTTTAAATGTAATATTCATAATACCATTTTATTCAAATTATTTATAATTACTTTAGCCTTTAGGTCTCTGATATAAGATTTACTTAGGAGAGTGTTTTTAAATTACCAACTCATTTAGGGTTTTTATTATTAATATCTAGTTTTATCACATTGTGGCCAAAGAATGAGACCTGTTCTGTTTCTGCTTCTTTTCTAAATTATGGAAGTCTTTGGCAAAATATATGGTCAATTTTTGTGGAGATTCCTGAACACCTGAAATGAAGATCTATGTTCTGTTTGTACATAGAGTTACATTTTTATCTATTAAATCAACCATACTAATATTTATTTAAACCTCTATAATCCTATGTGCTTTGTTTATATAATATGTTAATGATTAAGAAAGATGTTTTAAAATTTCCTCTAAGATATGTGCTCATTTTCCCTTGACACGCTTTTTACATTACATATTTTAATAACATAATATCAACAATTATGATAAATGTTCATTAATGATTGTACATCTCACAAATGAAAAGTGATCATTTTTGCCTTATTTTGAGTCTGTCTCAGGTATGTTTCCTAGATAAAACATTTAATTACAATAGTTTTTTGAGACCTACTCTGAGAAGCATTCCATATATTTGTCAAAACTGTTTTATTTGGCCTTAAATTATTATATCTTATACTTTGTATTTTGTAACACCTTAAATGTTCTTTTGGGCTTTTTTTTGCTATGTTGCATACTTTCTCCAAAAATTTTTTGGCTTAGGGAGCCTGCCTGGCTTAGTCAGTAGAGCATGTGACACTTAATCTCAGGGTAATGAGTTCAAGCCCCACGTTGGGTGTGGAGCCTACTTAAAAAAAAAAAAAATCGTCCTTGTGAATTAGAAATGTGCATCCTGTTTTCAATTCTACCTTGAAGTCATTATTATGACAATTTAAAATGCAGTTAGACATCTATTTCTCCAATTTTCTGTGATTTTATACCTCCCCCGCTCAGTTGTTTTTACTTTTTTTAATATTATATATTTTCTTTCAAGTTCCATTTGTTCTAGTTGCCCCTCCACTAAATCCAATGGCCCAAAAACCATTCTTTCCACTGTGTTCTCAACATCTATTCCATCTTTCTAACTTTTAATCTCTGTCCTTTCCCCTTGCAATCCGGGAAAGCTTATCAAGATTGACTTGCAGATCTTTTTTGAACAGGCATTAAGGAGGAGTTACCCAACCAGGGCCAAAATGAGTTCCCATGCTAGGAGTGAGATAAATTTAGACCTCCTGGATCCACTGTTCAAGAGGAAATCCAAACACTTCACCCCCTCTCCATTTCCTAACACATGCAGCTGCAGCACCACTCCCTGCCTTGAGTCTCCCAGGACAAATCTCCTTATGTCCTTTAATCCTGTTTACATTTATCACCATAGGAAGCTGTAGCTCTCTGTGTAGGCCCTTATCTCCCTCCTGTTCCCTCACTGTGCATCCTGGAATTCACAGCCCATCATCTGCAAAAACTCCCATAACCTCAAACTCTTCTCTGAAAGTCTCACTGTCAAGCTCTACTTGAAATTCAGCTATTCCCGGATTTCACAGCTTCCACTAGAACCTTCTCAAGGGCCAGCAGCTTTTTCCCAGAACCCTCATACAACTAGAGATAGAGTCAGTGTTCTTTCTCCATATTGCTGCCTCTAGGCCATTCTTTCTCACTCCTTCCTAAAATCTCCCAGCTCTGAATCTCATAAAATTAAACTACCCACTACCCTTTATTACTAACATACCAACCCCTGAGTTACTCCCTCTCAGGTCCTTCTCACCAACATTGTCACGCTAACACTATTCTTGCCTTAATTTTTGCTGATTTCAATATACAGGTAGATAACCCTATTAATCCCTTGGGCTCTCCATGGCTTGAACTCTTCTCCTCCAAAGATCTAATCCTCCACCGTTCAACCACTCATTGCCATGCTTTTAATGGACATTTTACCATTACTATAATTTATAATCTCAACTTTACCCATCTTACTCTCCCCAGGTACACCTTTATACTCCAGTATAACTTTAATCCCACCAGGACATCTGCTGTTTTCCCTTTCCACTTCCCTTATCCCCTTGATGTCCTCCCTTTCCTAAGCCTTATCCAGCTAAAATGTCATGGTCCATCATGATAATTACTCCTATGCAAACAGATCTGACTTCCTTGCACCTCTCTTACTTCATTGTATTTGGCCTAACTACAACCTGGTTAACATCAACTCTCTTATGTACCTATGCAGTTGAATGTGGCTGCACAAAAACCCACAACCACAAACTAATCTCACTTAAAATTCATGACTATGAATCTCAAGTGACCCTTTAAAATGGCCCAGGAAACATACTCTACTCCATTTATCCTCCCATTCTGCCACACAACTATTTCATACCTTCTCTTATCTCCTGAAATCCCCAACCACTGCCCCCTCAAAGTCTTCATCTTTCAGCTGATGAACCTACTTCCTATTTCACTAACAAAACTGAACCACAAATTCTTAATCTCAGGAAACAAACTGATGGTTGCTGGAGTGGGGGTTGGGGTGGGAGGGATGGAGTGGCTTGGTGATAGACACTGGGGAGGGTATGTGCTATGGTGAGCTCTGTGAATTGTGCAAGACTGTTGAATCACAGATCTGTACCTCTGAAACAAATAATGCAATATATGTTAAGAAAAAAAAAAAAAGAAGAAGAAGATAGCAGGAGGGGAAGAATGAAGGGGGGGAAATCGGAGGGGGAGACGAACCATGAGAGACGATGGACTCTGGAAAACAAACTGAGGGTTCTAGAAGGGAGGAGGGTGGGAGGATGGGTTAGCCTGGTGATGGGTATTAAAGAGGGCACGTTCTGCATGGAGCACTGGGTGTTATGCACAATGAATCATGGAACACTACATCTAAAACTAATGATGTAATGTATGGTGATTAACATAACAATAAAAAATAAAAAAAATAAAAACTGAACCACAGACTCCCACCACTACATCTATCCATTTCCAGCAGCTACATCCATTTATTCCTATTACTATAGATACCCTGAGCTCCATTAGAACAAACCCCTCCACTTGTGCCCCAGATCCCATGCCCTCTCACCCACTCAAGGTCAACTACAGCAATGTTTCTCTCTTTGTCCTAGATCACCAGTTTTACCCCTCTACTAAATTAGTCCTATTAGCATACAAACCTGCTATAATTTCTTCCATCTTGAAAAAAAGTCCATCCTAACCATACTTCTTCCTTCATACTTGGCTCTTCCTGCAGATATCCCCACAGCTTTCTACTCATCTCCTTCAAGTATTTAGTCTAACATCACCTCAAAGGAGCTTACCCTGACAATACGAATCTAAAATTGTAACTAACCTCTACCATCACCACCACCACCACCACTCTGGCCCTCCCAATCTTCCAATCCTGCTCTATTTTATTTTCCATAGCACTTACCACCTTCTAATATTCCATATTATTGATATATTTATTACATTACTAGTCTGTCTTCCCCCATTAAAATGTAAACTCCATTAAGGGCAAGTCTTTATCTAATTCACTGAGATATTGCAAGTGCCTAAAACAAAGTCTAGCACCAAGTCAGCACTCAATAAATACTTGATAAGGGGCACCCGGGTGGCACAGTCGGCTAAGCGTCTTACTCTTGGTTTCAGCTCAGGTCGTGATCTCAGGGTCTTGAGATGGAGCCCTGAGTCAGGCTCTGTGCTCAGTGCAGTCTGCTTAAGTTTCTCTCTCCATCTCCCTCTGCCCCTGCCCCCCACTTGCACATGTGCAAGCTCTCTCTCTCTCAAATAAAAAAACTTAAAATAAAATTAAAAAATGAATGAATAAATAAATACTTGATACATGAATGAATAAAGTATGGGTCCATTCTTCACTGCCTCTTACACCAGTTTAAATTCCACCATAGCACTGTTTAAGGACATTCTTTCCTAACTCTGCATGCCACTGTTTTCATCTTAGTCTCCTGTCTTATCTCATGGTTGATTATTCATTTCTTGTTCCCTCAATTCATGTGTTCCTCAACTTCACTCCCAGCCAAACCAAATGCTAAATTTACTTCCCCCTCCTACAGGAACTCTTTTACAAACATAAGACTTTTCTTGTGAATATAATTACATTTTCATTAAGTATAGTTTTTTTTTTTTAATGAACACTGTTCTAATTCTTCCATATCTATTTTTCAGCCTAGTAATTGCTCAGAAACAGGTAAATCCTGCAGCAAATTCCGCTCAAGTGCTCTCCTTTACACCACGATTTAATTAGAATTGTACTTTCAGATCTGAAGATAAAGAGCTGGCTAACAGCAGTTTTTGTTATTCTTTCCTTGCTCCGGGAACTTGAGGGACGTAGGAAAGGAAATGAACACTTGGGGCTGTGGATATTCCCCGTATGAAATCTTCATCTGTGTTTGGAAAAGATGAACATCTTCCACATCTAATTCTTTCTCTAGCTCAGCTTCTACTCACATATACATTGTGTATGTCTAGCTCTCTACTTAGCGTTACTGCCTACTAAATTAGGAAGGAACCTTGTTCCCTTACGACAAATCCTCACTAAAAAGAAGCCCAACGACTCAGTGGTGGTGTTCACCTGTATACCCTCTATTGTAATTCCTTTTGAACCCTGGCAAAGGAAGGGGTTCTAAGATCACAGGCTCAGGACCCAGACTTCTTGACTTCAAATCCCAGCCTCACCACTTACTTTGATGTGTAACCTCACTTTCTTTATCCTTAACTAGAGATACCCACATCTCATTAGGTTGCTGAGCATTAAAGATTAATGCATTTTAAGTGCTTAGAAGAGTGCCTAATACATAAATAACATTCAATAAATGTTAACTCTTCCTCCTCCTCTTTGTCGTGCCTCTCACCTCTATCTATAAAAGTAGAGATATTAGTAGGACTATGTCAAGATTTCTTCTATTTACAGTGACAATGAAGCACTTTCTCACAAAGGGATTTATGAGTAAACGCTTCATATAGTCTTTCAATCTAATCCAACCTCCACTATATCTAATAGAAACCCTTTCCTAATTCCTAATTCAGATGTAAATTCTTCCGTGTTCTTATACTCTTTTGATGTGTCAATTTGCACAAGAGTGTAGCTCCAAACCTGTGCCTACACAAATATTTCTTTCTTAAAGCTCTCTGGAATCATTTATTTAATTAAAAAACCAACTTCTCATTGGTGTATCATGTAATTCATTTCAGAGACGCCAGGAATAATTTTTCAACACAGACATGAGAACATCACAGAGTTTAAGAAACACTGATCTAGGATATCACATTAAGAAGAACAAGAAGGGGGGCGCCTGGGTGGCTCAGTTGGTTAAGCAACTGCCTTCAGCTCAGGTCATGATCCTGGAGTCCCAGGATCGAGTCCCGCATCGGGCTCCCTGCTCAGTGGGGAGTCTGCTTCTCCCTCTGACCCTCTCCCCTCTCATGCTCTCTCCCACTCTCTCTCTCTCTCAAATAAATAAATAAAATAAAATAAAATAAAATAAAAAGAAGAACAAGAAGAGGGGCGCCTGGGTGGCTCATTCATTAAGCGTCTGCCTTCGGCTCAGGTCATGATCCCAGGGTCCTGGGATCGAGCCCCGCATCAGGCTCCCTGCTCAGTGGGAAGCCTGCTTCTCCCTCTCCCACTCCCCCTGCTTGTGTTCCCTCTCTCACTGTGTCTCTCTGTCAAATAAATAAATAAAATCTTAAAAAAAAAAAAAAAGAACAAGAACAAGAAGAAAGAATTCAGTTACTCACGATGCTCCTGAATTCATGATGCAGCTCTTCGCTCCACAAAAACAATCTCTGCCATCATCATGATTCATTCCAAGGTTATGACCCAACTCATGAGCAACAATGGATGCAAACGTCTCCACTGTGATTTGCCCAAACTGCCCAAACACAGGTAAGTATTAATTAGGTTTCTGAACAAAAAGGATATGTTTATTATTTTTTCCACAAAAGGAAATTAATCACTACAGTGGTTACAGTCTTCATGACAAATCAAGCATCCAACATCAGTCTTCACACATTTCACTAGGAAACTGATATGACATGGAGATAGATCCTTTAAGCAACAGACCAATTACTTTAGCACTAATAAGTTATTTGCAATGATTTATGGGAAAACAGATTCATGGTTCTAATTTAATTTTCTTAAATGGGGTTTCAACTTCCTTGTCCATAAAAAGTGAGGAGCTAATAAACACATAATATTAGAAAACTTAATCCAGTCTCTAAAGAAAAAACACATCTACCACTTCTACCCAAAATATTGTTTTAAGGACTAGGGGAGGAAGTACGTGGTCAAATGCTTGACACTGTCCTGACACAAACGTCCAAAGTTAAATATCAAGAACAAAAACGTACCACGTTAATCCCGCCTGCGTGGCTCCTTGAACATACTGTTCCCACAAATGCCATTCCTGCAGTCCCACCAAAACCTTTCTTCCTAAATGAAAATACAAGGTCAAAGTTAGAAAATGTACTTGGGGGGGGTGAAAGGAACACACTGCTCTTATTTCTTTGGATAAGCTTAAACTGGGCTGGTAAAACCTACAAAAACTGGGAGAAAAATGGCAAAGATAATTGACATCTTAAAATCAGAATACAATTAAGTCTTATTTCTTTTTTATTCTCAGAGAACAAGATTAATAACACAAATTCTTTTTTTTTTTTAAAGATTTTATTTATTTATTTGCCAGAGAAGCAGGCTTTCTGCCGAGCAGGGAGCCTGATGCGGGGCTCGATCCCAGGACCCTGGGATCATGACCTGAGCCGAAGGCAGACGCTTAATGACTGAGCCACCCAGGCGCCCCGAACACAAATTCATTTTTCAGACAAATGAAGATGTTTTAGATACTAAGCCAAGTTTTTTTTTCCTACCCTCTAGATGAAAAATCTTCCTAAAATGCATTATATTTACTTATTCAAAAATTCTAATGAGGAGAGACAACACTCAATGAACATAACACACATAGGAGGCTGCAAAGCAGGGAGCACGGGGACATAAGAACCACAATGGCCTCCATATGGTTCCCAATCATCCCTGACACACTTGTATCTCAAAACCTATTTTCTCCACCTGGAACTCTTTTGCCCAGTAAATACTCCTAACTGATTCCCTCACCTCCTTCAAGTCTTTACTCACAAGTCTTCTCTTCGAGGCCTTCCCTCACCATGCCAACCTGACTCCTCCAATACTTTTCTTTCTTGGCAGGTGCTCCACTATTTATTGAATAGAAAAGCATAATAATAACAACACAATGTACTTAAAATGTTCTATAAGCCTTCACAAGTGCCTTACAAAAATAATCTCATTTGATCCTGAATTTTTTTATCCTACTAGATAAAAATTATTGGGCCCACTGAACAGAGTAAGAAACTGAGACCCTGGGAAGTTGTATCTTCAGCTGTTAGGTCACCAAGCTGTGGTTTGACATAATGCTATCTGATTCCACATTTACCACCCTCAATGGCTATACCATCCTGGCCCTTTCTCCCCTGTAGCCAGGTAACCACATTCTAATTAGGGAGAAATGCAAGAAAAGAAATGTCTTCATGTCACCAGAAGCTGAGCCTCCAGTGTAACAAAAACTGTGGCTACTAAGTTTCTTCAAACACTTCCTGGACTCTGAGTCAGAATATGAGCTTCACTGGTTGTAACCTTAACCTTCCTGAGAAACATGCACCTACAGGAAAATGAGGTACTTATTCCTTCACATGATGATAGAAAATTAGAACCCAAGACACTGTGTTGTATATCTAGTTCCATTATCACAAATTTATAGATGACAGAGGCCATGTGACATGCCCAAGCTCATGATGGTTCTTTCTGTACCAGTCTCCACTAGCAAGCCAAGGCAGGCAACTCCTTCAGATGAGAAAGGCAGATGCCCGCCCTTGGCCTTAAGTGGCTGAACCAAAGGCAAGGAGATGGAGAATTCAGCCTTATGCATCATCTCAGGCAGTGCTTTTCAAACTATCTAGAGGGAAGGGCCAGTAATTTTTTCTTTAATTTCCAATTCATTGCAGACCAATACGTCTTCATTTTCCCATTTTTTTAACTGAAATCATTGATATATTAATTTCAGACATAATCGGATAATTATATACAGTATGAAATGCTCACCACCATAAGTATAGTTACACTCTTCCTATACTTTTACTTCTACCCTCCCTGCTCTATTTATCCTCCTTACCATTTATTAGTATTTAATGTATTATACACATTCATTTATCTCATTTATGGCTAATCTCCTCTACCAGAATATGGACTCCATGAAGGCAAGAATTTTCATCTGGACAAACACAGTACAACTATATGAGTTCCCTTACAGAAAATTCTAGAAAATGGAAATTAACCCACATTAACAGAAAAAAAGATTAGTGGTTGGTTGGGGAAGGAATTTTTTTTTTTTGGAGGGGAGAGGAGATTGGATTACAAAGGAGCCTGGAGGGAATGGGTATGTTTGTTATCTTGATCATGATGATAGTTTCATGGCTATATACATATGTCAAAACTCTTCCAAATGTACACTTTAAATATGTGCAGCTTAGGGGCGCCTGGGTGGCTCAGCCTTCAGCTCAGGTCATGATCCCAGGGTCCTGGGATCGAGCCCCGCATCATCGGGCTCCCTGCTCAGTGGGAAGCCGGCTTCTCCCTCTCACACTCTCCTTGCTTGTGTTCCCTCTCTCGCTGTCTCTCTCGCTGTCAAATAAATAAATAAAATCTTTATAAATAAATAAATAAATATATGCAGTTTAATCTTCATCCATCACACCTCAATAAACCTGCTTAAAAATTTAAAACATTTTAAAAATAGAGAATTTCTGTCTTCTTTATTCATTGCTATCCCCAGTGCCTAGGGTATACACCTAATAAATATATTATAAATGAATGAATAAATCTTTCTCTGGGGCATCTGACCAGCAAGGAGAAGAGGGCCAGAGATACTGACATAAGGGAATTGCCAAGGAAACACTTTAGCCAGATCACCCTCTACTTAATGCCATAGTCCCCAGGCCCTACTCATGTACTCAATGCTTCCAAAAGGCTCTTTAGTACCCCATTCTTAACCAAAAATACAACCAGGGATCATTAGACAGACATTTGGGAAATGCCTCTACATGACAAGTGGATACAGACAGAAAAGACAAAGACAGTTTGGTAGGTTTGGTTGGGCAAGGCATGAGAAATGTGCTAGATGCCTGTCCCTTCTGGCCCTTTGTGAACTAGAAGGCATGCCCACTGGCAGGAGGATACTTGCAGGTGTAATTTAACTAAAAATTCATAAAAAGGGCTCTAAAAATCCACTTTGGCATTTTCACTGCCTTGCTTTAAATTAACTCACATAAGGGGCGCCTGGGTGGCTCAGTCGTTAAGCGTCTGCCTTCGGCTCAGGTCATGGTCCCAGGGTCCTGGGATCAAGCCCAGAGTCGGGCTCCCTGCTCCGCGGGAAGCCTGCTTCTCCCTCTCCCACTCCCCCTGCTTGTGTTCCCTCTGTCACTGTGTCTCTCTCTGTCAAATAAATAAAATCTTTTAAAAAATTAATTAATTAATTAACTCACATAACAAAAGAAAACAAAAGAAAATCAAGGGTGAGGGGAATGGCCAGCATTCCCTGTGTGGACGGATGAAAGATGACTCCAAACTTCGCTGTGAAAGAGGAGAAAGCAAGGGGGTCAACGCTCAGAGACAAGACCCTTTGCTCTTCTTTGCTCCCGCCTTTATTGGTCCTTCAGGAGAATCATAAATCTTTATCACTCTTTCTCAAGCATGTGATGTGTGACAAGGTGTCTTGCTGGAACTAGGAGGATCTGTTTACGGGAAAGATACGATATGCTAATCTGCCTGTTCTACGAGTTCTGCTAAACATAGCCTAAGGGACAATGCATACATCTCTTAGATCCCAGGGTGGCTATTTGGGCTAAAAAGCTTCGGGGAACTCCGAGAGGCATTCCTACAGCAGAGTGGTCATGGCAGAGTGGTCATGCAGGCCCCAGCAGTCCAAAGGCCGAGGCCCTTCTCCGAAACCTTCCCTGCCTCCAGCGGCCTCCGTGTTACATTTTAGCAAGCCAGGTATTATGGATGATTTCATGCTCTACATTAACCTCAACACAAGGGAAATTTTTCCTCAGAAAAACATTAAGAGTTTTAGGGGCACATGGGTGGCTCCGTCGTTAAGCGTCTGCCTTCGGCTCAGGTCATGATCCCGGGTGGGATCGAGCCCCGCATTGGGCTCCCTGCTTGGCGGGAAGCCTGCTTCTCCCTCTCCCACTCCCCCTACTTGTGTTCCCTCTCTCGCTGTCTCTCTCTGTCAAATAAATAAATAAAATCTTAAAAAAAAAAAAAATTATGAGTTTTAGGTACCATCAACACTGAGTGAGGCAAAAATATATAAATTAGAACATTTTTCTGCAAAAAGCCAGCCTATCAAGTTAGAAGACTTTGGGGGGGGCAGTGGTAGGGTGTTTGGGGGGGATAAAGAGGAGCAATAGCTTTATTGCTTTGCCAAGCAAAGGAGGCTGCAGCAGGCTAAGGCCTTCAAAACTGCAATCCCTCAAGCCAGAAAACTTTTAAGAAGGATGAAATGTTTCAAATAGTTTTAAATGAGGATTTTGCTTTAAGTTTTGAACTGTATTTGTATTAAGTGATTTATATAAGTTTAGGTTTTATTATGGTACCGTGGAAATGCTATGTAAAAGAAGAAAATTTTAAAAACATCTATCAGCAAGATCCCAAAGAGAATAAAAAAATTACTATATCCATGAAATCAGAACTTGATTATATAAATTAAAGGGGACAAAAAGATCTACAGAACATTAAAAATAAGATTGCAGAAATAGAAAACTCAATAGAAAGCTTAGAAGAAAAATTTAAGGAAATAATATTCCAGAAAGTAGAACAAAAAGACAAAAAGAAAGGAGATGAAAGATAACAAAATTAGAGGATAAGCAGAAGAAAACTCAACAGCCAACCAAATAAAAGGAACCCCAGAAGGAATGGCGAACAAAAATACAGAGGATCAAGTCATCTACAAAATAATTAGAAAAAAATTCCTAAAACTGCAAGACATCAGTCTCAAGATTGAAGTTACCCACTAAGAACACAACACAATGAGTGATAAAAGACCTACACTGAAGCATATCATCAGGACAATTCAGAAGCCTGGGGACCAAGAGAAGATCCTAGAAGTTTCCAGAGAAGGAGGAAAACAAACAAACAAACCCACAAAGGATCAGGAATCAGAAAGGCTTAAGGCTTCTCAACAGTAATACTGGAAGTCAAAAGAAAGAGCCATGCCTTCAAAATTCTGAAGGAAAAAGACTTCATGCCTCGAATTTTACACACAGCCAAATAATCAAAAAAGTTACAAAACAAACTGTAAAGTACACCTCTGAAAAACTGAGTCACTTAGGCCCTAGGGTAATCAGAGGTCACACAGATGTAATTTTTAAATTCTATTCTGAGACGGTGAAGCATATTTTCTGACATGCAAGGGTCAAAATTTTTTCTTTCCATATATTCTTTCACAAGAAGAAACTAGAAAACATGCCATACCAAGGTGAGCGAGTAAAACCCAAGAAAGAGGAAGGACATGGAATAAAGGTGACAGGGAATCCAACACAGAAGGGAAGTCTCATTA
Source organism: Halichoerus grypus (assembly GCF_964656455.1). Taxonomy (NCBI): domain Eukaryota; kingdom Metazoa; phylum Chordata; class Mammalia; order Carnivora; family Phocidae; genus Halichoerus; species Halichoerus grypus. Next base: position 173,186,917 of record NC_135714.1, read on the forward strand.
TCATACTGTGACTTGTGGGGTATCATACAAAGCTCTGTTATTCAGACGAATGCTCAAAAACCTTAAGAAAACATGATTCTAATAAAAGAAAATAAGCGAAAGTTACTATTCTGACCATTTCATTAATAGCACTTTTCTTAAAATCACTTACAAAACTAGCTGTGCACTGTCATGTCTCCGACGTGTTATGAGAAACTTTTCCCGCCACTGTACAAAGTTCCCCAACACATCACCAGCACCTCCAATTATGTTGATCAGGTTTCCATTTGTCCAAATCTCTAGTCCAACTAGCACAATTCGAATATTCAACATAATATACATCTAGGAAGAAAACAAATAAAAGTCTATAAAATATATTAAAGAATACAAGAGTATCTTTTAACTTATGATGAAGTAACACAACTACTTGAAATAAAAACAGGACTCCTCCCCTCCAAAAAATACATTTCGTTCAATATAATGAGACTCTAACCTCTGAAGAGTCTCAGTGTCCTCATCCACAAAATAAAAGTAATAAAAGTTCAAAATCGTTTTTATCTTCCATTCCAAAATCTGACAAACTGAAAATTTTAAGTTTTTGGTAAATTTGCCTTCCAAATTGCCCTAAACTAATGTAAATCTATTTATGGTCCATATGTATCTCACTTAATGTAAATACTCATACATTTCACTATAGGAATATCAGTGAGTTTGATTACAAAGAGCTACCAGAAGATCCTGTTATGCAATACATGGTGAACCATATTACCTTTCTAAACTTTTACCTAAAATTCTAATTACACATACCCCAAAGGTTTCAGATAGTACACTATGGAACTCATTTTTATTTCATAGAGATACTGTGAGTAATAAATGACAATAAATGTAAAGCACTTGGCTCAGTTTCTAGCATATTATAAATGCTCAAGAGAACACTACTGTCCTCATCATTATTATTATGCTTAATATTCACAACAGGGAAATACCTTATAGATGAAATTATCTTATAAGAACATGCATCTAATTCTTCAATATCTCCCACTGGATGAATGAACTACAAAGTCTCAAACCAAATTTCTCTCTCTCTCCCTCCCTCCCTCTTGCTCTCCCTCTCGCCCTCACACACACACACACACACACACTGTCATATCATGGTTTCAGAGTAGGAGGCAGCCTTCATCAAAGTAAGATTGAGTAAAAATTCAAATATCTTTTCATAAATGCCAAAGTTCCTTACCCTTTCTACACTGAGGATAAAATAGATGCTGATATGAAATCTCTTACTTGTCTCAGTCTTTCTACAGTTATATATTCCTTTCAAACATAAAAAATGTTACAAAACAAACTAGAAAACAGACCCCTGAAAGACTGAGTCCCTAGGATAATCAGAACTCAAATGAGACAGTTTTTAAATTCTGTTCTGAGACTATGAAAAGACAGGCTAGAATAATCCCAGTTAATAGAAAATACAACTCACACTATCCAAGTAGTTTGCTAAACGGATCATCTCCTCTCTCACTGCAGTCTGATTTCTTCCCATCATGTCATACTGAAAAGCAAGAAAGGAAAATCATTTTCACCAAAGTCATTTATGAAAAAAATTTCTAAAATCTGTTATAATGAAGATAAGAATCCCAAATATTTCCTCTGAACTAAAAATGGAGGCATTTAGACACTCACCTGCCTTTCAAATTAACAAATCTAAAGGATACATTTCAGTGATAAATAGGAATAAGAAAAACAGGTTCAAGTGTGAAATGGTTAATAAGGAAAACATACTGAAGTCTTTATTTGCTCCAAATTAGCATAATTTTAAAATTAATTCTCTTTAATGTTCTTTTTATTCATTTTAATGCAAAAATGTCTTCAAACAGTTTATAAAGGTAGTGTTTAAAACAATCAAAATGCACAGATAAAGGAATAAAAACAATCTAACAGATTTCCTGACCCTTTCATCCCTTAGGCTAAAGACATTACCAATAAACAATTTCTAAGCTCTGGACTAAATTAATGAGAGATCAACCAATGTTCACCAACAGACACTATATGTAGACAAAACAGATATTTAAAAGTTTAACTATATTAAAACAAACAGCTGATATGACTGATGATTTTCTTCAAGACCTGGCTAAATCCAAATGTCCATTTTAACATTATTTTAATACAACCAACTAAATAACTAATGAAAAGAAAATTTTAAAAAGAATGTATGGTTTTGCTCTAAGATAAGAGCATTAATATCAGAATAAATCAGACCTTTTATCAGTCACACATTTTATGATGATACTCCTAAACAAAAAAATTTAATATATCTGATAAGGTTTGATAAAATGGAATCATTCTTATTTTGAACCATTTTCCACCAGTACATAATGAATCTATCTGGAGAGAGTAATCAATAAAAACACTTCAAATCTCTATTTTTGACTTGTCCAAACATTCTCCAGAAACTTTTTATCCATTATCAGGGTAAAGTTCATGCTTGGTCATACTCCCTGTGCTTTTTCCTTCTACCACTTGAGGGTAATGAACCTATAATGAACAAATCTGAATACGTTTCTATCTGTTAATAAATACAGCTTGTTTATTTCCAACCTATACACAATAAGGGATTTTTTTTTAAACCATAAAAATCCTCTAAACGGTCTCTGCTGCTTATAAGAAAGGAACTGCCAATATTGCTAAGTTTCTACAAACAACTCTTTTCACACAAACAACAAAGCTGAAGTAAAAGTCAGACAAAATATTTCAAATAATCTATATGTTAAATTATATAACAGCTGTATCTAAAACTGATAACCCTGTAAATGCTGAAATAGACCCATTACTTTTCTTAGCTAAGTTAAGCACAATTCTTAAATATGAATAAGGAAAATCCCTGGTGTTATCCTGGACACAGAAATTAATAGTAAATGCTAAAATCAACTATTCTCCTCTATTCCCTTCTAAAGCATGCCACGACCCAGAATTTTCTGCCTCTTATAGTGAAGTATATGTAAGTTAGCTGAAATTCTAAAAAGCAAAGCAATTTCATTAGGCAACAAAGCAGTATTTGATTAGCTGATTTTTCATCACAGTCCTTTAAAGTCATCTGAAAAGGTGACCCTAACTGAAGGGCAATGAAGAAAGTCTGCATAAGCAAATCACCCAAAAGAACAGGGGGGGGAAAAGTCACCAGTAAAAAATAGTTAGAGGTATTCTCATTTGCTATGTTCAGCTTCTGGTGGGATTATGAACATCAAGCATGTTTAAAAGAAAAAAGCCATTTTAGTTTTAAAATTACATTTAAGAAAAATCAAGACAAATATATTATATTTTATGTTTCCTTCATGGGATGCTCACTTCTCATCTGCTTTTCATGAAAAAGAAGAAAAACTGTCACCAATCCTACCCTTTCCTTGTCTACGACAATGAACAGCTCCACATATCGGGTCTGTGGCAGGACAGCTCTTCTTCTCTGTCAAAAAAACAAACATCATAAAGGAAAAAAAAAAGTTATAAGACTACGTGTTTAAAAAAAAAACAAAAACTACATGTGTTTCATAGGTAGCGGCCTTACCCTCATCTCTAATCTCTTATTTCAGGTCTGCTAAGAACATGATAAAATTATTTTACTTCACACAGATCAATAAAGCCAAAAACATTTTTTTTCTAAAAAAGTGCTATCTGCTCTCTGTACTAGTCTAAGAAAAATTCTAGTTAATGATAATATGAGGTATTCAAATTTCCAAGGCAGAATTACTGATTTTCTAATATCAAAACTACACATACTCACACACACTCTAATGGGAAACCCCACTACTACATTAAAAGTGGAAAAACAAAGGTAATAATTATAATATTGCAAGAATATAATAACCCAGAGCAGGAGTGAGGACAAGGTTGCTGCTTCAAAAAATGACTAGTTCAGTGATTTTCAGAAATTCATGTAAAGTACAGAATTTGACAAAAATTTAAAAGTTTTCCAATGATTAAAGTTAAAAAAGAACAGTCCAATAGGGGTGCCTGGGTGGCTCAGTCGTTAAGCGTCTGCGTTCAGCTCAGGGCATGATCCCAGGGTCCTGGGATCAAGCCCCGCATAGGGCTCCCTGCTTGGCGGGAAGCCTGCTTCTCCCTCTCCCACTCCCCCTACTTGTGTTCCCTCTCTCGCTCTGTCTGTCAAATAAATAAATAAAATTTTAAAAAATTAAAAAAAAAGAACAGTCCAACAGTCAAAAGAGTGCACAGCGAGAGGTAATGAAAATAATGCCATAAACTCGTATGAAAACATACTAGAAGAGGCACATGCTTCTTCCAACACAGCAGTATCTTATAGAAAGGCACAGTGCCCACAACTAAAGTTGACCTGTTCCTAGAAACATTTCAATCTAAGAGCCCCATGTCATGAGTAAGCAGGGAATCCTAATGAAGACTCAAAATAGGGATACAAGTGTTCCTGGAAGACATCTGAAATAATTAATGTCTTAACTCTCAATTGTTCTCTCTTTCCCTGATCTAGGGCTCAAAAATCACTATTCTTGTTTGTGTAAAAGGTATCTAAATAAGACAAACCATGAGAGTTGATGGACTCTGAAAAACAAACTGAGGGTTCTAGAGGGGAGGGGGGTGGGAGGATGGGTTAGCCTGGTGATGGGTATTAAAGAGGGCACGTTCTGCATGGAGCACTGGGTGTTATGCACAAACAATGAATCATGGAACACTACATCTAAAACTAATGATGTAATGTATAGGGATTAACATAACAATAAAAAATTTTTTTAGGGCGCCTGGGTGGCTCTGTCAGTTAAGCGGCTGCCTTCGGCTCAGGTCATGATCCTGGGGTCCTGGGATCGAACCCCGCATCCGGCTCCCTGCTCAGCGGAGAGCCTGCTTCTCCCTCTCCCTCTGCCTGCCACTCTGCCTACTTGTGCTCTCTATCTCTCTGTCAAATAAATAAATAAAATCTTTAAAAAAAAAAAAAAAATTTTTTAAAAAAGGTATCTAAATAAAAAAATTGTACTGCTCTCTGAAAGACAATATAATGGACTATTATGTAACAGTAATAAAAAGAAATATAAGTTTTTAAGATTTAAGCCCTGATTCTAAAACATACAGAAGCTTGACTGCACTTGGTGGCAGGAACTGCATCTTTTTATCCCCTAGTACCTATCAAAATGTCTGGCACATAGTTGGAAAAAACATAACAATAATAAGTATTGGTTTAATACATAAATACATGATTTTTTAACACTTTAGTCCGAGCCATGAAGAAATATATTTCCTTACTCGAAGTAGCTGAGTGATGCTAGGAGGCTCTTCCTCTTCATAGTTTATGGTTTCTTTCTCTATATCCTTGTTGGAAACCCCACATTTCAGAGGCTCTTTGTGGACATCATCCATTCGATAAAAGATGTGCTCAAAACGAGAGCTGTTTTGCAGGGGTTCAATCCCGTAACTCACATTCTCTATATGCAGCAATCCTCTAAGTATCGCATTACACATACACAATTTTTAAGAATGAAGAAAATAATACACAGGAAAAGGAATCAGAAAACCTGAATTCAAATCCTAGTTCTTAACATGTATAAGAAAGGGTAGTATGGTATAGAGAAAAATACTAGGTTTTAGGGTCATGCAGACGTAAATTTAAAACTCAAGACTGTTACTCACTAATATCACTCCCTAAAAGTCAGTTAACCTCTCCAAGTGACTGCTGTATGTATAATGGAAGTTAATTCAGAATAGTGGCTAAAAGTATGGAGTCTAGAGCCAGAGAACCAGCATTGGAATCCCAAATGTTTCCTCCTAGCTGTGGGACTCTCAGCAATGACTTAACCTCTACCTTACTTTATTCTACATGGGGTTGTTCTGAAAACTAAATTATTATATAAATGTGAAGTACTCAGTAGATGGCCTGACACACAGTAACTGCTCCGTGTTATTACTTAAATGGAGATAATTATAGCCATCTTATACAGCTGGTTTGAGAATTAAAATAATATTTATTAGTTCAATCAGTCACGTAACCAACGAGCCAGCACATAGCATCATATTGCCAGGCCTTCAATAAATATAATTTTAATATTATTATCACTTTACTTGATATGTGGTACAATTTCTCTGAACCTCAGTTTGCTCATCACCTAAATATGGAGAGAGTGAGCCCCTTTTCACAGGTATTATGAGACTTAGATGAAAGAAGATAGGTGAAAATTTTATAGAGTGCTACAGAAATTAAAAGTATGCTTTTTAAAATAGCAAAAATTACTTAGCAGTCTCAAATCAACAAAATTTTCTCTTTAGATATTGAAACTCATCAACTGTAATATTTTCTTAAATAAACATGTCCAGAATGATACCCGATACATAGCTCTAAAGATCTTCAGCAATACCAAAGTAAAATCTAATTTTGTTAAGTCCCCCAAAATGACTTGATTTAGAAACAGAGATAGGTAAAAGGGTAAGAAATAGAAGAAAGAAAAAAAAAGGTGACACAGAAAATTCCTTACCTGAGTCCAAAACAGTCGCTAAGAGCAATCGATGAATTATAAACTCCCTCCACATAGCCCCGATAATGACAATGATTCTAAACAATAAAAACTGTATTATCTTCAAATACTGTTACATGGCTATAATTCATCACAGAAATTACAGAGCTAACAAAATTATTTGAGGTCAGTAAACTAATAATTTTGTTTATATCACTGGCATCTTACAATATCAATGGCATTCTTTGGACTATCTATTATGACCCTACAAGTACACAACTGTTTAGGCAGAACTCCAGAGGATACTAAGTACAAACAGCTCTACCCCAATAACCTTTAAGCCTAGAAGCAGAACAAGACAGCATTATGTCATGTTTAAAATCTTAGATCACAGTCATCCAAGAAGCAACAGCAACCAACTGACATCTAACACAGCAGGGGATCCTGTGACAAGCTAATGCTGCCAAGAGGGAAGAAAAATGAGTATGTGGCAAAAAGTAATTTTGATCCCATGATTTTCTTTTCTTCATATATTTATATTAATTTTCTTATTATTAGTTTTACATTTAGCCATCTTAAAAAATAAAAGAGGCTTTATCCTTAATTTTGAACAACAAATTGGCCATTGGAAATACAAGCATATTATCACTAATATCAGATTTTTTTTACTACACAATGAGATTTTTTTCCTTTTAAAACCATTTCAAAGCACTAAAAAAAAGCCAAGGTCATGGGGAGGGGGCTGTTGGGGAGCCTAGCCCTACCAGACATTAAGACATATCACAAGGCCTTAATAATTAAAATAGTATGGTACCAGTGGTGAATTGAGAGAACCACCAGTGGAACAGAATTTGGGGACTTGAAATAGACCAAAGTACATATGGAACTGGGACAAGGATTTTTGTAATAAATGGTGCTCAGTCCACTGGTTAGACATTTGGAAAAGGATAAAATTAGATCCATACCTCACACCATACATCAGAATAAAATCTAAATGAATCAACAATCTAAACATAAAAAATAAAAACCATACAAAAACTAAAAGAAAATATGGGTGAATTCCTCTTTAACCTGGGTGTAGAGAAAGGCTGTCACTCAAAATATATATGCAATAAAAGAAAAAAATGATAATTTTTACTACATAAAAAGTTTTTCAAATTTCTACATGGAAAGAAACACCAAAAAACAAAATCAAACACAATATACAGATTGGGAAAAAAAATATCTGTAACTTGTATCACAGCTAGAAGACTAACATCCCTAACTATAAAGAACTCTTAAACATCAAAGGGGAAAGATTAAAAACTCAATAGAGGAGAGGAAGAAGTAAAACTGTCACTATTTGCAGATGACATAATATTATATATAGAAAACCCTAAAGACTCCACCAAAAAACTGTTAGAACTAATAAATGAATTCAATAAAGTTGCAGGAAACAAAATCAATATACAGAAATCTGTTGTGTTATATCCACTGATAATGAACTAGCAAAAATAAAAATTAAGAAAACAATCCCATTTACAATTGCATCAAAAAGAATAAAATACCCAGATATAAATTTAACAAAGGAGGAAAGACCTATACACAGAAAATGATAAGACATTAATGAAAGAAACTGAAGAAGATACAAATAAACAGAAAGATAATCCATGATCATAGATTGGAAGAACAAATATTGTTAAAATGTCTAGACTAGGGGCGCCTGGTTGGCTCAGTCATTAAGCGTCTGCCTTCAACTTAGGTCATGATCCCAGGATCCTGGGATTGAGCCCCACATCGGGCTCCCTGCTCAGCGGGAAGCCTGCTTCTCCCTCTCCCACTCCCCTTGCTTGTGTTCCCTCTCTCACTGTCTCTCTCTCTCTGTCAAATAAATAAATAAAATCTTTAAAAAAAAAATGTCTAGACTAACCAAAGCAATCTACAGATTCAATGCAATCCTATCAAAATTCCAAGGGCATTTTTTACAGAAATGGAACAAAAAATCTAAAATTTGTCTGGAATCACAAAAAGCACCACATAGAATAAAGACACTTCTTTCTCTTCTTGAGAAAGAAAAACAAAGCTAGAGGCATCATGCTCCCTGATTTCAAACTATACTACAAAGCGATGGCAATCAAAACAGTATGGTGTTGGCATAAAAACGGACACACAGATCAATGGAACAGAACAGAGAGCCCAGAAGTAAACCCACACCTATATGGTCAGTTAATTTCTGACAAAGGAGCCAAGAATATACCAGTCTCTTCAATAAATGGTACTGAGACAACTGGATAGAAAAGAATGAAACTGGACCAACATCTTATACCATACATAAAAATTAACACAAAATTAGATTAAAGACAGCATAGCAACTATAGTTAATAATGCTATACTGCATATATGAAAGTTGCTAAGAGATTAATCTTAAAAGTTCTCATCACATGCACAAAAAAATATTTTAACTATGTATAACAGATATTAATGAGACTTACTGTGGCGATCATTTCACAATATATACAAATATCAAATCATTATGATGTACACCTGAAGCTAATGCAGTATAATTCATGTCAATTATACCTCAACTAAAAAAAAAAACTCTTAGAGGAACAGCAACAAAAAAACCCAGTGGAAAATAGGGCAAAAGACACAAACAGGCAATTCACAAAAGAACATAAAAATGCCCTCACATATATGAAGATTTTCAATCTCACTCATGAAAAAGTAAGAATCGTGAGTCTACACTGACATAATTAAAATTAAGAAAGGAAAACTTTTCCTTGCAGAAGGCACTAATGCATAGAGAAGCACTACTGAAATTAGGAAATCACCATTTTAACCACAATCATAATAACCATTAGTTCAGGAAAATAGTAAATACTAACACTAGTAAATACTAACACTAGTAGGTAAAAATTTGAGAAGTAACAGGATATTTATATTAGTCTCAAAATGTCTAACCATAATATTCATTTACAAAGGCAAAAAAAACATTAACTGAACAGAGGAGAAACAGGGCAGACAATTCCTTAACTAAATGATCAAAGTTAACACTGTCAGCAACAACACTAACCACAGCACATGCTTCTTGATAGGATACACTGAGAACTACTTGGTATCACTTTGGTGGTATTCCTGCCAAAAGTACATAACCTGAATCTGATCACGGGTAAACATCAATCTCAAATTGCAGGACATTCTACAAAAGTTGGCCCGTACTTCCCAAAAATGCCGGTGTCATGAAATACAAGGAAAGACAAAGGATTTCCCGACTAAAGGAAACTACAGAGACATAACCACTGAATGCAGCACATGAACTTGGATTTTCTTTTGCCATAAAGTACATTACTGGGATGATGGGCCAAAAAAATCTGTATCAATAAGATCTGTAAATTAGATAATAGTATTGCTTCAACGTTACCTTCCTAATTTTGAAAATTGTACTTGATTACATAAAAGAATTCCTTGTTTGGGGGGGAATTTACACTGAAGTGTTTAAGGGTAAAGGGATACCATATCTGCAATATACTCTAAAAGATTCAGAAAAAAAAATAGAGAAGAAAGAATAAAGGAAATGAAGTAAAATGTTAACACTTGGAGACTCTAGGTGAAGGGGATGCATGAATGTTTTATATTATTCATGCGACGTTTCCTATAAGTCTAAAGTGGTGAAAATTTAAATAAATAAACAAACAAACAATTCTATGCTAAAAATACAGGCTCAACTTCAACATTTACAACTTTTTCTAGTGTGGGGCAGTTCACAACCACTTACGTTTTTCTTTCTAGTGCTTTTGTGCTAAAGTCTAGCTTTGATATTGCCTTCTTCTCACTAGAGGAAAATAAATACCTTCTACTATTACCAGTGAGGTAGCACTTATGAGATAATAATACTTGTAACTCCTGGCACTCCAAAATTAAATGTTTCTAGTTTCAATTATAGTAGAAGCTCTCTTATTTGACATGACTGAAATCCAGCACTTGGTCACTGAATCTATCAACTTGATGGTATTTTTTTAAATGACTTGGTTTTATTAATCTTTCCAAAGCCTTCAATGCACTTCAAAAAAACAACAAATCATATTTCATGGGGTGCCTGGGTGGCTCAGTCGTTAAGCATCTGCCTTCGGCTCAGGTCATGATCCCAGGGTCCTGGGGTCGAGCCCCACATCGGGCTCCCTGCTCTGCGGGAAGCCTGCTTCTCCCTCTCCCACTCCCCCTGCTTGTGTTCCCACTCTCACTGTGTCTCTCTCTGTCAAATAAATAAAAGCTTTAAAAAAAATCATATTTCATAAGTTTATAAAACATCTAATTAAACTGTGTGATTACAGTAAAGGCACAAATGCCACAGTTTTGGAAACACGCAAACTATAAGCAAAAAACTCAACTAGGGAAAGAAATATACACAGAACTCTAAGAGGGAAATGCCTAGGGCAGCCAATATAGTTTTCAGATGAAACAAAAAGTATTAATTAATTAGGGAACTTAGTGAAGACACTGGCTGATGCATTTGCAAGGTACCCCAAAGTTCTGACACAAAGTAATTTGGGGTTTTACTTCACACAGTAACTTGTATAAAGTGGTTATTAAAGCTTAGTTTTTTTTGTGAAAAATGGCCTTTGTGAAAGACACTGATGATAAAATCCAAGTAATAGCTTTACAAATTACTTTAATCTTAAATAATAGATCATAAGGGAAAGCGTTTAAATTTTCTCAGTGTAATTTCATTGTATTTTATAAACAAAAGTAATGTCATTATGATATCTGGCAATCTAGCCATACGCCAAAAATTCCCAGTACCAAAGTTTTAATTGGTATCTCAAATTTACAGACATACTTTCATCTATCTGAACAATATTCAATAACCAAGAAACAAGTAAAAGACTTCATCAGTCTTAGTTTATACTTTTCAATCACCCAGGAAAGCACAATTCCATAATACTACTTAAAAATAACAGCTGCATAAATTTCTATGACCAAAACCTATTTTTAACAGTTTTAAGCATATATATTTTCAATAATAACAAGTAATAATATTTATTGAGTTAAAAATGGTTAGGCTATCTGCTCTAAGTATCTTACAAGTATTAACTCATTTAATGGAGATACAATGTACAGCATAAGGAACATAATTAATAACATGTAACAACTTCGTATGGTAACAGATGGGAGCTAGATTTGTCATGGTGATCACGTCACAACATATATAAATGTTGAATCACTATGTTGTACACCTAAAACAAATATAGTATTGTATGTCAACTACACTTCAATTTAAATAAAAAGTATTAACTCATTTAAGCCTTCCAGTAACTCCTCGAAGCTGTAATTATTATTCCCATTTTAAGGTGAAGATAGTAAGGTGCAGACAAGTTAAAGTAACGTGACCAGCAAATAAATGACAGAGCCAGGATTAAGTCCAAACAATGTGTATCTCCAAAACCTACACCATGAAACTTCTCCCAAGGGGGGGAAAAAAAAACAACCCTTTACGATCACTGCTTTTGTCAAGTGGCTTAAACTACGTGGTCTTTGGCTTCATGGCATGGTAATCTCTGGATAAATAATTGAATGGTTAAATGAACAGATAAGATGGGTTATTTGTGATCTGGTTTATGCTGTCATATATGTTTAAGCTGCTCTACCAGTTTGTTATTAAACAATGGACAAATAAGACACTAAAATAAAGGAATCAGAAAGTGAATCAGAAAAGAGTAAGACTAGTCAGCGTATCCTTATTTTTTTAAGTATGAGTAATTAATCTAAAATAAAGGTTTGCCTTCTGTTTATTGGAAGAGTGCTGCAGAAGTGCCTAACTAACATAAACCACTCAACCAAGCCAAAGATTACAAAGCTCAGGAGAAAAATAACACATGTTTAATTGGAACAAAGACTTCTCATGGACACTAATGCAAAAGAAAAAAATATAGAATACCTAACTGCCAAAAAGGACTGTAAAAACACTCTTCCCAAACGACACTGGAAATGTTTATGCTCTAATTTATTAACACATAAAGCCAAATTCAGCAACTGCCAATTATTTCAAGTATTCCCGGCCAGTTCTGTCCTCAGGAATACTCTGTTCTCTGATGCAAAGAGGGCCACATTTCCTCAGAAAAGAACTGTTTTTAGTAAAAACTTAGGACATACAAGTGTTTTTTCTTTACTAAGAACTAATGGCAAGTTAAATGGTTTAATAAGGAAGTAAGATGTGCTTTCAGAGATGCTTTCAGCGAAAAAAAATTTTTAAACCTATGTTAAAATATATCAAACATTCCCCCTTCATAAGCAGTAAGGATTACCATTAAATAGAAGATTCTTTTCCTGGACTAAAAAAAAAAAAAAAAAAAAAACACTTGACTACCGAGTACCTGGAGAACTGTAAAATACAGTCCAGTCCATGTAAAGGCACCCACCATCCACCACCCACCACCCACTCCCTTCCTGGGACAACTCCAGGTATTAAAATGTCAAGAGTGGCCCTTGGTGACAGTGCAATATACAGTCTTGTGTATGGGAAATAGAACTCATTTTAAAATTATAATTATTTTAAATTTGCTATAAGATCAAGAGGAAAATATATTACCTGTACATCAGGATGGTCAGAGATCAGAGCCCCTTCCTTGTTGTAGGTATAAACTACAAAATCTCGGGGCAAAAGGTCACTGGAAGAGGAATAAAACACATCATTTAAAATTATTCTAATCTATATACAACTAAGAACACAACTCACAAGGCAGTACTCCTAGAAGAGATAAGCAGGAATAAAAACTTTTACCTGACAAATTATTATTTAAAGAGGGAGCTACTATAAAACAAAAAGCTCATGAATTGACTTAAATCTGAAATCGTGTGCACTGCTTCCTCATAAAAAATGCGGGGCTGCATATTTGTTCTAATGGTCATAAAATGCTGGTTGCAAAAAACATACGTAATGTCTTTAAATTTTTCTAATACATCTCATAGGAAAGGTACAAATAAGGTTATACACTACATCATATTTCCAGAAGAAAAAGTAAGTGCTTTGACTCTTTCCTGAAAGTCCTATATAAACAAGAAGCACTCGCTGCTTTAACCCGGTAAGTACAGAGGCAAAATCTGTGTCAGTTGGAGGAGACAATTAATGCTGATTCCTGAAGCTCCCTTGCGCGTTAAGGGAGCTCAGTACTGTAAACCTATGTGGAAAGACAGGGTTATCTTCATTAAAGGAAAAAAAACCATTCAGTAACACTTGTTAAAGATGGCGGGGGCGGGGAGGGCGGACGCCTGGGTGGCTCAGTCGTTAAGTGTCTGCCTTCGGCTCAGGTCGTGGTCCGGGGGTCCTGGGATGGAGTCCTGCATCAGGCTCCCTGCTCAGCAGGAAGCCTGCTTCTCCCTCTCCCACTCCCCCTGCTTGTGTTCCCTCTCTCGCTGTGTCTCTCTCTGTCAAATAAATAAATAAAATCTTTAAAAAAAAAAAAAAAGATGGTCAGGGGGACTTTACTCAGCTCCACTGTGATAGGTATAGGAACCACAGCAATGGCATTTTACAGTGAGGGAGTGCTAAGGATCAACTCCAAATACAGCATGGGCAAGTGGGAATTTATAGCCAAGGGGCAAGGTATCGGGGATCAGCGGATAGAAAATTACTAATTGGAAATATCAGCATTGAGGGGCAGTGTGGCTAAACTAACCTAACAGATTCTCACTGAAGACAGGCCAGGGTGATCAGAAATCACCTGGAGGGTGGTAAAGGATGAGGAACATGATCACATGTCCAGAGGGATAAGAAATGGGGTAGGCGGGGAGGAGTTCTTACTAAAACCAGATTTTACAGGAAGTGCACCAATGCACCTAGAAGGTTCAACAGCCTGACTAAAGTGTGGTCTGTTTGTCAGTCTCCCCTCTTGTTTAAGAAAAGAAGAGACGTCCTTCTTTCCTCTGAACAATATAAATCCGTTTTTCTGTCTGGATGCCTTTAGTTCATTAAGATCAGCTGAATCATTTATTGGAACTTGGTAGTAAAGGACATTTGCTGGATGCGGCTAGCAGTCAGGCATTTAATGAGGACAGTTGCTATGAAAATAAAAGAAAAACAAAGATTAATAGTTAGAAACCCAGATTCTGGGTCCAGTGGGCAGCACTCAAAGTTTTAGATTTGAAGTTCTTGAAGCATGGTAGAGGATGGCGTTGGCCATCTGACAGATCTTCCTGGTTGGCAGTTTGAATGTCTCTGGTGATGGCATCAGGCGTTTCTGGTAAACTTTCTGAATGGGCCATACAGCAGGAGGCAGGAAGGTTGCCCATACATGATCTGTTGTGGTAAAAAAAAAATTTTTTTTTTGAATTTATATCAATTTGTCCAGCTTCAGCTTGCAGAACTTCAGGAAAAGGGTGGTCTTAATTCTCAATGATTCCAAGTCAGAAGGAAGAAAAATTGGAAATGTTCATTTGGAAAATTGTAGCCAGCTATTGGAGGAAACTAGACGATTTCAGGATTTGGGAAAAACTGGCAAAATGAGGAGCGCCTGGGTGGCTCAGTCGGTTGAGTCTCTGACTCTTGGTTTTGGTTCAGGTCGTGATCTCAGGGTCGGGAGATCGAGCCCCATGTCAGGCTCCGCACTCAGTGCAGAGTCTGCTTGAGATTCTCTCTTTCCCTCTGCCCCTACCCCGCTCACACACGCTCACTCTACCTCTCTCTAAAATAAATAAATAAATAAATCTTTAAAAATTAAAAAAAAAAAAATCTGGCAAAATGTACAAAATGAGCCGGCAAGGGTACACTGTAGTTTTCTACTGCAACAAAAAAAATTTCTCTCTACAGTCACCCTCATTTCTGTCAAAGATAATCAAAGCAAGACTAATCTGTTTGCAAAGTAAGTTTAGTCTCATTAAACCTGGTCTGATTATTTACATAAGGGCAGCAAAAATAGTGACTGACTACATAGGCCCTGGTCTGAGTTTGATTTGCTGGAACATTTCATAAGTAATCTCAGATTGGACTTTTAAAAAGCCTCTCAGGGCTGGGAAAGCCACATGAAGAACTCGCCACTAGATTTTTTTTGCCTGTGGTGCTTACAGATATAGGAGAATTCCTCTCTTCTCAAAGTTCTCAAAATACCCTGAGGTGCCTGGACCTGCCAGAAATGACCTTCCTTACTTACCCACCTATAAGGCAGGAAACCCTGTAAGCCAGATACAGGCTAGTTTTTCGCAGGGGTGTGGTTTATGAACATCGGCTCCTCAAAGTCAACCTTAGTTCCTTAAAGCTGTCTGGTCATATCTGATCTGATGCATATCATTCTCAAATATGACATTCCAGACAAAAACCTTGGTGATATAACTAAGGTTTCCAGTTGCATCCTGTTAAAGGAGAACAGATTTTCACTGAATTTATATAAATAACTATACTGCCATGAAAATAAGAACACTCTCTAAGAGCTTCCAATTTCTAGAGCGCTCAGGTAGGAAGGAAAGATCAGGGCTTCAGTTGTTTACAAAGGTATAAATTACAAATTGCTGTAAGTTACACTTAGCTTAAGAAAAGAGAAAAGGTTTTCCTTAAATTTGGGAAAAAAAATTAAAGAACCAGCAACATTTCAAACAAAAAGTTATAAAAAATTTTAATCCTCTTCATCAGTTCATTCAGGTCCATATAATTAAGTCTTGTTTTACTTAATCCTGGGTTAACAGTTTTTATGAATCCATCAGTTTCTTCATTAGTTCTGGAAATTCTTACACAATCAAATGGCAAGTTCTCAAAGTTTTCAAGTGATGCCATCAAGGAGCATTCTAACCTGTAGCTGGTTATAAACACTTCTAGAAAAGAATCACAGTAAAATTGTAACTGTCTGTGAGTGACAAAACACTTGAAAATTGTCGAGGTTAAAGATCTGATGAGAGTTCATCACAAATGACAAGGACATTTTGTTATTTCTCTGACATACAATAATTTAAGATAACAACTCAACAATAAAGGTATTGACAAATTTCTATGAATATCATATAATTTCATGAACACATACAACACATAACCTGTATTGTATGTACAATCATCACTTTTTTGACAATGCTTGCCACATAATTGAACATATTAAATAAGCCTAATTAGTTAAACATGTCTCTTTTTATAAGGAGAGAGACAAAACCTATGAGATTTTCCAAAGGTCATCTAGGAAATCTCAACGTTAATCGGAGGTCAAAAAGACTCCTTTTAGAGCTGATGTGGGGAAGCTGTCACAAAGGTCAGAAGGTTTGATCATCTGACTAAACAGGATCACAGGTCACTGGGAAACAATCCTTAGTTATCCATTTAACCAAAGTCACCATGAAAAGATCTCAAAGGCAAATACAGAAAGCTACCTAGTTACAAAAATTCTTAGGTCTTACTATTGAGAACACCTGGTTTTCAATCAAAGAACTGATCGACATAATATGAAGCACAGGAAATTATTTTAAAACACAAAATCTTGTTTTCCCAGGCATATTACTTAAAAGGTAAAGAAAATCAACCTTTTTTACAATTTCTTATTAAGAGCAAACAAATAATCTAAGAAAACTTTGTTGTTTTAACACAAAGAGAAAACCAAATAATGGTTTGACATCAGTGTGCTATTAATACTAAGGCAAATTTTTTTAAATTAAAATAAATTAATTAATTAAAAACCCTACAAATAAATCCATCCAATCTTGGCCAGCTTTGACCAGAAAAGGAAAGATTCCTTTTCCAAGCTTCCTTTTCCACAAATCCTCTAAGGAATTTTTCTTATTATCCATTCAGTTTTCATCCCACTCTTTTCTTCTTTCTCATTCTGAAACAACCAGTCCTTCTATTTTACAAAAATTACTCTTCCCCTTAACAAAAACATGTCCTTCATACCTTTCCTTATCAAAAATACATCTTACTTTCCTTTTATACAGTTTTTCTTTACCCTTATTATTCCTAGTAGTTTCATTTACATATATTGACTATATTTTTAACCATCAGAAACCCAAATTTTCAGTGAAAAGTAGGAAGCAGGCAACTGTAAACTCACATACTATCATACTATAGCAAGTTTAAGATTATCATTTCATAATTCCTACAGACATGTGTCTTTTTCATAGCACAACTTTATCATGTTTATTCACAGATTCAAGTATACTTAGATTTTCTATACCATATTAAAAATGAAATGCCAAAAGTAAATAAAATTAATGTTCAGCAATTAATGTTTCAATATTTTCTCTAATTTGGAAATGAGATCTAGATAGTCAATAAATATCCATGATTAACTTAACTTTTATAGCTTGAACACTTAAAGTTATAAAAAGGTTTTTGAAACTATTCTTAAGGAGACCTATTATAAAACAGAATGATCACTAAGAAGTTCATTTATAAACTTTTATCCCATTTTTATCTATTTAATTTACTTGATCTTAACAATTACGTTTGAATTACTCATGAAAATTTCATAAGACATTAACTAAACAAAGCTAGCCATCCATCATCTTAAGTTATTTTTTCCTTTTGACAAGTCAAGCAAGTATCAAAAAAAAAAAAATCACAGATGCAAACAACCTAAAGAACCTACAAAGTTATTCATAGGATTCTTCCTTCTTTGTCTTTTTTAACTGCTGTGCTTGACACACACTAAGCAATTCCTTTTTATTATACATTTTGTTTTTAGGTTAGATTTATAGTTTCTAGCAGAAATAACGTAAGTTTGTTTGACTAGTAAACAGAGGTAGAAAAAACCTTTGTACCTGCATTACATATTTAATGCTGAAAACTCTGAAGTTCTCAGAGTTTAACAATAATTTTATCAATAATTTTAAAGCTAGCTTTATTTACCAAAGATTATCCCAAATCATGTGAACTTAAAAAAAAAAAGAAAAGACTTGGGTTAGTTTCTATATCTCTTGAGTTTTAAGAAAATTTATGTAAGTGTTCATTAGTTTCTAAGCCAATTTGAATAGAACTCCTTTAAGGGATTTTATTTATGTTTTTTTTTAAGATTTATTTATTTATTTGAGAGAGAGAGACCATGGCACAGGCAAAAGTGGGGGGTGGGATAGAGGGAGAGAATCTCAAGCTGAGATTCAGAGTGCAGAGCCCCACACAGGGCTCGATCTCACCACCCACAAGATAAGTCAAAATCACCAGTCGGACACTAAACTGACTGAGTCACCCAAGCACCTCTCCTTTAAGGGATTTTATAAATTAATTTATAAATTAATTTGGTAATACCATCAAGAGGTAGGAAACTACAACACATCTATAACACACATATATATAAACATACAGACACATACAAATAGAGATCTTATAGCTTCCATTCCAAAATTTTAGCCATGAGTCAGTAAAACAGTAATGCAATCTCACTGGTTTAACTCCACTTTGTATTTTCATCCGAATTGTGTTTGTGACAAATGGACCAAGTTAAGGTGACCTGCCTACCAGTAAGTGTGGAAACTTGTAAGATTTTTTTTGCTGTGATATGTAATCTTATGAAGGCAATGGACTAAATTTTAGGTGAGTGACTGAAAAGACATCTAAGTGCTGTCTGGACATTTCCAAAGTCCATGAGTGGACAAATTGTCTAACTCTATTTCCAAATGGCCTTTCTTTTTCCTCTTCTGAGCCTCAGGGAGTTGCTTTCAGGGGTACCTGACTCCCTTGAGAGGACCCAATGGAGGCTAAGGCACCTACAGTTCCAAGGGCTGTAGAAAGCTGAGGGCTGAAGTGCGGAGGGAAAAGTCAACAGGAGTGGACAGACGGATGGAGGTGGCAGGGGCCTGAAGATGTACATCTCAAAGCATTCAAGGAAACTAGAGGGAAGACTGAAGGTAGTAAGAGGAGGAAGGAGGAGTAGAAGCAGCAGGAAGGGAGAGGTACAGGGAGTCAAGTTGGAGAGATCTCAAGTTTCCCGAAAAGGACAATGAAGTTCCAAATTACCCTCAGCAAAATCATGCCAGTAAGAAAGGAAGCAGGCCCAGCAGAAAGTCAGCAGGAGTTTGAGAAAAGGGGTTTCAGTTGACTGAGAAGTTCCCCTGGGAGAAGCGGGATGCAACAGAAAGAAGAGAGAGACCTCACAGAGAGCCAGGAGGAAGCAGCTTCCAGCCCAGGGAGTCAGGGAATAATCCCCCCTCAGAACAAGGAGCCAGGAAGACCTTCCAGGCCAGCAGGTACCTTGCAAAAAAGCGTGGGACTCTAACCCAGCTTCAAAGAGTACAATCAAAATCTTAAACATCAAAATCTGTCCTTACCAGCTTCAACGGACATTTGTCTGGAGCAATAGTTCAGGAGTCGGACTCACCAATGGACCCCCGATCAATCAGTCAGGAATGAAGACAAAGCCTTCAGAGGTGCATACTTAGGGCCCTGGGTGAGAGATCTGGGGGTCCAATGATGAATCTGAACCTATCTGAGTCATGGCACCATGACTATAAAAGAAAAAAAAAATATCCAATGACACTTTTAAAGATGGTAAGGCAGACTTTATTCAGGACCACTGCATTAAGTGTAGGGACCACTTCAATGGGATTTCACAGTGGGGGAGAGAGAGAAGGATCAACTGCAAATACAGCACGGGAAAGTGGGAATTTATAGCCAAGGGGCAGGGTAGCAATGGATAGAAAACTACAAACAGGAACTTCAGGGGTGAGGGGGGTTCTAGCTAAGCAACCGAACAGATACTTGCTGAAAACAGGACAGGGTGATCAGACATCACTGGGGAGTGCTAAAGGATGACGAACCTGATCACACGTCCAGAATGATCAGAAATCAAGGGCAAGGCGGGTAGTGGTTCTTGCTAAACTGACTTAGTAGGGTTCTTGCCAAAACTGGATTTTACAAGGAAGTGCACTGATACACCTAGAAGAAGGTCCAGCAGCCTGACTGAAGTTTGGTCAAGCAAAGAATCTGTCATTTGCAGCAGAACCAGAGCAGCTCTATGCTTATCTCCAGGGCTTATGGACAAGTCAGGGAGGGAATGTGCTAGCTAGTGATTTATAATGTGCCATTTAAAGTTCCAAACTCCCCTGGAAGTAGCCAGGCCGAGCTTGCCTATACTGTTTAAAGATGGAGAGATTGATGGTTTGCATGCCGTTTAATCAGCTCCACAGCCTGACTTTGGCTACATGACCAGAGTAGTATAAGAGACCCCTTGTATAAACTTGTGCCTGGGCTCCCCTGAAAGTAAGACGCCACACCCTTATCTCACAGGTTTGTAATCTGAAGACAAAGCACATCTGGGATTGTGTAAAGTTTTCAATCCCCTTGATGATTATCTGCACTTTCTTCATCCTGAAGCACTGTATCATTCACCTTTATTAAAGCCTACTTGAGTGAGCCTGAGAGCAGCCTGCGGAGTCTTCAGCCCTTTCGATTATTCAACCCTGTTCATCACTGCACTGCCTCCTCCCCTCTCTCTCCCCAACACACGCGCACACACACACACACACACCCTCCCTCTAGTGGTGAACGCACACACACCACACACACACACACACACACACACCCTCTAGTGGTGAATCTGAAAAGAATATACTGGAGATAGTTTGCTTTGCTCTGCCTTTCTCCCTCTTTGGAAGTCACTGCCTACCCAGTGAGAGCAAATTCCACTATGCTTCTCCAGAAGCAGACTTGCCACTAGGTAGCACTGACATGAATGGCTAACTCTGCCTGAGGCTGGCGCTCAGGACTAGAGGGCCATCAGGCTTTCCTTCTAAGCTAAATCCTCCACCCCAGCCCTTATCAATAATAAAAGTGATGTGTGACCTCTTATTTAACTTACCCTTCCATTTCATTTTTAAATCTGTCCGCAAGTAGGAGACCTGGATTTCGTCTGGTCTCAGGAATTCAGCTGGATAGGGATCAAACCATTCTGAACACCTACAAACTCAACAGGAGATCGAAGAAAAGAATAGCAACAACTCTCTGAACAGAAAAGCGACCATTTTCTGGGAGGTAGGACGTGCGGAGAAGTGAATCCGAGGGGATATTCGGGAGGATAGACGGCGGGGGAGGAGCCTCCGTCGGCGCTTCTGGCAAGTGATAGAGCAGCGGAGCACAAAATCGGAACTTTTAGAAGTCTGCTCCGCTGAGGGACGTCGCTCCAGTGGCTAAGCGGGGGGTGGAACCCTCGTGAGACAGTGTGGTCTCAGGACCCTCAGGGTCACAGAAAGACCGGGGGTGCCTGAGTGCAGCAGAGCTCCCAGGTATCGGAGTGGGGAAGCCGGCTGCAGAGACGGAGCCCAGGCGCGAGCTCTCAGCTCCGGGTTGCCATAAACCGTGATCCGCGGCACAGTCGGGCCACTGCTCCTCCACCAGGGACCCAACAAGCGGCAGATCCGGGGAGACTCCCCTTCCTTCCCCGGGAGGAGCAGCAGGGGAGCACACCGCAGGGATCTGCTGGGTTTGGAGACTCCACACGGGGTCGGGTGCCAGAGAGAGAAACGCTCAGTCACAGGCCGGGTGAGCACGGAGAGCGGCCGTAGACCGGGGAGACGGGAGTGACTGACTGCTTTTCTCTGGGGACTCACTGAGGAGCGGGGCCCCGAGTTCTCGGCTCCTCCGGGGCAGAGATTGGGAGGCCACCATTTTCACTCTCCGCCTCCAAAGCTGTAAGGAAAGCTTGCAGGGAACAAAAGCTCCGGAGAGCAAACCCGAGCAGATTACTTAGCCCGGACCTGCAAGGGCGGGGCAATTCCACCTCCGGCAAAGAAATTTGGGAACCACGGCAACAGGCCCCTCCCCCAGAAGATCAGCAATAACAGCCAGCCAAGACCAAGTTTACCGATCAATGAGAACGGCAGAACTCCAGCGCTAGGGGAATAATGCACATAGAATCCATGGCTTTTTTTACAATGATTCTTTAGTCTTTCAAAGTTAATTTTTTTTTAACTGTCCTTTTTTTTTTGAATTTTTCTTTTTCCCTTTTTCAACCAACATCTTATCAATCCCTTTTTTAAAAAACATTTTTATTTTTCATTTTTAGAGTCCTATTCTATCCCTTCATAGTAGTTACCCTTATTTTTGGCATATATATATAAGTTGTCCTCTCTTTAAAATTTTGAGATAGTTTCTTCTAACAGATCAAAATATACCCTAAATCTCTAGTGTATGGTTTTGTTCTACTATCCTGCCTGATCACATTCTCTCCCTTTTTTTTTCTTTTTTTTTTAAATCCGCTTCTTTCTTTTTTCAAACTTCTTATCAATTCCTTTTATAAAATTTTTTATAATTTTCATCTTTACAGTCATATTCCATCCCTTCATTATATCAACCCTTATTTTTGTACATATATAAGTTTTTCTTTCTTTAAAATTTTGGGAGGCACTTTCTTCTAACAGACCAAAATACACCCAAAATCTAGTGTGTGGCACTGATCTATGGACCAGCCTGATCATATTTGATCATATTCTCTTTTTGTTTTGTTCTGTTTTTGTTTGTTTTTATCTTTTTCTTTTTCTTTTTTTTTCTTTTTCTTCTTTCTTTCTTTCCCTTTCTTTTCCCCTGGCTTGAGGACTTTTCTGATTTGTTTAGAGTATATTTTCTGGGGACGTTGTTACCCTGTTAGCATTTTCTCTCATTATTCTATTCTCCTCTGGACAAAATGACAAGACGGAAAAAATCACCTCAACAAAAAAACAAGAGGTAGTACCGACTACCAGGGACCTACTCAATACGGACATTAGTACGATGTCGGATCTAGAGTTCAGAATCATCATTTTAAAGATACTAGCTGGGCTTGAAAAAAGCATGGAAGTTATTAGAGAAACCCTTCCTGGAGAAATAAAAGAACTAAAATCTAACCAAGTCGAAATCAAAAAGGCTATTAATGAGCTGCAATCAAAAATGGGGGCGCTAACTGCTAGGATAAATAAGGGAGAAGAGAGAATCAGTGATATAAAAGATCAAATGATGGAAAATAAAGAAGCTGAGAAAAAGAGAGATAAACAACTACTGGATCACGAGGGCAGAATTCGAGAGATAAGCAATACCATAAGACGAAACAACATTAGAATAATTGGGATCCCAGAAGAAGAAGAAAGAGAGAGAGGGGCAGAAGGTATATTGGAGCAAATTATAGCAGAGAACTTCCCTAATTTGGGGAAGGAAACAGGCATCAAAATCCAGGAGGCACAGAGAACCCCTCTCAAAAAAAATAAAAATAGGTCAACACCCCAACATCTAATAGTAAAACTTACGAGTCTCAGAGACAAAGAGAACATCCTGAAAGCAGCTCAGGACAAGAGATCTGTAACCTACAATGGTAGAAACATTAGATTGGCAACAGACCTATCCACAGAGACCTGGCAGGCCAGAAAGGACTGGCATGATATCTTCAGAGCACTAAATGAGAAAAATATGCAGCCAAGAATACTATATCCAGCTAGGCTGTCACTGAAAATAGAAGGAGAGATAAAAATCTTCCAGGACAAACAAAAACTAAGGGAATTTGCAAACATGAAACCAGCCCTACAAGAAATATTGAAAGGGGTCCTCTAAGCAAAGAGAGAGCCTAAAAGCAACATAGACCGGAAAGGAACACAGACAATATACCGTAACAGTCACCTTACAGGCAATACAATGGCACTAAATTCATATCTTTCAACAGTTAGCCTGAATGTAAATGGGCTAAATGCCCCAATCAAAAGACACAGGCTATCAGATTGGATTAAAAAACAAGACCCATCGATATGCTGTCTGCAAGAGACTCATTTTAGACCCAAAGACACCCCCAGATTGAAAGTGAGGGGGTGGAAAACCATTTACCATGCTAATGGACACCAAAAGAAAGGTGGGCTGGCAATCCTTATATCACACAAATTAGATTTTAAACCAAAGACTGTAATAAGAGATGAGGAAGGACACTATATCCTACTTAAAAGGTCCATCCAACAAGAAGATCTAACAATTGTAAATATCTATGCCCCTAACATGAGAGCAGCCAATTATATAAGCCAATTAATAACAAAAGCAAAGAAACACATTGACAACAATACAATAATAGTGGGGGACTTTAACACCCCCCTCACTGAAATGGACAGATCATCTAAGCAAAAGATCAACAAGGAAATAAAGACTTTAAATGACACACTGGACCAAATGGACTTCACAGACATATTCAGAACATTCCATCCCAAAGCAACAGAATACACATTCTTCTCTAGTGCCCATGGAACATTCTCCAGAATTGATCACATCCTAGGTCACAAATCAGGTCTCAACTGGTACCAAAAGATTGGGATCATTCCCTGCATACTTTCAGACCACAATGCTTTGAAACTAGAACTCAATCACAAGAGGAAAGTTGGAAAGAACTTAAATACATGGAGGCTAAAGAGCATCCTACTAAAGAATGAATGGGTCAACCAGGAAATTAAAGAAGAATTTTAAAAATTCATGGAAACAAATGAAAATGAAAACACAACTATTCAAAATCTTTGGGATGCAGCAAAGGCAGTCCTAAGAGGAAAGTATAGAGCAATACAAGCCTTTCTCAAGAAACAAGAAAGGTCTCAAGTACACAACCTAACCCTACATCTAAAGGAGCTGGAGAAAGAACAGCAAATAAAGCCTAAACCCAGCAGGAGAAGAGAAATAATAAAGATCAGAGCAGAAATCAATGAAATAGAAACCAAAAGAACAGTAGAACAGATCAACGAAACTAGGAGCTGGTTCTTTGAAAGAATTAACAAGATTGATAAACCCCTGGCCAGACTTATCAAAAAGAAGAGAGAAATGACCCAAATCAACAAAATCATGAATGAAAGAGGAGAGATCACAACCAACACCAAAGGAATACAAACAATTATAAGAACAAATTATGAGCAACTATATGCCAGCAAATTAGATAACCTGGAAGAAATGGATGCATTCCTAGAGATGTATCAACTACCAAAACTGGACCAGGAAGAAACAGAAAACCTGAACAGACCTATAACCACTAAGGAAATTGAAGTCGTCATCAAAAATCTCCCAAAAAACAAAAGCCTAGGGCCAGATGGCTTCCCGGGGTAATTCTACCAAACATTTAAAGAAGAATTAATACCTATTCTTCTGAAACTGTTCCAAAAGATAGAAATGGAAGGAAAACTTCCAAACTCGTTTTATGAGGCCACCATTACCTTGATCCCAAAACCAGACAAAGACCCCATCAAAAGGGAGAATTACAGACCAATATCCTTGATGAACATGGATGCAAAAATTCTCACCAAAATACTAGCCAATAGGATCCAACAGTACATTAAAAGGATTATTCACCACGACCAAGTGGGATTTATCCCTGGGTTGCAAGGTTGGTTCAACATCCGCAAATCAATCAATGTGATACAATACATTAACAAAAGAAAGAACAAGAATCATATGATCCTCTCAATAGATGCAGAAAAAGCATTTGACAAAGTACAGCCTCCTTTCTTGATGAAAACTCTTGAGTATAGGGATAGAGGGTACATACCTCAATATCATAAAAGCCATCTATGAAAAACCTACAGCAAATATCATTCTCAATGGGGAAAAACAGAGCTTTCCCCCTAAGGTCAGGAACGCAGCAGAGATGTCCACTATCACCACTGCTATTCAACATAGTACTAGAAGTCCTAGCCACAGCAATCAGACAACAAAAAGAAATAAAAGGCATCCAAATCGGCAAAGAGGAAGTCAAACTCTCACTCTTTGCAGATGATATGATACTTTATGTGGAAAACCCAAAGGACTCCATCCCAAAACTGCTAGAACTCATACAGGAATTCAGTCAAGTGGCAGGATAGAAAATCAATGCACAGAAATCAGTGGCATTCCTATACACCAACACAAGACAGAAGAAAGAGAAATTAAGGAGTCGATCCCATTTACAAATGCACCCAAAACATAAGATACATAGGAATAAATCTCACCAAAGAGGCAAAGGATCTGTACTCAGAAAATATAAAATACTCATGAAAGAAATTGAGGAAGACACAAAGAAATGGAAAAACGTTCTATGCTCATGGATTGGAAGAACAAATATTGTGAAGATGTCAATGCTACCTAGAGCAATCTACACATTCAATGCAATCCCCATCAAAATATCATCCACTTTTTCAATAAATGGAACAAATAATCCTAAAATTTGTATGGAACCAGAAAAGACCCCGAATAGCCAGAGGAATGTTGAAAAAGAAAAGCAAAGCTGGCAGCATCACAATTCCGGACTTCCAGCTCTATTACAAAGCTGTCATCATCAAGACAGTATGGTACTGGCACAAAAACAGACACATAGATCAATGGAACAGAATAGAGAGCCCAGAAATGGACCCTCAACTCTATGGTCAACTAATCTTTGACAAAGCAGGAAAGAATGTCCAATGGAAAAAAGACAGTCTCTTCAACAAATGGTGCTGGGAAAATTGGACAGCCACATGCAGAAGAATGAAACTGGACCATTTTCTTACTCCACACACAAAAATAGACTCAAAATGGTTGAAAGACCTCAATGTGAGACAGGAGTCCATCAAAATCCTAAAGGAGAACACAGGCAGCAACCTCTCCGACCTCAGCCACAGCAACTTCTTCCTAAAAACATCACCAAAGGCAAGGGAAGCAAGGGCAAAAATGAACTATTGGGACTTCAAGATAAAAAGCTTTTGCAAAGCAAAGGAAACAGTCAACAAAACCAAAAGACAACCGACAGAATGGGAGAAGATATTTGCAAATGACAGATCAGATAAAGGGCTAGTATCCAAAATCTATAAAGAACTTATCAAACTCAACACCCAAAGAACAAAGAATCCAATCAAGAAATAGGCAGAAGACATGAACAGACATTTTTCCAAAGTAGACATCCAAATGGCCAACAGACACATGAAAAAGTGCTCAACATCACTTGGCATCAGGGAAATCCAAATCAAAACCTCAATGAGATACCACCTCACACCAGTCAGAATGGCTAAAATTAACAAGTCAGGAAACGACAGATGTTGGCGGGGATGCGGAGAAAGGGGAACCCTCCTACACTGCTGGTGGGAATGCAAGCTGGTGCAGCCACTCCAGAAAACAGTATGGAGTTTCCTCAAAAAGTTGAAAATAGAGCTACCATATGATCCAGCAATTGCACTACTGGGTATTTATCCCAAAGATACAAATGTAGGGATCCAAAGGGGTACGTGCACCCCGATGTTTATAGCAGCAATGTCCACAATAGCCAAACTGTGGAAAGAACCAAGATGTCCATCGACAGATGAATGGATAAAGAAGATGTGGTATAGATATACAATGGAATATTATGCAGCCATCAAAAGGAATGAGATCTTGCCATTTGCAACGACGTGGATGGAACTGGAGGGTGTTATGCTGAGTGAAATAAGTCAATCAGAGAAAGACATGTATCATATGACCTCACTGATATGAGGAATTCTTAATCTCAGGAAATAAACTGAGGGTTGCTGGAGTGGGGGGTGGGGTGGGAGGTGTGGGGTGGCTGGGTGATGGACACTGGGGAGGGTATGTGCTATGGTGAGTGCTGTGAATTGTGCAGGACTGTTGAATCTCAGATCTGTACCTCTGAAACAAATAATGCAGTATACGTTAAGAAAAAAAAAAAAAAGAAGAAGAAGATAGCAGTAAGGGAAGAATGAAGGGGGGGAAATCGGAGGGGGAGATGAACTATGAGAGACGATGGACTTTGAAAAACAAACTGAGGGTTCTAGAGGGGAGGGGGGTGGGAGGATGGGTTGGCCTGGTGATGGGTATTAAGGAGAGCACGTTCTGCATGGAGCACTGGGTGTTATGCACAAACAACGAATCATGGGGGCGCCTGGGTGGCTCAGTTGGTTAAGCGACTGCCTTCGGCTCAGGTCATGATCCTGGAGTCCCTGGATCAAGTCCCGTATCAGGCTCCCTGCTCAGCAGGGAGTCTGCTTCTCCCTCTGACCCTCCCCCCCTCTCATGTGCTCTCTCTCTCTCATTCTCTCTCTCTCAAATAAATAAATAAAATCTTTAAAAAAAAACAAACAATGAATCATGGAACACTACATCAAAAACTAATGATGTAATGTATGATGATTAACATAACAATAAAAAAATTTATTTTAAATAGAAAAAAAAAAAAATCTGTCCGCACAGGCAGAGAAAGATGTGATCTCTTCTTTCCCATACCCCTCAGTCCCTGCCAAATACTCCATGCAAGTGATTATGTACCCTCCTCCACAAGAAGGGTTCATGGCTTTAACCAAATTCTTAGGGGATTTGAGACCCAAAAAGAGTTAAGACCACTATTCTAGAGGCAATGGAAGGAAAAAATAAGCATTTACTAGAATACGTTCACTCCTTTATTGAATTTCATAATTTCCCTATTACTACAAAGAATGCATCTGAGCCATTTTATTACAGACCATCTACCCTGTTTTTCATTAGTGATCACTAGCTTTGATGTCCACCTTTCAAAGACATTCAAAGGTCTAACAACTCTTACAAATGCCTGGAAAAGTACCATTTGCCACAAATCAAGAAGCATAGTAATATACAGCAGACATAACACACATATATAGATCTCTAGACCTCTGGTCAAATGGCTTGGGTTTGTGCCCCAGCTTGAACGCTACAAACTATGTGATGCTGAGCAAGTCAAGGAACTTTCCTGAACCTTAATATTCTTATGCATAAAATGAGGATCACAGACACTGCTCAATAATTAGGTTGTTATAACAATATGATGAGATGAAGGTTATAAAAATGTTTTATAAGATGAAAACTAAACAAACATAAGGAACTACAGTTGACCCTTGAACAAGTCAGGACTTAGGGGCTCTGACATCCCATGCAGTCAAAAACCCACATATAATTTTTGACTCCCCAGAAACTTAACTACTAACAGCCCACTATTGACCAGAAGCCTTACCAATAACATAAGTGGTCAATTAACATGTATTTTACACATTATATGTATTGTATACTATATTCTCACAATAAAGTAAGCCAAAGATAATGTTGTCAAGGAAATCATAAAGGGGTGCCTGGGTGGTTCAGTCAGTTAAAAGTCGGACTCTTGATTTCGGCTTAGGTCATGATCTCAGGGTTGTGAGATTGAGCCCCAAGTCAGACTCTGTGCTGGGCATGGAGCCTGCTTAAGATTCTCTCTCCCTCTGCCCCTCCCCTCCTCTCTCTCTAAAAACAAAAAAAAAAAGAGGGGCGCCCAGGTGGCTCAGTTGGTTAAGAGTCCAATTCTGGATTTCGGCTCAGGTCATGATCTCAGCATTGTGAGATCGGGCCTCACAGTGGGCTCCATACTGGGCGTGGAACCTGCTTAAGATTATCTCTCTCCTTCTACTTCTGCCCCTCTCCCTACCCCATGCTAGCACTCTCTCTCTCTCTCTCTCTCTTGCTCTCTCAAAAAAAAAAAAAAGAAAGTCATAAGGAAGAGAAAATTCATCTATAGTACTGTACATATACTTATTGAAAAGAATCCACATATAAGTTACCCCGTTGGTTCAAACCCATGTTGTTCAAAGGTCAACTGTATTATTTTGACATAATTTTAATTAATTTACATCTCCTACAGAATGGAAGAGAAGAAAATATTTAGACCTATTAGATTTTTTTTACATATTGACATCATTACATTAGAGTCAAGCAAGATCCTTCTAGAGTTTTGTGAGAATTAAATAAATAATATACCTAAAAGTACCTAATACAGTGCCTAGAACATAGAAAGTGTTCAATAAATGCTAATATCCATCAAATACAGTAGAAGGCTTCAGAAAGTCTGTCTGACGATATCTGTTGCACTGCCTGAAACTCTGCTAGGGGGACTCAAACCCTTTGGATTAACATCCTCTTCTAGATTAAAAGTCTTACTCAAACTTGAGGATGCACAAAACTCATCTAGAAAGCTTGTTAAAACACAAATTGCTATGACACCTCCCAAAATTCTGGTTCATTTTAAGGTGAGTCCGGTGAATTTGCATTTGACAAACTCTCGGGGGCTACTGAGAGGTTCCAGGACTATGCTTTGAGCAGCACTTCCTTAGACAGAAAT
The DNA here is from genome assembly GCF_964656455.1 of Halichoerus grypus. Classification (NCBI taxonomy): domain Eukaryota; kingdom Metazoa; phylum Chordata; class Mammalia; order Carnivora; family Phocidae; genus Halichoerus; species Halichoerus grypus. The sequence continues at coordinate 173,217,326 of NC_135714.1, forward strand.
ACTTTACATCCCCTCATTCACACCTCATTGTAGATGGGCTTTTTTTTCTAGATCTCTCACTAAAGATACTGGAAGTTTTGCTATATAAGAAAAGGGAAAGGGGGGGTGCCTGGGTGGCACAGTCAGTTAAGCATCTGACTCTTGGTTTCGGCTCTGGTTGTGATCTCAGAGTCATGAGATCGAGCCCCTCATGGGGCTCCATGCTCAGTGGGGAGTCTGCTTGAGATTCTCTCTCCTTCTCCCTCTGCCCCCTCACACTTGTGTGCTCTCTCTCTTTCTCTCTCAAATAAATAAATAAATCTTTTTTTAAAAAGAAAGAAAGAAAAGGGAAAAGGGAGAGACAGGCCACAGGAAATTGGGTGACTCAGCATGGTTAAAAACTTGGCTTTTCAAAAAGGCAGTCAAAGAACACAGATTACCAAAGTGGGATCAGGTGAAAACATGTGGAGAAGGGATTAAAAGGGAGAGGTGAGAGACTACTCTTGTGTCCTAAATATCTGTGTCCCTCCCCTCTCCCCACTCTCAACCCCTGAAGAAAAATTCCTATGTAGAAGCCTCACAGCCAGTGTGGCTATTTTTGGAAATGGAGCTACTAAGGAAGTAATTATGGTTAAATAAGGTCATAAGGGTGAGGTCCTGAACTGACAGGATTGGTGTCCCTATTAGAAGAGACACCAGAGAGCTTGTTCTTTCCCCCAACCCCCACCCCCCCATACCAAGGAGGCCATGGGAGCACAGCATGAGAAGATGGCCATCTGCAGCTCAAGGCGAGAGCCCTCTCCAGACACCAGCTGAGCTGGCCCCTTGATCTTGGACTTCTGGTCTCCAGAACTGTGAGAAAATAAACTTCCTTTTTTTTTTTTTTTTTTAAAGTCTGTGGTATTTTGTTACGGCAGCACTAGCAGACTGATGTAACTATTAAAGACTTTTTTACCCCTGCTCAGTTGTTCCTTGGGCTGATCACAACTAAAAAGTTTTCTCCTGAAACGCAACTTTCTTCGGCTTTAATTTAAATTTATTTTCCCTTGCTCTAATGTCAATGGAAACCAAAAATAGTATGACTTTTTCCACACTGCTACTCTTGTTATTCTCACCTTTTTATAAATCCACTAAACAACATCTAACTAAATAGACTATTTAAATATACTATTTAAAATAAACTATCTTTAGGGGCGCCTGGGTGGCTCAGTCACTAAGCGTCTGCCTTCAGCTCAGGTCATGATCCCAGGGTCCTGGGATCGAGCCCTGCATCGGGCTCCCTGCTCTGCGGGAAGCCTGCTTCTCCCTCTCCCACTCCCCCTGCTTGTGTTCCTGCTCTCACTATCTCTCTGTCAAATAAATAAATAAAATCTTTAAAAAATATATAGATATACTATCTTTAAAAACATACTATTTTTGGGGCGCCTGGGTGGCTCAGTTGGTTGAGCGACTGCCTTCGGCTCAGGTCATGATCTCAGGGTCCTGGGACCGAGTCCTGCATCAGGCTCCCTGCTGAGCAGGGAGTCTGCTTCTCCCTCTGACCTCTGACCCTCCTCCCTCTGATGTGCTCTCTCTATCATTGTCTCTCTCTCAATAAATAAATAAAAATCCTTAAAAAAAATTATTTAAAAAAAAACATACTATTTTTTAAGCCAAAAAGCCAAAATAAATTAAATTTCTTACTTGTTCCTTTCCAAGTGAATAATATGCTCTTTTCCTTCAGCCTGAATGATATAAGACACCTAAATGCACAGAGAAAAAAAAAAAGAAAACAATAAAACACCATCTTATATATTACTTTTCAACAGGTATTTATAAGACACTGGAAATTCCATCCTGAATTAAAATAATTTGGCACCGACTGAAATTGTTTTACAGAACCTTATAACTGCTCTTAAATAATAAAAAGATACTCTGATCATCCCTACCTTCCTATAATAACCTATTGTGGGAAATCACCTGCATGTCCATCTAAACTCTCTTTAAGGGGCGCCTGGGTGGCTCAGTCATTAAGCGTCTGCCTTCGGCTCAGGTCATGATCCCAGAGTCCTGGGATCGAGCGCCACATCGGGCTCCCTGCTCGGCGGGAAGCTTGCTTCTCCCTCTCCCACTCCCCCTGCTTGTGTTCCCTCTCTCGCTGTGTCTCTCTCTGTCAAATAAATAAATAAAATCTTTAAAACAAATAAATAAATAGGGCGCCTGGGTGGCTCAGTTGGTTAAGCGACTGCCTTCGGCTCAGGTCATGATCCTGGAGTCCCTGGATCGAGTCCCGCATCGGGCTCCCTGCTCGGCGGGGAGCCCGCTTCTCCCTCTGACCCTCCCCCCTCTCGTGTGCTCTCTCTCTCTCATTCTCTCTCTCTCAAATAAATAAATAAAATCTTTAAAAATAAAATAAAATAAAACAAACAAATAAATAAATAAATAATAAACTGTCTTTAAATTCATTTATAATTCAGCTGTAACTTCAGGAATTATTTCTATTAAGTCTGGCCATGTATTACCTACAGTGTAAAGTAGTTCTTCCTTTTGTTTAACTGAAATGAATTTCTTAGTTTCAAGAGATTATCTCTAGTTCTAGTTACCCAAAAGTTGAAACTCATACACTCATGATTTTATATTGTCACACAGTTTACCACATTTCATCACTTCTGAAACACACTTTTTTCCCCTCAAATGAACACCTCTGAAATCAGGATGCATCAAAGGCACAGCAGTCGCCTATAGGACTGGTAGGACTGGTAGGACTCTTTCTTTCCTAATTAGTGGTCTATTAAACATTAGTGTGCCTTACAATTGACAGCATCTGAGTCAATGAACTGAGATAAGGTAACCTGCACTTACACATCCTCAAGTTCATGGGACCCTCTTCTCTACCTCAAATAACTTCCCCAGCAACTCGTCAGTTCATCCGTCAAAAAAAAAAAAAAAAAAAAAAAAAGTGCTTAATGGGATCGCTAGAACCATGAGATTCCACTTTGCCTTAACTCTTTGACCAAAGAGAAAAGTCACAGAGAGACTCAACAAATAGTATTATCAGAAGTGTCCTCTTATTTTCCTTACTGTTTCTGGACTCTAACATTTTGCCAAGAAATAGCATGATCCTCTCTTCTAGGGTTCATGAATAGCCCATTTCTAGGGCCTAGACCAAGTTACAGCCCCTGGCACTCTACTTCCACAACATGAGTGCGAACCTGTGATCTACCTCGATCTCAACTTAGGCATCAAAAATGCCAAGCTCCTAAGTACAAGCTTCCAGCGACAAAAAAAATAAGACAATGGAGATGAAAAGTACAGCATAGAGAATATAGTCAGTAAGACAGTAATAACACTGTTTGGTGACAGATGGTGAATTCACTTATCATGGTGAGCACTGAGTCATGTACAGAATTGTTGAGTCATTAAATTGTACACCTGACACTAATATAACACTATGTTAATTATACTTCAATAAGAAAAGAATCAAAACTAAAAATAAAACAAAAGAAAGTAAGAAACAACAACAACAAAAATTCCAAGCTCCTTCCATCATCACAGTTTGGGCGTGTGCTGTTCTATCATTTCTGCTCTTGGCCTTTATGATATAAAAACACCACTGTCCTATCATCTGAGAAGAATTCTGAAAAGTCTGAGAATTGTTTCATGATACTATATTGCTTCCCCAAATATCTGCCTGGATTGCTCATTCCCCTGCTTCTGGTCTTTACTCAAGGGTTGACTTCTCAGGAAGGCCTTCCCAGGCTGCCCTATTAAAAAATACAAACCCTCTTACCCCACCCCTACCCTCACTTCCAGCACTCGCTATCCACCTTCCGTATAATTTTCTCAAGAGCACATATTACCACCTTAAGTAATCTACACTATTAGTCTATATTATTTCTTTGTTTACTGTCTCCCCCCCCATCCTGCTAGAATGGAAGCTCCATAAGAACATGAATTTTGTCTGTTTTGTTCACTGCTGTATCTCCAGTGACCAAACAGTGCTTCTACTTCTCCAAGTATTTATCAGGGCATATGAATGACATTTATTATGATCACAAGTGCCTATGTGTGCAGTACTGATGCAGAAATCAGAGACACAATGAAGTGGAAAGCATAGACCCTGTGCTAAATGAAGAAACAGAGAAAAATAATGAAGCAAGTACACAATTAATTCTATCCTAAGGCAAAACATAAACAAATGGTAGAACGTCCAGTTCAAAACAAAACAAAGGAAGAATTATAAACTGTAGGGCCATTTATTCCTTACTTAATAGAGAAGAACTACAGTTGAATGACCTACCCAACTAGAGGTAGTGCTCACAGGGCAGGCTAAAACTAAAAGCTCCTGACTCTAAACTCCAGTGTTCTATTTACAAGGCCCAGTCCCTGCACAATGTACAAGCTGCCTTCTATTTATGAATACACCAGCGATTCAGACATAATAAGCTAAACTCTATCCTTCATTATCTGCTACTGTTAAATTATAATAAAGTAAGATTATACTTCAGTAAAGTTGAAGAGTTTGCAAAATCAATTGAATTCCAAACTTATTATTTCTGAACTTTACAGTAGGAGAAAATAGTATAAAAGATAATTTTTGTGCATTGGTTACCCCGTTAACAGCATAATGTTTCTTCTGATATGGAGATAAAACTCACTTTTGAGTAAACATCCCATATATGAAATATATACATGTAACATACTACTATTCTCCAGAATCTGTGAAGATACAGTATGAAGTATTCTACCTATCACAAACTAAGAGAGAGATTAATTCTTATTATTATGAAAAGAACACTATAACCATCACCAGTGAGAAAAGGGTTAGAAATCTATATAATCAGCATCCTACCCTGGTCATAGAATTTTATTTAATTATTTCATTCTGTTATGTTTCAAGTTGGCCATTTGTCTTTAAAAAAAAAAAAAAGCTACTAAGGATCAATATATTACTTTTACTAGAATAACAACCAATGGATATCAGTGCCATATGTATGGTGGTATACTATTCACTGGCCAACACTACTCACTGAACCAATCCCTGCTGAAAGTAACACACTTGTCTTTAAAAAAAAAAAAAAGTAAAATTTAAATACATACATACTTCTCAAGAGATAACTTGCCTGTTTTGAATAGGGCCTAGGGGCTTCTCTTCGTTCTCTAGTTAATCTCCAAGGAGTTATAATTTCATAAGAAGAGAGATGTGAGGTCTGTTGAAAACCTACAGAAAAAGGAATCGTAAATATTATATAACAAGTGAACATGCAAAACTAAATAGTACCAAAACGTAATGGAAATCAAAAGCTGAATGTTCAAGTCACAGAAAAATCACGTGACATTCACATATATGTGTGTAATTATATATACATAATTTTACACAAAAACTAGCAATATACTTGGTAAGTATGAAGGGGAAAAATATATTTCCTTAAAAACGATGTAAGTCTTCACAGTGTATACACAGCAGTCATTTTCAAACAATTTTTTGCTATAAACCTTATTAACCCTTTTTCTTAAAAGAAATCTGAAGGTATACACACAAGGAAAAAAAAAAAAGAAGTGCTTTGGTGGGGAAGTGGAGGGAAGGCATCTGGAGCCTAGCACCATTCACTCATCTCCCATTTTTCACCCTGACCCAACATGAATGATATCCCCTGATATGGTATTGGAATACTTATGAAACAGACAAGGACAATTAGAGGGAAAAGTTAGTTTCAATGCCTGATCAGTTAACTCTAATAAATACACACTTAACAATGTAGCAGTTATCTCAAATTATATTACTGCCATCAATGTGTCCTAAAAACAAAAACTCACTTCTGATAAAATCTATTAACAGTGAAGAACCCAATCATGCAGACTTACTCCCAATTCCAATCCTGTTCAGTTTATTGCACCGTGGAATCATATCTAAGTGGAGCTTGGGTTCCAAAGTCATCACTAGAGTAAAAATTAAGTATAATCAAAACTGCCCAAGGAAATCCCTTAGGAAGACACCCCTTATTGGAGTCTGATACAAAGTCTCTCAATACACCCAACACACTATCTACTTCCAGCATCATTGCTCAGCGCATGTCAATTTTTTCAGTGAACTTGATGAAGTAGATGGTCACCACCAAAGGACTGTGGATGAAAATTCCATATCTCTATATGTCTGTATATATCTAAACCACATTCAGTATGAGGAGGCTTAAGGCTAGCATACACAGAAAGACTGAGGGAAGAACAGACATTTTTCATTCACTGGATCTATTCCATTGTGATAACTCCTTCAAACAAGTTTGGTACATTTACTTATGATATTTACATGTTTACTTATGACACTTTATAGTCTCATATATATGTGATATGATATTTCATAAATGCTATATTGCAGAGTTGATTAAAGTGAAAAGTAAGTCTCTCCCTTCGTCCCACTCCCTTTAGGTAACTACTTTAAAAAATAATTATTTTATTATAGAAAATTTTAAACATACATAACAGCAGAGTGAATAATGAACTCACATGTACCCATTACCCAACTTCAATATAATTTCGTATGTATCTCCTCCCTCAAACATACACTATTTTGATACAAATCCTAGACATCATATAATTTTGTTCCTGAATATTCTGAATGAATCTCTAAGAAATAAGGACTTTAAAAAAGAAATATGGTTATTACACATAAAAAAATTAACAATAATTTTTCAGGATCATCAAAATTTCCCTGATTGTTTCAGAATTTGTTTTTTTCCATTGATTTGTTGAATTAGAATCCAAACAGGTCCATACATTTATAAGGCTCTTTAACTTATGGAAGTCCTTTCTTCCCCCCACCCTCTTTTGGGCATTTATTTGTGAAAGAAATTCCACTTAATGAAATTACTTCATACATTGATCCACTGAGTGAAAAATGTGTCTGTTCTTCCCTCAGTCTTTCTGTTTGTGTATTCTAGTCTTAAGCCTTCTCATACTGAATGTGTTTAGATATATACAGACATACAGAGATATGGAGCATTGAGGTAAGGACTTGCAACTTATTTCCTGCACCCCTCAATGTCTGTATTGTTTGAATTTGTTTTTACAATGAGTAATTCGTAATCCCTGTATTACTTTTGAAATTATAAGGGGGAAAAGAGTATTTGTTCAATAAAAAGGCATAATCTATTTAAAGTACTGATTATCTAGCATCTCCCAAAGCTCCTGCCTTTTCATCAGCCTTACTAACCTCACACCTACAAGGCTCCATTCTTTCTTACCTGGTCTCCCTACTCCCACTCTCCTCCTTTGGATCCAACCCGGGTGCTCATTCACTCATTAAGTTTTATGCCCCTCAGATTTCTCAAATACAGATTAAAATGAAGCATTTACAGCTAATTTTCTCCAAGATATCACTGTATATAAAAATGTCTATAATCTTGCCTAGTTTGGGACTTTAAAAGATACAACAGGAAAATAAATTGTATCCTATCCAATACAATACATATCATACTAACAGTTTTCAAACTTTTTACCCACCTTTAAACCCCTTATGTCTTTATAATATGGCATATAATGCTATCTAAAGATGGCTTCAAGTCATTACATAAAAACACCAGAAATGGACTCCAATACTCACAGTAAAGTGACCATGGGCTAATCCAAAGCATATTTACGACCTACTATAATAAAATATCATTCAGATATTTGGAGTTGTTAATTGGGAAACCATGTCAAAAGAAATCCATGGCCCATAGGTGCAGGCTTCACTAGATAGAAATATCCTTAATCCTATATTAACTGAGGTACAGGACTACTTCCTCACCCAGAATAAATCTTTCAATGACCTTTGTTGTTTTCAAATTCCTAAAAATACAAGTTTCAGTATTACCCTAATTTCACGCTGGATGATGATAATCTGTTCAACCACTAGGACAGGCACCTGAAAAGTGAGGTTATGGAACTAGACTCTTGGGCTCTCTGGGCAATAGAAATTGATAAGAAGCCAAACAGGAATTTTCTTTTTCTTTTTTTTTTTTTAATATTTTATTTATTTATTTGACTGAGAGAGACAGCGAGAGAGGGAACACAAGCAGGGGGAGTGGGAGAGGGAGAAGCAGGCTCCCCAAGGAGCAGGGAGCCCGACGAGGGGCTTGATCCCAGGACCCTGGGATCATGACCTGAGCCGAAGGCAGACGCCCAACGACTGAGCCACCCAGGTGCCCCCAAACAGGAATTTTCAAGCAAGGCTTTTATCAGGGGCTTCTGAGGGAGCAAAAGGCAGACTGCACAAAGCAAAGTGTCCTTGGGCTGGCTCCCTGAACAATGGCCAGGCAAAGTTTTTAGAGCAGCTGAGGTGGGAAAGGAGTGACAACTAAGCACGTAGGGGTGGGGAAATACAGGAAATTGGGCCCACAGACACAGTTGACAAATCATGCTTCATATACAGTATGTTTCATTTGCATGTTAAGTTTCCACCTCTGGGCATAATTTTTAGCATTATATTGAGGAGAAAAGTCGGCAAAAAGTCAGAGCTGGGGTCCATTTGGCTCTGACTGGTCTGGTCTGGTTTTTGTAGGAGCACACCTGGTGTAAATTGGATCCTGGAGCTTGTTTCCAGCTTGTGGCTTCTGACTTCCTGTTCACATACAGCGACCTACAAGCTGACTAGAGAAATGGGTTATTGCCATTGGTGCTCTGCGGGGGCCCGATTTTTCTGCAAGTGCCTGTTCTGTCTCAGTGGTGCAAATAGTTGGCAGGAATAAAATTCTTTTAGCAGGTAATAGATTAGACACTCTGTGTGACAAAAAGTAAATCATTGTATACATTTATTTGCAACTTCCTGTGACTTGAGAATTATTTCACACTAAAAAGTTTTTTAAGTAAATCATTACAGGCAAGGATATATACGCTAACAGGTTCAGGGAACTGTTAACACTAGAAGCTAAACAATAAAGAAAATTCAAGTTTTTTCATTACAACTCAGAAGAAACATCACAAAGAAAAAGAAACATCACAAAGAAAAAGAAACATCTCAGAAAAGAGAACTACAATTGGGCAGGCAGATATTTAAAGAGCTTTCAATTTGAAACAGGTTAAATGACTTTATTTTTTTTTGTCAGGTCTGAAACTATGGATCTTTCTGTGAGACTGTTAACAAAGAGTAACAATCTAATATAGGAAAACAAGATACAACATTCTTTCTGTCCTTCTCATTTTAAAGCATAATTCTTGTTAGGAAAAAAACACCACCACAATTAATCATTTGTTTTTAATAAGGCTTTCAAAATTATAGCACCCAAAAATAACTTCTGTATGTATAGCTGTTATTCCAATACTGACTTCTTGGTTTTAAAATCCAAGGATCTTTCTGAGTGCCATAAGGAGCTCCAAAACATCATAAGAAATGTATATATTTTTTCCCAAATTCCTTTTTTTATTTTTTAATCCCAAATAGTAGCAACTTTCTCACAAGAACCAAAATAACATGTTTCCCATGTTACTATAAAGGAAGTGCATGCACATTATTTGTATAAAGCTTCAGCCTCAGCACTGCTGACAGAAAATTCTTTGCTGTGGGGGGCTACCTTGTGCAATGTAGGATGTTTAGTAGCATTCATGGCCTCTACCCACTAGATGCCAGAAGAACCATCAGTGTGACGACTAAAAATATGCCCCAGACGCCTTCTAGGGGCAAAACTACCTCCAGCTGAAAACCACTATAAGGATATAGTTCACAACGAAAATAAAAATCTTAATACAATCAACTAGCAGAGGATACAAATTTGTTATTTTTGAATTTGACAGAATAAGCACACCGTCAAAAATCACATTACTAGGAAACATGGGCTGGAGATAAAAATAAGAGCTGAAACATGAAACTTAAAGAGTCTTCAACTTAGTGAAAGAAAGGGAAGGGTGTTAGTTGCACTTCTTTATTCCTCTAACTCCTTAGATCTTTTTATGAACTGTGTTTTGAAGGAAGTCTAAGTATATGTTTCATAATAGTAACTGTAGTAGAGGGAAACAAGTTAAAAGAATTCTACTTAATTGCAAAGCAAACAAATGTGAACAAAAGTCATGGGCTTTTCTCCTTTCCTTCCTGCCTATTATGTAAACAGCCACCTTTAAATACTTTCACTATATAAGATAAACCTGAGTTCCACATAGAGCATGAATAAAATAATTTTGTTGCCCGAATTATTTCAAAAGAGAAATTATTGTAATTAAATCTATAAAACCCTGTTCCTTTGGGCTACGTATTTCCATTCCATTCACAAGGTCAACCCCAAAATAAGTATATATCATATATTAATAACTATATTCAAAAATATTTATAATCTCAATTGCTATGTCTTACCTTCTTACGTTTTTTGAGTGTTATAATTTTTTTTTTTACATTTACCCATCTTCACATTTAAAAAGAAACAGAGCTTTTGCTGTTGTTTGTTTTTTAGTGCCCCTATGGGAAAACCACCAACCACTTCTAAGACTTAATGCCCTCGAGAACTTAAGTTCCTCTAGCAAGGAATTTCAGTTTCTTGAGACAAAGGACGATACCTTGTAAGGACAATATAATTTATGGATCATGTGTTTCCTGCTCTGATACAGTAAGTATTCAATGACTACGTGCTGAGTAAATGACTTATCTTTACGGCCATTCATAATAGACCTCCTAACTGTTAATCATCATGTACAACCTGAATTAAGCTTTATTTTCATCATTAATATCTTTTATGCCAATTCTCCAGAAATCCATGTGGTCCGCACATTTGTCATTTTAACGTCAATGCTCTATTTCATTGTATGGCTCTGCTATAGGCTGCTTAGCCACCCCTCTCGGATAGCTGGGATCCGAGCTTCTACTCACAAAGGTTTCTAATGTATCAGTGAAGCCAATGGAGCAGCTCTCCAGGGGTCTACCTGCATAAGGGTTCTCCGGAGCTACTAAAAAAGGAAGGGGGAAAAACCTCCTAAAATGAATTAAACCATGAAAAATCTCATTAAAAGAAAAATTTGTCAATGGGAAAAAGGCACTTCCCATATACTGTCCTACAGTATAACAAATGTCTGGCAGTGGCATCATGTTTACTTCTTATAAACTAAGATACTCGAATTCTTATGTTAAGATAAACATAAACAAATACAAAAACATACTGCATACTTAAAAACTGACCAAATTAAGCGAACTTCTCAGGTTTCCTAACTCATTCTTAAAAGGTCTGATTCAAGCAGTATCTCACACATGATCACTTCAGAAAAATGATTTGACTAAAATAACAATGTCACAAAATGAGAAATAAACTAGAATAATCTCTCAATATGCAAAAAAGATTGTACAATTCAAAGTGATACCAGGAGGACTAGATCTACTTTTGAGGCAGTCCTATAGCACTGACTCAAAGGATAGCATAACTCCAAGACTCTGAGATATACTACATATCAAAAGGAAAAAAATATCAGGAGGCTATCTATGTCATTATATCTGAGGTTGTGCATATTCCAAGAAAAAGTTCTCAGTTACTTAGAGGTTGCACCTTCAGAGAAATTCTATAATAAACCAGGATTTTTAACAAAAACAAATATAAAGTCAACTTTGGTGAGATAAAATTTAAAATGCTTTTTGAAAATTGTCTGGAACCCAGCAACTTGTTTTGTATATATTTCAATTATAAATGTTTTCTTTTTTACTTAAAAGTTGGAAAGCAGGGGCGCCTGGGTAGCTCAGTCGTTAAGCGTCTGCCTTCGGCTCAGGTCATGATCCCAGGGTCCTGGGATCGAGCCCCGCATCGGGCTCCCTGCTCGGCGGGACGCCTGCTTCTCCCTCTTCCACTCCCCCTGCTTGTGTTCCCTCTCTCACTGTGTCTCTCTCTGTCAAATAAATAAAATCTTAAAAAAAAAAAAAAGAGCTGGAAAGCAAAACTACCTTTAAATTTAAAAGACTGCTTTCTCCTTTACAGCAAAAACACAAAGATATCAAATTCAAATAATTTGCTGGCACCCAGAACAAAATTAGAATGGACTTAAATTCTTACTATGTAGTTTGTTTTATAGTGATTCACCATGAGTAAGCTTTAAAACTCAATGTTTTTAGAATGCTAGTCTTTAAAAAAGAAAAAAAAATTCTAGGTCTGCATCATAATTACTACCTTAAAAAAGAAAATTGGAAAAGGTTTCATACCCAATTCCTTTGTTATTTTTTCACAATGATATAAAGTTACCTTTGTCAGCCTCTGTTTTTTTTGTTGTTTTTTTTTTTAAGTTTACTGTAAGTGTCAGCCCTTTGGAATTTATACTGCATTTCCTCATTGACAGAACGTTATAAATGGTAGTGAAGATCCTACCAAAACCTATTCAACTTCTAGTGTAACTAATGTGTGGGTGGTACTTACTGAGTCCTCAAATTCCTCCTCATTAACAGAAAATGTTTCACTGCATGTTTTAAACATCCTGTATTGCAAAAATTTAGTCAGCTGATTTTGGAGGAACATTCCCCTAGAGAAACATGAGTTGACTCACTGCTCACTATTATAAAAGCCTCTCAACTGGTCTCTCCCAGCCTCCAGTCTCTCCCTCCTGTATTGTCCTCCACTGCTTTGCCAGTTATCTTAATCGTAAATCTAGTTATGTCATACCGTATTTGAAAAACCTTGTTGCCCAAAGAACTTCCTACAGGGTAAAGTCCAAACCCCTTAGCATAGAAGGCTCTCCCCAACGGTATTTCTTCCTTGCCTCCCTTTCATGTAGACCACCTGCAGACATTCTCTTCATTCCCTAACAAGTCATGTTCTTTTATCCCTCCACACTCTTGCAAAAACTCTTTTTTCTTAGAATGCACTCATATCCTTTGACTTGAACATTCCCCAATGTAGATGAGTTCAAGTAACACTTAATACTATAAACTTCCCCCAAGGTTTTATACACCTCCCAGAAAGACTTTGCACATTTGGTCACCCTATGCCCCTCCATAAGCATTAAGCATGGTGTTTTACAGGAACTCGATAAATGTTGACTAAATTTTGAAAGCATACCCACGCTTAAATGAAGGATTGGCCATAAATTGTTAAAGCCATGGTTAAAACCCATAAGGATATTCTAGGGCCGCGTGGGTGGCTCAGTCTGTTAAGCATCTGACTTCAGCGCAGGTCATCATCCCAGGGTCCTGGGATCCAGCCCTGACTGGGGCTCCCTGCTCTGCATGTAGTCTGCTTCTCCCTCTCTCTCTGCCCACACCCCTCGTGCTCTCTCATGCTCTCTCTCTCTCTCAAATAAATAAATACAATCTTAAAATTTTAAAAAAAATCCTAAGGATCTTCCATTCACCTGTATGCAAGTATCCAATAATACATACATTAACATTAAAAATATAGTCTTATTTATATTTGCAAACACAGAGAATCATGGATTACTAAAACTCCAAATGTAGGGGCGCCTGGGTGGCTCAGTCGTTAAGCGTCTGCCTTCGGCTCAAGTCATGATCCCAGCGTCCTGGGATCGAGCCCCGCATCGAGCCCCGCATCGGGCTCCCTGCTCGGCAGGAAGCCCGCTTCTCCCTCTCCCTCTCCCCCTACTGTGCTCCCTCTCTCGCTGTGTCTCTCTCTGTGTCAAATAAATAAATAAATAAATAAATAAATAAATAAAATCTTTAAAACTCCAAATGTATATTGTACTTCACCTTATAGATTGGTAAATGTTAACCGTCTATGAAAAGCACAGCAAAAACAGTGTTAACCAGAAAAGATATGGTGTCTTCCCATTCATTGAAGTTTCAGTATTTCGAGCTTCAGAATTCCGACTACGAGCCAAATTTACTTAATTGCAAAAAAAAAAAAAAAAGAGAGATACAAAAAAATGTAATTAGTTTCCTGAAGGTCAGCAGTCCTACATGGAAATCTTCCATCATCACCTCTGAGCAACTCTCAAGGCAACCTTTAATAAAAACCCTCATTCTCCATCATACTTCACGGCTAATAAAGAAAATAAGAGCCATGCAAACAATAATTTAATGCAAAAGCCAAAATAAACGAAGCTGTTTCCAGAAAGAAGCTATAGAGCGTTAGCAATTTGTTGCCACTACGTTTGGGCATCTCCAGGATAAAAACCTTACATATTCAAGGAAGTTTCACAATTCAAAAGCAATCTCACATAAACGATGTAATTCTTACCACAATCCCGTGATTTAAACAGAGCAGGGATTATTTTTACGGATTTACGGTATTACGAACCCTGTAAAAATGCAGATAAAAAGACCGTTTGGCTATAGAAACATAGCACTTCGCTTCCAAAAATAAGTACTCTTTTCTGTAACAACAAAATGGCCCAAGACAAATGAGCAACCCCCCTTTATTCCATCACTAAATTTAGTTCGGTGGACATACTAGAGACTCCGCTATTAAAATGAACGTCAAAATTTCAAATTATGATAACCTGGAGCAAAAGTTCCATCTCCCGGTCTCTTTCCAAGTGACATTAACTCCACAAGCAAAACCAAGCTCCATTTCTCAAAGCAGTTTAAACAAGAACACACCCTCGGCGCGCACTCAGACTCCAAGGCTTTCAGCCGACTCCCTGAGGTCTGAGTCGGTCCCAGAGAAGTCCCAAGAGAGTCTGGAGAACCCAGTTTTGAGCGAGATGGGGGTGGGGCGCACTGCAAAAGGCTCTGCCAAGCCGGAGACGGAGTCAAAGGGACCGGGCAGGAGGACACTGCCAAGAAGGGTTTGGGGCGCCAGACCCCGAGCCTCGGGTCCGAGCACTCTCCACACACAGCTGGAGCGGCTCCGCCTCCCGACCCCAGTCCGGTCCCCAGCCAGGCCCCTCCGCTCCCAGGCACTATAGGGTAACTCGGAGCGTCCCAGCCCTAGGAAACAGAAATCTCAGAGGTCCCTGGGGGGCGAACACCCACCTGGCCGAGCCCCACCGAGAACTGGGCCCACCAAGCCAAACAACAGCAGCCACTGGAGCCGGAGGACCCCAAAGGGCGAGGCCGCGCCCGATCCCATCGCGGCAGATCCCGCAGGTTCCACTCAACACTCGGTCGCCTCCGCCTCCGCCTGCTCCATCATTTCCCAGCCCTGCCGGGGCCCCAGAGCTGGCCGGGATGCGCGCGCCCGAGACGAACACGCGCTCGGCACTGACGCAACTCGGCTCCTGTCCGAGCTCGCTCCCGACATCGCACTCCCTACGCTGACGTAGAGAAAAATCCAGTCGCCGGCGGGAGAAGGGGATTTCTGTCCCGGCCGCTAAAACCCTCACTAGCCTGCCCCGCCCCTTCACACTCGCTGCCCCGCCCGCTGCCAGTCACGCCCCGCCCTCTCTGCTCCCAGGCCCGCCTACTTTGGGCGTGGAAGGACCTGATTGGAGGAAACACTAAGAGTAAAAGGAGGTGGAACGCGAGACCCAGAAGTAGAATTAAGGAACAGAAATGAAGGGCAGCCCCGCCCCCCTGCGCAGCCTTTTCTGATTGGCTTGCGGGCGTTAGGCGGAGCGTCGAGCTGCGCGCCCATTGGCTGCTTGGTGGCGAGGAGTGAGGCTCGGCGGAGAGGCCTGACCAGGCAGTGCTTGCTTGGGTCGGATGTGCCGGCCCGGCTTTGTGGTTGAGGTTGGGTCTCAGCCACTGGGCCCGGGAAGATGGTGCTAGGTGGTTGCCCGGTGAGTTACCTACTTCTGTGCGGCCAGGCGGCTTTGCTGCTGGGGAATCTACTTCTGCTGCACTGTGTCTCTCGGAGCCATTCGCACAACGCTACCGCCGAACCCGAGCTCACATCCGCTGGCGCCGCCCACCCAGAGGGCTCCGCCGGCGCTCCGAGCTGGGAATATGGCGACCCCCACTCTCCAGTCATCCTTTGCTCTTACCTGTAAGCTATCCAGTCGTCGAGGCGGAGTTGGAGATGGGGCCAGGGATATATGGGTGTTGGGATGGGGGGAAGGGAGGCTGCTTTTTTTTTTTTTTCAGACCCTCTCCACCTGAGGACCTGATAGTCAACACGCGGGAGGTAAATTTCATGACAGGTTTCTCACTCCTCTCACCCATGCAGGGGAAAACCTTGTGTGTCGGTGGTAGATCCTTTGGGATCCCAAAAGAGGAGAACTAGGGCGGAGTGACATCATACAGTCTCCGGAAGAAGGGTACGAGGTTGTGCCTTCTCTATCGTGCTTCCTTTAACGAAGGAGAATCCATCGTAGGTGCTAGTTATGAGGCACAAATAGAGTAAATTACTTGTCCTTGCCTACAAGGCACTTTCTTTTAAAAAAGCAGTATCCTAACCGTTGCAGAACCAACGGTTCTGCATTTGTAACATCTCTTTTTAGTCAATGAGAAAAGGCGTTTGGGAAATGCAAAGAGAACTGGGAATCCTTTAGCTTCAATTTTGCTCTCATAGCTTTGTGGCTCTTTGCCTAGGAAAGGGAGAAAGCCATGGGAGAAGTAGAATCCATGTAGAAATAGAACCAGAAGCACTCCCCTTCCCAATAAAAGGATCATTTGGATGGCTATTTGACCTGCTGTTCTTCAGTCTAACTGATAGCATCTCTTGCCTTGGGGATCAGTCAGAATTAAACCCTAAGAAACTTGAAGAAATCTCTTGCCTGTTTTTATTATATACACGTAAACAGCCATTTGCAAAAACTATATGAGAATGATGGTCATGATCTTACTGGTAATTTACAGACCTGATGAATTTATAGAATGTGACGACCCAGTGGATCATGTTGGAAATGCAACTGCATCCCAGGAACTCGGTTATGGTTGTCTCAAGGTGGGTTTTTATTTTGTTTTATAAGCAAACTCTTCCATAGAGAAATAGTACTGACTAAATGCTGTTACAAAAAAGTATAAGGGGTATGAAGTTACCTATTTGTAGACTTCATTAGAATGACTTACTGGAAATTTCCAGCACGGCCAGCATCAGTGACTGAACAAGACATTTCGTTTCCTCAGGAAGAAGCAATGTCTGTCCCAAACTACCCAGGTGCACAGACCAACCTGTCTTTGGTTCTTTGGGCTGAGATTGACTGATTTAAAGCTATTATGTCACCTCCTCATTATTCTTCAAGTGTGCACTTTCCTAAAAGAACAAAAGGAAGGCTTATGCACTTTCTAAAACCACTATTGGATTGAGCTGTATCTTTGTTACACATGCATCTGGGGCAAAGCTCCTTTTGCCAATGATCTTTCTTTTCACAAGGCAAGCAGTTTCCACCATGTCCTTAGGAAATAGATGGGGTCTATCAGTATCTGCCTTTGTAGGAGGTTATAGTATTCAAGGAGAAGCCTTTGGTAACAATGGCCTCTTGGAATGGAAAAAAAAACATTCAGTTTTATTAATAACATCCTAGTTAGTCTTCCCAAAACCAGTGAAGTTCATGTACCTCCTCCTCATTCTGCATAATGCAATTCAAGATTCAATCAGGTGTAAGAGAGGAATCAGGAAAACATGGTTTGTACTAAATCAGACACAGAGGAATAAACCTGAAAGTAGTAAGACCAAAAAGGCAACTCTTACTGCAGTCATGTGTAAAGAAGTATTTTCGGGGCGCCTGGGTGGCTCAGTCATTAAGCGTCTGCCTTCAGCTTAGGTCATGATCCCAGGGTCCTGGGGATCGAGCCCCGCATCGGGCTCCCTGCTCGGCGGGAAGCCTGCTTCTCCCTCTCCCCCTCCCCCTGCTTGTGTTCCCTCTCTCGCTGTGTCTCTCTCTCTGTCAAATAAAATCTTTATTAAAAAAAAAAGGAATATTTTCAGTACAATGAGATTTTGTTCTGTTCATAATTATCAAAGAAGCTTTTGAAGGTTTGAGTTAGCGTTGTATAGAGATCACTTACTTTTGCCCATTTTATTTTTTTTAAAAGATTTATTTATTCATTTGAGAGAGAGAGAGAGCAAGGGGGGTGAGGGGGGCAGAGGGAGAGAATTTCAAGCAAACTCCCCGCTGAGCGTGGAGCATGGATGCAGGGCTTGATCCCATGACCCCGAGACCACGACCTGAGCCGAAATCAAGAGACAGATGCTCAACCAAATGAGCCACCCAGGTGCCCCTACTTTTGCCCATTATAATTAAAAACTGAGTTGATCCTGTCAGGCCACTCAAACTGCCACTTTCCCCAGAAGTCCTAGACGACCAGTACTCAGGCACCTGAATCCCAGGGGAGGTATGATTTACAACTCCCTTTCCTTTGAGGAATGCACCAATGAAAATAATAGTGAAGTACTTAATAGGGTGCCAGTGGAGAATGTACAGTTGTGCTTTCTCTGCTAGAATTCAGTTACATAAATGGTAAGAAGTCCTGTTCTGAAATTTTTTTTTTTAATATTTTATTTATTTATTTGACAGAGAAAGACACAGCGAGAGAGGGAACGCAAGCAGGGGGAGTGGGAGAGGGAGAAGCAGGCTTCCCGCCGAGCAGGGAGCCCGATGCGGGGCTCGATCCCAGCACCCTGGGATCAGGGCCTGAGCCGAAGGCAGACATTTAACGACTGAGCCACCCAGGCGCCCGTTCTGAAATTTTTTGCTGAAATTTAAACTTATACAGGAATGTACTATAGCTATATGATAATCACACATTCACAAACTAAAAAAAGTTCTGAGTCAGATGATATTCTGAGGTCTTTTCCTAATTATATTCATTTGTATTATATATAAAACAGCCCTCTAATACACATTGACGTTTTAAATACCCATTCCCAAGTGCTCAATAATGTGCTCTTTCCTGTAAATATAGGATAATTAAAACATTGTGTTCATCTATTCTAAGTGGCATTTAATGAAACTGATTATAAATTTTTTCACTATATTAAAGAAGCTAGTCACAAAGAAGAAGAAAAAGTTTATTTAAAACAACATACAGTTAGGGTGGAACAATTTAAAATCACTTGAATCACTGAATTCCTTGCGCTTGAACACAGCTTTACCCCAACTTTGTTAGTATAATTATTGTCCTGAGTCACCTCTTATTAATGAATATAAAGATCTATTTTGTGTAACTTGCTTTGGTGAGTTTGGGTTGTTTTGTTTTGGTTGTTACACCACAGTTTGGTGGGCAGGCCTACAGTGATGTGGAACACACTTCTGTCCAGTGCCGGGCCCTCGATGGGATTGAGTGTGCCAGTCCTAGGACCTTCCTACGGGAGAATAAACCTTGTATAAAGTAAGTGTTACTTTGAATGGGGTAGTTGGTACTTGGATAGAGGTAGAGCTGTTTTCCTTGTCATCTCGTGATGTGACTTTTTCTTTTATCTTAAGTGTTAAAGGGGCAACATGATTACTACTGTGCATAATCCATGGATAGGGGCGATGTGGTTATAAACAGAAAGGACACTGCACTTAAGATCCTAGAGGCCATTAGTTCTAAATGTCTCTTTCATCAACTAGCTAAGTGCCTGTGGAAGCCCAGAGACTCTGTCCCTCACCTACAAAATAAAGGAGTTGGACCAGTTGATCTAGCTCCAAAATTCCTATGATAGACCTAAATCCTGTAAAAATAGCCTTAGTATTTGAGGAATAAAGGTTTTAGTTTATTTTTTTATTTTTTATTTTTTTTTAAGATTTTATTTATTTGACAGAGAGAGACATACCGAGAGAGGGAGCACAAGCGGGGGGGAGCGGCCGGAAGAGGGAGAAGCAGGCTCCCCACTGAGCAGGAAGCCCGATGCAGGACTCGATCCCAGCACCCTGGGATCAAGACCTGAGCGGAAGGCAGACACTTAACCGACTGAGCCACTCAGGCGTCCCAGAGGAATAAAGGTTTTGTTATGAAAAGTGTGGCTCTCTCTCCTGGAAAATAAGTTTATCTTAAAGAATTAGGGTCATTTCTGTAAATTTTGCTGGAAGGCACAGAATGTATTTATATCAGTTGCTAATGGAGAGTCTGTGGTGTTTAGTGACGATATTGGAGCAGTTGCAATGGAGTGTTAATCACAGTATGTAAGACCTAAGTCCTTATTGAAGAAACCTCATTTTTAGTTGCCACAAAACAACAGAAGGGTATATGGAGATCGGTGTTCATCTGAGGAAAGATGACGACATTTCCTTAGAGAACTGCATTCAGAAGTGCGGCCTCAGGAAAGGAGTCTGAGTCGGGGAGGGATGTGGGCCCAGACCCTACTCCTCCCAGGATGCCTACAGAGCATATGTGCTTGATTATTTCTTGTCCAATCCAACTCAGTATTTGTTCCTTTCTTTATGTCCTAGGTAGTACTCTTTTGAGAGCCCAGGCCAACTCGAGATTTTCTTTTTGGGGAGGATAAGAGGCCACAGAAGGACTACTGCACCATCTTTTCACTTATGTTAAATTCATTAGTCACTAAGTGTTTTAATTTTCATGGGGTAAACATCTTCCTTTTCATTCCTTCTGTTTAGATACACGGGACACTACTTCATAACCACTTTGCTCTATTCCTTCTTCCTGGGATGTTTCGGAGTGGACCGTTTCTGTCTGGGACACACTGGCACAGCAGTAGGAAAGCTGTTGACACTTGGAGGACTTGGGATTTGGTGGTTTGTTGACCTTATTTTGCTTATTACTGGAGGGCTGATGCCAAGTGATGGCAGCAATTGGTGCACTGTTTACTAAAAAGAGCTGTTGTCATGGCCCAGAGAGGCATGTCTTCCTACAGGCTCAAAACTCTTCCTTGATAGCAGACCTGATTATTACTTTCCCTCCCTGGAGGGAATCGGTTTGGTTAGGAAGGTTTCTTTGGACTCTGGGTTTTCAACCCAAATTTTACCTTGCAGACTAGAAATGACAAGCAAACAGTGTTTGGGAATCAAGTGTGTACCTTTCCTCCATACAAAATATAAAGGCTAGTGACTAATAAGTTGCAGAGGGGTTTCCATACTGTATTTCTATACATTGCTGTATCTTCAATACTTTGGAGCAAGTGGACCCAACAAGATGAGCAAAGTGAATATTTTTAGCCTTGTGCCTTTTGTGACCCTGAATCTTCATGCAGAGGAGATCTGAAGCTGAACCAGTGAAAATCTTCAGCAGAAGTAAAATGGCCATGGATTTTAATACACACTGAAATTCTGACTTTCTGAATTTAAATTGTGGAATAAATTTTGCCAACCTGGAATGCTGTTTGGTATTTTCAATAAGTAGAGTGAGACTCAAAATTCTGTATGTTTTGCTAAAAGCTAGGCATTTGAAATGAACCACTCTACTAATAAACCCTATTGTTACATCATTATTATGCTCCAGAGGCAGTATATGCAGTACAATAATTTCTTCATTTCAATTATATTTTGAAAGCCCAACAGTAATCAGGTCTGTCTGTGTTAAGCTATCCTCTTGGCTATCCTATCTAAAAATTAATTATTTACGAGTTCAGAGAGCCTATGTTGTAGGCTGGTAAAAAAGATCTCCTACAACTAACTATAAAACTATTCACAATTATGTTAGGTAAGTTGTAAAGCCTCGTACCTTTGGGGGGAAAAAAAACAAAATAGATTCTTACTTAAAGGACAGAATGACTGAGTATTGGGTGGAGTCAGGATGTGATTTATGGGGGCAAAAAGAACACATTCGTTCAAAATAAACATGGTACCAGAAGCTCTCGCTGTGGACTACCAGAGTCCATTGTCGGGAAAAAGAGACAGCCAAGCTTTTGCATTCCCAAATCACTGGGAATAAAAGGAAATGTTCTGAATTATAAGTTCGGAGAAACTTAGTTCCCATCCTTTGCAATTTAAGTTGAAAAGAACTTTTAAATATGAAGTAAAAGGAGGACTTTTCGGACAAGTCGAACTAAGAGCCCGATATTTGGGATAAATTCTAGAAACAATCAAGGTAGAACTACTCAAATGTTACTCTCCTAATAGTTGACTTAAAGAACCAAGAATCACAGTTAAATTGATACTGGATATGCTCTGTCATTATGAAGCAGCTTTTCTAAAAGTTTCAGCTTTATTATCCCTGATTATCACGATTACTGTTCTTGTATTATTAAATGGTGAATGTGTAAAAATTAAAACAGATTATTCTGTCTTGAAAATTCTGTACCACATTGAACTTAACCTTGTTTGTAACAGTAATAATTGGTAGATTCTTATTCATAATGTCTGTACTATAAGTATATAGTATTTTTTAAATTGTTGGAGGTCGTAAAGAAACCGGACCCCCTCCCCAGGAAAAAATGCACATAAACAAAATTTTGCATAGAATTTAAGGAGATGCCATATTTAAAAAAAAAAAAATCCTAACTTGTAAGAAAAATCTGGAAAACAAATTAAAATCTTAGCGAAGAAAATAAGATACTACTCTAAGCCACAAATCCTGCCTCATCTTATACTTGTCAAAAAAAATCTCCTCAGGATATTCACAAACCCCATCAAAAGCTATTTTCTTTAAAAACACCAACACTTTGGCAGCTTTCAGACTCAAATCACTAATGTTGCCAGGAGGATGAGCGTGGGTAAGAAGGTCAAAGTCTGTAAGTTATTGAAGGATCTGTCCTATAAAAGAAGCCTTCTCCCAGTCAGAAACCTTTTGGAGACCACTGCCACGGTGATCATGAGAATCTAGTATTTCTCTGTGACAATCTGCAGTTGTCAGTTTGAATTTGACTTACAAACCGTGCTCATCCTCCATATCTACAAACCCTGGCCAAATGTGGTACAGCCTCAAAAACTGATTGAGAAAGGCAGTGTTATGAAAAATTGGATTTCCTTTGCACTTTGGATTCAGGTTGTTTCTTCATATTTGGTAGGTTTATTCGTGTGTGTGTGTGTGTGTGTGTGTGCACACGTTTGTGTTACATCCAGTTTGTGGCTATAGAGAAGTTTTAAAATCCACAAGTGTCCTTCTGTCAAGGTTAAATTAGAAACTGTGCTTGTTTTTCAGTTGTTTCCTGTGTTGAAATAAAATGCTATCAGCTTCCCAGACTTCCTGGCACCATGTCCTTCACTTGCTTTAGTAAGGCTTCTTAGCAATAGTAGAGTACCCCAATCTAATGGTCCCTAAGTGTGTGTGTGTGTGTGTGTGTGTGTGTATGTGTGTGTGTATCTGTATGTTTTAAAGCATTCATTTTTCTTAGGAAAGAGACCCCAAAATTTGCTAACTTTGGCACATCTTCAGTACAAACCAGGTAATATAGCTTTGGTTTTGTTAGATGATTTCTCTTTAAAGCTGGATACTTAATTGATTATTTCAGGTGTGACTGTCAGGATCAAAGTCTGACTTCCTCGACGAACCATGATGGAAAGGGAATCGTCCTTAACAGCTTCAATAACATCGGTTGTGGTGGTAACAGGTTGCCCATTTATGCTGACAATTACATCGTGGTCTCTCAACCCAGAGCTGGGAGAGGGGGGGAAAAGGGACCATGAAACTATAAGTTTTACTTGTCCCCATTTAAAATTTAATGTCGGTCTTTTATGGCACTATTTTGCTGTCATTTTTTTTAAAGCTTTTATTTATTTATTTATTTGAGAGAGAGAGAGAGCACAAGCAGGGGAGGGACAAAGGGAGAAGCAGACCCCCCACACTGAGCAGGGAGCCCGACATGGGACTCGATCCCAGGACCCGGGGATCATGACCTGAGCCGAAGGCAGACGCTTAACCAACTGAGCCACCCAGGAGCCCCTATTTTGCTGTCAATCAACATACAAACCAGGAAACCAGAAATAGCATCAATCCTTTCACGTATGCGGGCTCTTATAAGATATGCCAGGAAATCACCTGGGGACAACAATCCTATTTACCTTTATAAAATCAGTCTTCTAACAGAATCATGTAAAAAGTTTACTCCTCTCATATATTGGATTTGGTTTGGAATAGGCAATTTAGCTTTGGGTTGTTATCAATCTCTGACCTCTGTAAACCTCAAGCACATTCCTGGTCTTACCAGCAAAGATAAAGAAGAACACAAGCAATATATTTTTTCCCCATACAGTTGTACTCTGATCAGTTTGGTTTTGACAGCCCACTTACTTGCCCCATCTCCACCCACAGTCTGATAGCCCTACTTCCAGTAAGTCAAAAACCAGTCACGCTTTCAAGTCTAAATATTTAAGGCTCTGGTTTTAGGCTCCTTTTCCCCAAAGTTGTGATTATATTCTGTCTCCAATATATTTGCTTCACATAGAATATATATTCTAGAAACAAAAAACACCTCCAAATATGAAACACTCCAATAAATATATAGCCATGCTGATGACTTCTCTTAAAGTCAATAATGGGCTGGAAGAGGGACATCAAATTAAATGACTCCAGGAGACACCACTGTAAAGAAATGGGAAGCCAAAGGAAGGATGCAAGAGGATTACCAAGATATGTGGAATTAATTTTTTTAAAAAATAGAAATTTAAAGCAAGAGGATGTGAAGAGAAGTTTGAGGGCAAAGCTAAAAGCATGGAACACCTTTAGAACAAGGACATCTCAGGAGGATGACTGGGACTGTGCACAAAGAAGAAACTTAATCCGTTGTAGTTCTGTGAGTAGAAAAAGAGAAAGAAACCTGCCAGTTATTACTGAATGTAAACTATGCACCAAAATGAGGGAGTGAGGCTCAGCTAGGATAAATAACCTATCCCATGTCCCACAGCTTGGAAGGGACTAAAGTAGGATTTGATTCTGGGTCTTTCAATCGTGAAAACCCATCTTCCTGCTACTCACTCTGCCTCTTAGAAACAAGAGAGCAGCTACAAAACAGGATAATCCACGAGCTAAGCCAGATTCCACATCCCTGCACTCTACTTATATGTACCTCTCAAGTTAATTACCTCTCTGTACCACAGCTGCTGTTTCTGTAAAATAATGCCTGTATCATAAGACTTTGGGGGCTCAAAAACGTATGTAAAATACTTAAAGTGATGCCTGACATACAGTAAGTGATTAATAAGTGCCAGCTGTTATTACTGTAATTATTATTATTATTAGATTTAAGTGTATAAAGCCAGAAATAACAGATTTCTGGTTTATCAGTGACTTTAAGCAAGCAGTAGTCCCACACTTTAATGTTCATCCAAATCACCTGGAGGTCTTGTTTAAAATGCAGATTCTGATTCAGTGGTGGGGCCTGTCATTCTGCACTTTTTTCTTTTTTTTTTTTAAGATTTATTTATTTGAGAGAGAGCATGCGAGTTGGGGGAGGGGCTGAGGGAGAGAGAGAAAGAAGCAGACTCCGCACTGAGCGCGTACCCCGACTCAGGGCTGGATCTTACAACCCTGAGACCATGACCTGAGCCTAAATCCAGAGTCCAAGGCTCAACCAACTGAGCCTCCCAGGCGCCCTTCATTCTGCATTTCTAAAAAAGCTCCAGGTGATGCCAGTGCTGCTGGTCTACAGGCCATATTTTGAGTAGCAAGGACTAGGAGAACTGAAAGAAATAGCTTTGGCCTTGAACCAAAAGATAAAAATAAAGAGGTGGGTCACACCAGTCAGAATGGCTAAAATTAACAAGTCAGGAAATGACAGATGTTGGCGGAGAAAGGGGAACCCTCCTACACTGTTGGTGGGAATGCAAGCTGGTGCAGCCACTCTGGAAAACAGTATGGAGGTTCCTCAAAAAGTTGAAAATAGAGCTACCATATGATCCAGCAATTGCACTACTGGGTATTTACACCAAAGATACAAAAGTAGGGATCCAAAAGGGTACGTGCATCCCGATGTTTATAGCAGCAATGTCCACAATAGCCAAACTGTGGAAAGAGCCAAGATGTCCATCAACAGATGAATGGATAAAGAAGATGTGGTATATATATACAATGGAATATTATGCAGCCATCAAAAGGAATGAGATCTTGCCATTTGCAATGACGTGGATGGAACTGGAGGGTATTATGCTGAGCGAAATAAGTCAAACAGAGAAAGACATGTATCATATGACCTCACTGATACGAGGAATTCTTAATCTCAGGAAACAAACTGAGGGTTGCTGGAGTGGGGAGTGGGGTGGGAGGGATGGGGTGACTGGGTGATGGTCACTGGGGAGGGTATGTGCTCTGGTAAGCGCTGTGAATTGTGCAAGACTGTTGAATCTCAGATCTGTACCTCTGAAACAAATAATGCAATATATGTTAAGAAAGAAAAAAAGAAGAAGAAGAATGTAGCAGGAGGGGAAGAATGAAGGGGGGGAAATTGGAGGGGGAGAAGAACCATGAGAGACGATGGACTCTGAAAAACAAACAGGGTTCTAGAGGGGAGGGGGGTGGGAGGATGGGTTAGCCTGGTGATGGGTATTGGGGAGGGCACGTTCTGCATGGAGCACTGGGTGTTATGCACAAACAATGAATCATGGAACACTATATCTAAAACTAATGATGTAATGTATGGGGATTAACATAACAATAAAAAAATTAAAAACAAAGAGGTGGGGGGAGGGCAGGAAGCAAGAAAGTCTAGAAAAGCCTATGACAAGCCAAATTTAGTAACATGAGACCTAACATTTAGCTATTAACAGTTAGTACCTTATGGTTTCTTCCCCCTACTAAAAGAGTTGCCATAATATAAAAAGATAATTGAGCTTTGAGAAGCAAAAGTAGTGAGAGAGGTATACTGAAGAAGTATAAGAGAGGGACCCACCACCTCTTCCCTCAGTAGTTAGTATAAATGTTTAAAAACAAGAGTAAAATCAGCTGGAGCACTTCTTTGATGAGCTGTTCTAGCATTTGTTTTATTAACATTCACTCATTCAGTGCTGGCCTCTGGTATGATCTTCCAGAGTTCAAAGAAAAAAGTGTCCTAAAGTACCTAAAATATGTTCTTAAGCTTTTAGCCCTCTGAATTCTTCCTATCCTTAATAACTAAGGTATCGAAAGTACATTCGGGAATTCCTAGCAAAATTAATTTAAACTTATGCTATTAACTCATCATGAATTCTTGAGCTACAAAAAAACCATTCCCTTCCCAAAAATAGTCCTTCCAACACAAGCACACAAGTCCAAATCAGCACTGTCCAATAGAAATGTAAGGCAGGCCACATACATAATTTTAAATTTCCTGTAGCCACATTTTTAAAAACTTTCTTAATTTTTAGAAATCTTTTTAAAAATAGATGAAGCTCATTTTAATAATATACCTATTTAAGTCAATATGTGTATTATCATTTTAATATGTAATTTTTAAAATTATTAATGGGTATTTTAGACTGTTTCATATAAGTCTTTGAAATCCACTAGAAACAACCCACACCTATTGTGCTACTATACAACATCTTACACAATGCAGTGATTAAAGTTAAAGGCAGTCCTTCCAAAACAAAGGGTATGTTTCATGGAAAAATCTTTTATATTGAGTGCCTCTGTTTTTTTGTTTTTTTGTTTTTTTGTTTTTTTACTTAAATAAACTCAAATAAGATTCTGTTCCTCAGTCACACCAGCCACATCTCCGTGTTCAACAGCCATGCGTGGGTAGGGCCACCGTACTGAACGGTGCACATCTCGATCCGACACACCTTTACCATGGCATGCTAGCTGGGCCAAGGCCTGAACTCTTACCTTTCAGCTGCTGTTCCTTGAATCACCTCATACACAAAGACCCCAGAACTCACATCAGGGAAATCTGGATCTTGCCTTTTCATCTCTTGAAGAAGGCTAAGACATGTCAGAGGAGTTTTCCCAGAAGGTTAAGAAACAATTCATCACCTGAGCCCTGGTCAAAGGCTCCAACTCAACAGGTACTCTTATGTGTTCTACTCAAGGCTCCGGGGGGCCAGTGAAGATTCCAGCAAGCCAGTCACAGTTATTCTTCCCTGGGCGGGGGGGGGGGGGGGGGGGGGGGGCAGTTCTCTACCAAAGCCCCGAACCACTGGACATATAAGGTCTATATAGCCACAGTGAAAGAAGCTACTAAAATGTACCGCAAATATTGGTGCAGGCAGAGACAGATACCTACCCTGTGACAATGGGGCCCTACACTCACAAGAGTAGCCAGCTGTAGTCCACATGCTTTAGATTCCCTGTTAAGACCGTCCAGCTATGCCTTTTGCTTCTGAAAAACAACGCAGACATACTGAAACCCATGCTTACTTCATAGTGAGGCAGCATTCGCAGACCAAGATACTTCTGTGAAAGAGCCTTTCCTGGAAAGGAAAGTTATAGGGTGTTACTAACAACAAAACTTCTTTCCTTTGGCAGAGCTTCAAAAAACAGCAAGTCATGGAACATCCTTACTATTATTATAACTGCCCTTTCAGGCTGTCAGCCTGAAAATGTGCTTCAGAGAACCTTTGTCACTAGCATGGACACTGCTCCCATCCACCTCCCATCTCCAGCCCATGGGTTTCCTTTCCGCCATAACACGTACTTCTGGGTACAACACAACTAGGCTTTGTGCCTAGTTCCCCCATATTGCCACCCAAACCACCATGATAAGAGCTGGGTACCAGTGACAGTATTCTACAGAATCCTAATGGCGGTCTCCAGAACAGATGGAGGGCTCCTGAAAAACACAAGAAGGGAAGAAAAAGTCCTAACTCCCCTTACCTTTCAACTGGCGCTCATGGAATTCTGCCAAGAACTGTTGAATTCGATCTGAGGGAATTGCGAAGGAGATTCCCGCGGTCACCTTCAATGTATTTATGCCAATCACGTCACCATCCTGGCAAGGGAGGAGACATCATTCAGTCACCAAGTCATGCAAACTGACCAGTGCAAAACCAGTGCCAGCAGAGGAGGAAATGAAGCTAGTCACTGGGGTCAGAGCACAGAGGGGCTAGAGGAAAGGGGACTTCCACAGGGAGCAGTGGACGTTGCCTTATAGGACACACAGTGTGGGAGGTAAGCCGGGCGGCGGGAGCGGGGGGGACCCTATCCATGTGCAGATCCCTGCTGAGGACAATTTTTTTTAATCTTGAGTTCATTTTTTCCTTCATCGAATGATTTTAAAAGTGAACCACAGTTTGTATTTTGACACAGGTTAAGAGGACAAGGAGTACTTGCCTTTTCTTCTCAAATGAAACTAAAAATAAACATGGAAAAGGCAAAAAGCTGTTGGATTTTCAGCAACACTTTAATGAAACTCTTCAGAATTAGCTAATTAACCTCAGAGAACAAAGCTCTACAAAGCCAAAGCTATGAAGTGGGGAACACTTTCCTCTTTGTGCACTTCATCACCCCTCAGCCTCTGTTGGGTAATGGGAAGGGTAAAAAAGAGACTTCTGATCATATTAAATTACATATCATAACTCAGTAGGTCTGGAGTGTGGCCTGACAATGTGCACGTCACCCCTGCTCTAGTAAACTCACTATCTTTTTTTTTTTTTTTAAGATTTTATTTATTTGAGAGAGAGTGAGAGCTAGAGAGAGAAAGAGCATGAGTACATACACGGAGAGGGAGAAGCAGACGCCCCATCGAGCAGGGAGCCCGACTCCGGGTTCAATCCCAGGACCCTGGGATCATGACCTGAGCTGAAGGCAGATGCTTAACCGACTGAGCCACTCAGGCGCCCCTAGTAAACTCATTGTCTACTAGAGAAAGCAGGCACAAGAAAATTACATAAGTAACATTACTATGAGTAAAAGAGCGCTCAGTAATTTCACATACAGTTAGCTCATCCTCCAAAAAGCAAGTGTAATGTGTAAAGAACCAAAAACAGTCAGCTCAAAGGGACTCAGCATGATCACAGACTGTGTGTCAAACAGCACTGCACTTTCTTATGTTTTCACAGGTATTTGAGCAACTAGAAACTCTTGCATTTCCAC
The DNA here is from genome assembly GCF_964656455.1 of Halichoerus grypus. Lineage (NCBI taxonomy): Eukaryota > Metazoa > Chordata > Mammalia > Carnivora > Phocidae > Halichoerus > Halichoerus grypus. The sequence continues at coordinate 173,246,880 of NC_135714.1, forward strand.
TAGAGACGCTGAATAACATCTAAGACTTAAATACATGATAGAGTAATGGATTCTCACTGTGGCTTTTCTCTATCAGGACTAAAAACCCGAACAGACACGTCATGTAGTTAGCATTTTGGGATGAGGGACAGTTCTTCACATGCAGCAGCAGGCGGTCTTTAAGGATAGACATTACATAGCACAGTTGGTCAGCTGACATATATTTTAGTTTAGTGCCCTGGGCTTTTGTTAACTACACAATGAAAACAGAAAGCATGGTGAAGAGATGTCAGTAAGTGGAAGTAAACCCTGGCACCCTTAGCTGGATGAGCTCACATGCCATATGATAAATGATGATAAATCCAGCACAGATCTTAAATCTTTGCTAACCATTTACTTAAGATGCAATAATAGAAAAGCATCCTACCACAAATCTCTACACAATTGTGACATCCTACTCTGCATCATCATTCTTGGAAAGTTGGGACGAGACATGAAACAGCAAGGCAAGTGGCCATTTACCAAGTTCACCAGAGGGCCCCCAGAGTTGCCGTGCTGAAGACAGAATTTGAATAAGTCGTCAGTGCTTTTCTCCTTGTCATTTATACGTAGTTCCTAAAGAGGTTTACCGAAAGCAGCCTGCTCTGGTGAGCACGGCAAAGCCGTGCCCCTGTCATCACCAACACTGAAGTCAGTGCAGGTAAAAGACAAGAGCCAAAGGACCACTGCCTTCTACAGCAGGGGTGACCTCTATGAAAGACCCGAAGAGACTGCCCAATATCACGGATGCCGACGATCACATCAAACAGGCTGAACAACATAGCATTCCATCCCTCCAGTGAGGGTCTAACAACTCTGGACAGCCCCAATAGGCCAAAAGGAAAAGAGTGCCTTCTGACATGTTCTTCTCACTGTCCTGCCAGTACCTTATGGGCTGAGGAGAGCCCTCCCAAGTGACTTACATTAATTATGGCATCCGTCTGGATACAGTCCATGTCTGAATTCTTCAGCCCCAGCTCTCTGCCCCCTCGCTGTGTAGTGCTGACAATCCCTGCGGTCGCTGTGTTCTGCAGAGAAAACGGGCTGCCCAAGGCCACCATGAACTCTCCAGCCCGCAGGTCAGAGGACCTTCCCAGCAGCAATACAGGAAGGTCAGTCTGCACACAGCCAGGAGGGATAGGAAGGACAGAGAGGTGAAGAAGAAATCAAGAATAGAATCAACCAGTATTTGTGTACAACACACATATGGCATGGTCTCTATCATTTGGGCACTTAAAATCCAAGAACCCCCCCACCCACTCATATAGGTTCTACAAGTGCCTGATGTTTCTTCCTCAAATTCCAGGAACCACCGACCTCTCACCTGGTAAGATGATCAGGATTATCTCTAAAACCTAAAATTATTGCTTTGTAGAAATTACTATAACTAAATGACCAGTGAAGTCGCTGATGAACATACACTGACATTAGCAACTTACTTAGCACTATACCAGCTCAAAATTTTATTTTTTTAAGACTTTTTATTTATTTACTTGAGAGAGTGAGAGAGAGCAAGCAAGCACAAAGGGGGTAGGGGCAAAGAGAAGCAGACTCCCCACTGAGCAGGGAGCCCAACCCTGAGATCCTGACCTGAGCCAAAGGCAGACGCCTAAAGACTGAGCCACCCGGGCACACCCCAGCTCAAAGTTTTATAGTCAAAATTAAACCACAAACAGAAAGGAGAGTGCCCAGAACAGTGCTTCTCAAATTTTAATGTGCACACAAATCACCTAGGGATCTTATTAAAATGCAGATTCTGACTCAGTAGACGTGGGTGGGATCTGAGATCCTGCATTTTTAAAAAAATTCTTTCTCAGATAATGTCAATGCTGCTGATGTGCAGACTAGACTTTGTGTAGCAAGGACCTCAGAGTATTCCCAGGCAGCTCTGAATCCACTGCAGTCATTCCTAGTATTCTAAGGCAAGCAGAGAAATAAGTTTCCCCGAAGCAGCATCTGTTGAAGAAGGAGGCTAGACAGTTAATAGAAATTGTTAGGGATATACAGACGGGCATAGAAGAAAATAAAAGAGTGAAAAACAGAAAAAAGGAAACTAGAGAAGACCATATACCAGGTAGAAAAGATGTGGAGCAAGAATGGGGTGAAGAGGAAAATATCAGCAAATTGATGGAAATCCCCAGATGTACAGACTGATTTGGCCCTTGCATACTCACATTTGGCTCGATCTTACTCAGTGGAAGATCCAATTTATGGTCAATGTCCTTGACAGTGGCTTCATACTGGACGCCACTCTGGAGCTCCACCTGGATCCGCTGCTGGTTGGTGAGGACGTGGGCATTGGTAACAATGAGCCCATCCTCAGACACTATGAACCCAGAGCCACTGGATGCAGGAATATCCTTGTTGCTAGGAGGTGACCTGTCCCAGCAAGACAACAGCATAAGCAGAGGGCAGGAAAACCAGGGGATCCATCACAGTCTGCGGACATGGAACCTCTAATTTATCAAACATACCTCCACCACAATTTTCTCAGACATCTTACTATCCCCTGTCTGTGTTTTCATTCTCTCAATGTGTAACTGGACTCTGAATGTTCAGCACCCTGGCCATCTCTTAGGAACACGACTGAGAGCTGATCCCAACTCTCCTTTTCCAGGGACGACCCCCTCCCCTCCTTCTTCAGAGCTGGTCAGAGCAGCAACCCTCTGCTTCAGTCCTACTACTAGTCCTACTACTGCGCGCACCTAGTCCTACTACTAGTCCTAGTACTCACCTAGTCCTACTACTGCGCGCAAACGTGGACCTAGTGCCACATTCTTGAGGACCCAGGAGGGAGGGAGTCAAAGAAGTCTGGTTCCAGCTTAGGTTCCACTACTAACTGGCATTGTGACATTGGATTTCCTTCCAGGCAAACGAGGGGCCTGAGCAAGATCACCAACAGGATGCCTTCTAGCTCTTACGTCTGACCTTCCATTTTGTCCGTGGGAGATGAGGGAGAGAGAAACCCCAGACCCCGAAGTGCAGAGGAGTAGCCCAGATTTGGAAGCCACAATCCCTACGCTTCCGCTCTTTGGCTAAACCAACCCCGAACAGATTATTCAACCTGTTTGAGCCGCGACTTCCTCACAGCGGGTTTTACGGCTAAGCCTAAGCGATGCCTGTAAAGCCGTAGCGCGGGGGCCCGGAGCCGGCAGGCGCTCAGAAACAGTCCCGCGGCGTAGCTGGCGGCCTCCTCCTGCCTCCTCTACCTGCGGAACAGCTGCAAGTGAACCACAGATGGCGCGACCTTCTCCACCTCCGCGATGAAGTTGTACTCGCTCCGGAGCCGGCCTACACTTCTGGTCCCTGTGAAGGAATGCTCCACTCTTGGGGGCGGTGGGCGCCCCGCTGCTTGGCCGGATCGGGTGTCATATCCCAAATCTCCCGGGCTCTCTCCTCCTCTCTCCTTTCCCGCCCCTTCCTCTCTTCGGTCTCCCCTCTGTATTCACTGCCACCCCGCAAGGATACGCCTTGAGGGAACCAGACCTGTCATCCCGGGTGGGGAAAAAAAAGAAGAAAAAGGGAAGACGGCATTCAACAGGCCCGGGGAGGCAAGTGGGGAGAAACCACATGGGAACCGGTAAGGAGACACCTAAGAAGGAAAGAAAACTGGGAACAAGGAGTTGAATCCGGAGGCAAAGGCGGGAAGAGCCCGCGGCGCACCGCGCGACACAGGCGCGCCGCTTGGGGACGTTGCGAGCCACCCGAGCGCGCGGGTCCGGCGCTCACCTCCACCCGCGCAGCCGCCCTTCAGCACCGGCACGGCCGGGAGCGCGCCTCGGATGCGCGCGGCGCCGTTGTCGGCGCGCAGCGCGCACAGGCTGGGATGGGTGCGCCTGTCGCGGCCGCACACCGCCGCCCCCGCCGCCGGCAGCCGCACGTGCCGTCCCAGGCGCCGCCGAGGCGCGCGGCACTGCAGCCCCCGGGCGCACCGCCGGCGCAGCGCCCAGCCGCAGGCCTCGCCCTCGGCCGCCGCGCAGACGCGGCAGCAGCGGCAGCGATCGAGCACCGGCGTCGACCCCGCCGAGCAGGTGGGCAGCGGGGGGCAGCGCGTGGGCTCGCAAGCCGCGGGACAGGGCAGCAAGGCCCTGGACCTCCTAGCCTCGACTCTGAGTACAGGCGGCGGGAGCAGCAGCCACAGCAGGAGGAGCTGTCCCAGCAGAGCTGGCCGCCGCAGAGGTCTAGTCATCCTGCCCCCTTCCTTCTTCACGCTCCGGTTTACTTTGGACCGGCAACTGCTCTAAAATGAGCAACACTTCTTCCCGGCTAGGGTGCCGCCTCCCTCAACCCCCGGGCTTTAAGGGGCAGAGCCTGGCAGACCTCTACACACACACACACACACACACACACACGCACAGCAGAGCCTGGCAGACCTCTACACACACACACATGCACGGCAGAGCCTGGCAGACCTCTACACACACACACACACACACACACACACACACACGCACGGCAGAGCCTGGCAGACCTCTACACACACATACACACACACACACACGCATCCCCCACCACCCGTCCCTGTCCCCGTTCCAGGGCCAGGGCCAGCCCCATGCAACCAAGAGAGGTCCCCAGCCCTGCGCTGTGCAGGGCCCTACCTCGGGAAGGCCAGAAAACCAATAATGGGGCAGACTGACGGAGAGATCACCCACCCACGGGCAGAAGGTCAGCATTAGGAAAACACACACCATATTTCAGTATTTCACATGGTTTTATTACAAAACAAGCAACAAAACAGGTTTAGAAAATTATTTTTTTGCTACATACCAATTAGGAGATCACATAAAATGAGAAGCGTAACAGTTTCCATGCACTCAGCTCAGTGCTTACAGTGAGTGCATTTCACAGCTGAAACGTACTGGTTCAAAACACAAAATCATGCCACGCTTCAGTAAGCAGTGGGGGGAGAGGTCAAACAGTCTATTTTTGCTAACATTAGCTTTATTCAAATTCTACTTAGCATGAGTGACTGTAACTGACTGCTGCAGGCAATAACAGAGGAAAAAAGGAGTAAAAGAAAAGAAAAGTGATGTTGGTAGAAAAGATTTACTAAACTATCCATTTTTGACATGTTCAAAGTTTATAAACAAAGCTCACTTGGGAAACTCAATTTCCAAAATGCTGTTACTGGTCAACAGTGAAAACAAACATCAAATCCCACTGCTCAACTACTGAATCTATTTAGGTCCTTTTAGCCCATATGAGAGCAGTTATATTCAGCAAGGAAAAAAAACCTTTTGCTTCAAGTGAACTACAAAGCTGGGCCTTACCTCTGCTCTTTCTCATATGAGTGAGCTCAGCATTCTACTCAGAAATAAACGTATAACTTTCAATATTTTGACCTGAGTCTACTCTACACCTTAGTAGATTTATGATGTCTCACAGGATGCAAAAAGTCAAACAATGTTTACCAACCACCAACTGACCTTGAGTAAGCAAATCCTTAAGCTCTCAAGAATAGTGGGTGGTAAATAGCTCAATTATAGGGAAGACCACCCGTAATACTGTTACACAAACTGGATCAAGATCACTTCAATAGGCTTATGAAAACAGCACAACTCAAGAAGGTTTTCATTCCACAAAGAAAATGCAGTACCTTTTTTGGTTCCTTTTTTTTAACTCCGATTTATTCCAGAGCCTATGCATTTAACTACTAACCTATACTGCATCCCTGCCCTATTTTTTCCATCTGGTTCCACAGACATTTAAAGCCAAATGCTCTGACTATATATGCACTATCTTTGGCTCACATGTGTAATGACATTAAAAAGTTGTGATGTGAAATTGGCCAGAAGGTAAGAAATATGGACACAAAAGGAATTCTGAAATAAGGTTTGGGAATGAGAATGCTTACAGACTTCACTGAAGATAATTCTATTTATCTGGTGTTGGAACTACATTAACAATGTTCTCACTTGGTATTCCCAAGTATTTGCCAACTAAAGTCCTTGTTTTCCTTCTATCATAATAATATAATCTAGATTTATAAGGATGTTTAATTTAACACATTCTTAAAATAGACCCTACTGAAATAAGAAACATATCAGCTTACTGTAATGGCCAATTAATTCAACAGTAGTATTGTAGCAGAGAGTTTATTTAACAAAAGAGAAATGGGTACATTTTCACAGCTTAAACACCAAAAGATGACAGCTTTCATGAGTTAGGGAATGTTTAAAGGGATCTCAAAATTTCCTAACTTATTTTTGTTAGTGCAAATATCACTTATTGTGTATTTTCTTTGACCTAGCCAAAGAATTTTCTTGAGGAAAATATGAAGATGAAATCAGAGACAAGGAGCTTTAAGAATCTGAAATGACTACTTATCAGGCTACTTGAAACTGTAACCTCGGTCACTCATAAATAACTAACTCCCAAACCACAGATTTCTGAGGACAACCGTCTACAAGAGTCTGCAAAAAAGAGGAGAGAAAGAAAAATCCAGTACTAGATGTCTTTTTTCTACCAGGACCACTAGGCCAAACAATTTAAGTGAAGAATAGCTCCAATGCAGTGCGGTCAAGAAAAGTTCTCAACATGACATAGACTTCAAGGGAGTTACACTGCCTGGAAGGAACACAGATTTCCCTCAAGCCCCTAAGGATTTCTGATGACATGTTTTTGCCTCTGTATTAGATCTGGACATAAGGAAGAGGAAGGGATTGACTTAGGTAAAAATGCATCTCTCGGTATCTTCCTCTAGTGATTGATTTCTAATTTAAAGGTAATTAGCTGATCTAGCTGATAAAAGGCATAGACAGAAATGAGTTAGTTTTTCTCTCCCTTTAGGGCACCCTGATAAGTTAGCAGTTCACCACATAAGTTGGACAAATTCTCCCAGGGACACTGGAAATAGTATCTTCTTGTCAAATGAAAGAAGGCACACCTAAAAATCTGGATGGGAAATGCAATCTATGCTCTTCTACCTGGGAAATCTCTAGTCAGCAATGCAGAGCCTCTAAATCAATGTTACTTTGCATAGTTTCTATTTTATTAAAAATATAAATACCTCTCAAGATTATCCTTGTATCTCTTCACTATTAAGTACATGGAACCTTATCTGGTCACAAGGTTTGATCATGCAAGTACACAAGGCTTCATTCAAAGGGCAACACAAAGAGTAGAAAGAAAGCAAATCTGCCAGGCTATATAATATACAGCACTTAAAATTAGACTAATATCAGCCCACTGAAGAGCTATGAAGTAAGGATTCAAGAAATCTGTCTGTTCTAAAACAGACCTTTTCTTCTGTCTGGAAAACACGGATCAGAAAAGTCTATCTGGATGAAGTTTATCTGGATGTCCATCTTTTCCCAGGACCTGCTCTAAAGCAATTCTAACACCCTAAAATAGAGATCTGATCTCTCACTCAAGGGAATTATCCCACACTTATCAACCCTCCGAACTTCCAAATAATGCCATAGCAATGGAAATGTCTGTTCTAGTCTCAACAGTCGTAACTTTCAACACTGATAAACCCATCCCCAGGGCCTGACACAGAAACTGGGTGGGCAGGTCTATCACTCACATGGACATTATTTGGGGTCATAGACAAGAACAGAATAATTCCCAAAACTGGCTGATACACTGAGACTGAATCTTACCCCATACCTTACACGAGATTCCCTATTTCTTCCCCTACAGAAGTCCCCTGAGAGGATCTACCCTCATAGACATTCTGAGAGCTACCTGCCAGCCCCCAGATTTTAACACCTCCCCTCAGAATGTATCCCAGGCAAGCCAGCTGGGTTAGTTACGACCTTCCTACTTCACAGTCAGACCTTAGCCAATAAATAGGAATTGGATAAACCAGATGACTGGCCCAAGATTCTGTGCCTGGCCTAGAAAGTAAAGGAAGAAACTACAACTAGGACCAGGAAACAAAACTTGGTTAGGGATGAAATTGCACTCCCAACCTTCTCTCACCAGGTAGACCTTAGAACAGTCAAAGTAGAGGCAATCTGTTCTCCACTGAGCGTGCCTACAGGTCCAACCTAGTGATTTTCCAAGTTAAATATACTGTATTGATATTAAAAAAAAAAAAAAGAAAAAAACAGGCCAGCTGGATGGGCCCCTCCCACATAGCATCCACAGGAATATGAGTGCCAAAGGGTCTCTGACTGTCCTCCAAAATGTAGGGAAACTGAGTCATGGCCTCCTTTTCTTGAGCCCTCCCCCCTCCCAGGGCACTGTGCCCTATCACACATCAGAAGTCCGTATGCTCTCATCATCAAGGCTGAACAGAAATGGTTTCTCCTTGGGGTGCTGGGGCTCCGACCTGTGCCTTATCCGGGAGCTGGGCAACACCCCAGAAGTACTGCTCTCCCCAAGCCGGGGCATGAACAAAGAGTCCCCAGGAGTCTCTTCAGCTGGAAGCAGCTTGTCCCCGGCCTGTGGGACGGGGGTCCAGGGTTGCCAGGAGGAAGCCACAGAGGGGGCTTTGCAGAGAGCTCTTTTCTCTTCCATAGGTGGCCGCCCCCTACACAGGACAGAGTTGGGCCCCCCTGAGAGGCCGGAGCTTCCAGAGCGAGTCAAAGAGATGGATCTAGAAAAGGACATATCCTACAAAAATAAAAGGGAAGAAAAAAAACAAAGGAAAATAAGGCCTTTCCTGACAATGTTCATCCCAAAGCCCCAGGAAGAACACCCACCCATGATAACCCCCTCATAGGTCCAGAGGCACTTGTCTACAGAAATCAAGTCTGACCAACAGAATTCACTCCAGATGTGTCAAGGTCGGCCGACACAGGGAGACGTGTAGAACACATCGCAGGCTCTGTCTCTTTACCCAACCCTACACCTCACCTCTTTCCAACAACCAAAAAAAAACAAAAAATAAAATTTTGTACCTAAACCAGCAGAAAGAGGAAACAAACAAGACAGCCTGAGGCTTCGGCTGCTTCCAGGGACAGAGCGCTGGGCTGCATCACCAAATAAAACCTGCCCACTCAGGGCGCCTGGGTGGCTCAGTCGTTAAGCATCGGCCTTCAGCTCAGGTCATGATCCCAGGGTCCTGGGATTGAGTCCCACATCGGGCTCCCTGCTCGGCAGGAGGCCTGCTTCTCCCTCTCCCACTCCCCCTGCTTGTGTTCCTGCTCTCGCTATCTCTCTGTCAAACAAATAAAATCTTAAAAAAAAAAAAAACCTGCCCACTCAGAATTCATCTCTAAGTTGACAGTGACCATGTACCAGAAAGGAAGTGACTTACTCTGGGGTGGCACTTGAGGGCCTGGACAGCTGCCCCGATCTCCTTAATCCAGCTGTGCATGTCTTCTGGACTGTCCGCCTGCAAAACAGTCTTAGCACTTAGGGAGAAATGTTTGGCATTATGATTTCAGCTCGCAAGTCTGTGGTTCAATTCTAAGTTTATAAAATCACACCATTAGAGCTGGAAGGAGCCCAGAGATCATGTCATCCAGTGGCTCTCAGACTTTTGAGGACATTTGTTCCCTGCAAACTCGTATTTGACACCCCATAAATAAAACAGCTCCAAGTGGGGCAGAGGCCGTTCCTGCTGAAGCCCCTCACCCTGTCTGGAACACAACTGGCCTTTACAGAAAAGGAAAATGTTGAGCCAAAGCTCAACACTTACGGTTGGTCTAGATTCCAGTTCTTCTGACTCCCAATGCAAGCATCTTTCTACCACAGCTATCCAAACAGAATAATCCCTTTTTCAACTCCAGTCCCACTAAAGCCAAATCCTCCGCAAATCCTCCAAGATACATATTATCTCCAGGAACAAGGCTTCCCTCAGAGAACAAGCGACCTGGGTCTGTCCAGACTCCATCCAGGCCTGGAGAGTTGGTAGACTCGGAGCACCAAGCTTACCATCGTGTAGGACACTGCTGAGCCGTTAAAAAGCATATCCCCCAGAAATACCTACCAACCCCAGAAGGGGGCAGCAGCGGCTCTATGAAGAAAGGAAAATCAAATGGCCAAGCGGCTGCAGGTGGAACCCTCAGAATTCTCAGCGCCTTCCCGCTTTATAGGAGTTGCATTCAAGTGAACCTTGCAAATGTTTGCTGTGGCCCTCCTCGGTCTCACACGTGGCATCAGGTGCCAGGCACAGAGATGAGACCAAGACCAAATCCCTGACCTCCAGAAACTTCCATTTGTTAATCTCTCTCTGCTCCCTGTACCTTCCCCTAACAGCCCTACCCAAAATCACAAGTGTGTGCCTTTTTCTAAGCAAGGTATATGTAAATGCCACACTCCAGCCTGCAAAATTCTCCACATAGGCCCCTCACTTTCCCATCCCCCAGATGATTCTTTCATGTTGCTCTGTATCAGAATAAAACACGACTAGTTTTTAAATCCTCAAACTGGTGCTCCTACCCCTTTCTGTCACCCCAAACAAACCCTCATGAGTTAGGTGTGTGCAGAAGACACTTAGAAAAGAAATGGTTTCAGGGGCACCTGGGTGGCTCAGTCGGTTAGGTGTCTGCCTTCCGCTCAGGTCATGATCCCAGGGTCCTGGGATCGAGCCCCATGTGGGGCTCCCAGCTCAGCGGGGAGTCTGCTTGTCCCTCTGCCTCTGCCCCCCCCACTCCTGCTCCTTCTCATGCTCTCTCTCCCAAATAAATAAATGGAATCTTTAAAAAAAAAAAAAAAAGAAAGAAAAGAAATAGTTTCACATCCTGGCACACTGGGTTAAGCGGGTATAGCAACGAGGTGAACACCTCTCTAACATGCTAAAGCTGCAAATTCCTTGTATTCTCTCTCCCCTGGGCTCTTCCCAGTTGTGTGACAACCTGGTGGTTGGTTTTCCAAGAAAAAGATAAATCCATCCCTAGTCCAAGAAGATAAACAGGATAAGCTGTCCAAGATTCTTCCAGAAGTTATTTTACTAATCTCAGGGCTAGCCTGTTCCACAAGTAGAGCCACTGGGAAAATGCAATGAACTCATTTAGGTAAAGCACTTTGAACAGAAAGTATTAGTTATTGCTGTTACTATCATTACACGAGGGACACAAATGAAGCCTTAAATTCCAACACTATGTATATAACACATATATGTTAATTGGCCTCTCCCTGAGACTTTTTTTCTGTTTCCTCATACTCAAACTGCAGATAATTCCTGCCTAAGGATCAAATTGTCCAGATCAAATAAGATAACCTATTTGGCTTCTTTGAGTTGAATGAGATGGAGGTAATTAAATTGTCCACTAGTAGAAAAGCATTTCTCAGAGATTTTCCTTCTAGGGAGACAGAGGATTTGGTAGGGAGAAATGTCAGAGGATTGGGAGACATGGAGACAGGAGCTGAGGGAGAGACAAACGTTTCCCACATCATGCAGGAGGTCCAAGATTTTCATGAAACAGACTGCACGATCCACATGACGACAGTTTCCAGGGCTATTAAGCTACTTGTACCCCCTCCACCACCCAAGCACAACACAGCACCCCCCACGTCAAATGTCCCACAAGCCACAGGCCACCTATCTGACTGTCCTTTGAGACCCCACCAATGCCCTCATATGTCTGTCCAGGAACCCACCACCCCACGAGCCTAGCGGTCTTCACCCCAGTCTCCATCTAGCAAGGAGCCACTGAGGAAGAGAAAACAAGGCACCACCTGACTTAACATCTGGGGAGCCAGACACAAGAATCAAAATCCTCTAAAACACATTTAAATTGTTTACAATTCCCCTCTCATATAAGTAACGCTGCTATTCACACCTTTGTGCACAAAGCTTTTTTTCATTCTTATGATTCTTCAGCTCCTGGGAAAATTACTAAAGAATATGCATTCTTTTAAGGCTCTTGTTACATCTGGCCAGAGAGATTTCTGGCCAAAAAGATAGATTTCACTTGCCACCAATATATTATTTTTTTATGTGCACCCTTGCTAGAATTAAGTATTACAATTTTTAAAGTCTTTGCGAACATGATGGGCAAAATAATTAAATCTCTATCTTAAAACATTTAGTAATTGGGGCGCCTGGGTGGCTCAAATGGTTAAGCATCTGCCTTCGGCTCAGGTCATGATCCCGTGGTCCTGGTATCAAGCCCCACATCAGAATCCCTGCTCTGCAGGAAGCCTGCTTCTCCCTCTCCTGCTCTCCCTGCTTGTGTTCTCTCTCTGGCTGTCTCACTGTCAAATAAATAAAATCTTTAAAAAAAAAAATTTAGTAATTAATAAAGATGGAAACTGTTTGCTAATTATGTTTTTTCCCCAATTCTCTAATCCTGCTTAAGGACATTTTCTGTCAGATAACCTATAGAGTTAATCCAGCCAGGAGGATAGTAATAAACATTAGTAAGCATTATTTTAATGTTTAACAAATGTAATTTTAGGCGGGCCTTTTTAGCTCCAGTTGTCGCCTGTGTTCCTGGGGTGCCCAGAGCGGCCGGGCAGAGCATCATGACGTCCGCCTTGGAAAACTACATCAACCGAACTGTTGCAGTTATAACTTCTGATGGAAGAATGATTGTGGGAACACTGAAAGGGTTTCACCAGACCATTAATTTGATTTTGGATGAAAGCCATGAACGAGTGTTCAGCTCTTCACAGGGAGTAGAACAAGTGGTGCTGGGGTTATACATCGTGAGAGGTGACAATGTTGCAGTCATTGGAGAAATTGATGAAGAGACAGATTCTGCGCTTGATTTGGGGAATATTCGAGCAGAACCTCTAAACTCTGTAGCACACTGAGGAAAAATTACATACATCGGACATCTGTAAATCTTTGTATAGAAACTGATTATTCTGAGGATGATGTATGGAATTTTTATGAATGTGTAATTTAGACTTTGACTCCATATTGATTCATTGTAATATGATATGTAAATTAAAATATTTCTACATTTCCTTGAAAAAAAAAAAACAAATGTTATTTTAAATATTATTCAGGGGGTGCCTGGGTGGCTCAGTCAGTTAAGCATCCGACTCTTGATCTCAGCTCAGGTCTCAATCTCACGGTTGTGAGTTCAAGCCCTGCGTTGGGCTCCACACTGGGCATGGAGCCTACTTAAAAAATAATATAAAATAAAATAAAATAAAATATTATTTAAATAGAAAAGCAAATATTGTGATAAGAATGAGAAAAAAGAGACTATCACTTTATTGAGATCACAACTGTAATCTCTATTAGTAGTTTTAGAACTTGGATTCACTGGCAACAAAAATTCAGTGAAACCTTAAAAACTGTATGCAAACATATGGCGTATGTGTATGTCTATCTTTAATGGAAAGCCTGTGCTTAGCTTTCATCAAAAACCCAAAAACAGGGGCGCCTGGGTGGCTCAGTTGGTTAAGCGACTGCCTTCGGCTCAGGTCATGATCTTGGAGTCCCTGGATCGAGTCCCGCATCGGGCTCCCTGCTCGGCGAGGAGCCTGCTTCTCCCTCTAACCCTCCCCCCTCTCATGTACTCTCTCTCTCTCATTCTCGCTCTCTCAAATAAATAAATAAATCTTTAAAAAAAATATTTAAAAAAAAAAAAAACCCAAAAACATCTTAAAACACCATCACAAAGGTGAACCAGAAGTAAAAAACAGAGCTGAAGTCCATGCACCCCATGATGAATTATGAAAAGTCTAAAAGATGCTTAAAACTCAGTAGAACAAAAGGGGAATTGCCACGCTCCTTCATCTCTTCCTGGCGTGCTTAAGTGTGTGCATTTGTTTCTGGCACTTGGTTAGAAAGAAAAAGTAGGGTTTCTGTCCTTGAGAACAGTTTTTGAGGTGAGAGGAACAAAGGATATTAAAAGGAATCACGGCAGCCTGAGGTTTATCGTAGTCCAATGAGCTTTTTTACTGAGCACCTACAATAAACCCAGTACCATAACAAATGCAACAGTTTGAAGCAATGAATTCCAGAGGTCATCAGTAACAGGCCTCCACTACCTACCGGGTGGCTTCTGCTGCAGCTGTCCAACATTTGTAGGATGCTCCTTCTGCATTCTATTCCCCACCTCTGCGCTGCCCCCCTTCCTAAAAGCTAATAATCCCTGCCCTCTTCCCAGGACCCAATCCCGTTTTTAGACACAGCCCGGCCACATCCAACTGTCTAGGCTGTACACTACATAGTTTTAAGTGATGTCATTCACCCTATAGTCTAAATTAAAACAGTGAGTATCCAAAGAGTTCTAGCCCAGCACTCCGCAATCCACATGGGAGCCCTCTTATTACTATTCTTATCCTGACATGGACCCCTAGTTCTGGCAACTGGGCTTATGCCAAGTTACCCAAACCAGCCTGCACTACATTTCTCATCTAGAATAACTAAATCCTCCAACATAATACCCCTGACCTTCTATGACTGGGAAATAGAGAATTGGTGAACCCTGCATGCCTTGTATTCCAAGGACTGAAATCTCATCTTGAACCCTTGCCCAGAACTGAGAACCGTCTACAGGCTGATCAGTTCGCTACTCGCCAAGCTTAGATACCTGATTACTGCCAGATCCTGGATCTTGGTCACCACGATCCATCTGCCCTGACAGCCAGTGCCCCCAAGCTGGTCTCTCCTGGTCGTCTATGGCCACACCCTCTACATCTTGGGCTCTGCACCAAGCTGCTTTTATTTTTTTTATATACTTTTTTTTCAATTTAAATTCAATTAATAACATATGATGTATTATTGGTTTCTGAGGTAGAGGTCAGTGACTCATCGGTCTTACATAACACCCAGTGCTCATTCCATCACGTGCCCTCCTTAATGTCCAGCACCCAGGTACCCCATCTCCCCTCCCCCCTCCCCTCCAGCACCCCTCAGTCTGTTTCCTATGATTAAGAGTCTCTTACAGTTTGTCTCCCTCTCTGATTTTGTACCAAGCTGCTTTTAAACAACACAAGTGAGTAGGTCCTGATCTAGCACCCGATTAGGTGCCTTCCTAATCAGTTCCACAATTCAGGTTTATGACCTCGAACAAATAATTTACCTTCAGACACTCCGTTTCCTCATCTGTAAAATGGAGATGGCCTCAGAGATTGCTGAGAAGTTAAGTGATATGCTGCCTGTAAACTCCTTAGCACCGTGCCTCTCACAACTGAGTGTCCAACAAACGGTAGCATCCCAGGGTTCAAATTATACGGAAGCATGACATAGAAGGCATGCGTGACAGAAGGTAAATGACCAACACCTCAGCAGTTGGAAGCCAGAGCCATGTTGTCGCCCAAGCCTCCGTGCCCTGTCCAAGGAGGCTGTTTGCTCTGCCTCCAGCTGCCCGGCTCTCTGGGCTAGCTTCCCTGGGTACCGAGCATACGCGGTTCTTTCAGGCAGATTTACTGAACATACACTAGGAAGCAGGTCAGAATACCACTGAGGCATGGTGGCAAAAGTTGCTGGCACCACACTGTAGGAGGAGTCGTTCTATGCTTTTACCTTCTGCATGAGACACAATTTTTCCTTGGAACAAATGACTGACAAACTATCTGGCAAACTTACTCAGACTTAGGCATATGGTGGACTCTTTCTCAAAAATGAATGAAAGGAGTCCATTTAGTCAAGCAAAATCATGAAAGTATTTTTTTGCAGATGATGAATTTTGAGCTTGCAAACAAAATTAAAATTCCAAAAAGTGGTATCCTCCTCCATAAGCTTGACAGCTTTCTGTACTTAACGACTTTGTTAATGAGGATCCTTGTGGTGATATTAACAAAGGTGATTTTTTGATATTATATAATAAAATGTGTCAATATTTGGAAGGTCTGCATACCTCAGTGGGACCACTATTTTCCTAATGACCAGTGCACAGAGTTACAAAATCATGCACTGGTAAAAAGGATCCATTCAAAGTGCAAAACTGACCAGTAGATTTTCGTGTAAGACTGAAAGTTATGGATATGGATATTGGCTTCCAAATACCACATTGCACCTAAACATTAAGAAAATACCACTTGTCAAGTTTTGATATAGAATCAGAGAAAAATATCCACAATTATCTGAAAAACTATTAAAATATTCCTTTTTTCCAAATACATATCTGTGCGAGGCCAGATTTTCTTCACATCCTTCAACCAAAACAACATATGGCCACAGATAGAACTCAGGAGCAGATAGAGAATCCTGCTGTCTCTAGTAAGCCAGCCATTAAAGAGATTTGCAGAAATGTAAAAAACAATGCTACTCTTGTTGCTTTTTTTGTTTTAGAAATATACCTGTTTTTCATAAAATATTACTTGTGTCAACATAAATGAGTTTTTAGTTGCTATCTGACAATAAATTAATACATATTCTTAAGGATTTTTACTCCATATTCTTCTCAATCTTCTGTTCTCTTTGAGTTAGGTGCTATTAACAGACTTGTCCATTCGCTCATTTGTTTATTTCAGGGTGATGCTAGTGTTCTGTTATCCCAGAAATGTGGGAGCAGAAGGCAAAGGAGGGCAGAAGTGATGAGAAGCTTCTGGTAAGTGTGCGCACACTTTGTTCAAAAGTGTTTTGAACATTGTTTTTGTTGGAGTTCTTGTTTCCCAAATCACTCTCTCTCGTCCAAAGCTCTTTCCCAGCATAATCTTTCACTTGACAAATACTTATTTCATACCACCCATGTGTCAGGCACTGTCTCTCTGAGGACCTTCATAACATGTCAACTCAAATGTCCCACAGACACTGTCAACTCAGAACCCCCAACACGAAGGCTGCCTTTCCGCTCACCAGTCCCTCCTCCCGTGCTCCGGTCTGAGTGATGGCTGCCATCAGGCACCCTGAGGCCCAGGCCAAACACCCAGCAGTGTCCTCACCTCCCCCGTCTCCCCTCACCCCACATCCAACCCACAACCAAGTCCCAGAAAATACTCTCCAGTAGCTTTTAAATTGTCCACTTCTCTCCATCCTTCCTGGTTCAAGCTTCCTTCATCCCTGACCCGAATTACGACGACAGCCCCCAAACTGCTCTCCCTGCCTCCTGTCTTACCCTCCCTCATCTGTGTCTGTACTTCACTGGGCCTGGAAACTCACAGCCAGCACACCAGTAACGCGGTCGGGTTGAGGGATATCACCTCCACTTTACAGATGACAAAAACAAGGCTTGAAAGTTAGAGCATTTGCCCAGGTGGTATTTTTAGAAGGCAGAGCTGATTGGACCACTCCCCTGGCCCCACCTCAAGGGGCCCTAACCTTCAGGATAAAGTACAAGCTCTTTGACAAGGGCTATAAGGCATGGGCCCTCTGTATGGGGGTCCCAGTCTTGCATGTGCTCTATGCTCCTTTTATCTCCAGGCTTGTTCACACATGCTGTTCCCTCTGCCTGGGCCACTCTTCCCCCAACGGACTCGGTTTAGATGTGCCTTCCTTCAGGAAACCTCCCCGGACTCCCTGAGACAGGGGAAGGTGCCCTTTTTATGGGTTCCCATGACAACCACCGCTCACTGTAATGATAGCACTAACCACACTGGTTTTTTCGGTTTTTGCTTTTTTTTTTTTTTATTCCCTCAGCCCCTTCAGTGAGGTTGTTCCATACTCATAATGCATTTAGGTTCTTTTGTCATCATCTGCATGCTGTGCTCGAATCACCTGACCTCCTAAGTGATTTTTTTTTTAATTCACATATATTAAAGTTTTCTACTCTTTACTTTACCTTGTGCTATAAAGTTCTATTTCATGCATCTGCCACTAAAGTGTCATATAGTTTCACTGCCCTAAACCCCCCTGCAGCGTTCATCTACCCAACACTCCCTTCCCCCACCCCATCACACTGTTGCAATTGCCTGTTTACTTGACAACATCTCTCTCCCTCTGGTTCAGTATCTGTTCTGTTTAACAGTGTCCCCAGTATGAGGCAAAATGCCTGGCATTCTAAGGATACCCTGCATATGCCTGTTAAATGCAAGGACTGGAAACTGTTTTGAACCTACAGCTTAAACTTTGTCCTCAAATGACAATGGAACCAGCTCTAACAACCCCAGCAATGCTAGCCACAGCTCCCTTATGCTCTCTCTTCCCCAGTGACACATGCTTGGGTCAATGAGCAGAGCCCAGGGATAGTTAAAGCTGCCAGCATGTCTGCTCGGCTGGGGGGCGGGGGGACAGGAGGACCAGCTCGGAGGGGTTAGGATTATGGAGCTGCTGCCCAAGAAATGGGGTGGGGGGGCCCTGTGGAAGGGATGGTACTTAGTGGGGACTGACACCTGGAACAAAGAAAGGGCACTGGGAACCCTGCTGCCCAAGAAATGGGGTGGGGGGGCCCTGTGGAAGGGATGGTACTTAGTGGGGATTGACACCTGGAACAAAGAAAGGGCACTGGGAACCCTGAAAAGCCTCGGCTGGGGAGCCCCACATCTAAACCAACGCACTGCATGGCAGCCCGTATGCCGGAAATGAGGCATTATCATGATGCTGTGTGGATCGAGGCATGCTCCGCGGATTGCCAGGCCGGCTCGGGTACGGACTTGGCGCTGAGAGTTTAGGCCCTGCTTGGGGATCTGCTTTTCTAGCTCCTATGATTTGAGGAAGAGCTGGGAGAGCTCCAAAGCTGTGGGTGAAGGGAGAAGCTTCAGAGAGCTGAACTGTCAGAGCCCAAACAATGACTTTCTCTGTGCAGCTGGGCTTTGCACCTGGTGCCGGCACAGGGCCCTCTGGGCTTTTGTCCTTCCGCACACAGAGATGTCCACACAGGCGGGGCTTATAAATACCCTCCAAAGGAGAAGTGAAACCCCTGGCTAGTTCTCCTTTTCTCTGCTTAGCTGGCGCCCACCAGCTGAAACAGCTAGTACAAACTCGCATTCCCCAGTTCAGAGGCTCAACCTGCTCTCACTATTTCATGGTTGGGAAGCTTCTGGCAAACATCCTGTTTAGAATAAAATGGGACTCAGACTGACAATCGGGGGCTAAATTTACCACCTAGAAACTTTAAACAAAATAAAAGAGAAAGCAGAGGAAAGGGCGAGACCTTTTAGCACACCATTCACAGAGACAGAACACCAGAGTCTTCTCAGAGTAGCTTTTTACCTGTATGTAGAAGGTCCTGGAGCTTGTTATGATTTCAAACAGGTTGTCCCTCATTAAGAGATCACTAGACAAAGAGAAAGAAAGTTACCAGGCATGCCCGCGTGCACATTGAGGACCTGATTCATCCTAAGTCAAGGCTCCAGAGTTTTGGGGGCTCCCAGGTCATTCCTCCTCCAGTCTCTGCCTCAAAAAACATGAGGGGGTCTCCTCTAGCTTCACTTCCTACAGGCTCCCGGGAGGTTCCACCATGCCCGTGGAAACCCCACACATACACCCCACCACCAGTTGTAACAAGATAAAGTTCCTTTCCCTCTACAACCTCCTGCCTAATACCTACCACATCCCATAACACCTACAGTTGCGGGGGGAGGGGTATTTTTTATTATTTTCTAAAGATTTATGTATTTATTTGAGAGAGAGAGAGAGGGCACAAGGGAGGAGAAAAGAGAGAGGGAGGGGAGAGAATCTCAGGTAGACTGCCCGCCGAGCTCGGAGCCCGACTCAGGGCTCCATGTGGGGCTCCAGACAGGGCTTGATCTCACGACCCTGAGATCATGACCCCAACCGAAACCAAGACTCAGACACCTAACCAACTAAGCCACCAGGCGTCCCTATGGGGTTTTTTTTAGTGGCTAAGATGTATAGTTCTTTGTGCAAAGCACTGCTTTAAGTGGTTTTTTTTCAGGGTCAAGCAGATGAACATTTTATTGGTTTTATAAATATGTAAATATAACTAATCAATTATTTATTTTATGTATTTATTACTATGAAGATATTATTTATATATAAATATACAGAGAGAGATTTGACATGTAACATTTTGTTAGTTTCAGGTATGCAACACAATGATCCAACATTTGTATAGATTGTGAACTGATCACCACAAGAGGTCTAGCTGACATCCATCACCACACATAGCTACAAGTTCTTTTTTTCTTGTGATGAGAACTTTTAAGGTCTACTCTCTCAGCAACTTTCAAATGTACAATACAGCATTATTAATTATAGTTACCATACTGTACATTACATCCCTAGGACTCATCTATTTTATAAATGGAAGTTTGTACCTTTTGACCCCCCTTCACCCATTTTGCCCACCCCCCCACTCCCAGCAACCACCGATCTGTTCTTTGAGTGCTTTTGTGTGTGTTGTCTCATCCAATCTTTACAACAATCCAATAAAGAACTTAAGATTTTCCCTACCTTGCGGATGAGGAAACCCAGGCTCAGAGAGGTTATGTGACTTGGCGCCAAAGTTAGTAAACAGCAGAGCAAGGATTTGAACCCAGGTCTGACTCCAGAGTCTATGCTTTTAATTACTCCACTACCGCTTGCCTCTCCTAAGGGAACCAACTCTCATTTCCAAAACCTTCCTCCCCACAAGCAGCCACCTTATCAGCTTCATTAAATTCCCGCTCTGTGGGGTGCTGGGTGGCTCAGTCGGTGAAGCATCTGACTTCGGTTCAGGTCATGATCCTGGGATCCTGGGATCGAGCCCTGTGTTGGGGTCCCCACTCACTGGGGAGTCTGCTTATCCCTCTTCCTCTGCCACTCCCCCGCAACTCATGCACGCGATCGCACTCGCTCTCTCCCTCAAATAAATAAAATCAAAAAAAAAAAGAAAGAAAGAAATTCCCCCTGTGTATCACCCTGTCCTGGGCTGAGACAGGAAGTTAATGAGAAGTGGAAGGAGAGATCAGACTACTTTAAGATGCTTCAAACTGGGTGTGAGTTTGGGAAGAAGAATCCTGACTTCTGCAAGGAAGAAGGTGAGAAGTAGCTGGTGCTCAGTGACAAACCTCAAATCAGCCTAAATTATTTACAGTGTTAAGTGCCTGCTGTGTGTATCCTGGTGCTGTGGGCAATACGTAAGGAGGGCAAGGTCTAACTGCTTCGCAATAAAAGAACCAAAAAAAGCAAAACTATACAATTAGATGTCAGACTGTGTGTTGTACGCCAAGAGTGAGAATAATTCCAAAAAAGGACTGATCACAGGCAGAGTTGGCTTCGGGAATGAAGACTTGGAAGGACATGGCAGGCACTGGGCCCGTGACATGGGCACCGGGCAGAGGAGGAACGTGAGACCAAAGACCCACGTGGGAAGGGACAGCAAGACGGGGGTCAGAAGGACCTGGGGCCAAATCCCGACTCCACTTAGAGAAAAGGTATTTTAGGAATATTTTAAAATCTTTGTGAGCCTTTGTACCCCAGCTGTAAAATGGAGATGAGAAGACCTCCCTTATCAGGCTGGCCAGCCCAAAGATCAAGGTATAAAGTATCTAAGGCATCTGCCACGATGTACGGCGTACAGTGGCCACTTGAAGCACATTTCACTGACCGTCATTACTGTCTGAGTAGAGATGGCTCTTCTTTCTGGCTAAAATGTGTTAGCTTCTTAAATTACTCACACACATACAGCACACTCGTGTCATCAACTACTGAGGAGGTGAACGCAAAGCAGGGAGGAAATCCCCGCCCTTATCACATCTACTTCCCAGGCTACGGGTCGCCTTTCAATTCGGTTCAGTTCAATTCGATTGAACTCAATTTAACAAATGTTTGAGGACTACACAGATGCCCTAAAGCTTCCTGACTGAGTCTGGGGAGGCCGCACATTCTCAGAGGCCTGGAGCCTGCAGAGCCTTGCAGACTTCCTTCCCTGATGATCTTCAATTCCCTTAATTCCTTCACTAAGAATTCAGTCTGGCTCTGGCAGCGAGGGACTCCGGCCAAGGGCGGAGCGCTCTTGTCACTGAACGTCATCTGGGCTCGCTAAGCTGCCCACCATGCCCAGGTAGCCATACAGCTACCTGTCCACACGGGCCCTCTGGAGTCAGGGGAGGCAGGAACCATCTCTGAGGATGAGCCATGTCCAATCTCTCCTCTGCCCACCATCAACGTCTGGAACCACACTTCTGAACTTCCATCTATGGCCACTTGCACAGATGACAAATTGCCACCGGGAACTTTCCTAATCTCTACTCTGCAACTGTCATTTGCAAGAGTCAGTACAGCCCCAGTTCAGTCCCTGCTCCCTTGGGTCATGTGGCATTTGTCGGCATGCGAGACCGTCCCATGCCTCCAAGTGAGAACAGTCTGCCTGTTGCTAATTGCCTCCCTGATGATGCTGGCTTGACTTCACACCATCCGTGGGATAGAAAGACACAAAGAGTCTCTAAAGACAGCAGATTGGGATGCCTGGGTGGCTCAGACGGTTAAGCGTCTGCCTTCAGCTCAGGTCATGATCCCAGGGTCCTGGGATCAAGTCTCACATCGGGCTCCCTGCTCAGCAGGAAGCCTGCCACTCCCCCTGCTTGTGCACTCTCTCTCTGACAAATAAATAAAATCTTAAAAAAAAAAAAAAAAAGCCTGCAGATTAAGGGGCAAAAGGAGGATTTCTAGATGCCCAGATACCCTTGGGTTTCTAAAGTTTAGTTCTAAGGGCATCTGTATTTGTACTGGATATGGGAAGGCCCTTGCCTCAGGGCCCCAGATCCCAAACTCATCCCATGCACTATGGCACACGGAAGGTAAATCATTTCCTAATGGGAAGCGGAAATGTCCAAAGGGAGTCACACACACAGAGTTGCTGTGAATCACCCTTGTGTTAAGGGGACGTCAGGGACTTTGTCAAAAGGAGAAGAAGGCATAAGAAGGTGAGGGAAGAGGCCCTGGCATCGCACTGATCCGACCAGAAGTGCTGATAAGTGAGAAACCTAAGGGCACAGTCCCCACTCGGAGCCCTCGGCCTCCTGGGCAATGAGCATCTAACACTTGAGAAGCATCCCAACACCAGTCTCTTCTTTCTTCCCAATATTCTTTCTTTTTCTCCACCAGAAAATTATTATATAGGCTCCACCCATCTCCTCAGGAGCCAGAGTAAGGTAGCGGGAAAAGATGAGCTTGCCCGGTATGGTCTCTTAGCTGCATCAGTTGGGAGGCGGTGAGATGCAGCCCCTGTCATGTGCATGGAGGAAGGTTCTTGAATAGAGCCTCAGAAGGCTAGTAAATGAAGATTTAAGTAGGCAAATGGGGGATTTTTATCAGAAAAGAATAAGCACAGATGATTACCCAGATTTGACCAGACACTCGTGGGTCTTGAGAACGTCCTTGAGAAATATAGTGCGCAGTGGTTCTCGGTCCTGGTAGAAAAAATAAGCAAAGAAAGATAAATGAGGCTATCCACATAATGCCACAACCCAGATCAGCTGACCAACGTACCTCTCTGGTCAGAGTTGGTTGGCTAAAACCAGGCTGCAAACAAGGCAAGGTCTCAAAATAACTATCAAGTGAGGAAAAAATTCTAAGAAGGTACTCTGTGGCTCTGACCACAGAGCAGCTCAGTGCATAGCGGGAGGGAGGAAGTTAAGGCCATGTTGCTGTATCAGTATAAAGATGCGCACACAAGAGAGATGGAAGTGGGACGGAGGCACCTCTTAAGCCCGTGTGTGTGTCCGCATCTCTACTCACGCACACACACGTGAGTGTTATTCACGGGCCGCTTGCTTCCATGACCTGTCAGAAGGGCCCCAGAGCGCCTACAAACCTGCTCACACTTGAAGTAGCAGATAGTAAAGTCATCAAGTGCAAAGAAGCGACGTTTCCAGCTCTTCCGCTGAAATAAAAAGTAAAGAGCAGGACATTAAGAAGAGGCCCCAGCATTCCAGAGAATGTTCTAGTTCTACAGTCCTGGGTACCCAGCCGGAAGGAAGCTGGGCGCCCACATTCAGACGTCGGGCCGCAAAGACTTCTTCCCATCAGGGAAGGCAATGCCTCCAACATGCAGGGGTGAATGTTTAGTCCCAAACCTCCCACCGGTTTGGGAGGTAGTTTAGGAGGCAGCGAGTGCCAAGTGCCGAGGAAGGCAGCTCGTCCTGCCAGCCAGCTGCCCCCTGTGCTACGCCCACAGCCCCGGCCCCCAGGAGTCGCCAGGACCCCCTCGAGCCCCAGCGCCGACACTCACCACATTCCCTTGCTTCACACAGTAGCCGCTCTTAATGAGGGGGGGCCCGGAGGGAACACGGCTGCCTGTCGTGGGGATGTAACTCTGAGACCTTCGAAGGATGGTGTGCGACCCGGGCTCACTCCCTTCCTGCCCATCCCCACCATTCTACAAGGAAAGAGCATCAGGATTAGCACCTCCCCTCGTTCCTCATGCGGCAAACCGGGTACCTCACCCAGCCCTCTCTGGCGAATCCTCTCTTGCCTCTTTACCCGTGATGGCAATTAAAGAAGAAATAAACAAGAAAGGGAACATTCGCATGCTCCTGTCAGGCACTGTACTGGGTAATGTCACAGAACAAGGCTCGGGGAAGTTGGGCAGACCCAGCAGAAAGGTAAGGACAGAGAATACAAACCAGAAGAGGGGAGAAACACCCTAATGGGAGGAGGGACAGTGGGCTTGTTTCCAGGCTCACCTGCCTTCCCCAGCTCCATTTCCCATGTGATTTACAAGTGCTAGTCTCCCACACATGGTACAGGACCATACTGGCCACACAGCCTCAAGATAATGGTGGCCTCGATTTCTGCACTGCTATTCTTCATACACACCGCCGTCCTGGATTTTCTTGACCACCCCATCTGCACTGGCTCCCCCACCCCCAACTATCTGTCCTCTGTGCTGACCTCCTCTATGCCCATCATTGGCCCACTATGGACGCTCCCATAGCTCCACCGGCCCCTGGCAGCCCCGGGCCCCAGCACCTGGTTGATGGGCGTGTGTACCACCACCCCTCCGATGATCTCTGTCTTGTAGGCCACCTGCGGCTTCTTCTCTAGGGCTGGAGGAGCTGGTAGGCTTTTTATAACTTCAGTAGTCAGGGCCAGGTTCCCAACTTTGGGTACCTGGAAGAAAGACAGCTTAGGATAAATGGAGGGGGGGAAGCACTGGGGAAGGGGCAAGAAAAGCTAATGTACCAAATTCTAGGAAGACCTCCTCTCCTCCCCAGTCCTTCCATCAACCCATACCTGAGCATGAGGAACTCTGCCGGCAGAGCCCGCTCTACACACACACACACACACACACACACACACACACAAGTACTGAGCACACACTATGAGCCAGCCCTTCCCTGACTACAGACCAAAGACAAAACAGCAAACAGACACGTCCTGCCCTCACGGCATGGACATTCTAATAACAGAGACTGACAAAAAATGCAGAGCCGAACAGTCAGAATAATTACAAATTGCTATGAGTGCTGTAAAGAAAATAAACAGGAGCTGAGATAGAGAGCAGCAGGGGAACTACTTGAAATGGGAGTGGTTAGCGGAGGTCTCCAGAGGAGGAGATGTTGGAACAGTAACCTGGAGAGGAACAGGAACCAGGGATGTAAGGAGGAGAAAGCATGCTAGGCCGGGGAACAGGTAACATACATGGGGGCCATGGTACAGAATTAGGGGAGCATGAGCTTCGGAGCCCAAGGACCTGGAGTACCAACTCCTGACCTATCACTAACTCACTCAGTGACCTTCAGCAAATCATTGAACCTCTCTCTAGGCCATAACTGTCCCATGTAGAAAATGAAAAGGGTAATAATATTCATGTCATAGAGTCATTGTGCTTATCAAATGACAGAGTATATACACTTAAAAACTTCAGAAATACAAAAATATAAAAGTACAGCTGACTCTTGAGCAACGCAGGGGATAAGGGTACTGACCCCTACATAGCCAAAACTCCATGTATAACTTTCAACTCCTCCCAATTTTAACTACTAATAGCCTACTATTGACCAGAAGCCTTACTGATAACATAACATCATAAATTAACACATATTTTGTATGTTCTATGTATTATATGCTGTATTCTTATAATAAAGTAAGCTAGAGGGGCGCCTGGGTGGCTCAGTCATTAAGCGTCTGCCTTCGGCTCGGGTCATGATCCCAGGGTCCTGGGATCGAGCCCCACTTCGGGCTCCCTGCTCAGTGGGGAGTCTGCTTCTCCTTCTCCCTCTACTCCTGCTTGTGTTCCCTCTCTCGCTGTGTCTCTCTCTGTCAAATAAATAAATAAAATCTTTAAAAAAAAAATAAAGTAAGCTAGAGAAAAGAAAATGTTATTAAGAAAACCATAAGGAAGAGAAATACACTTCCAGTCCTGTAAAAAAAATCTGCATATAAGTAAATACATGCAGTTCAAACCCATGTGGTTCAAGGGTCGAAAGTATTACAAAATACTTTAACTAACATTTCACGAATGGTATTAACATTTACAAACACAGCCCTTTTTGAAGAGTTATCTCTGTTCCTCTCCTCGGCAGAATTAGGGCACCACAGGCAATCACAGAATCACAGAATTTTTATGGCTCTTTTGACACCACAGGCCACAGATTGCAAACTGGTGGCGTGAAGGCAGATTCTGGCCAAACAGTGTTTTGTTGGTCTGATGCAGTGTGTTTTTCAATCTACATTTAAAGTTTGGGATAGTTCACCTAAAAATTCAGACTTCCAGCCAAGCAGTGTTTCTCTCTTTAGATGGAGAACATTCTTCAGTTTGCCACTGTCCCTACCCTGCTCCTCACCACCGAGGCCACGAGTCAGGTGCTGTTCATCCTCATTTATGTTGCTTTCCTTCCTCCTTGCTCACTTCACTCTTTTATACTGGCAATTCTGATGAAATCTTTCATTTTGTAAGAAAATAGGAGAGGCCCAGGCCAGTCAAGTCAATGGCCCAAAGCCATGGTTAATAACTGGACAGAGACTAGACCCTAACTGCCCACTGGGGCGATATCCACAGGATCACGGAGCCTGTCCTTCACACAAACTCAGCACCTCTGTGGGTCTGCAGACTGCATGAGTAACGCTAACATCTTCACTGCTTCTACAGCCTCGGGAATTAGAAGGAACTAAGTAAGAACCTAGACCTTTCAACAGCTCATGATTCAGGGGCCTTGGAGAATTCTGTCAAGGACGAGACCGAGGACCACTCCATTCCATGTCCGTTCAAAGGAGGAAGAACTCCGGGATGACACTGGAGCCCCAGAAAGAAGATGAGACTCCTCTTCCTGGCCTGTGCATTCCATTCACATAAACAAGGGTGACCTCCGCCCACCAGCTCTCCAGATGGAGCCAGAAATCCACCTTCTCTTTCCCTTCAGCTGTCCGCACAGCAGTTCCCACTTCTATGAGCCCCATTCAGCGTCAGGCAATGTGCCACACTCTGCTGCATGATCTCTATCCCAAGCAATCTTATGAAGTAGGCATTATCTTCTCCTTTTTATAGATGAGATAAATGAGAGCTCATTAAAATGAAGTAAGTTTCCCCTAGGACTGCCTGACTCTCCATTGCTGAACGTCCCACTACCCACTTATGCCACCCTTTCTTTCCCTGAGCTTCACTATTGTGTGATGGGACTCCTTTGAAGATGTTGATCATTGCTGGGATGTTTAGTGACATCACCACCAAGGAACAACAGAAACTCCCCCCACATGACCTAAATGAACTCCAGCCAAGAAGAAGGAGGGGAGTAGCCCTTTAGAGCTCCCAGTGGCCAGAAAAGGATTCATGTTAGCTCAGCTGTTGTGTTGCCTCTCGGAATCTTGTCAGCCCTTGTATCATGGGCTGCTTCTGCCTGTCTGCCCAGAGCTTTTCCAGAGCTTCCTGAGACTGAATCAGCCTGTGGAGGACAAAGGCAACAATAACTATGCCCCAGAACTTGAAAACAAGGTCATTCTTTTGGTTTGGCCATATCCCCAGAGGCCTAAATTCAAGGTATGTCCTCTTCCATCCACCTGTGAAGTATTCTCTGATGTGGGGAGAGTCTATGGATCTCATTTGCAATGTGAAATGAAAATTACAGGGACATGGGATGCCTGGCTGGCTCAGTTGGTGAAGCATGTGACTCTTGATCATGGGGTTGTAAGTTTGAACCCCATGTTGGGTGTAGAGGAAGGAAGGAAGGGAGGGAGGGAGGAAGGGAGAGATGAAGGGAGGGAGGGAGGAAGGAAGGAAGAAAGGAAGGAAGGGAGGGAGGGAGGGAGGAAGAAAATTACAGGGACTCATCTTATTTCCGGCCAGGCAAGGCCAGACAGCAATGAGAAATAATCCAATGGGGACAGGGGGCTGTGCTTTACCTTTACTGCTCAATTTTCAACTGTTTTGGGAAATGTAGTAAGTGGAATAATGTCCCACTAAAACTATCCACCCATAAACTCAGAATGTGACCTTATTTAGAAATAGGGTCTTGCAGGTGTCATTAAATTAAGATCAGGTCATACTGGTTTAGGGTGGGCCCGAAGTCCAATGACTGATGTCCTTATCAGAAGAAGAGAGGACACAGGGACACAGGCATACAATGATGGAGGCAGAGAGAGGAGTAATGCAGCTGCAAGCCAGGGCACACCACGGACTGCCCGGAGCCACCAGAAGCTAGAAAAGGAGCCACCCATTTGCTCTGGTAGTCCCACAAAATTCATATAGGAATACTAATACTCTGAGAGAATCCAATTCCTTAAATAGGACATGTCAATCATTTCTTCAATGACAAGGACCCAGTGGCCTTAGCACAAAATGAACAGTGATCCGTGGGCAGAAAAACTGGATCCATCCTGGCTCCTTGACCTTGGGCAAGTCATTTTAATCTCTAGGCATTTCCGCCACCCCATGTATAAATGGGTATAATAACGCTTGCCCTTCCTACTTAAGGCTTTTATCTGAAGCCACATCCGTAAAAGTGGTGTGTAATCTAACATAATTTACAATGGTTATTCTTTTTCAATATTTTCATAAACTCTTCTAGGTCTTGGAAGTCACAGGTCCTGGGTTTGAATCTCAGCTCTACCACTTCTTCAACTCTAGACTTTGGGCAACTCTGATTTCCATTTTTCTCATCTAAAAACTGGCAGTAAAACCACTTATCTCACAAGAGTGATGTCAGAGGGGTGAATAATATAGCACCTGTGAAAGCTTGGCTCAATACATTATCTGTTCTTTCTTTCATCTCTGTAGCCCCCAAGGTGCCTGATGCTTCACTTGTATATAAGGCGTCCTAAAGGGAGTGTGCATGCCATGGATGTGCTGCCCCAGCCCCACATCCTCCCTCTTCCCAGCCTCCCTGAGGAAGGACACAAGATACAGGACAATATGACAGTGGAGAAAGGAGTAAACCCTTCCAGGGCACAAACAGATTAGGAGATAGAGTGCCCCTCCTCTTCCTTCTATCCCACGGGACCTTTGGCGGGGGTGAAGAGATGTATGAACCAAGCCAAGGAAAAGTAACGGGGATCCTGGAGATGATGGAGACCCTGCAGCAAGCTTTGACATTCCAGCAAGCCTCTGGACTCCCCAGCCTCTGGGCACCCCCATGTTCCTTCCCACTCCTGTGGCTTATAACTTCTGTTCTGTGGGGCCAGAAAAGGGGCAGGGGGAACTCGCTGCTTAGAGTAACCCTATGAGGGCTGAAAGGCCCCCACCACCTCACAGGCTGGGTAGCCCAGTGTACCAGACAGGAACAGAGGAGGAAAGCCCAGAGGCAAGGCTGAAAGAGAATAAAGTATTAGACATTGAATGAAACGCCAAAACTGTATAAGACACAGACGGGTGAAGATCCGACCGTGAACAAAGAAAACCTGTACTAAACTCAGCACTCTAGAGCCGTGTGCACAAGCAGAGGAATGTGAGTTAGCTGCAATCCCCCTCCCTCCCCTCAGTTTTCTCTCTTTTCCCGGGTTTACCAAGGTTTGTCAAAATAACAAGCTAGCAAACCAGACCACCTCAATGACAGAACTGTACTCTGCCTGGGTCTGGCATCACAAGAGTTGAATAGGTGTACAGATTTCTTCTATTAATTTATTCACAGAAACCCTGAGGTATTTGGGAGAATAATCTGCCCCAGTACATAATGGTTACTATCAGAAATGACTAGAATGTAAGCATTTCTGACTGTATGATACAGAAAATCAATCTTCCAATTACAAAATGGGCAGAAGACACGAACAGACATTTCTCCAACGAAGACATCCAGATGGCCAACACAAACATGAAAAGATGCTCATCATCACTCATCATCAGGGAAATGCAAATCAAAATTACAACGAGATATTGCCTCACACCTGTCAGATGGCTAAAATCCACAACACAAGAATCAACAGGTGTTGGCGAGGATGTGGGGAAAGGGGAACACTCTTGCACTGTTAGTGGGAATGCAAACTGGTGCAGCCACTCTGGAAAACAAGTTCCTCAAAAAGTTAAAAATAGAACTTCCCTACAATCCAGCAATCGCACTACTGAGCATTTGCCCAAAGAAACAAGAACACTAATTCAAAGGGATACATGCACCTCTATGTTTATAGTAGCATTATTTACAATAGTCAAGATATGGAAGCAGCCCAAGTGTCCATCAAGTGATGAATGGATAAAGAAGAAGTTGCATACATATATATAATGGAATATTACTCAACCATAGAAAAGAATGAAATCTTGGAGCACCTGGATGCTCAGTCGGTTAGGCATCTGCCTTCAGCTCAGGTCATGATCTCCAGGTCCTGGGATGAAGCCCTGTGTTGGGCTCCCTGTTCAGCAGGAAGTCTGCTTCTCCCTCTGTCCCTCCCCCACCCCCGGCTTGTGATCTCTCCCTGTCAAATAAATAAATAAAAATCTTCTAAAAAATAAAATTAAAAAAAATTTAAGAAGAATGAAATCTTGCCATTTACAACGACATGGATAGAGCTAGAGTATTACGCTAAGGGAAATAAGCCAGAGAAAGACAAATACCGTATGATTTCACTCATACGTGGCATTTAAGAAATAAAACAAGCAAAGGGGAAAAAAATGAGAGACAAAGCAAGAAACGGACTTTTAACTATAGAGAACAAACTGATGGTTACCAAAGGGGAGGCAGGTGGGGGATGGGGATTAAGGAGTGCACTTGTCAGGATGAGCAGAGGGTGATGTATGAAGTGTTGAATCGCTGTATTATACACCTGAAACTAATATAACACTGTATGCTAACTAGAATTAAAATAAAGACTTAAAATAAAAAAATAAAAATAAATTTAAAAAGAATATCAATCTTCTCGGCATACAAACCACGGTTTGGATGCCACAAGTCTGCCTACTATTGATGAAAGGTCTAGTTTTTTTCCAAAACATAAAGTTTTCCCTCTTCTCTTTCCTACCCTTTTCCCTTTTCTGTATTTTTTTAAGATTCATTTATTTATTTGACAGAGAGAGAACACAAGCAGGGGGAGCGGCAGGCAGAGGGGGAGAGAGAAGCAGGCATCCCACCAAGCAGGGAGCCTGATGTGGGGCTCGATCCCAGGACCCTGGGATCATGACCTGAGCCAAAGGCAGACACTTAACCGACTGAGCCACCCAGGAGTCCCCCTTTTCTGTATTTCTAAGGAAGAAGAAAGGAGTTCACCAGCAAGTCAAAGAAAATGAAAGTATTCATAGAACAGTCAGTGAACCAGCTCAGTGATGCTGTCAAATGGAAAGCTTTTTCAGGACAGGTTGGTGGGTGGCCTGGACCAACCCCTAGGCAACCTCTTAAAGGAAGAAGAGTACTCCCTTACCCTGCTCCCAAGCCAGTAAAAAGTTCTGACTTCCCTCTTTATATGCTTTTCCCTTTACTCTGCTTCTCATAGTCAGCAATCCATTTTCCAATCCCACCACGTTCTGAATCAGCATGCCAGAATGACCCAAAACGCGACTGACCAGGAGCCCTCCCAGGAAGCACCAAGGGGACGCTCCATACACTTCCCCTTGAACTTGATTCAAACTCAAACTCTCAGTTCAACTTGTGGTTTGTCAGCCAAGGTGTAAGAAGAGGTTAGGGGGAACTGGGTCTCAACAGGCTCCTGGGAAAGCCCCTGCTGTTGGCTGAGTGTCTCCCCACCACAAACAGCCCACGTGCTGAAAAGAGGCACTGAGTCCCTCCAGAAAAAAGAAGGAATCGTACGTACGGTGATCTTGCTGGCTTGGTTCAGGGCTTCCACCCAGTCCTTCAGATCCTTCTGGTCATTAGCTTGAAGAAAATACCTCTGAGAGAGGGCATTGATGACTGCAGTAGTCATGGGGGAAGCAAAGAGAAAAACCCAGGTCAGAACACATGCAAGACAAAAAGACGCCACAAAACTAAGGTGCTTGAAGTAGCAAGGGGGAGAACTCCACAGAGCACTGAAGACATCTGCCATGGTGCAAAGTCAGCTGCATGAATATCTGGGAAGCAGCAGGCTACAGTTGCTCTCTCTTTAAAAGTGTGAATTATTCCATTAGCCACGAGAACAACACCTGTTCGTGTTTTAAAACCACCCCCTTCATGTGCTGTTGTACAGGGCTGAGGCTTCTAGTCCGCCCACCATCAACAAGACACGAGCTTGAACTGCTTTCTAGAGGCGCCAGCCGATTTAGAGTCATGATGATACAGATAAAGTTTTGGACCCAGTGCTCCTTGTTTCCACTGGCACAACTGGCCTGGCTTGGGAGTCTTGCCTGTGGTCGGAAAATGGAACAAAGCTTGCCTGAGATCAAATCTGTGACCCTGACCTCACTCTCAACCTGTTCTTTCCTCTGAGCACTCCATGAGGTCAATCGTTTTACTTCTGGGTTCATTACTTATCTTGTTTAGATCTGCTGACCACAAAATCTGAGATAGTCATTTCTGAGCTTAGCAATGATATTTGAAAGAAACGGGACAACAAGAACACCAAAGAAGCCTGAACCAACCCGAAGTCAGGAGAGAAGACAGCTCAAGTGACCATTTTATTCTCCTAGCAAAAATAAGCCAGAACTATAGGAGGCGAGCATCACGGGGTAGACAGAGAATTCATGAGTTCATTCACTCACTCAGCAAATATCACTGAGCATCCACTATATGCCAGTGGGGGTACAGCAGTGACAAAACAAAGGGACAGCCCTGCTTCACAGAGCTGACATGCAGAACCACCCTAGATAAACAGGAGAGGCTACTCGTTAGCATCTGCTTGTAGCACTTAGCACACTCCTGAGAACACAGTAGGAGCCAAATAACGACTGATGACTTAATGAGTAGGGGCATCCAATGAGTGACCCTGCTTCCTGTGTCACTCCCAACTCTGGCACTCATGTGGCAATGCTGAGATGCTCAACAGGATACTCCTTTTCTATTGTTCTACCTTTCCTGAGCATCTGAGAGGGGGGTTCCCAGAAACTACTAGAAGATACCCTGGACCCTGCCCTGCGGAGTCAGGAAAACAGAACCATCGCTGGTCCCCATACCTCCGTCTTACGGTATTAACTATCTTCGCAGTGAGACCAAGGAAAGCTAGGCCCGTCGCCATGACTGAAGTCACGCCCACACGCAGAGGGCAAGTCACATGTGATCACAGGACTGTCTGCGCACAAAGAGGAAGCTGCTCCAGGAGTGTTCAGAAAACCCAGTCCCCAGTTCAGTACTCACCAAAGCAAAATGGAGTTTTGGGTTTCTGCTTCGGTGTAGCTATGCTCACCTAAACCAAATAAAAAATAAAAGAAACAAGAACATGTTTCTAAGACGGTTGTAAAGCATTTTTTTTCAAAGTTTTTCTTTTTTTTTTTTGCTGTGAAACTTTCCACACAAAGAAAGAAGAGTATATAAAACATATATAAACATTCTAAAGAATAAAAATTAAGTAGAAACCCTGTACTCACCATTCAGATTAAGAAATAGGCCATTATCAGTCCTATTTCTTAGAAGCCCTTGTGTACCCCTCCCTGATAGAATCCCATCCCCACCCCTCAAGGGATAACCACTATCTTACTGTCTACCTTAATCTTCATCTTTGCAAAAACACTTTGAAAAGCCACCCAAGGGGCGCCTGGGTGGCTCGGTCGTTAAGCGTCTGCCTTCGGCTCAGGTCATGATCCCAGGGTCCCGGGATCGAGCCCCGCATCGGGCTCCCTGCTCAGCGGGAGGCCTGCTTCTCCCTCTCCCACTCCCCCTGCTTGTGTTCCCTCTCTCGCTGTGTCTCTGTCAAATAAATAAATAAAATCTTTAAAAAAAAAAAAAAAGCTACCCAATCCGACAAAATTCTCTTTGGACCACACAACCCGTACTTGGCCCATTCACACTAGGAAGATTCCATTCCTCTCTCAACCACTGACCCCTTCCCTAAACAGTTCTCCAAATTAAAGGTGGTATGGCTACAAATACACAGATTCCAATTAGAGCTCACAGAAAGGTCAGGCAGCATGCATTTGGACACATGGATCAATGTCCTTTATATCTACCCTGACTGCTTAACCCTGAAAATAAGAGGGGGCCCAAGGAATCAGAGCATACCTATGCATTTAAGGGAAGGGAACAGAAGAAAGTAGGAATATTTTTATAGCTCCTGTTGTGTTATTTCATTTAGTTTTTTTCAATCCTACCCCTTGCACGTACACTCCTGACTATGTGCATAGGTGAACCTACTTCACTCTGGTTCAAACATGCTGAATGAATAAAGGAAAACAAATCATATTCCCTCATATGCCAAGAGGTGACTACCCTTGATGGAGTCAAGTTGAACTCCCTGGAATAGGCCTCCACCACTTTACCTGGGATTGCTAAGGAGGCACCCCCAAGACTCTAGGTTAGGAAATATTCCCCACATTGTCATAATCCTCCTGTGGACATCATTCTCTCAGTCCCCTTTCCAAGCAAGGGCCTTCTCCTACTTACGTGAGACCTGAAAAAAATGCCTGCTCTCCAACATACAAAATGAACATAGTAGAGTCAACATCAATAAATAAATCATTAAATGTCTACATAACATTATATCAACCTCTTCGACAAGGATTTTAAGTGCCCACACAATGTCACATTAAGTCGACTTCATTAATGTTTTGATTAAACAATCACAAAAATCTCATTACATATGAAAATAATTAGTAGCTTTGATTTTCTTAGTTTACAAGAATCCTTGGATATGCAAGATGATTGCCAAGAAATATAGCCAATCACGAATTAAATGAGTGACTCAACCAAATCATTCCAAAAGTAAGATGACTGAAATCCTTTCAAATATTTTTTTTATTATGTTATGTTAGAATATTTTATAGCCAATTCTATTTAATGAGGGATATGGTTATATTCTGATATGTTCACCATGATGTGAGATGGAGGCCTTTAGGGCCTAATGAAAGCCTTTAAACAGTCCCGAAAAAATTAAAAATTCAGGCAAAGGTGAGCCCACCTATCCTGAGTTCAGTCACAGACTATCAAAATTCAGGCATGTCTTCATCACTCCCAGAAACCATGACTTCGTAAGTTCCAGCCCCTGTGCTACCTTGTTTCTTGGGTTTGGGATCCTGGGATTCCATCTGCACCACAGCTTATGCCTTTATCCTGCTTGTGTGTGATGTCCTGATCTGTCAGTGACTCATTTCCTTGCTCTTTCCCTCGGCACCCATGGTCCTCCTGCAGGTCCCTTGTGCCCATAACACCTGCGTGGCCTACTCTCGGTTCCTGTGTAGCTCTGACCAGCAGAGAGCGGCCTGGCCCTCAGAACCCACCTATCTCACGGCTTCCTTCCTACTGTAAGCTTTAGAATGGCTTTAAAAAGCTGGGCACTTTGAGACCCTCACTGGCTTATTAGAAGATTCACCCCTTTCTCCCAGAAAATGACATTTATCACTGACCAGAGAAAGCACCACTGGCTTTTCACCAGGTTGGATGACAAATGGTCCATGTTGACCACAACTTATTAGCAACCTATACTGAGGGAATCCTTCTGGCATGCTTATTACAACAACTGAACCTAAGCGATCACCTGGCTTTTCATTTGTTTTTATAGGTTTTTCCAATTTTCAGTCAGGGGACATGGGTGATTACATGCATGCACATCCATAATTTGCCTCATGCCTAACCACAGAAGGATTATTTGGCAAAGCAGCTAGCTCCTTGCTGAATCAACCAGACATCAGTCCTAGTTCTGCCCTGTAGGCCGTTTAGCAAGGGTAAGACCCTCAGTGTCTCTGATCAGCTTCCCAATTAGCAAAGCCAGAGAGCAATTACTAGTCTCCTTCTTATCGTCACAGAATGGCAAAAGAGAAAAATGAAATCCTCTCTACCTGTGCTGTGTCCCTCAGGGAGAAGGGCCTCATTTACTATGGAAAGGTAGCTCTGGCCTCCTCCTGATATCCTGGGGACCTCGGCGGCAGAATCCCTCCTCCCCTGGGAGGTATAAGCCCTCTGGCCTCCACCCCACCTCACGCCGATGATCAGACCAGACTGTGCAGTCTCCTTCAGATGTAGTGAAGGAACAGAGGATCCTGAAAAGTATGGCTCACAGACCAGCTATAGTGAGGGCAGCCAAGTGCTACCATCTGCCTGCCCCGAGGTGGCCACAGTTAAGTAGCTGCGTAGCAGTGGTTGACTGGTGGGTACCGGGTTATGCAAGCAACGAGAGGAGGTCAGGATGTGAGGGGCGGAATGGGCATGGGTCAACCATAGAGTGACGCAGACAAGGCCACTCAACAGCTCAACAGACTCTCAGGAACTTGCTCTTATCAGATCAAACACAGACCACAGGAGCAGCAAACTCCTCGGTCACAGGGCATGCTAGCCAGCCCCATCCTGTCTGCCCCTGGCCGGAAGTGGAGCTGGGGCCCCTCTGGCAGAAGCTGCAGCAGCAGAATAAGGTCTTGAAGCTCTGGGCTAGCTCTGCCTCAGTGTCCGGGGCACCCCTGCCCCATGAGGTGGCATCAAGAGCGGAGGAAGCAGCATCAGTTACACAGAATGACTGGAAGGGTTCTAAGCAGTGGTCTCTGGACCAGCTTCACAAGGTCAATGAGCCCTGAAATTATAGGCAAAACCAGGGTGTTGTAGACACATAATATACTTTACCTGGAAAAGGAGTCCATGCTCTTCATCCAACACTCAAAAGGATCTGTGACCACCACCGATCTCCCCCCGCCCCACCACCACCACAAAAGGTTAAGAACCCGTGTTCTAGGAAGGTCTTCCTTATAACTAACTGAGGGCAAGGCCCTGACAGGGCGGGACACAGCCGGGGTGGGACACCAGGGCTGGCTGTATAGAAGAGAAGAGCCATCAGGCGAGGTGGGAAGGTGGTAGCACCAAGCCCACTTTCCATCATTCTCTAGTTTGCCCCAAACCTGGTTCTGCTGCCATCAATGCCCTGGAGGACATCAAGTCAAGGATTTTCATCTCTGTTGGCCTTTCTGAAGGAACTCAGTGTCCCAACACTAGCCTTCAAGAAGGAGCTATGGAACAGCACCCCTGCACAGGGACCACACATACACCGCGAGCCAGGTCGACACTGGGGTGAAACGCTTTACTCTGGGAGGGACTACCCAGGGGTTAACATGAAATAAGCTGGAATGCTGAATTTCATGCCAGTAGCACTGCTAAATGTGTTTCTGGGAAAACCCCTGCTTTCTGGCACTGGGTCAGGAAGGAGTTAAAGGCTCTCCACTCCGTGTAACCTGACCCTGGGGCAGCTATGGGCTTTGCAAAAACACCCACCCAGGCCTGCATCTCCCAGAAGGGCCAAAAGGCAGGTCCATCCTTCCCTAAATGAGGCAGCCTCCAAAGCTGAGAATTCTAAAAACCCTCATCTGAGCTGCATTTATAAATCATGATTCAGCAGGAGATGGTATTCACTCTTCCCCGAAGTCTCCCAAACCCTCTCCAACAGGAGAAGGTTTGGAGTTTCACTAATAATGAGGTTCCCTGCTCCCCCTCCCTGATTCTGCTCCTCCAAACCTCCTGGAGAAAGACTTCATGAGCCCACAGCAAGACCAGACAGGAGAGGGGAAGGCCCAGGCACTCTGACCTGCCTGGCCCCAGAGGCAGCCACATCTCTCACCGCAAGGCCAGCACAAATTGCCCACAGCTGTGCTAGCAAAGCTTTGCTCTAAGCCCTGCCCCCTCCCGCCGAGGTCATGATCTCCTCTCTCTAATCCGCTCAAACCCTGCCCTGCGTCTTCTGCCTCGGTGCCCAGCTGTGTCTGCCAGCCACTGCCTGCAGCCCCTGCCCCTGCCTCCACCTCCGACCACCCCCCACCCCGCCCACCCAGCCAGGCGTGATGGGAGGCTGGACACAAGGGTTCCCAAAGCTCGCAAGGCCAAGGAGCCAGCAGTCCCTCAGATCAGGGTCCCCCCACCTTGTCTCAACCCCTGAGGGTGGGGCAGCGTGAGCAAAGCAGCAGAGATCCCCAAGAGGCCTGAAGTGAGGGGTGCGTGGGGAGAGCAGGGCTTCCGGAACCTTCGTGCTGGCTGGGCGCCACCTGGCTCTTCTCGCTGGACGAAGAGTTCCTCTTTCTGGCAAGGCTCTAAATCCCCGGCCCTTTTTTTTTATCTCTGCTGCATCACAGGTCAGCACTGGAGCCTGCTCCAGGGAGGGGCCGCTATAAGAAGCTAAATTCAGCAGCTACGTATGGGCATCATCAACCAGCCCACCGCCGCCGCCCCCCGCCCCCGGGTCTCAGCTCCGAAGAGGGACTGCTCTTGCCCTGTCTGCACTAATTGGACCGGGGACGGCCTGTCAGCCCACCTGCCAGGCTCTCCAGCCATCATCTGGCTGCTGAATAGTTCCCCGGCACAACTGAGGGCCTTCCAGGGGCTCTCCTAGCCTTCCCTCCACAGGCATTCTGTCCAGATGATAGATAATCCAGCGCAGCCCCGACCCTTTCTGAGCCTCTCCTGTTGAACAATACCCTTGGGAGAATCTTCTATAGTCACTGGGATTTTACAGTTGTTTTGTACTCCTTTTTGCCTCAATGACGAGAAAAGGTCACGCCCAACTCCTACCCCCACCACCTATGCCTCCTTGGCAGGAGTGGGGAGCATCACTGACTGATGTGTCCCAGGAGTAAGAGGCTTCAGGCTCACCCTCCAAGAACCTGTTAAACACACTCCACCCAGTGCCGGTCAGCAGCAAAGCTTCCAAAGGGAGGGCAGGGGAGCACTTCACTGCCCATGCAACACATCCAAATGCTAATGCCCGAAGAATTTGACAGTTCTCGTTTAGATACTAAACCCACTTAGAGGACGCGAATCCCCAGAGCTCCAGGCGAACATTACCTTCGAGATGTAGGTCAGCTGCAAAGATCCAACGGCTCCTGCCCCCATTGCCAGGTTCTGAAAGACATATGTTTTTCATTTTAAGAAGCATAATGCTATGTGAGGCAGTGGAAACAGCACTAAGAGACGGAAGACCAAGACTCTAGTCCTGGCTTTGCAACCTTGAGCAAGCCACTTACCCACATTCTTTAGCTCACTTTCCTCCGTGAAACGGTGATAACCTGCCATGGCTATGTTGGCATGGACCTTATCCTTGGCCTTACTTACTAGGGAGGGGTGTGTTCTAGGACGGTGGTAAAAAGTGTGAGCTCCACCATTTGACAGTGAATAAGTTCCTTAAGCACTAAGCCTCAGTTTTCCTTTCTATAAAAAATAGGGATAATAACCTACCTCACAAGGCACTCATAAGGATGAGCTAATACATTTAAGGGCACTTGGAATCATCCCTGGTACATAGAGGGCTCTCAACAAATATTAGCTATTATATTTCTTCTTTCCTGACAGCTCTGGCCTCCTTATTGGCTTGGTCCTGCTTTATGCTGCTTCAAATTCTTTTTGTAATAAACAGGGTACTGATTCACACAATACAGAAATAAAAAAAATAAAGCTGTTCAGTTTATTTCACAAGATTATTATGAGTACCAACTGGGATGATGTCTGTACGCCATAAAACACTAAGTCAATGTTCTATTAAAACAGCAAGAAACTCACAGGCACCTCATCGGGCAATATTCTTTGGCTTTCTAATTTCTCCACTGTCAGAAACGGAGCAATGAAGACACAGGGATGATAGCATACCAAAGAAATGAACAAGATTAGAAACCTCAGCTGTGGAGTTTATTTATAAGTTGGAAAATCCACTCCCCCATGGACCTTGAGAACCTGTCCACAGCTCCTGGTGCCCCTTAAGCTGTTGCATAAGCCTCCAAGAATAACTTTGAAGCCCCCAGTTACCTGGGGTTATCTCAAAGCAATAAGGGAGATAAATCTTGGGTAATGAGAATTTAGTAAATTTCCTAAAGGGTTAGCAGTGAAATGAGCTGTCATTCCAGGAGACTGCCCTTAAGAAGTATCTTAGTCGGTAGGGAAGAGCCCTTCTAGGCCCAATTATCTAAATTAACATACATCACTTGAAGCAAATGCAATATGTGAAATTTTCTATACACAAGAAAATAGATGGGGATGATACCACGATAAAAGGATTCTCAGAGACCTTAAATTGTAGAGTAAGAAATTCAGAAAGGATGTTGCCCCCTACCCCCCTTCTTTTTTTTAACAAAATGAGGCCATAAATCTAAATGCTGCCTTCGAGAAGCCAGACTAGCATTTCAGATACGGATGATCCGATTTACACATTTTTTTCGAATATACAGTGATTGCATTTTGTCGACTTTTAAGGAAACCTCTATCGGGTAAAGAGAGATAGGCCCTGTGCCCCTAAATCAGAGTCCACAAAGGAGCCACAGGCACCCCAAAAGGCCAATGAGCAACCAACAGTGCCCCCAGGACAACGCGAACTGCTCTGGGCAGACAGCTCCGCACACAGTAAGGCTGCCTGCAGGGACAGCCACCAGCCTGTCGGACCGCTGAGCACCTGGCCCGCTCCCAGCCCCCATTTGGCACTGGAGGAAAGTGAGGGGATCGGTCCAAGGTCACATAATTGGTGGAAGAACCTGAACTATAAAGCTCAGGTCACCTGACTTCAACCCAATGCCCTAGAAGCAGCATGATAAAATCTTAAAAGCTTGAGCTGTTGGAATTCTAGCTGTGACATTATCGCCCTATGACTGTAGGCAAGTTTCTTTACCTATAAAAGGGGGGGACAGTAAACCCTGTTTCACAGGCTTGTTGTGAGAATTACATGAAAATCCGTAAGGAGAGCCTAGCCCATGGTAGCTCCTCTCCCGGACCCACAACACTAATTACAAGATGCAGATGCCAAGTCTCAGGGTTTGGTCTTGCACAACTCACTCTCATCACCCCCAAACCACAGCCCAAAGGCCTCCAGAGCCCTATCTGGAATTATGAGTGATGAAGTGGGATCTGGGGAACCATTCGGACACTAACCCACACGTAATGACAGATACGAGCCGATCAGATTTCAACTACTTCATCCCCTCCGCCCTCCAGGGCTGCTCCACCCTCGGTCCCCTGCCCGCCCCCCCCTTCAGCTCTCCCACTCCAGAAAGACACAGGAGCAGTTCTCCTGCCCGGTTACCTGGGGGCAGGGGGCCTTCACCTCCCTCACCCACCGCCCACCCCACAGTCTGCTGCTAGGTTCACATGTACCTCCCTCTCCACCATGAGAAGCCAGGAAAATATGACGAGTGTCTGTAAATGCCGGGAGGGGGGGGAGAGGGGGAATGAATGACAGGAGAAAACAGCCCCAGGATCCCTGAGCCTTGATCCAGAGTGACGGCTCCGTGTCCACTCCAGTGACTGGACCTGGGAGATTAATGGTGACAGCTCGCTGCCAGGGTGGCAGCCCCAGGCAGAACCTTCCTGGTCAAGGAAGAATGTACCAACATGTCTGAGCTGAGGACCTCGGCAGCCAGTCGTCAGGCCAGGAACGCCAAGAAACAGTACCTGGGGTGGGGCAGGGTGTCAAAGCTGCCTCTCCAGGACGCGGCCCCGTCTCTTCCAGGGAAGGGACAAGAGGATCTACCTTCACAAAGCTTCTCCAGCCTGCAGTCTGTTCCTGAGCTCCCCCCTCTCTGAATTCCTGTGCACCAATCCGTCTCCAGCTGTGGTGCACATCACACTCTCCCGGGGAGCTTGTTTGAAAAGGCCCGGGCTCAGGCCTCACCCGAAAAAACACTGAATCAGAGTCAAATGGAATGCGGTCAGAACATGCACATTTTTTAAATGTTCCCAAGTGATCCCTACACAGGCCCAAGGCTGAGAACAACTGATCTACATGACAAAATCTAGCCCTCAATTCTATATTGGAGTATATTTTTCTGCGAGTTTAAGTCTCTTCTTACTAGATTTTAAGCACATGGAGGACATGAGTAGAATCTTATTACATAGCAGACTCCTCAATCTTTATTTACTCATTATTAGTTTTTAAAGATCTATTTATTGGTTTATTTATTTTGAGAGAGAGAGAGAATGCACAAGTGCACAAGCTGGGGGCAGGGCGGGGCGGGGGGTGGGGACCGAGGGAGAAGGAGAGAGAATCCCAAGCACACTCCCTGCTGAGCACAGAGGTCTATGCAGGGCTCGATCCCAGGACCCCGAGCTCATGACGGGAACAGAAACCAAGAGTCGGACGCTTAACCAACTGAGCCACACAGGTGCCCCTGGACTCCTCAATTTTTAAGCAAAAACATTACTTGCTTGGTGGTTAAGTTCCCAAACTAGTCCCTAAAAGCCTGCTACACTCAGTACTGAAGACCTCCCATCCACCATTGGCGAACGACGTTTCTTTGGAAAGAACTTGTTCATGTTTTGAACTGGGCTGTCACTTGAGGTTGCAGTTTCCATGACCTCAGGCAGGGTTCCTGAGGGACAGGAATCGGGTGGAGGGGGCATAAAAGGACCGAGCCCCAACAACAAGAGGGTCAAGGGAAGCATCTGAAATGAGAGCATCTGAGCGGATGGGGAGTGAAGACAGGCTGGTGGGAAGGCTGCTTATGGGAACCACCTGCAGATATTTTTAAACAAACTAATACCCACGCCTCATTCCCAGGGTTTTAACTGATCTGGGGTAGGGCCCAGGCACCTGTATGTTTTTCCAGCACCGCAGTGATTCCACGGTGCTGCCCGTTTTGAGGACCACTGCGGCACACAGGGGCTGGTCCTGCTGACTCTGCACTAGAGACGCAGCAGCTGGTGAGAAAGCCACGCCCAGCGGCAGCCCACAGGGTGACCTTGGTTGCTGCACCAGCAATAAACAGGGAGGAAGGGAAGGGCAGGGCAGCGGGAAAGGGGATTCCAGTGCCACGCATGGCTGGCAGCCACTGGACGTGAGGATGTCTGGAAGTCAGAAGCATTCTCGATTTTCCGAAACACTGTAGGGCACAGGGCAGGTTCCCATTAAATGACTGACAGTTTTTATGAAGATACTGCCAACACCTTGCTGTTTGCTCAAGCGTTCTTCTGCCACCAAGGGCCTCAAAGAAGCTCCCGCTCCCCATGAGTGGAAAGCGTGGGGTTTATTCTTTTCCATCACCAAGGAAGGAGCTGAGAGGCCCACACAGAGATGTGACAAACCTCCCGTAGTAAGCCTTTTTTCCAGAAGCAACATTATCTCATTTCGAAATAGAAAATTTTACCCTAGGAGTGTCTCCTACTCCCTTTCCCATCTTCTAACGAGAGTAACAAGGAGCACAGAAGTGACTAACTAGAGAGTCATAAATTCACAGAGCAACACCACTAAAGGGTTCTGGTGATCCCTCATCATTTGCCGCATGAGTCCTCTAAGGCTCAAGGTGGGGAAATGACTTCCTC
Source organism: Halichoerus grypus (assembly GCF_964656455.1). NCBI lineage: Eukaryota > Metazoa > Chordata > Mammalia > Carnivora > Phocidae > Halichoerus > Halichoerus grypus. Next base: position 173,290,227 of record NC_135714.1, read on the forward strand.
AGGGAGCTGAATAAAGATAGAGCTTGTAGCTCCCACCATCAATCTAGTGCTTCAGCAAAGCACAGCTTGAGGAAGGAAAAAGGAAACTGACGTATATTTAGAGTTAATTTTGCACCAGGCCTGGCTGCTAGGTACTCCTGCACATTGTCGCTTAATCCTAACAATCCCATTTTACAGATGAAGAAACTAAGGACTGAGCAGGTGAAGCAACTTGCCCAAGGTCACACACGCAGTGAGCAGTCAGGCCAGTATTCGAACCCAACCCTTCCTGATTCCCCAATCTCACACGCTTTCCCTCTACGCCATGCCACCTCCCATGAGACAATCCAAATGTACAAGGACCTGCTCATTATCTAAGAGTTGATTACCAATGAAAGGTAAATACAAGAGCAGGACCAGCAGGGTTACACCAAAAGAGGCCCTCGACAGTTGCCCAAGCTGGGCAGGGCAGGAACTGGTCAAACTGGCTCTTGCGTGCTAAACTCCGAAAGACCAGGGATTTGGAGTGGAAAGGGGGAAAAAAGATGCCTTCTTACCTTCTCTTCTCTCCCTCCAGGGTGCCTAGCAGAACACATCAGGCAGTCAAAACTAGCTTGCTGGTCAACGAGTGGGAGGAGGAGGAAGGGGATGTATACGGAAATCCCACAGCTAGGCCATGAGGCAACATGGCTGCCCATAGGCTGCAACCACAACTCAAACATGAGGAACCGAGGCCAGACACAGACTCTCAGAAAAGAAAGACTCGCCTAAGAAGAGCTGTATGATGGGAACGGAGGGAAGAACATAATTCCCTCTGCCCCACATTCTACAGCCCCCGTCCCAGAATGGGAGAGCAACAAAAGGAAAGTAACCAAGCTATTTCCAGGCATTAGGTGACCCAGACGGTGGCCTGACTTGCTGCTCTGGTATCAAACACATCTCCTCCCCTCCATTCTGGAGCTCCACTTCCTGATACTAACTTGAGGAAGGGTGAAATGCCCATGGCTGCTCTCCTCATTCTCTAGTTCAAAATTTGCATTTAACCCTTGCCTTCCAGAAAAGTCAACTCTGCATCATGAACCGCTCTGCTGGTGCAATGCTTGCGTTCTGTTGTCTGGACGCCTCCTCTCTGTTCACCGCCGACCTGCATCAGCACGGGCTTCAGCCAGGATAGATTTCATGAAGGCTAAGTCTCTTGGCCACCACATGCCCAGCCCCTTTATTTCCCTCCCCCAGTCCTGGTGACAGTGACCTAAAGACATGGTCCAAGGCCTGGGCTCTAGATAATCCCCAGGACATGTTCAGGTTCCAAGACTCCAACCACTGGCCACTGAAATGGTTCTAAAACTTTAAAGTCAATAAGCCAAGCCCTTCACCCCTGTGCTCAAGGCAGCCTCCTCCACACGTGCCTCAAAACTCAGGAGTCACGGCCCCTCCGTCCTGGAATCGGCTCCGTTCCCCACTGCCCCGTGTCTGTCAGTGGTTCCACCTTCTCTCCCGGTCAGCCCGGCACTAACCCTCCGACTGCTCTCCTTCACCCTCCCATCAGTCACCGGGCCTGACATTTTCTTCCTTCACGTGGCCTCTCCGTCTATCCCTTTCTCTCTCTTCCCTGCGCACCACCGTCAACGACATTCCAGGACGCCCGAGACAAATGCCTCGCTGTCAGCAAATGACATCTCGGTAATACTTCAGAGTTTATGCAAGCACTTCCACATACATTACTTTATTTAATCTTCACAGCAACTATGTCAGAGATAGAGATAATATCATTACCAGTGTTTTACAGATGAGGACACGAGGCTCAAAAAAAAAAAAAAAAAAAAAAAAGGGTGTTTCCCTAATTCAGGTACACATCGAGTTGTCCTGCGCTCAAGGGATACAAACTAAGAAAATGGGCTTGGGAACAAAATCTAATATGTAGCCCCCTCCCAAATACACAGTTGCCTGCTTTGCCTTGGAGACATTATTTGAATAGTAAAATGGCATCCTTTTGTATATAAATAGTTATACAAACACATAAAAGTACACATATACAATAGATACATCAAACACTGAAGGTTGAAATCTCAAAGCAAAACATTAACAACAATAAAACCAAAGGCAAATTTTAAGAAAACTTAGAACAGTTTCACCACAGTTCCACTTTGGTAAAACCTTGGCTAAATTTCACAGCTTCCCTCTCCTTTGGTTAGACTTTAATACCGACTAGTGCTATGAACACGATTGTCCCAAAGTGCCTCTTGGTTTTCACTTCCTTTTAATTTAGACAAAGTACCATCTTGTGATAAAGAAAATGAGGATTGTTTTAAAAAACACACAAGATTACTATAGTATTTTATGTTAATTCTCAATAAGTCATACATAATTTTAATTCTAAAAAAAAAAAAACACATTAACGGACTAATAATTTTCCCTTAGTGGAATTTGCATTATGGTAAAAGTACAGACCTGTTGCTTGAAATCTTCTTTTTTTACCAAAGGAATTCTGCATCCTGCCTCTAACAGACAGTATGGACAAAAGCCTGCCAGAAATTCTACTTGGCCCTTGAAATCATTTGACTACATGGAAATATACCATGTAGTCCAAAGTCATTAATATACCAATAACACAAAATCCCTGACTGAAAAACACTTTGCTCCAGCAAAACAATTGCTGGAGGTCTGAAAAGTCTCATGATGCTTGTTTATGCAGAGAACATCTCTGGACAGACATGTAAGAAACTGGTAATGTGGGCTGCCTCTGGCTAAAGGACTATGTGGCTGGCGGACAGGACTGGGAGGGAGGAACTTGTCACTAGATCAGCAGTCCCACATTTTGAATTTTGTACCATATGCGTGTATTGGCTATTTTTTTTTTTAAGTTATCTTACTGGTTCTTGGCATTTTGACAGGGTGAAGCCTATGGTGCAAAAATCTTTTAAATATTGATGGATTTCAGCCAAATTTTGCTCAAGGAGGCTTCTGACAAAAACCTCACAATTTTAAAAAATACCAATTTTCACATAGCCTTTAAGACAAAACTACTGTCCATTTATTTATATGTTCTATGTATTCCTACCACGCTTCTGTATTCTTTCTACTAAAATATCCAAATAGCCAAAATAGCCAAATATCCATCTTTTTAACACAGCTAAAGCTCCTTGCCCCTTTCAACGAAAGAACTGCTTTCAGATTTAAAAAAGAAAAAAAAAAAAAAAAGCAAAGGGCTCTCATTGTGGCCCCAGAGTTACCAGGAGAGATACCATCTTTCTGAATGTTACAATGATCCATAATTCACATCATGGTCTTTGGAAAGTAAAAGCATCGGAGTATTTTTTAGCAATGGAGAGAAAATACACTTCACAGAGTAAATTTGATAAGAACAACCATCTAGTGCAATAGTACGTTCATGCTTCTGTTTATCCTTTGTTCAGGGCTACATAATTTAGTCTTGCAATTACTTAGCCAAGTGGGCCTCACAGGCTGGAACATAAGCGTTGCCGTGCGATTAAAACATAGTTAGTCACTCTGTAGGTCACTGTAATAAAGTACAGCAGCCTAATTAAGGTATTTTATCTCCTCTCTCATGATAGGGACCAACATTAAATTAAAATACAGCTGCTGGAGCCATAATATCATAGCAATGTTTTCACGAAAATCCAGCCAATGTTTGTTTCTATTCAAGAACTATTTGTGTGCTTGATATTGTCAGCATATTGATTTTTACATGCATTAGCCGGATCAGTGGCCATAAGCAGTAATATTGAAACCTTCCATTTACAGGGGTCCTTTTCAGCTAATGGGTTTCATCCCGTGTCGGTCTGGTGTCACCACTGTCCGTATCAAACACCTGGATTTCACACTTGACCGCATCAACTCTAAATTCTACCAGACATTTCGGGCTGTACCTGGTCCATGCATGCTGACCCCTAATGCGTACCTGCTCCTGGAGCTGTTCTGCCCACATCTGTAGAGCCGAAACCAGTGACTGTCCAGTGGGGCGTGCAAAAGCCCACCTCCCTTGGACAACTCTGAGGCCTAACTTACTTTGAGCCCCACTGCAGCCTCGGGCTGAGGCCTACCCTTTGCCAACTTCTGTTTGAGCTCAGACCCTTGTCTGGCTTCCTCTGCTTCCCCGTCCTGCTTCCCAGCTCTCTTGACAATTTCCAGAAGAACATTTCCTTAAGAAAAAACTTGGCCCAGGGGTACCTGGGTGGCTCAGTCAGTTAAGCATCTGACTTCAGCTCAGGTCATGATCTCAGGGTCCCGGGATGGAGCCCTCCATCGGGCTCCCCGCTCAGTGGGCAGTCTGCTTCTCCCTCTCCCTCTCCTGGCCCTCCCCCCACTCGTGCTCTCTCTGTCTCTCAAATAAATAAATAAAATCTTAAAAAAGAAAGAAAGAAAGAAAAGAAAGAAAAGAAAGAAAGAAAGAAAGAAAGAAAGAAAGAAAGAAAGAAAAGAAAGAAAGAAAGAAAGAAAGAGAAAGAAAGAAAGAAAGAAAGAAAATGAACTTGGCACAAATCCTTGCCTTGGTGCCTGATTCCTGGCCTTGGGATCTTCTTCTGGAGAACCTGATCTTAAATCCCCTCTGACCAGGAAGCTCACCTTCCTCCTTGGTGCTGCCTCAGAGGCTTCCAAACGACTGCTATTGCCCTCACCCAGAAATACCCTCCTCTTCCCCTGCCGCTCTGCCTGGGACAGGGAGCATAACAATCAAAGGAGATATTATAAGTGAAAATATACCTAAACTTTTACAATGCCCCACAAATGGAAATCACTTGTGGTAATGATCCATGTCACCCATCCCTCCTTCTCTGGATCTCCATGAGGGGGGGCCCCTCTCTCCCTGCCACATTTCTCACCTACAGCGTAAGCTCCATGAAGGCACAGATTTGGTCTATCCACTGCTGGAGCCTCAGCATCTATACCGGTGTAGGGCACACAGGATGTATTTCTGCACTGAGCAAATACGCGTTAAGCAATGTTGCTAAACTCCAGGAGTTCACTCTTCTCAGCCCTTCAGGAATTGAGGGGCTAAAAGCCATGTTAAAAATCATCTAGAGTACCTACAGCCCAGAGAGGATAAATAACTTACCTAATGTACCAAATAACTTCGTGGCAGAGCCTTGATCTCTTATCTCCCAGACCTGAGAACTTTCCAGCTGAGACTCCAGCTTGAGGCCCTACATCTTCCTTAGATGCGCAGCCGCAGAGGAAAATGGCAGCCCCTTCTCCTTCAGCCAAACTACTGGCATCTGGCCGTTCAACTCAACAATGCGCTATCTTGTTATAAAGGTGCACTGAGATTTTTAGCACCGCAGTTGTGCGTGTTGTTTTCATCTCTCCAGCTAAACCTGAAGCTTCCTGGTGGCAAAGACTTCACTGAATTCACCTCCCACATGGTCCCCGGGACCGAGCACAGGGCTGAGCCCAGATATCGGGAGGAGGACGTGGACACAGGTGAAGAGCGCAGACGCTGGAGTCACACACAGACCTGGCGCCAACTCCAGCGCTATACCTGTGTGACCTTGAACAAAGGTGCCAAACTTCCTGCACCTTGCGGAGTACTTCCAGAGTGATAATAGCCCCCGAGTCCCGGGATCACTGGAAGCACTCCATGAGACGATGCACGTAAAGCATTCCGCACTCAGGAAGCATAACCAGCAGTTAAGAGTAATAGTAGTGGCAGCGGGAGTGGTAGTAAAACCAGGCTCCAGAAACACCAACTACCAAGTAGCTTCAACAGGCAAAGATCGGAGACGTGGGTTGAGAGAACCTCCCGCTCATGAATGCCTATTAACTAAGATACCGTATCAGGCAGCTCCTCTTCCCTATAAAAGTAAGATGGTGGGGCGCCTGGGTGGCTCAGTCGTTAAGCGTCTGCCTTCGGCTCAGCTCATGATCCCAGGGTCATCGAGTCCCGCATCGGGCTCCCTGCTCAGCAGGAAGCCTGCTTCTCCCTCTCCCACTCCCCCTGCTTGTGTTCCCTCTCTCGCTGTGTCTCTCTCTGTCAAATAAATAAATAAAATCTAAATAAATAAATAAATAAAGGCAGGGGAACCAGAGCCCGACAGTGTCAGAGATTGCCAGCGCCGGGATGCCAGCTCTGCCACTTTCTCATTGTGTAACTGTGGGCAAATTCTTCCCTCTCTGCCTTACCCACGTCACCTTTAGAATGAGGACAACCTACCAATCAGACTTGTCAGAATGAAATGAAAACCCATTGAAGTCTTTAGAACAGTGCTGGCCACATACTCATAAGTGTTCGCTGATACTATTTTACAACTTATAAAAATAGCCACTCTCAAATCTAGGATGGCTATTTGGCCACTAACACGACGAAGAGCTAAGCTAACGACAGGCGGAGTGAAACGTTCAGAACTACTTCCCTGCCACAGCAAGACTGGTTTTTTTCGGCACAGGCCAAGCCAGCTGAAATCTCTGCTTCCGGGGAAAATGTAAAGACTCTCCTGCAGTGGCCACGAGTTCCATTTGATAACTCAAACTCAAAGAAGACTCTAGCTCCAAGAGCCTCCTGAGAGCTGAGTCAGCAGGGAAGTGCAGGAGGCCCCCTAGGCAGGGTAGGACCTGCTGCAGAGGCTGACCCCAGAGTTCCCAGTGAGGCAGCCCATGGTGGAGCATTCGAGGTCAGTGCACGTTCTAGAACCAAAGAACAGTCAAATCAGTGGGCAGGACAGAGCAAGGGAAATCCCGACAACTGGCAACATTTGAAATCTGAGATGGTGACAATGTGGCCCTGGGTGATCTGTCACTGACAGCAAGATTCTCAGCCTGTGGTCCAGGATGTGAAGGAGGGACCAGCTCTCAGAGGAGGTGGCTGCCGACAGTTAGTCAGGATTCCCTAGGCAAGTGCATTTGGATTAAGAACAGTCCTAGCAGGAAGCATGGCAGTAAGCACATATGTCAAGACAAAAATACTTTCGAGTTACCCTAGCTAATATGACAGATGAGTGGGAGAAAGTACACAAAGGGAGAAAAAGGGAAAGGGAATGATAAAACCCAGAGACCATGAGTCACTCGGGGCTCACCCCTGGCATGCCAGAAGCCGAGTCTACAGCAACAAAGACTTGATCCCAAGCTCCTTCAACAGTGCTACTTCCCTTCACAGTGGATCTGTTGACCCAGCTGTGGGCACCTGTACAGAGCAAAGGCAGGGAAAATGATAGAGTAGGGCCAGAAGGCAAACCCAAGACCCAAACATTATCAGAGGCAAGCATTGCAGGCTAAGCCAAGGACATAAGTGTCCATATGTAGGCTTCATCCTGCAAGCCCAGCACTTCGATGAAAGTAATCAACAGAAGGGTTATCAGGGATGTGGGGTGACACATGGGGCACAATTCTACTTAGGGTTAAGTCTTTCCTGGAGAAGGTGACTAAGTGGCAGCTAACCTGAGTATATTTTCCTTATCTATAGCGTTTCCTCTCAGCCATCAAATCCAGAGGACAAATGCCAAAGGCCTCTAGAGGATTAGTCCCTGGATAATGACCTAGAGACTCACAGTGATCTTTTTCCACTGCACATCTTAAAGCACAAATCCATCCCCTAACACCCAGACTTTCCTCTTCCCAAGTCTCTCGACCAGAGCTAGATCTCAGCCCCCACCCCTCCTAGCCACAACATGGCTATGAGCTGTGAACTTGACATTCAGGGGTCATGCCAATCTTTGGGGCCTCGGTCCACCAAACTGCTCCAAGGCAGTGGGAAGGAAAGAGCCAGCAGCACTCACAGCAGCAGAAAAAAAAGACTTGAGACTTTTTCCCATACCAGTGACAACTCCAGGGATTCCCAGGCTGAGCAACAGAAAGTAGGGGGTCTGACTGCCACAAAATGCTAGGCAAGTCACCTAATTCTGGCCATGTCCTTGATGAAGTCAATTCCAATGTCTGAGACTCAGTTTCTCATCTGTAGCATGAAGAAGCAAAACTACGTGACCACCAAAGTCACCTCCAAACCAGTATTCTATGATCTATGACTCCCTGATGAACGAGACCGAAGTAGTCCAACATCTGTCCAGCTCAAGGAACCAGGCCACATTCTCTGCCAGGGAGGGGCCCCAGACTGGAAGAACAGGAGTGGTCACGAGGCCACAGCCATAACAAGGTTGGTGAAAGACAGCAAGCCATGCCCTGGAGCCCGGAACCAGCCGGGCCAGCCTCTCCTGGACTTCTGCGAGTGTTCAATTCCTGAGTGCCAGAAAAGATACCAGATCCCCAGGGGCAGGAGAGATGAGCTTCCTTTTCCTCAAGCTAACATCTGGGATGGTTCCCTGTGTGTATGTATGTGTTTGATGGGGGTTTTTTCCCCTCCTCGCTGACTACCAGTTTGATGCTGCCCACAGGAGCTGAAGCCCTTGAGGCTAATCCCACTGGCATTCCTCCCAGGCCAGCCACCACACACCACCCCCCCCGCCCCCGCCACCTTCCCATGCAGCCTCTCACCTGGGGGTTGTCCATGTACCAGAGAAGGCAGTTGGCCTGGGTGTCCAGAATAAAGTACCTCCGCAGAAACTTGCCGCTGTTCTCATTCTCCTCGATGTCCAGAAACCCACAGATTCGGTTCTGTCGATCCACATAAGGCATTCCTGGGCTCTGCTCATATCACCCTGCACGGCAGGAGGAAGGGAGGTGATGAGGAGGAAGGTGACTCTCATCCTGCCTCAGGACCTGTAAGAACTTCACTCTGGCTTGACTCACCTCTGTGAGAAGCTAGGCTCTCTCTCTCATCGGCCCTCCTTCCCCAGAGCACCAACTGTTCCACCCCAACCAGACCCTGGAAACCTCTCTCAATTCTGTTCCATACACAGCCAGCAAAATGCATGAGCAGGTACTCAACTAAGTGTCCTGCGGCACTACCGTGTGCCGAGCAGAGCCTCGGGTAACTTTACATATAAAGAGGAAATAAGCCTGGATCAGGGGCCTGGGTTCTAATTCCAGTTTTAGCCTCTTAATAAGTGTGACTGTAAGCTACTTCATCTTCCCGTACTTCAGTTTCTGCACCTGTGAAACAGGGTAATAGTGGTACCTACACCTCCTAAGATTTTGGTGAGAATAAAGTGCCTGGCACACATTAAACATTTCATAAACACTAGGTGTTATTATTGCCCTTCACAAAAGCCTTGTAAAGTAAGCCATAACCCAATTTTATACATAAAGAAACTCAGAAAATATTTAAGCTTCAACTCAAATACTCGTATAAAACTTTGCCAGGAATTCAGTCATCAAGAGCAAACCCTCCAGCTCCATGAAGGAATTAAATCTGAGGGCCACATCCCTCAGCCCTAGCTTCACTTACTTCACTCTGCTGTTACCCAAAGGCCACTTATGACTGGAAGAACGAGGAATCAGAAGAAGGCCCCAACCAATGAACACCTTCACTGACTCCAAAAGGGTCTCTGATGATGAGAGACAAGCTTCACCTTCAAGCCAGCCTCCTTTCTCCACGTGATTTCCTTCTGACTCTCTGAAGAGCCAGACGAAGGGCAGGGGCTCTACTCTCCTCCCCAAGGAGGGTGAGCACCTTCCAGTAAGCAGTTACACCCAACCTGGATCACAGCACAGTGCACAGGTACAACAAGGGCCCACAAGGGTCAGAAAACACCATAGGACATTCTGACTTTCAAGGACAGACAACACCCACCACTGGGCCCCGCTTGGCTTCAACAAGCAAAACTCACTGTGAGCCAAGCCCACCAAGGCCCTAAGCAAAGTGGGGAGCCGGCTGGCTTGACGCCATGCGTGCACCACAATGCTGGGTCAGCAAGTAAGCTACCAAGAGGCCACACCCAGAGTCATCCAGGCCCAGGGCAGGCCAGTCCCACATTCCCACAAGATCAGGCTCACTTGAAGGGTGGCAACTGGTGGCATGGTCTGTTCTCTCCCACCCCCATAGGGGGCCTGCAGTGTGGAGAGGCGGACCCAAGAAAAAGTGCCCCCCCAACACTCATGTGAGTGCGTGTAAGCCCGCACACACACACACACACACACACACACACACACAGATACCAGGGAACAATAAATCCTTGATTGCAGGTTAAGATCAGGCCAGATTCCTGATGGGGACAGATGACAGTCAGAAGGGACATGGGTCAGGGGCCCACGGCTACTTGCTGGGTAATGGTGGGGGACAAAAGAATATAGCAGGCAGAGAAATGGGACAAAGGTGAAAAAGCACAGCTAAAAGGAAGGAAAGAAGTAAAAGAGAAGGCGAGAACAGGATAAAACCTGGGAAGATGGTGGGGAAGGAAGTAGCAATATGGAGGAAGTGGAGGACCACGGTGCCAAGGAGCATCTTGGCTGTCACAGGCCGCACAGCTGGACCCCTGCTCTCCCGGTGCTTTCCCAGCGAACCTTCCATCCCAGCTGCTGTTCCATAGCCGGGCAAGCGTGAGGTCTGGAAAGGGGAAGGGTGGGCTGGAGCCAAGAGTCAGGAACAAGCACCAGGGGAGGAATTTCAAGTCTTCTAGCAGACACTGGGTCAAAGACGGGAAGGCAGGAGGCCTGGCTTTGGCTGGGAAGGAGCATACCCCTGAGAAAGGATGCAGCTTCCCCCCAGAGAATCAGGGGAAATCGGAGTCCCATGCAGAAAGGCTGGGATGTCCAATGCATCCCATGCACAATCCCGTGCACAGCCGCCCAGTCGGGATGAGGGAGCTCACCCAATCCCCAAGAAAACCAGGCAAATTCCCTTGATGTCAGCCCAGCCACAGAGACAGAATTTCCAGAAGTTTCAGGACTGCTGCCACTCCTGGGACATCTCTAAGAGAAAGCATATAAACTGCAGGGGGGGTAACCAAGCCGACTGTCTTTAGACCCAGCTGGTAAGCATGGCATCCAGCTTACTGCTGGCTTTCAAATGTTCCCTTTCCAGCCTACAGGATTAATCAGTGCCAGCCTTTTTGTCAGGTCACAGGCTAGAGAAGGCGCTGTCTACAATCCTCCAACAGGCTGCCTTTGTGGAGGGGGCTTCCCATCTCCATGGGAAAAAGGAAGGAGAACAAAAAGAATTCTGGTTACTTCTCCTGACTGTGGTTCTATCGCCAGAAAAAAAAGCTGCTCGGATGTCCTGGGAAGCAGCTGAGTCACGGAGCTCATCAAGAATGTGGGAGGCAGGGGAGAAGGACGGGCTGCAGGAGAACCAAGCATCACAGGGAAATGCTGTTACGCCTAGCCGGCCCACACAGAAGCAACATACTCAAAAGATGGTGCACCAAACACAAACCTGACGTCCTAACCCCCAATCCTCTGTCAGTTCATTCTGACCCCACTTTTCATCCCTTGTCAGAACAGAGGCTAAGGTTTGGTACAGGGAGCCTGCTTCTCCCGATCCCCCAACCCCCTCTCTCTGCTCTTCAACCTGCTGCCACCATCTTCCAAGGCCCCCTGGCTCCTCCTCTTTTTCCCAGAAAGGCCCCCCTAATCCACTGATCTCTGCCACCCCATGCCCAGCCCCAACAACTGGGCAGTGAGGGGAGAAAGGGAAGTGCTAGTGAGTCATAAGGGAAGAGAAACACCTTGATGCACACATACATACTGTCACCCCAAATTCCCCTACTAAGACCCAGGCAAAGCTTTGTACCATTCTTTCTACATCCCTCCACTTATATAGTTTTAGCCTGTTTTCTGACTCTTTAAAATCACTTGTTATCTTAAATTTCATTTTAATCCAAGTTTCCCACTGTAAAACTATTGAGCGGAGGGTGACGTAGGTGCTCTATCCCAGGACTTGCCCCCAACCATGTCCTAAGCCCCATACCCTGACAATGACTCTCTCCCCATCCCCTAGGACAACATGGCGAGTGTTCTCACTGGGGTGCATCAGATACCCCTCTCCCAGGTGAGCCCCTTCACCTCTGCTCTAAGAGAATAATGAAACCTCCTAGCAAGTAGCTGCAGAGTCTTCACAACACATTGGTGACAAAGAACACAGAAGATTTGTGCAGGAGAGGACCTTGGTCCACCCAACTCAGTACCCGCTTTCCAAAGTTTGCCAGACCTCTCTAGAATTTTCCATTTTTTGTGCAGCAATCACAGTGTAAGAATGCTGGAATTTTTTAAAAATTCACTCTAGCCAATCGTTTTCATTTTTGCATGCTTTTTCATGCCCCTCTCCGCTTAATTGGCCTTTTTAAATTTTTAAATTATATCATAAACATGTTCCATGTTGCTACATAGTCTTTATAATCATTGCTTTTAATGGTTGCATAACATTACTGAACTGCATTTACTATAATTTACTTAACCATTTCTCTATGATTAGACAGATTATATTCAACTTTTCACTATTATAAATAATGTTATGAAAATTCTTATTTTCATGCTTTGTTTCTTCTTTCACATGGAAACAGCATACACAAATTCCAAGCAATAATATGACTAGATCATAGGTAATGATCTTTTATAATTCTTGAGACCTATTACAAAACTGCTTGCTAAAAGCATTGTCTGTGTACTTTGCAGTCAGCAATATATTGTTACCATCTCTATAATCTTGTATACATTGAATGTTCTCATTTCCAACTGTTGCTAGTTTTAAATATATAATGATGCTTAGTGAGGCTGAACGTTTTTTCACGTTTGCTTCCTGCTTCATCTTCCTTCCTGGATCTTGTAAAATGCAATTCAAATTACGTGCACACACAGTAATGCGTTCGTTCTCTCTCTCTCTCTCTCTCTCACACACACACACATGCTCATCAAACCAAACCAAAACATGGCCTCACATAATCTAAATAACTGAGGAATGTATTTTAATGAAGAGTAAAATAGAAAAGAGCAAAGTTTTTTTTTTTAAGATTTTATTTATTTACTTGACAGAGAGAGACACAGCGAGAGAGGGAACACAAGCAGGGGGAGGGGGAGAGGGAGAAGCAGGCCTCCCACGGAGCAGGGAGCCCGATGTGGGGCTCGATCCCAGGACCCTGGGATCATGACCCAAGCCGAAGGCAGACACCCAATGACTGAGCCACCCAGGTGCCCCAGAAAAGAGGAAAGCTTTATGAGTCAAATTTCTTCAGTGTATAGGTTCCTAAGTATGTACTGTGCTTGAAAATATGTTAAATATTTAATTTATGGTAAAAAGGGAGACTTTGAGCAAAAAGTGAGTTTGCACTGAGTTACCGACTGATCAGCAGCAGAAAATGGGTTAAATGTCAATTAAATGAAGATTCCCAGCCAATATTTGCCAGTTGACCAGATGAAGCTCATGAGAAGAGTTAAGGGCTTCCCACCTTAGAATGAGGTGAAAGGCACTGGGAGACATCTGTCCAAAATACCTACTTGACTACCATTTCAGTGTCTTAGGTTCCATTATTGGAGAAGATTTAAGCCAAGAAAAAAAATAATAAAACTGTCCCCTAGGAACTGAGGCAATTGACAACTTCATCAGGCTGATTAATACAAAAGAGACAGCTGGGACCAAAACCCAAAGGAAAAAAGAACATGCACCAATGGGAGACAGAGGCACTAGAGGGTCAAGAATATAAAGAGAAGATTGTTGCTTGAAACAAATATCTACTTGAAAAGATGTCTTAGGATTCTTATACACCCAGGACAGGAGCATGAACCTTTGTGGAAAGCAATTTGGCAATAGGTAACAAGAGAGCTAAAAATGTTCATACCCTTTGACCCAGTAATTCTACTTCTAGGATTCCATCCAAGTAAATAAACTAAGATGCAAATAAAGATTAAAATTTTTAAAAAGGAAACTCCATTAGAATTCATAATAACAAGTTGGAAATGTCCTGAATGTCTCAATGATTAGGGGATAATTAAATAAATTACGGGACATTTACATAAGGAAATATTACACAATCATTAAAAAACCATGTTTTCGGGGCGCCTGGGTGGCTCAGTCGTTAGGCGTCTGCCTTCAGCTCAGGTCATGATCCCAGAGTACTGGGATCGAGTCCCGCATCGGGCTCCCTGCTCTGCGGGAAGCCTGCCTCTCCCTCTCCCGCTCCCCCTGCTTGTGTTCCCTCTCTCACTGTGTCTCTCTCTGTCAAAAAATAAATAAAAAATCTTTAAAAAGTAAAATAAAATAAAAAACTATGTTTTCAGAGAATTTTAAATGAATTAGGGAGAAACTCATATCATAAGTTTTTTAAAGATACAATATGACTTACAATATGATCTCAATCCCCTAAATATTATTTTTGTATTTCTATATTTGGATAGAAAAAGACTGACATATAGACACCAAAATATTGACTATGGGTTATGGGTAAATTTTATTTACTTCTGTATATTTTCCAAATTTTCCAAATGTTCTACAGGGAATGTGTGTTCTTTTATTCAGCAGGTGGGGAAAGCTATTTAACTGCACACACACCCTGACCCCAGTGTATAAATTTTGAAGCTGAGAATAAATTTGTCAAGTCTCCAGAGTCCACAAACAAGCAAAACCTTGCCTCAATTATAGCTCTCCTGGGACTATTTGGTGTTTCAGAGTCTTTTTTTTTTTTTTAAGTAAGCTCTACGTCCAACATGGGGCTTGAACTCACAACCCCGACATCAAGAGTTGCATGCTCCACCGACCGAGCCAGCCAGGTGCCCCAAAGTCTTAAACCTAAAAAGACACCATCCCACCCATCACAAATGCCCAAGAGCCAGGTACCTACCCAGAGGGCTTTGGCACTCTCCAATCTGGTTGAGTCTGGGTTTCTTATTTCTTATTGCAACATCCTCTTAGACAGGCTCATTCTTTCCCCTGCAGGGGTGCTTCCTTACTCTCTAGTCTTCATAAGAGGAGCCCCTGTCCTTGAGGCCAACTCAATATTCACACCCATGTCTATCACTATATTCCTCTATTGCTATAGCACCTAAGCCACACCATGCCCGGTGCTCTGGGAAAATGAAGCAGGAACCCTGACCAAGACCCCCAGTGGAATTTTCCTTCTTGAAACTTTGGAGACGGGGCTGGCATTTTTTAAATAAATGGCTGAATAGATGAATGAAGAGATGGATAAATAGATTTTTTTCTTAAAGAAAAGCTTTAGAGTTATTACATCATTAAAGCTATAGTCTGCTCTATTGGATGTCTTTTTTTTTTTTTTTTAAGGTTTCATTTTTAAAGTCATCTTTACACCCAACGTGGGGGTCAAACTCACAGCCTCGAGATCAAAAGTCACACACTCCACCGAATGAACCAGCCAGGCACCCCTTGGATATCTTATTTTTAAGATCGCTAGTGTAGTTTGGAGATAAAGGAAAAAACAGAGTGAAATAAGGGAGATTCATCTGCTTGACCATTTGACACTTTTGAGGTAAATAAAAAGGGAAGTGATGACAGAGATAAAGCCTTAAATGGTATTGGCCCCATTATGAAACCATCCACTGTAGCCTCTGATGGTTCAAGTATGAAAAAAACATTAATTCATTTTTAACATTTGGAGATTTTTCTTTCATGTTACTTTGCATTGGCAGGACAGGGAATTTCAGGGATTTTGCTCCAGAAAAAGTCAGGAACGTGTTTCTCGACATGTGGTGGGATGTGTAGTAACCCATCTCCTGTCCTGTTACCCTGCTAGGGTGGAAGCTGGAGAGAGCAGGGTCCTTGGTGAGTGAGAGGGATCCCAACAGGAAACTGCTAAACTTTGACAGGAGAAAGTTTATCGGGAAATGACATCAGAGGTCTCAGAGGGCTGTAATACAGCGGACAGGAACCGGGGTGTGGAGCTACTGCTAGAATATGCACGGGCCATGTGAGCCGACTTCACCTATGTTCAAATCTGCAGCATACGTAAGTGTGTAGTGTGGAGTTTCAACCATGCCAACGGCCCAGTAAAAACCACAAGACCCAGGCATAGCTATTTCAAAACACATCCTTGGGAATGGACCGAAGATTATAACTTAGAAAGTGCAGGAGCGTCTATCTCCTCCTGTTAAACTATCACTGCATTCTGAAAGTGTCATAAGAACACATTCCAAGTAGTCTTAAGGCAGGAGAATAATGTGAGAGAGAACTTGTTCCCAGCGGAAGTGCAGAGTTAGGAATGCAAACATCTACAGCAACGGGGAAGTTAAGAAAAGGTGCCCCCGTGCCACAGAACAGCCCAAACCCCACCGGACTCTAGAACTTGGAGGGGAGGGCAAAAGACACTCAAGAAGGAATTTTTAAGGGGACACATTTCAGGAAACGGGCTGGAGAAACTGAACACTGATCCACCGCAATAAAGATGCCAAAAGCAACAAAAATATTTTAAACAGTCATGACCTCTCTTAACAGAGGCTTCATCTATGGTCACAGAAAATGTGGTAGTTGGAGTCAGTAGGAGACAAAGGCCTTCCCATGGCTCAAGGCTCCACCAGAGATCACAAGCACAGGTGAGCAGCCTCACCCGGTTTATCAGTTAGCCTATAAACACTGAGATCTCCAACTTTCAGAATTGTGGCAGTCCCCCCAGTTGGGAGACACAATGAATTCAGTTTCACTGCAGGGCTCCCAAGCAGGAATCCAGAGCAATAATCTTCATTTAAAACTTGACCCACTGAACCATGGGCTGCAGAAAACTGAAAAGATAACATCATGGTTTCTCTTATCTACTTTTGCAAAGTGCTGGGGGAAACTGTAAGTGGCCTAAGTGTGTCTGTCTAAGGAGGAGGCCCATGGGGGAGAGGGAGGGGAGGGGCTGGGTGTGGCAAAGAGGATGTGCAGGTGACAGCGACCAGCGTGAGTGCATTTGTCGAAACTCTTGCAAGAAGAGGACCATAGAAAGGGCGTGCTGATTTCAGTTACCCACCGATGTGGGAGAGTGAAGTGAGAGAGCACGTGTTTTAGAGCCAGACTCCACTGAACTCTTCTGGGCGTTTCCTCATTTGCAAAATGGAGAGAATCACTTTACCTACTTCAAAGGGGGCTGCAAGGATGAAATGAAACAGTGTGTGAAAAGTGCTTAACAGGAGCTCTGGTGAAGAGGAAACACGGGGTAAACGTTGTTTCGACGTGTGCGCGCGCGCGCTCGTGTGAAGCACCTAGCAAGTCGTCTGTGAGTATCCTTACCACCGCAAAGCTGCTTACTGCGGGGCAGGCAGCTGCACGGCCGTCTCTACCCCTCCAGTAGCAATGAGCACATGTCAAAAAGCAAAGGCTGGGAGGCTGGGATCCCTCACAAGGAAAGGCATAAACTTCCCTTACTCTTCCCTCTACTCCAAGAACCATCATATTTTACATCTCTGAAATTCTCCAGGAGATTTAAAAAAAAAAATCCAAGAGATCCCCGGACTCCATGTTGGCCGGGCTATCCTGAAAGTGAACAGAAGCCAGGCACGCAGGTCAGGCTCCAGGGGAGGGAGTCCGGGACTGCCTCCGGCTCTGCCCACGGGAGCGTCCCCACGCGGGAGAGCCCCTTTGCAAGTGGCTGGCCAACTGGAAGTCCTAGCTGATGGCACAGCGAATCCCGGCCTTTGCGCTTTAACTATAGTGCTTCTCAAGAGTGTTAAGGACAAGCGGACCTAGCGTCCCACCCTCTTTATCTCAGCCGCCAGCCTCTGAGGGCAGAAAGGCACCCCACAGGCCCAAAGCTGAGAGCCTTTGGCCCCGCACTGGGCAGTGTCAGGAGCTCCGGCCTCAGCAGCGCTGCGACCTCCACGGTGAAAGAGTTCAATTCAGCTTTCAGTCCTCTGCGGAAAGGAGATAAATTATAAAGCCTAAAAGGTTGGATGGGCTTAAAAGCAGGGGCCAGGGGATGGGAAAGCAGAGCAACCCAAGATTCGGAACAAAGGTCAATGGAGTCTTCCAGTTATAGTCCCACTGCACCAACCACAGGCCTCCTAAGAACAGGAAGGAAGGGACCCCATCCCTCCCACCTCTCAGCCGCCCTATCTCCCCACCCTGTCCAATTCCCTGGCTCAGTGATGGGCTTATACTGGGCAGGGCTAGGATTCTTCTCTCCCCATAGGCTGTCACACTATAATATTTGCTCTGCTTCCTTCCTTTCCAAAGCCTAACAGATTAGATTGCAGGAGTCCTATCCAGCTCACTAAGACAGATGGAAAACTGAAAGTAAGGCAACCCAAACTGCTCAGGGTAGAAAGACAGAGGAGGCGGGGCAGTCCAATGTGCCAGCACCCAGACCCTCTTTTCCAAGCCCTCTGTCCACCTGCCTCATGAAGAAGACGGGAAATCAGGGAAGTGCCACTTGATGCACACCGTGAAGACCGTGCTCCTGCTGTTTGGGGCTTCGTAGCATTCCAGCACTTTGAGGAAACACCCAGCAAGCAAGCAGGAGAGCTGGTTGTTCGGGAGGATTTGACTGATAGAGCTAATGCTTCTGCCTTCCCGCTTTTGCAGAATTTCTCCATAGGTAGACACCAACCAAAACCTGCATGTCTTCAGGGTTTATTTCAACCTTAGTAAAATACAGATCCCAATACGGTTCAGCTCACCAGCATGACAAGATGGGGCATGCAGGCCCTACTTCATTTTACAGAAGAGAGAAGAAAGCACCAACAAGAGGGAAAAGAAGGGCTTGCAAACTCTCTACCCAGGAGTAGGTGGTTTGCAAATCAGTACCTAGGTGATCACCCTCACCTGTGAGGTGAGCAAGGCTCCCATCATCAACTAGCTGAAATACCACCAGGGGCGCCACAGACACTTTGTAGAAAGTGGGGCTTACCAAAAAAGGCTCACCAAAAAGGTCTAAAGGCAACATCCAGAGGAAATCCTCATGCACCAGCGCAGTGAACCAATTTCTACAGGCTTGGGGTACCGCCCCACTGCTCTTTTCCCTTCCATCGGGACAGGTGCAAACAATTCATGTACCTGCAGCCATTCATTCATTCATTCATTCATTCAACAAACACCTGCCTAGCACCTAGGAGACGTCCTACATCACGCTGGCCATAGGGTCTAGACTTCAAGGTAGACTTTTGCTATGGCAAAAGTCATTGCGTTCCGGCGCACACATGGAGAAGACAAATACCTGAAAGGATGATGCTTTCCAAAAAGCTTCCCCTGGTTTCTCAAAGCACGCCGGATCTCTATTTTAGCAGTCCACTTTGTGTTGGAGGCACTCGTGGACCGCCTGTGACTGCCATCGGACTCCCTGAAGACAGAGGCTGGCCTTCCTTGGACACTGCCTTTCACATCCTTGTTATCCATTACACGTCAACTGAATGCAACCGTGGAACAGAAAACAAGCCCTTCTATTCTTTCCAGACCTTTGGTTTCACTGTTTCTGAAGGCTGTGCCACCAAAGAAAAAGGATGAAGCTCCAGAAAGGAGGAGAAAGGGGACTGACTTAGATATATTAAGAACATGAGTACAATTTTGGAACTTCAGCCCAAGTGCAACCACCTCTCGGCGGGCTGAGGTGCCTCCAAGGGCCACAGCTGGAGGCCTGGTAGAGGCTTTTCCCCCTCCCTCTTTTCTGCTGCTCACGCTCCTCTGGAAAACCCCATTTGGAGTCCTAAAGAAAGAAAAGAGGAGGAGCAGGAGAAGGAGTTAGAAGGGGAACATTCAGCTAGAACCCAAACTCACCAAGAAGGAAGGAAACCTTAGGCGAAAGGCTTGGGGGGGGGCGGCCTGGGGGAGGAGATGTGTGAGGCCCAAGTGGAGGTGGCCCCGCCGCGCCTCCTCTATGGAGGTGCCTGTACACTTCTCCTTCCTGCACGGCCTCTTCTGCCCCTTTCCTCCTCCCTTTTTTGTTTTGTTTTGTGTTAATTTATTTTTTGGTTTTTTGTTATTTTGATGAAGTAACAGTCTTCAGGACTCGAGCAGAAAAGGGAAGCGTGTAAGGTGAGGAAGAAGTTGGTGAGAGCGAGAGACAGCTCTCTCAAGGCTGCTTTCCCAATCTGGCACCGAACCTGCGTTGTAGGACAGTTTTCCTTCAAGGCACCCCCCACAGCCTGGAGTTCCAGAAGCCCGAGGGTCCGCGCTGGACCCAGGGGAAAGGAACGGATCTCCCTAGGGGAGCACTGTAGGCCTGTCACGTAATAAGGTAACAGGGAAGAGAAAAACGAGGCTCCATGGCCCAATCCGAGCCCAAGGGACTTGCCTGGGACGCTCTCCGCTCTCCTCCCCTACCCGCAGCCCGGGCAGTCGTTGCGAGGCCGGTGCTCCCGCGCCAGAACCCGCAGAGAAGTTTCGCCGCTGCAAACGTGAGAAAATGCAGCTCAGCAGAACACCCGCCCCCCCTTCCCGCGGCCCCACCCCCGCAGCCCGACCCCTGGCGGTGACGACCTTGGCCGCCCCGGACGCTCCAGAAGATTGGAGGAGGGGCTGCCCTCCGGGATTTCCCGGGGGCTCCAGGAGGCGCCCAGGGGCTGCGGCGACCTTTCCCTTCGCCGTCAGGCACCAGGGCAGGCGCACCCGGCCCCGCCCGCGCGCCCTGGGCGCCCCCGCCCGGGCTCCCCTGCTCCCCCTGCTCCCCAGCCTCGCCTGCCCCCGCGCGCCCCTCTGCGCCTCTCTGCGCCCCGACCCGCAGGGCGCCCCACTTACCCCGCCGTGCGGCGGCCGGGGCTCGGGCAGGGTGGGTCACATCGGGGTGGGACGCGCCTCTCGGGCCGGCCGGGCCGTAGCTCTCGGGGGATTTCTTTATCTCGCTGCCAAACTCTCGGGGCCTCTCGCTCCTCTCGCTCTTCTCCCCCTCACCCCCACCCCTCCTTCTCTCTTGTCTCTCGGCTCTTTTTTCCGGGTTAATTACGTTTCGCATTAAAGCAAAACCCAGCCCCGGATGTGAGTACAATGCTCCGCCGAGCCCGCCGGGGGAGGAGAGGGGTGCCGGGGCGCCGCGGGGTGGGAGGGGGCGCGGCCGGGCGCCGCGGTCTGCGCGGAGGAGGCGGGGGCGGGGCGCCCGGGAGGCTGCCCTGGTGGCGGCGGGCCAGGCGCGGCCCGGGACCACCTCGCCGGCGTCGGCGGCCGCGCAGGTGGGACCCGGGCCGCCGAGACTGCCGCGCGGAGGAGGCCTGCCTCCGACGCCGAGCCCCGGGCAGCAGGTGTCCGCAGCCGGAAGGGGGCCCGGGGCTGAGGGCGTCCTGGAACGAGGGAGGCCAGTCGGAGCGCGGGCTCCCTCTTGAACCCCATTTCTGCTTCCCAGAGCCCCACCGAGCGACTTCAGCCGGGCCTCCCTCGGATCGTGAGCCCTTAGCCTTTCTAGGGCCGCAGGGTGAAAGTTTAGGGTTGGGGTCTGAAGAAGGAACGATTCTCAGGGGTTGTCGTGAATGTGCCAGAAGAGCCCACTGGCGCCGGACGTTTTAACGAGGGGTATAGGGACTTTCTCAGTGTGACGTAAAGACGCCTTTCCTGCCCTCGGAGCGGGAGGGTGCGCTGGAAAAAAATGGGAAACAGACAAGCATACATTAAGTAAATAATGCCAAGGGGGACCTAAGAAAATCGCTGCGTGCCGGGGCAGCCCCTGCATGATCTCCTTTGATCCACACAGCAACCGTACGGGTATCAATCCCGTTCACGATGAGGAAACCGAGACTCAGAGACGTTAAGTAATTTGCCCTGGGTCCCACAGTTAATCAATGGCAGGTCTGTCGGGTTCTGACGCCGGCCTCCCACGTGGGGAGATAATTTAAATATACATATCAGGCACAAAACCTCGGAAACAGGGACGCACAGTGGATTCACCCGTGGGATGGAGGACGGAGAGATAGAGGCTGGGTCTAGGGATTCTGACGCAGATGCGTTGAGGCTTTGAGGGAGAGGAGGACAAAGGAAGACCCTTGAGGCTCTAGGACAGGGACTGGCTGTGCGGGAGTGATGGAAAGGCTGGTCCACATCCCACTATTGTAGGGGAAAGGCACGCTAAAAAGTCTCCAGGACCTGAGGCAACATAGCCTGGGAGTCTGGGACCTTGCGCACGGAGGGGGGCAGCAGGACGACACACTGTGCACAGCACACACCCCGAAAGCACCAGTGATGAAACCACACAAGTTTCCTCTTCCATTTTGATTGCCAAAGCAAAACTGAGCCACCAGTTCTCTCAGGTGTGAAACAAAGGCTCTTTGCTCTACAACAATTTGCTTCGAATGAGGAAGGAAAGGGGGACACAGGAAAAAAAATTTTTTTCCTCTGAAATAAATACATCAACGTCAGTTTTTTTCTGCTCCTGAAGATTTTTGCCACTTAAAAGTTTCAGGCGACGTAGCATGTTAAGGAGCGTGTTCTCTGGAACCAGATGGACTGGGTTTGAATCCCAGCTCTGCCACTCATTAGCTTTGATCTCTGCCCAAATGACAGCATTTCTGTGCCTCAGTTTCTATCTGGGTCGTTATGAAAAGTAAATGAGTTAACATCTGTAGTGTTTAGATTATTGTGGAACATGAAGTAGGTGTTATGTAAATGTGTTTTAATTTAAAAATTAGATTATGGCTTTCATCGTGAAAAGGAACAAAATTCCACCCAGCTCCAAACAAATCTGACTGGAACTGACAGTTTCCAGTATGAGCAATGAGGTAAAAGTCTCAGATTTCATGGTATGGTTCAGATTAAAACCCATAAAACTCTACTCCCCATGGGGCCTGCCTGAGTCACTCACTCACAGAGCCACAAATATTTTCTGAGCACTACTGTATTGGATGCCTGGGAAGCAAAGGGAGCCAAAGGCCTTGGGTCCATTAGGAGGATACAAGTGTCACTAGAAGGTTGAGGCAGCCTTGTATCCCTCTTGGAAGTGCTGTGAAAATAGCCCAGAGAATGAGTATAGCCAGCCTTTAGAGGAACAAGACATCTGGAGGGAGAGGTGGAGGGGAGCTTATATCAAAAAGGAGATGGACTTTGAAATGGGCCTGAAAAAAATGGGTACAATTTTACTGGAGGGGGGCAAGAACATTTTGGGCTAGGAAGAGAGTCATCAGTGCACTTTGGGTGATGCTCATATTTCACTGGGAGCCCCATTTACCACCACATTTGCCCCTGGCCAGGACCTGGCTCCAGTTAGACTACAGTTTCTGCCCTGATTCCATTCCCTTATCCCTAGACTTCTGGGTGCTTCCTCAGAGTGGACTCCCCCCATCCCCTCCTGTAGTGGGCACCACAGAGCAGGTGTCAGTTGAGTCTGCTCCCTGCTGTGTAGCCCCTTTGCTACCTCTTGACCTGGACATTTTGAAAATACTTCCATTACCAGATTTTATGCATTCATTTTTTTCAGTGCAATAAATAGCCTCGATGTCTGAAAATGTAACCGCCTGTGGGGAAACGAATGTCAAAAAAAGGGCCTTTTAGGGAGCCCGGGTGGCTCAGTTAGTTGAGCATCCAACTCTTGATTTCGGCTCAGGTCATGATCTCAGGGTCGTGGGATCAAGTTCCACATCGGCTCCGCTCTCAGCAGGAAGTTTTCTTGAGATTCTCTCTCTCCCTCTGCCCCTCCTCCCCGTGCTCCCTCGTGAATGTTCTCTCTCTCTCAAATAAATAAATAGATCTTTTTTAAAAAAGGGGAGAGCCTGGGGTGCCTGGGTGGCTCAGTCATTGAGCGTCTGCCTTCGGCTCAGGTCATGATCCCAGCGTCCTGGGATCGAGCCCCACATCAGGCTCCCTGCTCCGCGGGAAGCCTGCTTCTCCCTCTCCCACTCCCCCTGCTTGTGTTCCTGCTCTCGCTCTCTCTCTGTCAAATAAATAAATAAAATCTTTTAAAAAAAAAGGGGGGGAGAGCCTTTCACATCACCTATTTCAGTCCCCTCACTGTGTCTGCAAGATGACGTTCAACAATTTGCTCAAGGTTTTCCAGCTAATTAGAGGAAGATTTGGTTCTAGAACCCAGGATTGACTTCCCCCAGAATCTTCTATTGGTATAGGAACCTTTCTGTGAAGACGGAGACTTCTGGCCCAGAACCCAAGAATCTAAACAGTAGCCTATACTCTAGCCATTTATTTATGCACTTTCTATTTATTTTCAATATTAATGGCTGGGTAACTAGATGGCCTAATAACCTTCGGTGGGGAGCCAGCGCACCCTCTGGGCAAGTGCATTATTCTCTGTCCTTAAAGATACCCATTATAGGGGCGCCTGGGTGGCTCAGCCGTTAAGCGTCTCCCTTTGGCTCAGGTCATGATCCCAGGGTCCTGGGATCGAGCCCCGCATCGGGCTCCCTGCTTGGTGGGAAGCCTGCTTCTCCCTCTCCCACTCCCCCTGCTTGTGTTCCCTCTCTCGCTGTGTCTGTCAAATAAATAAAATCTTTAAAAAAAAAAAAAGATACCCATTATATAAGGTAAAGGCGGCAGCCAGGGCCCATTAGTTCCACTGGGGAAAGTGTGAGACTCAAGAGCTCATTGGTTGATCCTGGTTCAGGCCAGTTAATTTCGCACAGAGAGAATTTTCTCCAAGGCCATTGCACCTCTAATGGTAGCTGGTCATTTCATATAGTTACTGTCGGTTTCCATAGCAAAGTACCATCCATTTCCAGAAAGATTGCTCAAACTACTGTTGTTCTCTTTACTCCTATTCATTCAACAAACAATTATGTGAACCTATTACCATTTTCCTCCCACCAGGTATCTTGCATTTACTTATTATCCAGGTACTTGCTAAATGCTAATTGTTTGACATGAATTATCTCACTTAAGTCTCAACTGGGAGCAAGATACTATTATGTTCTCATGGATAATATGACGAAGGCATACAGACTAGGTACAAACCGGTGCAGCCTGATGCCAGAACCTGCCCTCTTAACCACTGAGTTTGTGAAGGATACAGAACAACATAACACAAGCCTCCTTCCCATCCACATTTGCAATAACTGTCATCATTTAGAATCTCCGTTTCATCTCACCTGGCAATTTCATGTCCAAGGATATGTGCTCCAGAAAGTCACCCGGAGACACATACAGTATATATGGAGTATGTGTATGTGTGCACATATGTAACGTATACATACGGAATATATACACACATACTCACTACAGTGTTGTTCATAATGTCACAAATTGGAAATCACCCTCACGCTCATCAGCCCAGCATTGAATAGGTAAATACGGGTACTTCCATACGTTCCTATGCCATGCAACTGTTAGAAAAGAATGACATATCTCTCTTTATACAAAATATGAAAAATACTAAATATTTTAAGTTGAAAAAAGGCACAGAGCTGTCTGTATAGTATAACGCTATTTCTGTAAATAAAAATTATACACGTTTCTTACATGAAAAAAGAGTAGAAGACTACATTCCAAACTGTCCACAGTTCTCTTAGGGTGGGGAAGGAGGGGTTATACGGTGTATCTCACTTTCTGAAAGATGTATTTCTGTAATGTTTAATCTTTTGCAATAAGCATGCCTACATCTGGTTGTCAAAAAACAATAATGGTAAATTTTTAATTAAAAAAAATTTTTAAAGCTCTATTCGAAAGCATATTGCAGCCCTCAAAGAGCTCATCCTTGAGTCTGGGAGGGAATATAACATATACAGAAATATGGAGAGAATATACAGGGAGACAGTATAACATATATAAAGATAACTATCGTGAAAGCCAGAAACTCATATACACAGATTGATGAACAGAGATACGATTTTGTGGGAAAATCAAACCAGCTCGGGTTGAGAGGTGCGGGAGAAAATGTGTAAAAGAGATGGCACTTTGGGAGGACCTTGCAGGAAAGGTAAGATATAGAAGGTGGAGAGGGGGTGAGAACAGGTGGCCTCCCGATAAAGACCACATCAAGGACAAAGCATAGAGGCAGGAATGCATGGGATCCCTTCAGGGAAGTGTGGCCTGTCCAGTTCAGTTGGAGCCCGGGAGGGTAGATGAAGGATTGTCATGGGGAACAAAATGGGAAAGAAAGGTCGCTGGAGGGTCTTTACTGCTAAGCTAATGAGTTGTATTCATTATTTTAGGCTCCAAGAGCCCCTGAAGGTTTTTGAGCAAGGAAGTGACACAATTCACAGTGATTGCATAGGGACTGCTTGGTAACTGGACTCTAGCACCAAGTTCTTAGGATTTGCCTCCTGAATCATTAATTCGCTGCATAGCCATGGACCAGTTATTTTACTTCTCTGTGTTTCCATAAAATGGGGAAGGTGGTGATAACAGATAACCTATCTCATACCATTGTCATTGAGATTGAGTGAGTTAATGTTTTCAAGGCACATGGGAAGTGCTGAGATTGTTAAACATAAAAAAAAACAAACAGCATGATACCTTTGGATTAAGATCTTTGCATTTCGTTTTGAAACTTTTATTACAAAGAGCTAACATTACATGGTAAATTATTAACTATTCCTTCTTTTCCAACTTTCACAGGATTAGAGATTATTAATCTCCTTTTACAGATGGAAGAACTTAGGTTTTAAGGAGAGAGATACAATCTCAGCATCACATGGCCAGGCATGAGATGAACCTGAATCCTCGTTCAGTGACCCTGCCCAACACCCAAGGTTATCTCTTAGCTCAAACTCTCAGAACCTGGAAAATAGGAAAAATGGGGAGTGGAAGAGAACTGGCAATTTCTGTTTATACGATGGGGGAAACAGCAGTAAGGGACCGTAATAAGGTAAAATCAAAAAAGATAAAACTTTGGTGGAACATTTGAAAGTTTGTATATAGAATCAAACTTGTAAAGTATGAATATATATATATATATATGCTGGATGATGCCCCCCAACCAAAAAATCATATATTGAAGACCTAACAATGTGACTGCGTTTGGAGGCTTCTAGGAGGTAATTAAGGTTAAATGAGGTCCTACGGTGAGGCCCAAGTCCGATAGGATTGATCGCCTTATAAGAAGAGGAAGAGATCTTTCCCTCTCTCCGTGTGCACCAAGGAAAGGCCACGTGAATGCCCAGCAAGAAGGTGGCCACCTGCATGCAAGCCAGGAGGAGAGCTGTCCCGAGAACCTGACATGCAAACTGATGTCGGACTCCAGCCTCCAGAACTGTGAGAAAATAAATCTCTGTTGTTTAAGACACCCAGTCTGTAGTATTTTTTATACACATATGTACACATACATATATACATGCATTGCATACATACACATACCAAAAAATTATTTCCTAGTAACAAAGTTTGGAAAATTTGCTATACAGCTAAATCTGACACGAATAAACGTCAAAACTGAGTGCACATCCTGTCCCCAGAAATAACAGTCTGCTGGCCAAATGCACCATTCCTATTGATTCATGCTGATGGCATTGTTTTTCCGTCAGTTTGAATAAGTGCAGTTCACTGCTTGGATTCCTGCATCCCCAGTGATGCCCTGTGATTATATGGGAAGGACTGGGCCTGCGGAATCGGCGAGAGAGAATGAATGGATACCTTAGCTTTGAATCCATGACCATATTTTAGCACTATAGTTAACTTTGGAGCTGCTTAGACTAGTTACATAATTCATTTCCTCAGCAATGAGCCTGCGGGGTGGGGGAGGGCGCTGCTATTAGGAAGTACTTGTGGGTGAATATAGTCAAAGTCATTAACTGCAATAAACTCTGTCCATTTTACTCCAAGAGATGCCTGTGGTAGTCAGTGAAGTAGGCTGACTTTTATATCAGTGGTTCTTAACCCAAGCTGATTTTTTTTTTAAAGATTTTATTTATTTGACAGAGACACAGCGAGAGAGAGAACACAAGCAGGGGGAGTGGGGGAGGGAGAATCAGGCCCCTGATGAGCAGGGAGCCCGATGAGGGGCTCGATCCCAGGACCGTGGGATCATGACCTGAGCTGAAGGCAGACGCTTAACCGACTGAGCCACCCAGGCGCCCCAACCCAAGCTGATTATTACAAAACAACCAAAAAGCACAAAGGATATTTGGACATAGATGTATGTCCTTCCATTATTTTGTTAATAGGAAATATACACACAGTACAAAGATCAAAAAGTGCAAAAGAATAAGATTGAACAAGTATTTCTTCTACTCATGTGCCCCAAACACTGCTCTCCATGTGCCCCAAACACTGCTCTCCCCCGCAAGAGATAATCAATGTGTGTGTGTGTGTGTGTTTAATAATAAAAACATTCAGTTTTGCGAGGATATGCTTAAAAATGTTGCCTGTAGCTATCTGAGTTAGGTTTACAGGTGATTCTTTAAAATTTTTATATTTCTGAATTTTCCAAGTATTCTTTAATAAGCCCATAGTATTTTGTGATTAGAAAAAAAGGTAGTTTTAAAAAGTAAATAGATTTTAGGGGCGCCTGGGTGGCTCAGTCGTTGAGCGTCTGCTTTCGGCTTGGGTCATGATCCCAGGGTCCTGGGATCGAGCCCTGCATCAGGCTCCCTGCTCAGCGGGAAGCCTGCTTCTCCCTCTCCCACTCCCCCTGCTTGTGTTCCCTCTCTCGCTGTCTCTCTCTCTGTCAAAAAAAAAAAAAATCTTAAAAAAAAAAAAAGTAAATAGATTTTAATTTGAAAGTACCTCAGAGAGCTCATAGCTGCTTTGTGATTTAAAAAATAAAACAAAACATAGAACTAACTTTAACCACAAATTGTCAGTCGGTGAATATATTTTTCCAAAAAATTTGGGTGCCTGGGTGGCTCAGTTGGTTAAGTGACTGCCTTCGGCTCAGGTCACGATCCTGGAGTCCCCGGATCGAGTCCCGCATCGGGCTCTCTGCTCGGCGGGGAGTCTGCTCCTCCTTCTGACCCTCCCCACTCTCATGCTCTCTCTCTCTATCTCATTCTCTCTGTCAAATAAATAAGTAAAATCTTTAAAAAAAAAATTTTAGCCTATTTGTATCCATTCAAGTTAAAATTCCTGCCACTGGAAAAGATATACAGAACCTGATTACCAACATGAACCCTGAGATCTAGTGACACTCATTATGACTCATTGGAAACAGGTAATTAGCTCAGGAATCTTCTTTCAAATTTCATCATAATTTGTATGATGACTCCACATGTCTATCAAACTATATTAAAATTAAGTGTAGCACTAGACTGGAGAATTAAGCCTAGTCCAGGCTAACGTCTTTATTTAGTAATTAAACAATAACGACCTAAATTTATCCTTACACCTAATCCTTAATGATGCTCTGAATGTTCTAATTGGATAAATAGCCACATGCACCCTCCAGCATCTGATGTCAAAAGATGTCACAGTCTGGCTTGCTGAAAAGACATATAGGGATTGTGACACTGATCTGGAGGTCACTCTTTTGGCAACTTGAATCTCTGGAATGGAATTCCAAACACAGAAGGCAAGAGGGAAAGGCCCACCGAGTAGCCAAAGTCCTTCATTAAGGAGAGCCTTTCTTAGCCTTGCTTACTGATTCTGATTGAATATCTAATATCCAAAGTCCAGTTATGTGGTTTCCTTGTCCTCACAAGATTAGAAACAGCTGGGGAATGGAGATGCTATTAGAGATGGAGGAGGGGCGGGATGGAGGAGGAAATTATTTTATTCGGTTCATTCCTACGTCTGTAAATGGATTAGCTGACAACAAAGGAGGGGAAAGAAAAGAATTCCCAGAGGTTATATGTGCTCAAGACAATCTTTGTCATTTCTGGTGATGACCTTGGGGTAGGAGAAAGCGGTTGAACAGTGATGGGTGCCTTTATTTTGGGTAGGAAGTTCCATGTGGTTTTGCGGGTAGGAGTGGTGGCCTGTGGGGAGGAGACCACCTCCGAGGGCGGTAATAAGAGAAGACAGGACTCACTTATACTCTTTTACCTTTTTAAAATATTATATCATGTGGGGGCGCCTGGGTGTCTCAGTTGGTTAAGCGGCTGCCTTCGGCCCAGGTCATGATTCCAGGGTCCTGGGATCGAGCCCCACGTTGGGCTCCCTGCTGAGCAGAGAGCCTGCTTCTCCCTCTCCCTCTACCTGCTGCTCCCCCTGCTTGTACTCTCTCTCTCTCTAATAAAAAAAAATTAAAAATCTTAAAAAAAAATTATATCATGTGCATTATGTATCTTTTGTTTAGTAATAAAAATTTAAAAACAATATTTAATGCCCATACAAAAGATTTTACAAATAAAAAGTTGGTGAAAATAAAATTGTAGAAATTAAAAATACTGAAGACCTGAAACCATAAAACTCCTAGAAGAAAACATAATAGGTAAGCTCCTTGGCACCACTCTTGGCAATGACGCTTTTAGATTTGACTCCAACCAAAAGCAAAGATAAGCAAATGGGACTACATCAAACTAAAAATCTTCTGCACAGCAAAGGAAACCATCAACAAAATGAAAAGGCAACCTACTGAAAGTGAGAACATATTTGCTAATCATATATTTGATAAAGAGCTAATATCCAAAATATATAAAGAACTCACACAACTCGGTAGCAACACCAAAAATCTGATTAAAAATTAGACAGTTTTCAAAAAAAGACATACAAATAGCCAAGAGGTATATGAAAATATGCTCAACATCATTCATCAGTAGAGAAATGCAAATCAAAACAATGAGAAATCACCTCACACCTGTCAGAATGGCTAGTATCAAAAAGACAAAAGATAACAATTGTTAGCAAGGATGTGGGCAAAGGGAAACTTTGTGCACTGTTAGTGGGAATGTAAATTGGGGCAGCCACTATGAAAAATAGTATGGAGTTTCCTCAAAAAATTAAAAATAGAACTACTATATGATCCAGCAATTCCACTTCTGGGTATATAGCCAAGGGAAGCAAAATCACTACCTCAAAGAGTTATCTGCATGAGCTATTCCATAAGAAAATATAATGTATGTATACACACACACACACACACACACACACATATATACACACAGAATATTACTCAGACATAAAAAAGAAGGAAATCCTGACATTCGTGACAACATGAATGGATCTCGGGGGCATTATGCTAAGTGAAGTAAGTCAGAGAGAAAGACAAATACTGTATGATCTTATTGATATGTGGAATCTAAAACCAAACAACATAGAAACAGAAAACAGATCGGTGGTTGCCAGAGGCAGAGTAAGAGGGGTGAGCAGGAAATGGGTGAAGGTGGTCAAAAGGTACAAACTTCCAGTTACAAAATAACTAAGTTCTGGGAATATAATGTATAGCATGGTGACTACAGCTAACAACACTGTATAAATATTTAAAAGTTGCCAGAAGAGATCTTAAAAGTTCTCATCACAGAAAATGATTTATAGCTATGTGAGGAGATGGATGTTAACTAAATTTATTGTGGTGACTATTTTGCAATATATATTGATTTGATCATTATATTGATCAATTTATTTGATCATTATATTGTACTTTAAATTTTTTATTTTGGGGGGTGCCTGGGTGGCTCAGTCGTTAAGCGTCTGCTTTCGGCTCAGGTCATGATCTCAGGGCCCTGGGATCGAGCCCCACATCGGGCTCCCTGCTCAGCGGGAAGCCTGCTTCTCCCTCTCCCACTCCCCCTGCTTGTGTTCCCTCTCTTGCTGTGTCTCTCTCTGTCAAATAAATAAATAAAACCTTCAAAAAAAGAAAAAATAAATAAATTTTTTATTTTTATTTTTTTAGAGAGAGAGAGCACGCATGCCTGCAAGCAGGGTATGGGGGGAGGGGCACCGGGAGAGGAGGAGAATCTCAAGCAGACTCCCCACTGAGCCTGGGGCCCAGTGCAGCGCTCCATCCCAGGACCCTGAGATCATGACCTGAGCCAAAATCAAGAATCAGACAAGCACTTAACCCACGGAGACACCCAAGCACCCCTATATTGTACACTTTAAACTAATACAATGTTATATGTCAATTATGTCTCAATAAAAATGGAAAAAATACAAAAAAGATACAAAAGATACAAAAAATTGTACACAATGAGATATCACTACACACCTATCAGAATGGCTAAAATAAAAAATAGCCACAATGTCATATGCTGGTGAGGAGGAAGAGAAACTGGATCATGATACATTGCTGGTGGGAATGTAAAATGTTACAGCTCTTCTAGAAAACAGTTTGACAGTTTCTTTAAAATGTAAACATGGGACTATCATATGATCCAGTAATTGCACTCCTGGGCATTCATCCTAGAGAGACAAGACATGAGGGGCACCTGGGTGCAGCTCAGTCAGTTAAGCATCTACCTTCTGCTCAGGTCATGATCTCGGGGTCCTGGGATCAAGCCCCGCATAGGGATCCCTGCTCAGCAGGGAGTCTGCTCCTCCCTCTCCCTCTGCCCCTGCCGCCCACTCTGCTCTCGTTCTCTCTCTCTCAAATAAATAAATAAAATCTTCAATTAAAAAAAAAAAGAAATGAAGACGTGATCACACAAAAACCTGTACATGAATGATTATAGCCCCTTTATTGATAATAGCCAAAAATGAAACAACCCAGATGTCCTTCAACTGGTGAATAATTAAACTGTGGTAGATCCATACCATGGAATACTATTCAGCAAGAAAAGGGAAGGAGCTACTGATATACACAACAAGGATGAATATTCAGAAAAGTATGCTGAGTGACAAGAGCCAGTCCCCAGAGGTTACGTACTGTAGATTGATTCCATTTATATAACATTCTTGAAATGATGACACTATAGAAACGGTGAACCAGTAAATGATTGTCAAGGTTAAGAAGGGTGTGGGGTAGGAGGGGGGTGGGCGTGGCTATAAACGGGCAGGGGGCGTGGAGCTTGTGCTGATGGAAATCTTACTCTTGGCGCCATCAGGGTCAATGTTCTGGTTGTGTTAGCGGACCGTGGTTTGCAAGATGCTACCACGAGGGGAAACTGGGTCTCTCTGAACGATTCCTTACAACTGCATGTGAATCCACAATTATCTCAAAATAAAACATTTAACTAAGAAGAAAAACGTTAAGCTAAAAAAATATTATGACAGTTTTGTGCTTAAATAGATACTATTTTTAAAAATCACTTGGGGTGCAACATATCCCTCTTGACCCTCGCTGAACAAAGGCATCGCTACTTACAAAGCCCACATGCTGGTTAAGCACACTTTCACAGACTGTGGCTGGCAGCACTTAATTTGTGGTGAACTAACAATTAGTTTTTAGTTGTGATATGAAAAGCGGCGCTTCATCGCTCTCCTACCTCCCCGGCTACAATCCCTATGACAGAGCTTCCCCCATGTGCATCTCCTCCGCCATTGGGGTATATGGTGGCTTCCGTCCATTTTTCTGCCTTCCTTAAAAAGCACGTTTTTGATACTCGGAGAAACTCCAGAACCTCACCTGGCATTCCAGAGTCACTCTCCTAGGACAGGGTGCACATGAGGGTTGGTTAGATCACTTCAATTCATTACCATAAAATGCTGCTCTGGCTCCCCCATATTCAGAAGGTGAGAAGCAAGCATTTACAGTAGAAGTCCGTTGAATGCAGCTTATAATTACATGTTACTGAGCAGGCCATGAGTCAAATCATGGTCATTGAAATGGAACTGCATGTTCTCGAAATAGTTCAGCCGTGAGGTCGAGGGGCTGATTTATTTCTGGTTTCTCCAATTTAAGCCCTTGTGCATGACCCTGTAACTACCACTCAGTTGAGAGTAGATGGCCAGCACCGTGGGCGACACAGAACTCTGGACTAGGGCACCTCAGAAACTGTCGGTAGAATGATGCCTGTAATTTTTATTGTGCAAAGTTGTAAAGGATCTGGAAATCTAAGTACTATATTTATATAGCTAACGTTTCTGTTAGCAAGAGAATGATATAAAGCAGAAGTCTTCAAACTTTTCTTCACTTACACCCCTAAAAAATGCTGAAGACCATATAACCCTTCCCACATTTTTAAGTTGACGTCTCTAGCTTTTCATCGTAGGTTTGAGTGCTTGCAGAGGATGTAGTCTGCAGATTGTTTTCATCAAATGTTTTAAAATAAAACTTGTTATATCATCCTTTTTAATGCATCCAATAGAATCTAAGTACCATAGTAATTTGACACCATCTTTCCTTTTTCAAAATGAACAGAAATGCTCAATCATTCCCTTTCCTCCGTGAGCTATATTTTCCTTCCTTTTCCCTTAAAGATTCGTCTCCAAATGTCATATATCTTTATGACATCTTTTATTCTTTGAACATCTATCATTTGGGCATCTTTTACTGATTATCATATTTTTTGAAACAAACATGCATGTGTAAATTGATTTTACAATTTCAAGAACTATCCTGTGACTGGAAGGTATTAAAACATTTCCTGAGACTAGGTCATTATTACAATTCTCAGTAATACAATAAATATGTATTTTATTGATCATTAAACACAAAATAGTAAAAGTTGGAAATTATCTTCCTAATGAGAATTATCTCTCCTAATAGAGGAGGGTGGATTTTTACATATATGTATTTGTATATATTTACATATACATGTAATTAGTTCAAATATCCATCCATTAATATTACTTATTGCAAGAAGGAACAGGTTTAGCATCAATATTAACATTATTTTCATTTTTATGAATGTAAGCCACTGAGAAACCTTGTTCACGTTAACAGGTAGATGGGGCCACAAGGAGTTTTGTTATGACAATGTCCATCCAGGGCTGATGAGAAGGAAGGAAATTAGGGACATATTTCTGGGCTTATGGTTTCAGAGGTGCACCTGGAATGACTTAATCACTTAATGAATACAAACCCTGTATGAAGATTTGTAGCCAGTCCACCTTTGCTGGGGAACATGAGATTTGTTTTTCAGCAGTGCCAAATTTGGCCATGTCATTCAATTCTTTGGACTCCTTCACGTTATAGGTCAGATATCACTTTGAGACCTTCCTTCAAAATTTATTCTACGGGGGAGGTTGTGGGGCAGGGAGCATGTGGGAACTGTTTGCACTTTCTGCTTAATTTGGCTGGGAACCTAAAACCCGCTCTAAAAAATGAAGTCTATTTTTTTTTAATTATGTTAATGATCTATCAGTGGTTGACTTGAGTGGGTTTTTCTCCAAGTTTTAAGGAAAACAATAAATTGGAAACCACCTAATTTGTGAAATGATTGGTACCTCAGTCGTAAAGGCTTTTGCTTTCCCAATACAAACACAAATATTTCTAATTGTTCCTTGTCTTGGCCCTGGAGGTTTTTACAATCTAGGACAATGCCTTTCTTCCCTTTTTTAGAAGTGAGGAAGGGCTGGTGTGCCAGGAGGGTGGGAGCAGAGAAGACCCAGTGTGACACCCGGCTCTCACTTCACCTCAGGCAGATCCAGAAGCTGAATGCCTTCCGCAGTCTACCCTGTGAGCACCCACCATTAACACACCCCTGGAGCAAGGGGATTTAAGAACTACTTCAAATACACCATAAAGTCAGCTTTCGGGGGTATTGTTTTGCTGTTTATCTGAAATTCAGATTTAACTGGGTGTCCTGGATCTATCTCTCTGGCAACCCTATCTAA
Source organism: Halichoerus grypus (assembly GCF_964656455.1). NCBI lineage: Eukaryota > Metazoa > Chordata > Mammalia > Carnivora > Phocidae > Halichoerus > Halichoerus grypus. The sequence continues at coordinate 173,325,361 of NC_135714.1, forward strand.
TCCAAATCATTCCCTTCAAGAAATGGCAAACACGAACACGGGGCAAGACTAAATAAAGCCCTCAACCAGGGAGCAGGGTCTTTTATTCCTCCCTCTACCTCATTCTCAAATATAGTTACTCTTTTCTCATCTCTCATCATGGCGTCCATCTTTCTCCTCCCCCCACTTTGTTTCCATCCTTTGAGCCCAAAGCAAAAATGTCAGCAGAAACAACAACAGCAACGACAACAATCATGAAAGCAGGAAAGCTTTTTGGAGGAAACCAGGCCAGTGAAATGCATTTGAGAGGAGCAGACAGCATGTGGGTAGTGTGGGCAAAACATCGCTGTCCTGTCCTCTCAAAAGCAGAGGCTAAAAACAGGAGAAGGGGGATCAGCTGCTTCTTTCAGGGCAGAAACCACATACACAAAATTTGTGACGATTCTCCTTTCCAGTCTTGCCCGTGGACACATAATAAAAAGTATTATTTGAGTCCAGCTACATTTCCTATACTCTTTGGTGCTCTCCTAGCTGTTCCTTAGGAAAGATACCAGCAAGCCTTCCTGTTTTTTCTTCCCCCTTCTGTTCCTATTTACTACCACTGCCTTCTCTCCCTCCCCTCTCATCTCCCAAGCACCAAAAATAATTTGAATTTCAAGCTTTTTTTTTTTTCATGGCCTTCCTGTGGGTGTGGGAGGACCTCCTTTGGGAATTGTTCTGGATCTAGTCGGCTCCATCTGTAATTTGGCAAAATCTCTGTCTGCACCCCGCCCCCACTTCCTTTTCTCGATACATAGGAGTCCGGGTGTCCCCCACCCCACAAAAACCTCCTCGATCTAGTCCTTAGGTAACCAAACTGAGAGGAGCCCCCCAGGGAGGCCCCGTGGGTCTGCAGCCTCCACTTACCCCGGCCCTGGTTTTGGAAGACCGAGAGCTCTCCGCACCAAGGAGCCAGCTTGTCACCAGCCAGAGGAAGCCACCTCCTGCAGCCGGCGGCTCCAAAGGACAAGGTGACTTCCAGGAGGAAGGCGAGATCTGTGCTTTTCGGTTCAGGAGACCCAAGGCAAGTTCCTGTTTCAAAGACAGAGTTTTAAAACCTGATTAAGTTCAGAGAGTTTTGTGTGTGTGCATGTGTGTGTGTGTGTGTGTGTGTGTGTCCCTCTCCCCAATTCACCCACGTGATCCCCTTGATTTTCCTCTGGGGGCCAGCTGAGCTGCCTTTCTAAAAAATCTCTCTGGACCGCACTTCCCCGCCCCCCCTCCACCTTCCCCATCAGCTGTCATCATGGCCATCTCTGAGCGAGTGTATGTTTGTTACTGACAAAAAAAGAAAAGGGGGAAAAATGAGGGAAAGAAAAAGGACTTCACATCTAAGAATTTCCTGTGGTTTGGGACAGTTTTAGTTCAAGGCTTTCATGACTTATTTTTCCCTCACTTTTTCCATGCTGAAGACAGGGCTCAGCAATACTGCTGCTGACCCGTAGAACTGGCTTTCTTCCTCAGGTCCTAGATGAGACACTCTCCTTGGAGTTGGAGTTGGAAGGGAGCAGCAGGATAGGTGAGGCCCAAGGCTGAAGACCCAGTTGCAGGCAGATCTTTGGTGCTCACCAGAGCCTCTGGGAGGGCGTAGCCCTGGTTGCCCGGCCAACAAGCACCAAAGAGAGGTCTCACGTCTCTGTCTTCATAGTCATTTGCATATTCCTCTATGTTGGCAGTTTCCTTAGAGTAAAATAGGCATAATAATGCCTAACACACAATGATATTATGAGGAATTAATAAAATTAAAGTGCCTCGTATAGTACCTGACATACAGTAGACGTTAAATTAACATTTGTTGAGCATGAAGTACACTTATCACATTATATTCTATTCGCTTGCTTATTTGTCTTACCGCCAGACTCTGAATGCCTTACTCATCTTACCTCCTCTGTACCTATCACAGTGCTTATAATATAGTAGACACTCAATACATATTTTTAAATTTATTCATCAAGTAATTAATACCTGTTCCCACCCTCACCCGGCCCCATTTTTCTTGCTGGTCAAGAGTATACTCTTTGCCCTCTCCTATGTTCCCTGGACAAGGTTCTGGAACCCAAGCTATGAACAAAAAATTGCCAGACTTGAAATGGATGAAATGATAATAGTCCATTTCCTAGAAATACCAAAGGGAGTTTTCTCAGCAACCACACTGAAGGGAAAAGATTAGGAAGCACAAATTCTGTGGGATGTTATTATTTCTAAGTCCACTGAAGAAATGTAATGTGCTCAAATTAAAGCCAGAGTCCAGGGTACTATTTATATTCAAAGTATTTCAAAGAGCAGAAAAGAGCAGACTCCCCAAGGCCCTTCAAGGAGGGAAGAACAGCATTCTAAAAGAAATAAAGAGGGGAAGGAAAGGAGGAAGGAAGGAAGGAAGGAAGGAAGAAAGGAAAAAGAGAAAGGGAGGGTGCAAAGAAGAGAGGAGGGAGAGAAGGAGGAAGGGAAGGAAGAGAGGAAAAAATGGGACAAAGAGAAAAAGAAGACAGCTAGAAGAGTGGATTTCAAAGCAGACACATGGAAATGACAGTTAAGTATGGTCTACTGAACACATAATTTTATTAAACCCTCACTAAAATGACAATAAATGGAGAAAAGAGCATAAAGGTTCAAGAGAATGTACAAACCTCAAAAACCAGCTATAAATTTTAAAACTTTAAAAAACACAAAAACTATGGTAAGTGGAAACTAAGCTACCATGCCAGAAAAGCCTAGCCTCGCAAGAGTTGGAAGCCAACAAAAAGCCAGCTCTTTGGCATCTCCAAGCCCTAGACAGGCTGAGGGATTAGATGACCAGGACCCTCTGAAAGGGGTGGCAGGGCAGGTGTTGGTTTGGGTGGGGCAGAAAACAGGAAGATTGGTTGAAAGCTTGTGTGAGGAGGAAGAAGACTGAGAGGCTAAACAAGATAGACTCAAGGCTTAGGAGCTAGGATCCACCAAGGACAGAAGTAAGACAACTTACTGATGAGGGGCAGACTCATTGAACTTGTATATTGAACGGTAATGCCAAGACGTGTGCCCCATCTCCCTTATCCAACTTGGCTGGAAGAATGCTGGAAAAGGCTTACACCTCCCCAGTTCCCACCCTCCCACCACCGGGCAGGAGTGTGGAGGAGTAATCTCATTGGGAAACTGTCCAGCTCAGGAGAAAAACTCTACAGAATCTGTTATTTTCCTCACAGTGCAATGGCTTTGGTGCAGCCCACCTGTCCTCAAACCTCCCACATATGCTCAACACTTTCAAATAGATTTTTAGTGCCTCACTTCTAACTGTGAACCAACCATCAAGGACCATCAAACATTTGAGGGACTTCTCCAACATCAGAGATAGACCAAAACAAACAAATGAGGAAAAATGGGGGGAAACTTGGAAGAAACAGAGACAATGCAGGGAGAGAGAAAAAAAATACTTTCATATTGAAGGAAAAAGAGATACTGTGTTCTTTGATGCTTTTTAAAGAAAGAGAAGAGAGCATTCAGAGAACCAGAAAGACTCATGGAGATTACAAATATGACAGAAAAAAAATTCAAGGGGAGAGTTGGAAAATAAATTGAGGAAATCTACCAGAAAGTAAAACAGAAAGACAAAAAAATTAGGAAGTAAGAAAGATGAAAACAATTAGATACAAATCCAGGATGCTTAATATCTTCTTAATAAGAGTTGCAAACAAAAAAACAGAGAAATGAAATCATGATAGAATCCCTGAACTGAAGTACACTTGTTTCCAAATTAAAAGGGCCAATGGGTACTTGACAGAGTGAATGAAAGCATCATTGTGATGATGTTCAGGGATAAAGAGAAGATTCCAAAAGCTTTCAGAGAGAAAGAAACAGGTCATACTCAGAAAAATCAAGGAATCAGAATGGCACCAGACTTCTGAACAGCATTACTGGTAAGGGACAAAGACATCAAGAACTTCAAAAGGCCTTGAAAAAGGAAAAATGATTTACAACTGTGACCCTTATATTCAACCAAAATATAAACTAATCATGAGGATAGAATAAAGGTATTTTTCAGGCATACATTGTCTCAAAACTTCACTTCCCATTCACCCATTCTCTAGATAATACAAACCAGATTCCTGAAAAAAATGTAGGCCTAACACATAAGGGAGGTAGAGGGAAATCCCAGGACGAAGATGAAAGAAAGTTTCAGAATAGTAGTTATGCATCAATCCTAAGGAAAAAGTCCATATCAGAGCTGGCAGACAGAGAAATGCAGGATTGCTGGATATGGAGACATCCAAATTTAAAAAAGAAAGAAAGAAAAGAAAGAAACTAGGAGATCACCTGATGTGTTTGAATGTATTAGAAAGAATTTTATAATTCTATCAGAAAGTTGGAAGATGAATTAATGACAGATACATAGAAAACCAATTAAACAACAATAACAACAATGAAAAGATGATTATTAATTCCAGGAAAAACCAAAAGTTATACAGGAAAGAAAAAGTAATCGCAATGTACTACATGACTCTTCTCTGAACAAAGTTTACATAAATACCAATGTGAACATTAATATTGATTTGATAAAAATTGTTATGTAACTAGAAAGGAGAGGAGTAAGAGAGCTAAAATCTCATATTCCATAGTAAGATGTCCACAGAAGGAATAATCAAGAACTAGCCACATAAGCATGATATATGAAACTAAGATGGTAAAGAGCATAAGAAACTTTTAGGCTAAAAGTCTAAGTGATTGCCTCTCAGGTAAGGGCAGCAAGTGAAGCAAGGAACTATTTTTTGTTATAAGCCTTGTAGTACTATTTGATTTTTTAAATGGTGGCATCTTTTGTTTCCATAATGATAATGGAAAGTTGACAAAACAGGCATTCTGAATTCTGGTTCTATTTCCCTCCCATGCTATGGGATCTCTGTTTCTTGTATGTCAAATGAGGGACTGATGATGTCTGTCTCTTCCTTTCTCAAAATGGGGCAGAAATCAGAGCCCAGTCAGTAGAGTCTCCCCCAAATACTCTTATCTTCTGAACTGGCACTTGATGTCCATCCCTTACTCACAATAATTTTATTTACTCACCTGGTAAACTGGAGATTCAGGGGCATCTTTATGTTTGGGGGACGTTTCTATTACATTTTCTTTTATATAAGATGATCGTCAGATGCAAAGAGTAAGGGCAGTATTGGGAAGCCTGGTCTCTTTTGTTTGATGACATCATGTCCTGCTCTCTGACAGTCCTTGTATCTTCAACCTGATCGAGTATTTTTGGCCTTTCTCCCCAAACCAGTTGAAAACTTTCAGATGGTAGGGACCATAATTAATGGGTTTTTTGTTTGGTTGGTTGGTTGGTTAGGGTTTGTTTTCTGTTTTTTGTTTTTGCATTCCACATTGAGCATGATAGTGGCTTGATAACTATCTGCTGAGCAAGCAGGGGGAGGCCTGCCCTGTCTTGGGTCCTGCAGTGCACGTGACCGTAAAGGGGGCATATTTATTTTAAAAGAGAATTAAAACAGCAGGATGATGGTGGGGGATTTTGGCCAAAGAGGCTGAGACGCTGCTTGAGTGGTTTTCTGTACCACCCCTCTTTCTGTTTTTTGCTGGTTGCTTTGTCCAGTCCTTGGACACACCACTGGGTTAGGAACTAGAAAACACCAAGACTTTAGCTATGCTTTCCCACTAATATACTGGATGATCTTGAGAAAGTCAGATGTGGTCATTTGGCCTCATTTCCCCTCCCATAAGATAAAAGGATTGGACCAGATGCTATAGGCCCTTCTGGTGCTAACGTTGTAGGACTCGTGACTGTTTACAAGGCAGTGGACACATGGATGGGACCGCTGGGGGCCCCGTGCTGCCCTGCAGAAGGAGGATGCCCTGAATGGCAATGGCATTGTTAAATATGGGGGGAGGGAGGAGTCATGGACAGCACCAGGTGGCAGAGGGCTGAGCCAGGCGACAGACGTGAAAAGGGAAGTAAAATAATGTGCAAGCAAACTGCAGGTGGAATAATTCATGAAGAAAAGAGCATGTCCACCCACTTCACTTCAGGTGACTCTGGTAAGAAGGTGCCATTGGCCTACAGTCTGTGCCCACTGTGAAGTGTACTAATTCCAGAAAATCATAAGGATATTATTTCCATCAAAGTCGCTGATTTTGAAGAGGCTCATCAATAACTATGTGGGGAAAAAAAACCAGTGAGCATTTGGTGTGAGGGTTGGGAGGGGTTGAGGTGGGGGGCAGGGAAATCTGGGAAGCATTTGTGGAATCTGGTGATAGTGCTGAGTGTCCCCAGCGCACTCGTACACACCTCACCTCCCCACACCACAGCTCTCCTCAGAAATGCTCCTTCTCCCTCCTCCCCAACTCCGGTTTCAGAGGGGAGTCTCCATGTTCTTCCGTTCTTCTGCCTTCCTGGTGTGGTCAGTTGATTGCTAATGGATACTTATTCTCGTTTGAACCCATCATGGTGTCTCACTCACCTGGCTCAGTTGGTGAATCTGTAACCCAAGTCTGGCTAATTTGTCAACTTAATTGGGTATTTCAAATTACAACTGGATGAACAAAATCCAGATCCTCTTGTGTGTGTCAAAGCTTTGTGTGAGCCAACCTACGGCTGGTGGAAAAAGTTGCTCTGAGAGAATAAAGCTCCCAGGAAGGAAAAAAAACAGAATAGTAAGAGCTCTAGGAGCTACTGAACAAGTGGTTCCCTATAGCCCTAGGGTAGCTAACATCTGAGAAAGTAAAACCCCCATTTGAGGTTCTAGAGCCTCTCATGGAGTTCCCCCTTTCCCTTAAGCTATGTCAAGTTGTTTCCGTTGCTTGGAACCAAGAGTCCCACCTAACACTCCAAATCTAATTGAATATTTAAAAATCCAGACTTTCTCCTATACTGGACTATTGCAATTTTTTTTTTTTTAAAGATTTTTTATTTATTTATTTGACAGAGAGAGACACAGCGAGAGAGGGAACACAAGCAGGGGGAGTGGGAGAGGGAGAAGCAGGCTTCCTGTGAGCAGGGAGCCCGATGTGGGGCTCGATCCCAGGACCCTGGGATCATGACCAGAGCTGAAGGCAGACGCTTAACCATCTGAGCCACCCAGGTGCCCCTGGACTATTGCAATTTTGAATAAGTTCCTAGAATTAGTAAAAATTCATGATTTGAAATGCAATTTCTTTTTTTTTAAAGATTTTATTTATTTATTTGACAAAGAAAGACACAGCGAGAGAGGGAACACAAGCAGGGGGAGCGGGAAAGGGAGAAGCAGGCCTCCTGCTGAGCAGGGAGCCCGACGCGCAGGGTCAATCCCAGGACCCTGGGACCATGACCCGAGCCGAAGGCAGACACTCAACATCTGAGCCACCCAGGCGCCCCTTGAAATACAATTTCTACCAAATTTTGGAGCCAATCAAATAATAAAATCTCTAAAAAAATAAAAAATAAATAAATTAATGTTGGGGCGCGTGTGTGGCTCAATCAGTTAAGTATCTGTCTTGGTTCTGCTTCTCCCTCTCCCTCTTCCCCTCCCCGTGCTCATGTTCTCTCTTGCTCTCTCTCTCTCAAATAATTAAAATCTTTTTAAAAATATTAATGTTTGACTTTTCCTAACACTTGATCTAGACTCTTCAACAGTGAACCTTCCAGCATAAAATAATGCAGTCCTGCAAAAAGGATTCGATGTGAAACAAGGCCATTGTCTTGCTGTTTGCTTGACAGAAGTTCGTTCTTCGAAATGAACATTTGACTCCAAACGCTTTTGACATGGCTGCTGGGTCTTTAGCCACGCCCACCAGATAACCCGGGCTGCTCTATGTGAACTCGGGGCCATCATTTCCCCCCTGTGCCCATGGTGGACACTGCAAATGGACCACAGGGCTCTCATCACCTAAACTGGAGTCTCCAAGGTGTCTCAATACAGCTTTCCAAGCATCTCCACGAGTTGACCAGAGGTGGTAAAAGAATGAAACCTACTTGCCCTCCCTGAACTAGAAAGTTTCAGTACTAGCTTGCATTAAGCTCCTCGATGGAATTCATTCAGGCACTTCCTAATTCACTCCAAAAACATTCACTAAGTGCCTTTTCTAGGTACTCCGAACACAGGGGTGAAGAAAACGGGGACTGTTTTTGTGGAGTTTATATGAACAAAGAAACAAGTAACATAAGTGTGGCAAGCACTAGGAGTAAAATGGAATGAGAGGAGCAGAAAGTAAGAAAGATCGAGGTACATTTAAAATAGAGGATGTGACATTTGAGCAGAGACCTGAGTGAGGTTGAGGATTGAGCCATGAAAGATGTGGGGGAAAGGGCTTCCAGGTAAAGGGAACACAAGTCAGAGGCCCTGTGTAGCACCAAGTTCTGCTTGTTCAAGTACTAGCAAGAAGGCCCTTGTTGCTGGAGCAGAGTGTACAGGGGAAACGTGTAGGGGATAAGGTTGGAAAGATCATATGAGGACATGGTAGAATATATGACTGGTAGCACTGCACAGCTAAAACAGTGAGTAGTTCATACTTGGGAAAATACGTTGACAGGAAGAGTTTGTTTCTTCTGTTTATTTTACCTTTTTGCAATCATTTTCAAAAGTGTAATTGGGTCTCGTGGTGACTAGTCACTTCTTCCACCTCTGCCCCCGGTCCCTTACATCCCCTCCCCACAATCACCCTTGATAGCGTCTTGTGTGTCCTTCCAGGGATATGTTGTGCATCTGTAAGAACATTCTAATACATTTTTTTAAACCTTCTGTGTACATCAATGTTAACATCCTATGTAGATCGTGCTTTACCTTATAAGGAATTTGGGGGAAAGTTGGATCGGGATTAGTCAGGAATTGAATAAAGATGGTGGAACAAACACACGCCACAGTCTCTCTCTTCTATCTCCCCAGAAATGTCAGGAGATACACTAGAGGATTCGGAAACACTGCACTGACCTTAAAGTATGGCCCGGTCAGCGTTCTGTTTTGAAAGCTTTGTGAAATCTAAATTCAACCAGCAATCTCTATGTGTAAACCTATTAGTCTGATTCTTCAGAGTCAATGACATTCTTGTTGAGGAATGATGGAAAGGGCAGAAAACCCAAGAAACCAGGGTTCGATTTCTTGTCACTAACTTCCTGTGTGACCTTGGGGAGGCCACTTCAAAAGTTGCAAGAAGGAAGGGAAGGAGGGAGAGAGGAAGGAAAGAAGGAAGGAAAGGGGGTTGGTTGGGGCTAAGTCTTTCCTGGGAATGGAAGTGTGTGTGTGTGTGTGTGTGTATGTGTGTGGGGCGCGTGCACGTGTGTGTATACAGTAAAGAACAAAAGAGACAAACCCCGTGCTCTCAGGGAGTCTACATTCTAGCGGACGAGAAAGAAGACAAAGAACATAAATAATTAAAATCTGTAATATATTAAAAGCCGGTAAGTGCTAAAAGAAAAGTAAAGCAGGAAAGGGGGCAGGGAAGTAGATGGGAGTTTAGATCAAAGCAGCCAGCCAACGTCTGGTTGAGAAGATGATACTGGAACAAGAATCTGAAGGGGGTGAAGGAGCCCGCATGGGCGTTCCGGGGTAAGAAGCAGACAGGACTGCAAGAGCAGAGACCACAGACGCGTGGCAGAGACAGAGAGGAGGGGCCAGCAGAAACAGAGAAGGTGCCTGGGACATTGGTGGCATCATGGGGGTAGTTGTGGCGTGAATTCTAGACGGGCTCCGGGCTTCACTTTCAGTCACAAAAGAAACCCCTGTTGAGATAAGTCGTTGGAGATGCATTTCTCTTAGATACAGCCGAACAGAATCCTGAGTTCAGTTTATTTTAAAATGATTTTTTTCAAGTGGATTGTTGCAGTACCAGTGGTTACATTCTTTTGGGAAAACCATTTTCAAAAGCCTTCAAATATTTTTTACTTTTTGGCCCAGTGATTCATATTCTAGAATTCTATCCAAAGAAAATATTCTGAAATGTAGGTGAGAAAAAATTACACACAACGTAGTATGAGCTGAACTGTGTCCATCACCACCACCACCCCAACCCAGATTCACACAGTGAAGTCCTAATGCTCTCAGAATGAGACTGTATTTGGAGATTGGGCTTTTAAAGAGGTAATTAAGTTAAAATGAGGCCATTAGGGTAGGCCCTGATCTGATCCGACTGGTGTCCACATAAGAAGAGGAGATTAGGACCAAGGATGTGCACATATGTAGGGAAAACCATGTGAGGACACAGGGAGAAGGTGACCATGTGCAAGGCAAGGAGAGGGGCCTCAGAAGAAACCCAAACTGCCAACACCTTGATCTTGGACTTCCAGCGTCCAGGGCCATGAGAAAACAAATTCTGTTGTTTAAGCTACCCAGTCGGTGGTACTTTATTACGGCAGTCCAAGCAAGCTAATATACAACAGGTTTTTTTTTTTTTTAATCATTTTATATTTAAAATAGAGAAAGATTAGAAAGAGTCTAAAAGTTCAATAATAAGGAAATAATATTGTACAGTCATCAAAATGCTGAAGCTGTATGGAAAAAATGCTTAAAACATAATGTTTAAAAGAAAAAGCAAGATAGGGGCGCCTGGGTGGCTCAGATGCTCAAGTGTCTGCCTTCACTCAGGTCATGATCCCAGGGCCCTGGGATTGAGTCCCACATGGGGCTCCCTGCTCAGTGGGGAGCCTGCTTCTCCCTCCCGCTTGTGCTCTCTCTCTCACTTGCTCTCTCTCTCTCGCTGTCTCTGTCTCTCAAATAAAATCTTTAAAAAAAAAAAGAAGAGAAGAGAAAAAGCAAGATAGATTATATACACACACATATACATATGTATCTCTCTCTGAAGGAAGGAAGTGAATACATACATATACACACCCAAAAATATGACGAATACGCTTTGTAAAGCCTATGGAGAAAACAAAACAGAAGAAAGAAAAGCCAATTGTGGCATGACTTTCAGAAAATTATAATTTATATTCTCCTTTCTTTGTTAATGAGTTTCAAGTACAGTCATTTGAAATAGACCTTACTCAAATAAACAGGTAAAATGGGGAACGGCATACTGGGCCTACGCACTCTCACAGAGTGTAACCCCGCAGAGAAGGCTTCAGAAAGGAAAGTATAGTGTTCAGACTGAGGATTCAGTTCTTCGTCCCACATGCACAAACTGTGTTGATAGAATGCTTGCTCAAGTATTCAAAGCAGCGTCTTAAGCACCATTCTGTACTTCATTCCTCAGCTGGCCCACTGGGTGGCTGAAACCTTTGTTCTTAGGGAGACCAGGCAAGGAAAGGTGCCTCTCGTGTGGCCCCTGGAAATGCTTCCTTGAGTTCTAGCGTCGTGGGTTCCTGCCATGCCAGCAGTGGGGACAACCCTCCCATAAAGCCTTGAGGAAGGCCTGCCCAGACACTCCTTGCATCCATAGGGGTGACCTGTTCTCAAAAAGAACCATGCTCATCTCCTGTTTCTCCCATTCACAACCAGACTCCTTCCTTCCCCAGTTTAACTGGTGTCTGTCCTTTGACTTCAAGTACCCTATGTGTTGACAACTCTTAAATATGTATGTCTGCTTTGGACCTTTCTCCTTAACTCCAGATTCCTGTATCTGCGTGCTTCCCGGTCTTCTACCCCAATGTCCCAAAATTAATATCCCTAAAACTGAGCTTACAGATTGCCTCGTACATATTTCTCTCCTACGTTCCCTGTCTCTATCGAGGATAACCATCCACTCATCACACAAGCCAGAGACCTCAATACCATTCCTACTCCTCTCTCTCTCTCCACCCACGTCCATTTAGTCATCAAGCTATATCAATTCTCGCTGCTTTTCATCTCTTTATTCCACTTCCCCTCCCTAGTCCTCACCCAAGTTCAGGTCCTTACCGTCTCTTGTTTGGCATATTATTCATTCATTCAGCATCTAGGACATGCTGGTGAAGAAGACAAAGATGACTCCTTCCCTCATGAAAGCCATTTGAGAGGGCGAAAGACAATAATTAAAAAACCAGAAGTAAATATTAAAACAAAAGAAGGTGAGATTAAAACAGACTTCATGGTTGAGAAAGGAGAGTCATGGGGAGAGCCCAAGGACAAGCACTGTAGGCAAGAGAAACAGCAAATAAATGCAAAGGTCCTAAGGTAGAGAGAGCTTGCCACCTCTGAGAAGCAGACAAAGGGCCCTGAGGCTGTAGTATTCCCTTAAGAAGGAAGTGGTTCAAGATGGCATGGAGAAGTAGGCAGGCCTCTCTGGGCAATGAGGAGAAGTCTGGGTTTTATTTTATTTTATTATTTATTTATTTATTTATTTTTAAGATTTTATTTATTTATTTGACAGAGAGAGACACAGCAAGAGAGGCCACAAGCAGGGGGAGTGGGAGAGAGAGAAGCAGGCCTCTCGCCGAGCAGGGAGCCCGATGCGGGGCTCGATCCCAGGACCTGGAATCATGACCTGAGCCGAAGGCAGACGCTTAACGACTGAGCCACCCAGGCGCCCCTGGGTTTTATTTTAATCTCTTGGAAAATTTTAAGCAGGAGAGTGAGATGTCTTTCTGGGTCTACTCCTCTAATCTTTCTTCAATATGGCTTCCAAGTTGATCTTTCTATAACAAAACTCTAATTATGTGTCTCTGTGGTTTTAAGTCTTTCAACGGCTCTCATTTGTCTACAGAATAACACCCAAACAACTTAGCCTGGCCCACAAGGCCTTTCATGATCTTGTCCACATTTCTCCCATTCTTATTTCTCCCTGTGCCTCCTTATCCCTTATGCTTCGGCCATGCAAAGTGACTTCTGGATCCCCTGAAAGGTTTTGCTATTTCACCACAATGTCTTTACTCATGATTCGTCTCTTCTGAGCAGTATTCCTTACCCCATCATCTACTCATCTTTCAAGACAAAGATCAAATGTCACCTCATCTGTGCAATCTTTCCTGATCGCTACCTCCAAACAGAATGGACCATTCCCTCCTGTGGGTCCTCAGCGTGTCCTGGACAAACTTCTAGCATGAGCCCTTTATTACTTAATGGCACTTCGTAGTTCGTCTGCATCTTTCCCTGTTTACACGTGAGCCTCTCTTACTCATATTTATTTCCTACCGCTTAGCATAGATCTTGGATTACTTTGTTGTATAAAGAGAATGAGTTTCCCTCTGTTGTGCGTATTTAGATTACACATAATAGTTCTGCCCAAGGAGTAAGAGCCCAGATGCATGGAGTTCAGTAAGAACGTTAATGAAAATGTCGGATGAGCCTTACAGCGGATCTACCTGGGTTTGAGCTATTAGTTTCCCCACTATCCGCTGCCTCACCACGTTGATTCTCACTGGTAAGGGTGGAACTGGGAAAGAGTTTGAGCGGTACAAATATCTAGGGGAGGGGGTGCAGGCTGTTTTGAAACCTGTTTCCTTGTCAGACAGCTCTTGGCATACTGCTGTGGCCACATCATCGGACACATCTGTGGTGCTTGCTCAGTAACAGGTGGCACGAGGGACCCAGTAGCTGGTGGGTGCAGGACTGTTGGAGACTGAGCTCCTCGCTTTATACCTCCCTGCTACCTGGTCAGCACTGTGGCTGACGTTGCCCGAGCCAGGATCACAAGTAGGCGTCCTTAGGAGAGCGCAGCAGGCTGGAGCTCAGAAAAGGTGTAATCGTTACCAATTTCTGAAGAAAGATTTGAAAACTTAAACTACAAATCATGATGGCTCATCCTTCCATAAATCCTAATTGGGGTGACTTCATTTTAAGCAGCCAGCCACATGCAGTTTCTTGGTGAAGCTTGAAGTCAGTGTATCTCCTCACTTAATGGTACAAAGTTTCGATTGACTTTTAATTTTTTTTTAGCCTTCCATACATTAACTTTAAAAAAAAAAAAAAAAGATTTTATTTTATTTATTTGAGAGAGAGAGCATTAGAGGGGGGGAGGGTCAGAGGGAGAAGCAGACTCCCTGCTGAGCAGGGAGCCCAACGTGGGACTCGATCCTGGGACTCTAAGATCATGACCCGAGCCGAAGGCAGTCACTTAACCACTGAGCCACCCAGGCGCCTAGCCTTCCATACATTAACTTCCTGACTCACAAGTCGAATTTGATACATATGGTGTCTTTGGAGCAAGAGCCCATGCAGTTCATGGCACCTAAAAAACTGATACTAAATATCTAGTGCTTGACTGACATACTGAGCTTTAGCTTTTTGGATCGCAGCAAGACATTTCATATTGATTAGGTATCACCTAACATTGAGTCCATATTCACAGAGCTCCATTGCACACAAGAAGCCCTTTCCAGCTATTGTTAGCTAGCTTTTAACCTCTGGACCTCTCAAGACAGAATTTTTTGTATTCCCATTTGCTTGATCACAATCTTCTTTAATATTTACTTTCTGCCGAGGTAGAGCCTGTGTCCTCGGAGGGAAAACTGAAGTCTCTCTCCTCTGTGGGTAAGAACTGGCACAGTGTGGTGAACCGACTGCGCGCCCAATGCAACACCCTGTCTCCAAGCAGGTTCCAAGGGAAGTGTGGGCAAGGGCACGCGGTGTTCCAAATCTGTCCTCTGAGCATCAGCTGTAAACGCACACTCATCCTGGAAAGAAGAACCTGAAGCTTGGTTTTAGAAAGTAGAGCAAAAATGTTAATAGCCTTTGATGTTAATAAAATGTGTGACCACGTCCCGATGAGCTCATTTGTTTTTTGATTAGCTGCTTATATTAACCACATAGCCCTGTGTAACTTGGGTCTCTGCCTTCTGTCCTAAGTTTAGCCGTAGTCTGTCTTTGGGTAAGTCACTCAAAAGGTTCCCTTAAAAGGGACCCAAAGACTCATTCGCCGAAGACGGAATTAGACACACCTGGTGTAAAAATCACGTACCCCCCCAGTTCAGCTTTTGTTAGTTAGCAGCTCCCCACCCCCATCGTCCATATTTAACAGTTTTGAGCGTGCATGTGCGCCAGATGATTCATCCAAGCTGCTCTGGAAGTCATCTCTGCTGGTGACAGTAAAGCTGATCCACCCTCTGCCCTCCCCTCGAGCTGGTGAACATGCACAGGATCATCCAGGCCACTGCTCCCAGCGCACTGGGGCCTTCTTAATTTAGGTGCAATGCACTTAGGCAACTGGCTTCCACACGGAGCTTTCCGTCTCTCGCTCACACTCCCCCATGGTTTCCATCTGCCTGTGCCCCGACCCAGAAGTGCGCTAGCTCTCAGAGAGGGTAAGGGCCCAAAGATCCCTCAGGGTCCTCAGGACCCTCAGCGCCTCCAACAAATGATCTTGCTTGATGGCTGCCTATCCAAGGAGACTAGACGCTAACCTACTTCCCAGCTCTAATGGTGTAGGAGTCTTGCTCTCGCTTTCTGCTGCTCGGAGATTCTCCACCGCAAGGGTGCCAAAAACTCATCTTCTTTGAACTTTCAGTAATTCTGACAGTGATTATATTAATAGAGATTCCGAAACTTCTGGTAATTCCAGCTCTTGGGGTTCTTTTTCCAATGTTTGGGGGACAGATCTGTGTTCTGAGGTTCAGGCTAACCACCCTAAAGCTAAGAGTACTTTGTGGGAATTGCCCTTTTCCCCTCCCTGCTCCACTCTCTCTATAGATTCTCACATTCTGGAGGAAAGCCAGGCTTTTTGCTTTTTTTTCAGCTGTAGATTTTCAAGCTAGCCCTAGCAGGCTTCCAGCTCTCTCCCCCTCCTCCCTCTTCTTTTGTTGCCCTCCTGGCCCCTATTCAATGACTAAAGCTCTCCAGGAGTATTTCTGGACCAGGGTATCTACGGTGGCCTTGTGATTGCACTAATCCTCTGGCTTGGGGCTGCTCTGCTCTGATAGTCACAAGGCTGATTGGGCGTGGGAGTGGGGAGGAGGACAGTGCATCATCCAGGAGTGGTGTTTATTTATAGAACAGGCCTTTTCCTTTCCCACCTTGAGTTCTCTGCTGATCCAGCAGTTACCATATCCTCAATAACTCCCTCCAGGAGATAGGTAATGGAGGCCCCGTGCTGCCGAGGTCAAGACCAGAGTTCTTAGAGTCAGCACCCAAGGGCTGCTCCCCCCACCTCCATGGGACAAACCCAAGGAGGCCCAAGTTCCTAGGAACGGTTGACCACTGAGCATTGTAACTTCCGCACAGCCCAGAGGTGCAGCCGGATGCTCCTGCCTGGGCCACCTGACTCAGCAGCCTCGGGGAGTGTGAGTCAAAATTCCTGGGAAACTCTGGCCTCATTCTGGTGCTGTTTGAGGGCTGGTAGCCCTGGCAATCCCTTTGGAGTCTCTGAGGAGCAGCCTGGGAAGTTGCTGTAGAGTAAGAGCGAAGAAGGACAAAAGGGGACTGACTTGGTACGTCTTGTGGGATGGAATCGCTCCCACCTGGATTAAGGAGAAAGAAGAAAACCAGGACTCTGGGGAAAGAGTGAGAATGAAGACCACCTGAATAAATGGACAAGGCCGACCTAGCCTCACCCCAATTTAGCGCATAGATTGTATGCTACTGTCGGTGACCGATGGTTCAAGTTCCGACTCAAGTGGACAGTAAATCATCTGAGGGCAGGAACCGTAGGGCACAGAGCTCAGTAAGTCTTGGGGGATCTCATATACATGGATTCTTATAAGTGACTCTTATCAGCATTAGGAAAAAGTTTTTCAAAGATGATGATGAGGAAGAGGATGTCAGAATTCTACTGTGGGCAGGAACCCTGCGCCTTTTCTATTCACTCTTCCCTCTGCCCAGGGAGTACAATGCACATAGTAGGTTTGCAAAAAAAGTTTTTATTAAATAAATGATGATTATCATAGTTCCATGTCTGTCACCTAGAACGTCTAACTTGCTTGGTTGTGATGTGAACTGGGCCTGAAGCTTTTCTCTCTCTTAAAAACCCAAGAAGAGAATTTGCTGAGCATGGTGGTCGGGTCTCCCGTGTAGCCCCTTGAAGTGCGTGCTACAACGGGGTGGTGGTTCTCCCGAGTTAGCCTTTCCTCAGCGCCGCCTGGAGAGCTCGTGATGACATGGCAGCTGGGCCCCAGGGTCTCTGATTCAGGAGTTACGGGGTGGGGCTCAGGAAGGCACATTCTGCAGCTCTCCTGTGACAGTGCTGCCCTGTGGGGATCCCGCTTTGAGAACCACTGCCATCAGGGTGTGTTAGAAGTGTCTCAGGTTCTCTTACTTTGAACCTGAGGATTCAAGAACAGTCCTAGGAGTCTGTGGCGAGAACAGTAGAGAGGCCCTCCGTAGGATTCTCAGAGGGATCACTGCCCCCTCTCTGCCCAAGGTCCACCTTCTCTAGAATTTAGAAACTGCCAAAGTGGGACAGAGGTTGATGAGAAACCACGTGGGGATCCCAATCTAATTTGCCTCCAGGCTCACCTCCCCACCAATCTGTTCTCCTCACTCTGGCCCAGGTGACTTTTCTAAATCGGAAATCTGATCACCTCAGTCTCTTCTGCTTGAAAGCCTTCCACGGTTCCCTAATTCCTCTGGCACGAGGTCCAAACTCCAAACTCCAGGGTGCCTTACTTACCCTGGTTGGCAAACCCTTCATGGCTTGACCCCTGCTTGTCTATCCCTTCAGCTTGGTGTCCTGCTACTCCTGGATTCCCATGGTCCCCAGAGACGACCTCTCCCACCCCATCCCTCTGCACAAGTTTTCCTGCTCCCCTCTCCACTGCATCCTCCCCACAGGGCTCTCCCCTGCTCCACCCCTAAACAAAGCATGCCCTCCTTGTTCTCCCCTCCTGCGTAGACACTTCTCCTTCAGATCCCTCATCGCCAGAGCTGTAGTCCTAGAGCTTTGCTCTCTGCCTCGTCCCGTCCCGCTATGGAGGGCCCAGGACTGACCTTGAATCCCTAACATTGAGCATTCTGCCCTGGATGGCAGAAGGAGCTCAGAGAAGGTTTGTTGAATGAATGCAACTGGCTGAGGACTCAGCAGCGGACCAGTACTTACTTTTACCTTGGGTACTTTTTGATACGATGTGGGGACCAGGGTTGGGGGGGGCAATGTTGCAGGTGAAGATGAGGGGAGGGAATGGAGAGAGGGGTGGGAGCAATTACCAGCATTGCCCTTAAGTCACCCCCAGTAAGACGCAGGGACAGAGGGGTGTTCAGAGGCAAACGAAGCTCTAGAAGTAGCGCTGTAGGCAGAGGGGGAGGTAGTCAGAGGTTTTGCGGATGGGGAAGTAGGAGACTCCTGAAAGTATAGCGTGGGTAAGAGGGGCCTCCCCAGCCGGCCTTTACCTCCCCAAGCTCCCCCCTGCTCTCAGGCCCAGGGGCAGCCTCTTTCTCATTCCCTTTAAATGCGATGGCCTTCCACAGGGACTCGAGTGTGGTGCCCGAGGACATCAGGCTTCTCTTTGTTCACTTAGTATATCCATCAACTTCATTTCTGAAGCTATTTTTATACTTACGATGTTGACTTCGATACCACAGGATCAAGTTTATAATAAAAGGAGGAGACTGGGAGCCAGGACACATGGTTCCTCTTTCTCCTCCAGTGACCAGCGAGCTGCCTGCCATGGGGCAGTTGTATTCCTCACTTCCTTCCCCGCCCGGCGGTGCTCGCTGAGACTGCCCACTCGGGTGTATTTATGACCCTCTCAAACTGACCACATAGCTGTTTTCCATTCCTGAGATTGTGCCTTTGAAAACTTGGACCCATTTTCTAAGTTCTTCCAGTGATATTACTCTTCGTGAACTCCAATGGCCAGGAAAGTATGATAAACAAAAGCAACCCCCAGAGGGAGTTTCTCAAGTTCCAAATGTTTGATCTCAAAATCTGGCTGAATTTATCGGCTGAAACTACCATTGACAGAATATTTCTGGCTGACCTTTCTGCCCTCTGCACCAGCCACCCCCATTCTGGACGCTGAGCTTCTCAGCCCTTCTATTAGCATCTGCACAGATACCTCCCCTGGGATAAGAGCCTGTGTTCTTCCTGGAACCGATTTAAACCCAACAGAGACTTTAAAAAATACATTTAATAGTTGGAGAGCCTCCCTCTCCTTTTAGCTTCTGAGCTCATTCCCTCTGGGAACCAAGTGACATTTAGATTCCGGTGTGTAAGTTGTTTTTTCTTTAGATTCGTTATTGTGTAAACATTCCTCTGCAAATTATTTTCACATTGTAAGGCGACTTCTTTCAAGTGTCCAGTCAGACTGATTCCTACTCTGTTCCCCTCACTACCCTCAACTCGACTCTCTCTCACTCACCAAGTTCCCCATTTCTCAACAACTCAAATTCAAACTAATTCGGCTGTTGGTGAAAATATTTCCCCAACTTTCTGGAATTTCCATTTCTCAAGGTTATCTCCCCTGGGCTGCAGCCAAAGCGAGGCCCACTAAGATGAATGAAGGCAGTGCGGGTCAGGAAGGGCGAGCCATCATTGTTCCATCCAGGCACGGCCGGCGGGAGCCCAGAGCTGTCCTGAGAAGGTGACTCAGGACCAACAAGACAGGCTTAGAGTGAAGGCAGAGCACCAGCGCGAAGACCCAGCAAACGGGGGGTGGGGTGGGGGTGGGGGGAGACAGCTGTCTAACCGTGACCCTTACAGCAACCTGGCAGTCACAGATAAAAAGCAGGCAAATTACATTCCCTTCTGCCAAGAACCCAACTCTTGTAACAGGCCCGCAAGACTAACTTCTCACGCCTTTTCTTCTAACATTGCCATCAAAAGCTTTGTCTAATTTCCTTGTACCCGCTCTTCATCTCTGTTTTATTTTTTATTTTTAAAGATTTTATTTATTTATTTGACACAGAGAGCGCAAGTAGGGGGAGTGGCAGGCAGAGGGAGAAACAGGCTCCCCACAGAGCAGCGAGCCCAATGCGGGGCTCGATCCCAAGACCCTGGGATCATGACCTGAGCTGAAGGCAGATGCTTAACCGACTGAGACACCCAGGCGCCCCCATCTCTCAGTTTTAAAACATGTGCCCTTATCAGGGCTATTATGCACAGCCACATGGGCTGGTCACAACTCCAGGGGACACCATTCACAGAGACTACAATATAATCTTCAAAAGCACAAACCACTTAACTGAGAGACATCTTTTATTTTTCTTCTATTCATTAAGAAAGGGAAAGTGGTTTCGTGGAAGGAATACCTCAGTAGTCCTACCCTCACCACAACGTCACCGTGTGGCCTTGGACACGTCAGGTCACCGTGCCCTCTACCTCTCTCATCTGTAAAATAAGGGAGGGGGACGAGATCATCTCTGGGGTCTTGCCCTCGGGCAATAATCTTTTCTCATCAGCAGAAAGTGACATCATTTTAATCAGTAAGTTACATGATGGGGAGCTTTCGATTAATCATTTTCCTTTATTGCCACTCCGGCATTTCAAGTTGGTCATCTGACAATAGGTCTCTCCTTGGGACGCTGAGGATTTTGAAGTCTGGCGAATGTGGGCTCACTGTGCCAATTCTCTTCCTTGATTTTTTGAGCTTGGATCTTTTCTGCACCATTAAAACCAGAGGCACTAATTTGAGGAATTAACTGAGGTGGTCACTTGGGGTCATATAGCAGCTGTGGCCCTTCAGGGTCTCACTTTTGCAAAGAAATCAAAACAAAACAAAGGAGGCAAGAAGGTTGACCAGATAACTTTGGAAGTTTAGGAAACAAAGCATTCCATTCTAAGTTTCTCACCCGCCCGTGGGGGCTAATCACGGCCCTCCTGGGGCTTGTCTCCTATCAAATCACAACGTAGCCAACATTTTCTGGCAAAGGTCATAGACCAGTGCTGTGGAGAGCACGGGAGAAACACTTGTTCGACCAATCCTAGGATAGTTCTGCGATACCAAGTCCCAGAAAGGAGGTTCGGGAGAGAAAAGGGCTCATTTTAGTGGGCTGCATCAACAAGGCTTCGTCAGGAGCTCTGGTCGTGAGGAGACAAGAGTGGAAACAGTACTCCTGAATCTTGAAACCAATTTGTAATTGAACACTTGTGAAAATTTGGAAAATTAGAGCAGCGCTTCTCAGTCACTTGGGCTATATTGCAAGTAACTCACTATTAATACGTAGGCCACTACAGTTTAAAAGCAATTGTTTTGAGGGGCGCCTGGGTGGCTCAGTTGGTTAAGCGACTGCCTTCGGCTCAGGTCATGATCCTGGAGTCCCAGGATTGAGTCCCACATCGGGCTCCCTGCTCAGCGGGGAGTCTGCTTCTCCCTCTGACCCTCCCCCCTCTCATGTTCTCTCTCTATCTCATTCTCTCTCTCAAATAAATAATAAATAAAATCTTTTAAAAAAAATAAAAGCAATTGTTTTGAAAATATAAATTAGAGTCGATTCAAAGTCATCTTTCAATACTGAACTTCTTAAAAAAAAGTCCTCTGCAGGGCTGCTAGTTCCCTGTGAAGGAGAGAATTATTTTTGTTTAGGAAAATATCTTGTAGGGACATTTAGATTTTTTAAAAGATGGGATGAAGAGGGCACCTGGGTGGCTCAGTCGTTAAACGTCTGACTTCAGCTCAGGTCTGTGATCCCAGGGTCCTGGGATCGAGTCCCACAACGGGCTCCCCCTGCTCAGTGGAGAGTCGGCTCCTCTCTCTGCCAGCCCCCTCCCTGTTTGTGTCCTCTCTCTCTCACACACAAAAATAAATAAATAAAATCTTAAAAAGAAAAAAAAAAGAAGATGGGACAAAGAACAGAGCCTGAGAAGACAGATCCAATGGCGGAATTACAGAATTGTTCTGTATAATAAAGAGGATGGAATCTATATTTTTTTCGTTTGCTGTTGTTGTTCTTGAAAATAGGTAAACCGAGAGGTGGAATGGTAGTGTGGTCCTGACAATGTGACTGAAAATGGGAACTCCAGAGTTAGGTCAACCTTGGCTTACATCTATAAAACCCACCATCATGCACCTTGCAATAAAGCAAATTTAGATAGAAGAGAATTAGCTTCCATCCTCTGCCCATCTCCCATTCTCAACCAGGGTTGGGCTAACATTCTTTTTATTTTAATTGTGGTAAAATACACATAACATAGAATTTATTATTTTTTTAATATTTTATTTTTTTATTTGAGAGAAAGAGTGCTTGCAAGTGCACATGAGCAGGGGGAAGGGGCAGAGAGAGAGGGAGCGGGAGAAGCAGACTCCCTGCTGAATGCAGATGCTTAACCAACTGAGGCACCCAGGTGCCCGAGAATTTACTATTTTAATCATTTTTAAGTGCACAGTTCAATAGCATTAAGAACATTCACACTGTTGTGCTGGCCTAAGGTTCTTATTTTCTCTGGGGGAGGGGAGAGTGTGAGGGAAGGGAGACACAGCCTCAAGAGACAGAAGGAATGTTTGGCATCCATGGTGTTCTCCCAGCCCATCTCCCTGGCACCATCTAACCAACAGATTCCTGAAATTGCCACCACCATCCTGGGAAGTCCAGCTAACCGCGGGACCGGAGATCCACCCCATTGATATTTAATCCAGAGTGGTCAGGGGCCACTAGATGGTTGGTGCCAGACTATAGGATGGAATCAGATAGAGCAGCTGGACCTCTGGAATGCCAGGCCAGCAACTAGCAAAGCTCACCCCAGTCCTATCATTAACCTCATAATAATGCAATCCTGCCTTTTTGGGATTGAAAAGTCGGGGCCCCAGATATTTCTTATGGAGGAGTTTATTGTGTTAATGATATGCATAATTATCACTCAGTCAGCACTAGATATTACTGGGCACATCTCATATTCAAATTTACGTTGTCACATTCCTGTTCAGTAGTTCTACATCCACAAGAATTCTTTTTTTAAAGATTTTATTTATTTATTTGAGAGAGAGAGTGAGTGACTGAGTGAGTGAGAGCGCATAAGGAAGGGGAGTGGGGAATGCTGGAGGGAGAGGGAGAAGCAGACTCCTCGCTGAGCAGGGAGCCCCCGATGCTGCCGGCTTGATCCCAGGACCCCAGGATCACAAACCTGAGCCGAAGGCAGACGCCTCACCGACTGAGCCACCCAGGCGCCCCATCCACAAGATTTCTTAATTATTATTGTTGTTGTTGTTATTACTTTGGTGAAGATTAAAAAAGATGCTAAGGTACACAAGTATAGAGATATAGAAATAGCCATTAGATTCAGGATGAAGAACAAGAATTCACTGGAGGAAGGAAGCTAGCTCCAAGTTCAGTGTAAGAAGGTAAGCCTCTAGAATTCTCAGTAACTTGGGGGAGGGCATTGGACTTTCCATAAGGTAGGGAATGGAGAGTCAAGTCAATCCTGCCTTATCTCATCGAGGAGACTCCTCCATAATAACTAAGTCACTCATAAAGTCATCCCATTCAATGCTTTTTTTTTAAATGGAAGAGAAGGGAGTGCCCAGTGGGGACTGTACGGATTCTAGGTGTTCTGCCCAAGGAGTCTATGGTGCAGATGAGCCTCACTCATGACATGCATAGGGCATAGACATGCTGAGCCAGCCCATATGATGTTTAACTCTGATTCTGCCACATGCTACCTTGGGATATGGGACGAGTTTACTAGCTGTAGGTTCCTCATCTATAAAACGGGGATAATTATTAGAAGGTGTTATGAAGTCTGGAAACAGAGGAAATATACATAGTGTCGTCAAGGATATCTTCGGTCAATAAAAAATATATTTTATGGACCCTGTAGGACTGAATTCTGTCAGAAAAAAATTGCTACTTTGAAATAGGCAAAGAAAAGCTCAGTGATTAGCTTGCTCATCTGTGTTATCTCCCTCTTTCATCTTTGAGCTTCTTTTCAACTCTGTAAATCATCAGAAACCAATACCAATGAAAACGATTTTTGTCCATAGAAATGCAAATGAACTGTGTCAGATAGAATGTGATTGATTATTGCCTTGAGGATACACCCCTTTTTGTATCTATTTATAAATTTATTTCAGAATTCCTTATTCTCTCTATATGTTTAAGTTCTTTGGGTTCCCTTTGAGCCACTTAAAACATTTTGTAGGTTCCCTCACAAATTAAGGAGTTTAATGAAATTTTTGACGTGTGTTCGTTTTATCTGTCTGAACAAAAGTCATGATTATACCCTTTTCTAAAAATTCTTCTAACGCTTCATAGGGTTATAGTGAAGATGAAGTGGGTTAATGCGTATACAATCCTGAGAGTAGTGCTTGGCACGCACAAAGCGCTAAGTGCGAATGAGGAACGGTTACTATCTATGATACACACTGTTGGCCCTGTTAAGGTCTGTGATGTCACTGTGAAGGTCTCTCTCCTGCATTAGACTCCATCTCTCTCTTAGGACAGGACCTTTGTAACTCTGGCACGGAGAACAGTAGAACCAAGCTCCAAGAAAGAACACAGTGGACAGTCAATAGATTAGTTGAATATAAAAGGGGTTGGCAATTTTTTTTTTTTTTTTTTGGAAAGGGCCAGATAGTTGATATCTTAGACTTTGCAGGTCAAACAGTCTCTGTCACACTGACTCCACTCTGCTGTTCTGATGTGAAAGTGTCAGAGGTCACATAAGAAAATGTGTGTGGCCCCTGTTATAATAAAACTTTATCTACAGACACTGAAATTTGAACTTAATATAATTTTCACTTGACATGAAGTATTCTTCTTTTGATTTTTTTGACCACTTAAAAATATAAAAACCATTTGTAGCTTGGAGGGTCATATGAAAACAGGCAGTAGGGCCGATTGGGACCCCGGCCAACATTTGCTGACCCCTGAATTGGGTAACAGGTATATTAAAGGCCAGAATTATGCCTTCTTCATATAACCTTTAACCTGGTCCTTCTCATGCAAGAGATGTTCGAGAGATGTTGAATTAAGTAGCAAATGGTGAAAGACAAAAGGGAGATATTTTAGAAGAGTCACTTGCTAAAACGTCTCAGAAAGATCCAATCTGTGCGATGACAGGCTGGTGGCTGGCATGGCCACGCCCGTCACGTGGGTGGGTGCTGGAGACTGGTCCCAACTGTGTCAACCAAGTCCTTTCTCATCATCGGTCTTAACGGAAATCTTAAGTGATGCCAATGGTTTTACACCCTGCCTGCAAACTGCCTTAAATCCTTTTTTAGAACAAAATGGAAACATAAGTAAGTCTAAATAAGATCTACTGATCAGAAAATGTGACCAGAATCACAGTACAGGATGCCTTCTCCAGAGAAGCTAGAAAAACTGTCAGATTATCTTATATTGGCAGTGGTCAATGTCAGAGATCAGCAGCAGGATTTTTCCAGAATTAGGAAAATGGCAGACCGGCGTCCAAAAGCACAGACAGGCCCCGAATTGGATCCACCTCCAGCACTGAAGTGGACCCAGCTGGAACCTGCAGACGCTGCTTTGCCTCCTGGTATAGACACGCCTCCCTCCCCCTCACTCATCTTGTCTCCCAGACAGAACAACAGCATTTGCCTCCCGCCAAATGAACCCTGTCCTCCCTGAAGATCACGGATCCGTGGACACTGAGATACTAAAGTTGGACGCACACAGGTACAGCTGTGTTTATGGTTGTGATTTGATTTCATGTAGGGAGCCGGCAAGTGTTAATTTGGATGGGGGACTCTCAAACAAGAATTCCATAAAAAGCATTTTTCAGTGCAGAACTATGACCAAAAGAATTAGGAGAACAGCTGTGTCAGGAGAACGTATCTGGAGTACAAAGGGAACCTGAACAGAGATTGGAGAAGAGCTCAAGTTTGAATGACACATTTAAAATGTTAGTATGGGCGACTGGGTGGCTCAGGTCACGATCCCAGGGTCTTGGGATCGAGTCCCACATCGGGCTCCCTGCTTGTTGGGTAGTCTGCCTCTCCCCTCCCCACCCCACCCCCACTCGTGCTCTCTCTCTCTCGTTATCTCTCTCTCACTCTCTCAAATAAATAAAATCTTTAAAAAAATAAATAAAATCTTTAAAAAAATAAATAAAAATAAAATGTTAGTATACCTGCACACGTATGCAGTTTTGAAAAGAACAGAGTCACAGAGCGAGTCCAAACTCCTGGTATTTTACAGCTGAGGAAGGGGGTCTGTGGTATTACAGTGGCCGTCCAGAGCCCCGGCGTGGAGGCCAGGCCTGGCACCCAGCTCTCTTCTCAATCTGACACACGTGCTTTGCAAAGATGATGCAGGGAGGAAAAGAAAAGGGGCCTTTCTTTCATCTATGGCGAATTATCATACATAGCTCTGAAAAAAAATTGTTGGGGGGCGCCTGGGTGGCTCAGTAGCTTGGGCGTCTGCCTTCGGCTCAGGTCATGATCCCGGGGTCCTGGGATCGAGCCCCGCATCGGGCTTCTCCCTCTGCCTGCCGCTCCCCCTGCTTGTGCTCTCTCTCTCACTATCGCTCTCTCTGTGTCAAATAAATGAATAAAATCTTTAAAAAATAAAAATAAAATAAATAAAAATTGTTGGGGTGACTGGGTGGCTCAGTCGGTTAAGCGTCCCACTCTTGATTTCGGCTCAGGTCTTGATCTCAGGGCCGTGAGATGGAGCTCCGTGCTCAGTGGGGAGTCTGCTGGAGATTCTCTTCTCTCCCTCTGCCCCTCCCCCTGCTCTCTCTCTCAAATAAGTCTTGAAAATTTACTAAGGTAACATATCTTACTGGAAAAGAGATTGCCCACAATACCACCACTCAGCTATAACCACAGTAATGCTTATTTCTAAGATGGGGTGAACGAACAGCTCATAGTCCTTTCTTGTCTCTTTATGGAACATACCACAAAAGTACAATAAGGCTTGAAAAAGGAGGGGAAAACACTGGGAAAGAAAAGGGACAAGGAGATGGATAAAGCTTTCCCTCATCAGCAACCACCCCCCCGCCCCCAGGACTTGGCACCTAGCAAATGCTCGTAAATACTCAGACCTTCTTGGAACACTGTTAACAGTGAGATAAGAAATAGGGAAGGGCAGATGTAGACAGCTAATCACAGAAGAGGGAAGCAAAATCTAGAGAATCCTTGCAACTGGCCTGTAAATTTAAAATTATTCTAAAATTTGTTTAAAATGTTTAGAGAAGCTGGTGGGTTATTTCAACAGATATTCTAGTTGACCAGTTATTTCACCAGATCCCTGGCGTTCTCACATTGCCACCCGTGCGACTTTGGGGCGAAACCTTCTTTTTTTCCTTAGGTTTATTTCATCGGCTCAAACTCTCAAACTCAACTTCACATCTTATCACACTTGTAAAAATGCGTGGTAACCTCATGACTTAGTCACTTTCCAAGTGCTTAGTCACAAGCATCTTAACTGCTTGAGTTACTCAGTTGAAGAATGGCGTTCGTGGTAACAATCACCTGAATCTAGTGAAGATTTTCAGGAATTTACTGCGTATACACACATTTATCATTCAGAATTGAACTGTGCAAAGGGAGTTTAGGATAAGAACCTGTAATCAAGGAGTAGTCTTACTTCTAACAGAGGAGGTTTCATTTTTTCGAATGGGAGTCAGGTTAGCTTTCAGCACTCGCAGCAAAATGGGGCTTTGAACCCAAGAAGCCCGCCCTCTGCCGCCACAGGAAGGAGAGAGCGTTCGGTACGGTGGGCACCCGGGAAGGACAGAATTTTGCTTTTTCTCTTGTAAAACAGAAATTTATTTTTTAGAGCACTTTTGGGCTCACAGGCTCTTATTCTTTATATGCTCTCCCTTAACTTCCTCTTTTCTCTTTCCCTCTCAACTGACCATTAGGAAGGAATTTTTATGATGTCCTGTTTTCTGAAAGCAGCTTCATGTTCCTGTTCTAAAGTGTTGATTTCTTCAAGTTACTATGAACTGTGGTTGTTGGTTACTAAGTGGTCTAACTCTGTGGCTTACTTGTAAGAGATGGGCATTGCAACCGAAAGTCCTTTTTCACTCCCAGAAAACACTGTGACTGATTCCATAATCCCCTGCCCCATAACCTGCAGTCGGTGGCTTTCAAACTTTTTTTTTTTGACTTTCAAACTTTTATTGTTCTTTTTTTTTAACTTTTCAGACCCTCAACCTAAGACATTTAAAATTGTGACCCAGTGCACACACGTACGTATGAGATTAAAATTCCACGGCTCAGGGCTTCTCTTCACTGCTAATTCTTACTACCAGCACATCAGCTCTCTTCTCTATCAGAGCCTCCCAGATGGGCGTTGACCTGCAGTTTGAGTGGCGCCCCCTAGTGACCGGTCACACACATTTGCATGGGAAGCTGGGCAGGAAACACTGGATTTTAGACCTCTTATTTCTGCCAAAAACGGATGATGTTACAAAGATCAACTGAAAGGGAGAAAGAAAAAAAAAAGGAAAAATCAGGACTTCATAAGAGGCAAATTACCGTAAGAGCCACCCTTTCGGGGGGAATCTGAGGTATATGTGCCTTATTGCACGGCACCTCGAGGTCTGAACGGTCTGGCTGGACTCTTTCAAGATTTCGGTAAAATATGGTGATTATGCCTGAATGCACCACATTAGCGAACTGTGCTGTCATTTTTGATGTCTAGAACGAAAAAGGCGTAAGTCTACAGAATGTCTTACAGTTGAGTATTTGCGATTATGAGTTTGCACATCTTAAGAACTCAACACATTTGTCAAAGTAATTTATTCTCAGAAAGGCAGACGATGCGGGCTGGCCATCTCCACAGGGTGTGCAAGCAAAGGCCTGAGTCTGTGGGCATAGGGCCCTGGGACTGTTGAGTGCGTGTCAGCTTGAGTCATGGGAGTGTTGGGGACAGTGGCTGTCATGACACTCTTGGGACAGGCTTAGAGGATGAAACCTGACTTCATCCTGTGGACAAAACCGAGGCCTAGATCGGAGCAGTTGGCCGGAGAAAATGAGCACAAACCTGGATGTTGACTTGGGGCCTGGGCCCAGGCCTTTTCCCTTCCTGTGTGATGCGCGCTGGCATTTGCCTCTCTGAACGCTGCAGCCACAGTGGACATGGCAAAAAGCCCCGTGGCCCCACCATCCTGTGGCAAGCCCACTCCTGTCAAGACATCTCAAGATAGGCCTTTCCAGGATGACTTTGAAAGGGAAACCGGGGAACCTTTTGCCTGATAGTCAGCACTTTGGATGGACCTGTCAAATCACAAATCAGAGGAAGGGATCTGCTAGCATTCCCAGTCCAAATGAGGGGGGTGGGGCCTGACCAAATGCAGCTGACAAAAACTAGGCCTAGAACCCATGGCTCAGCCTCCCATGCCGAGCTCTTTCTGCAAAGCCAGAATGCCTGAGAGGTAGAATGGAGTTTTGTTTTCCCTTTACAGTGCCTTTCCAATACAGTGGCCAATTAGGCAGCTCTGAGTAGGTTTCATGCTGTCACACTCTTGAACTGTGAAGACATCATGCAATGGCCTTCTGCTATCCACTGGAATATTCCCACTTGAGGTGAGAAAAGAGCAAGATAAAAAGTCGTCCTCTGCATGCTCGAAGGACATGCTCTCAACATGGAGTGGCCTTAAGGAGAATGGGATTTGAGATCAGAGACCTGGGTTCACATGCCATCTCCACCCTCCAGCTAACTGACTCAGGTTCAGTGTTTTTTAACCTCATTTTCCCCCATCGGTTAAAAAAAATTCCACCCACATGGAATTGTTCACGTGACCTATTTGTAAAGGCACCTGGCACAGAGAGGACTCAAATTTCCTTTAAATTAGCTAAAAGTCAAGTTCTGTTAACTGAATTATATCTGGTCTGTTCCTGCATGTATATTCCCACGGAGACCTACACATTCTGGCAAAGGAAAACTCGAGATCATAGACACCTAGGATCTCACGGCTGGTACAGGTCTGGGGGGTCTTGGAATGGTCTGTGGCACACAAACAGGGACATCCATCCCCATTGAATTGCTCAATCACCCTAACTTTGGGATCTGTCTTCAGCTAATCCTCTATACTTCGACCTCCTATTCATCTCAAATAAAAGAACAAAGTTAGGTAACTCTTCAGTTTCCAAAGCTTTCTTATTTTGAGATGTTTAATAAAACTAACAGCAAAATCATTTGACTCTAAGAGCCAGTCTCCATTTGAAACTTGGATAAACTCCAAGTTTTAGATGATGATAATCACTATCCCGTAAGGACCTAAGGGACAGGCGCGACGCATGCATTCCCCCGGAGCCCTCCCCAGCCCCTCGTGAGGTGGGAACTATTATCCCTAGCTAGGAAAACTGAAGCTCAGGCAGGCGAAATAACAGAGAGACTGGATCTGAAGCCAGTCTGAGCCGGGTGCTGGTCTACACGGCCTGGTGCTCTGCTGGATTTGTGTGTCTTTCCCTATTCCACTGTCCCTCCTCCAGGACCCCGCCAGCGCTCAGGGCTTGTCACGGCACTGACAGTTCCGTGCCATCTTGTCCTGTGTGGGGGTTAAATTTATCTCGTGATTAAATTGTAAGCACCACTGGGTCTCCATCCTCATGCACATAACTTAGATAAAATAACCTATAAATCACAACTGGGCAAAGACTTGTAGATTAGGAATGGCTTTCTGCTGGGAAAGAAGTTTTAATTAGCATATCATTTATATTTCAGTGACATTTCAGTGAAACTTGAAAACAATTTCTCTTTCGCTAACTAAGCCTCAGAAACTCAGCACATTTCACTTTAGATTCTGCAGATGCAGAAGTATTTGGTAAGTGAATAAATGCATGAGGAGAAAGGTATTCGGTTTTGACTGGTCCTTAAGTGCCTACAAACTTGGAAAATGCCTACAATATTATCCAAACCTGGGAGGGCTTGGATTTAAAGAGCTTGAAAAGGACGAAGGAAGAAGTGACAATTTTGCTGCCCATTGTGAGGGACGGCAACAATGTTCACTAATATGCAAGCTATGCGGTCTTGGCCACATTTCTCTCCGGGCCTCAGTTTCTATAGTTGCAAAAGGACTTAAGTTGGTAGACTGGTTTTTTTCACACTTCGACCACCGGCCATAGCAAGAAATTAACTTTCCATCATGACCTAATACATACACACTTCTATCTGCAACAGATTTCGTGAAACACTACTCATCCTTAACTTGTGCAATACCTTACCTCCTGTCACGGTTTCTCTTACGAAAATACTGCTTGCCACTCACTAAAACGATCCCCTATTCGCAAACGTATGAAAATCTCCTTTGGTCTCATCCTATCTAAGAATAAAACTGTAAGAGTAGGAAGGTACTTTCTGTCTTCTTCTTCCCAATAATGCTTGGAAAATTATGAGATTTCTACCATCGTGAGCACGTAGCAAGAATCAGTGCCACCTCCTCTGTCGTTTTACAGGACTCCTCCTGCCGGCTCAGGAGCATACTAGAGAAAAACGTTCTTTTTAGGGACTTCATAGGCTGCAGTGGTCTTATGATGCTGCCAACAGTGCTCGGACTCTCCACAGTGGGTCCCCCACCAAGCTGTGGAGTGGACCCATAACTAGCCTTCTAGTTGATCTTTTCCTGCAGTAAAACTCACAAAGTCTCCTGCCCAGGCCCCTCTCCCCTTAAGCACAGAGGTGGCCGGGCCAGTACTGAAAAGGTTTTTCCTGGTGTTAACCTAGAAGAAGCACAAACACGTGAACTCTTTGCTGTGGGCTGCTTTGCAGTGTTTGCACAGTCCGGGCTTATCTTGTGTTTGTCAATGAGTCCGAGAGCTTGAGGGGACTTAGGTTCTCAGGGCTTGCAAAATGCCAGAGCGGACATGCAGTCTCTAAGCAAAACCAAGAAGCACGCAATTAAAAACTCTGTTTGCACAGATGCGAACGCATGGAAATTTATATGGCAAGGTCTGAATTCCAAAGTTTGTTTGTTTTAATTACACACCCAACCAAATGCATAAAATTTCACAAAATGAGTGTCGTGAAAATGTCATCTGTTCTATTTTTAGCCTGAAATATGGAGCTCTGAAAAGCAGGGCTGTCATAAATTTTCACACTTGGGGATAAGATGACTTCTAACCGGGGGAAAAACACTCCCACGCCCAGATCTAACAGTGGTAAACAGTTTTTATTCAGGCAATGAAACATGGAAAAAATATATTAGTAATCATTATAATAATTTCATTTGTGTGAGTATAACTTTTACAAATATTTACCTGACATATAAAAGGGAAAGTACTGTGCATATAAAATTTATGTAGATGATTATTCCACACAACACAATCCTGATAACAGTAGTCGACGCGGCGTTCGCTCCTCCGGATGGGAGGCTCCTCACACGCGCCTGGGCGCCCGCGGGGACACAGAGGAAGCAGATGTGCGGCTGACGTCTACTTGTTGGCACGTGAGTACAAATGGGCATCTACTGGCAAACACACACTTGCTAACAGCAACACTGAAAGGTTTACTGCTACCTCTGAGGTTTCAAAGGAATGCCCGGATCCCGTCCCCCTGGGTGACAAGGATGGCTCGGAAGCCGCGCGTGTGGCCAGTAATCCGCAGGCGGCCCCGTATCTGGACTGGGCGAGGCTTCCGAGTTCAAATCCGTACATGTCCATGTGGAAATCATTCACAGAGCATCCGTTAGCAATGTGACTAGGACGTACTTTGTATATATTTCGGATACCACTGAAAGGCAGAGGGGGAACAAAGTGACACCTTCACAGCTCTACGGTGAAGAAGGGATACAGGGAAGGTTCGAGCCACACCTCAGCTCTGGGCCTGGCCTCCTCCAAATGAGTTGGGAGCGTTATTCGGACTGCCACAGGCCGGTGTCACACACAACATCTCCATATTAGAACTATAACCAGAATATATATATATATGTAATAGCTGTAACCATATTATAGTTAATAAAGTCATTCCTTAGGAATCTTGTTTGTCCAAATCTAACTGCATGCTAAGAGGCACAGAATTGGGATCGCATTTGGACAAAGAACTACGAAAAGTGCAATCTTTAGTCTCCAGAATGCTGGCTCTGGGCACGAGGGCGTGGGTCTTCCCTGGAAATGCTGCCATCGACATCATCTTCCAGAGGAGACCATTAGAGAGAAGTGTCTAGTGTATCAGTTCCTTTACCTTTACTATGCGGGAGACTCCAGGTTTGAGTGATACATTGCTTTCCTAAAGCCACCAGAATCTGGAGGCCAGTCAAACCTTTTTGGACATGGCCCTCACACGCTTTGGACCTTTTTCTCCTCAAAATGCTACTTCTTTAAAATCTTTGAAGAAGATGACTTCTTAGACCTTTGGCTTGGCATTCTGGGATTCCCAGACTATATTTTATTCTTTAATAAGCAAATAATAATCTGTTATCTTTTAAATTCTTTAGAATATATACATCTTTACTTTAAAATCCTTTGCCTAAATCATTTAATCTTTCAGCACCTAGTTTCTCTCTTCCCGACAAGAGGATAAAGAAACCCACATCGTCCGAGAGCAAGCTCGCACAGTCACAGACTACAGAGGGACGACGATCATGTACGACTTGGGAGACGGCTACCGGTTGTAGTGAAGAACCAAAGGAAATAAACAGGGAGCGTTAGAGCTTCTGCCCCACCAGAAAAGGGTGTGCTGAACCATCTCCGACCGCAGCACACCAGACTTACTAATGCCCCCTCTTTAAAACTCTATTCTGAGCTGCAGAGCCACCACTGGGCCCTCTGTTACCTGCCTTGCTTGAAAATCAGTGTTTTGTTCTGGCTGCTTAGTCAGCCCAGGAACGTTCGGGGCACTTGATGCTCCCTGTGTAATTCAGTGCTAATTCAGGGCTGTATAACAAATATCTAAGTATTTGTGGGAGGGTTGCACAAAGTGTGGGACAGGAAGGAAGGGTAAAATTCAGCTTGAGCTAGCCTCCAAAATGAAACATAAATCTCCCCTTAGATTCCATATCATTCTGGAAGGCTGCCAGATCGTCAGAGCTCTTCACCATCATGTGCTTCTGCACTTCCTAATTTGGGCTGGGTCTGAAGAAGCTAGAAACCACGTGAGAAAACTGGGCTTCTCAATATTTCCAGAACAGTTTTACAGAACAAAAGGTTTGGGCAGGTCACTGGCTTCCAGGAGCTTCTCCAAATAAAGTAAATCTCAGGAGGTCTGACTATAACTGACCAGCCAACCAAGTGACAAACTCTTCGGTCTGTCTTAGCTAAATCTTCCCATTAAAATACTTTTAGATAAAGACTATCTATCTACACTTTGGCAAAGTCAAAAACTTAAGAAATAGCTCTGGGTTCGGAGTCTCAACAAGACTGATCACCTAATGCCCCCAAACCTGTCTGGGACAGCAGCTTCCTTTCTCCTCTCTTCCCACTCTTGTTGACGGGGTTTATTATTGCCGACCTAACAAGTCACGGCCCTCACACGCTTTGAAGCAAAACTCTAGGCTATGTTCTCACTCTTAGAATTTGGAATTTTTTTTTTTTTCCTTTTGCTTATTTTTAAAGAAAAACAAACATACTTCTTTCTGCCCAGGATATTCTCTTGATTTGCCAGCTGAACAAGCTACATTTTTATTCTTGTTGGAGAATATCCATCTATGAAGTGAGGAGGAAGAACATTCGCTTGCAACAGCCATGGCTGAGAAGCCAGCGGCGGACGTTGCGTAACCACGGCCCTTTCGCGGCCCTTGTGCAGCAACCTCATTCACTGGGGTCTTTTTGGGGGGTCTCTTCCACCAGCGTAATAGGGAAGGATTGTCATCACCTTGGTTTTAACACACAGC
Organism: Halichoerus grypus; assembly: GCF_964656455.1. Classification (NCBI taxonomy): domain Eukaryota; kingdom Metazoa; phylum Chordata; class Mammalia; order Carnivora; family Phocidae; genus Halichoerus; species Halichoerus grypus. Next base: position 173,359,783 of record NC_135714.1, read on the forward strand.
TACTTTTTTTTATATACATAAGAAGCCTAAATGGAGGACTACGAATTTAGAATGGAGACCGCTATAAGCCTTTCATGCTTAAAACAGATCAATATAAAACAAATAAACATGGATATCTCACCAAAACACAGTGGCAAAAAGGTTTAGCAATGTTTCTTTCTGCAAAATGCAAAGTTAATTTCCCTAGTAGTGGAGGACCGAGAGAAATCCGTTCCACCAACTGGAGACACTTGTCCATCACGGACACTGTGACTACAGTATTGTACTCACACTGAACCACAGTGACTGCTCTCAAAGCCCAAATGATTGTCAAGTCACTTCTCCAACCACAGCTCATTTCTGTTGTTCTTTTTTGTACAAAATATTAAGACAGTAGGCTTTAAAATACAGCCTAAGCACCAATTACGATAAATGCATACTGGTAAGACGTGACTTCTAGCTTTAAAGACACTATGGACCTCCCTGGGGCTAAAGATCGCACCCATGTGAATAGTACACTGCTAAAGAAAAATGCATTTTTAAAGATCTATAGAGGTTCTCCACTAGGCACAATTCATTGCTGAAGCTGGATCATGCAAGGGTTTTTACAAGAAAGGTACGAAAACTTACATGTACTGAACATAGTGCATATCACCATGAAGACTTTCAGGGTGTAAGATTAAGACAAAAGAGTGTTTTCAAACACTGCATGGATTTGGTTCTGCCTACCAAATGGAAGGGAGTTCACTGGCATTACATGGAAACATTTCCATCTTGGGGTTAATGGCCCTATCACTCTGACCCACGTCCAGGAAGAGCTTCAGGAATTTGGTTTTGGAGTGTTGTTCTGCTCCTTGCACTCCTCTCCTCCAGGATCCAAATGTTCTTTGTTTAACAATATTCAAAATGTGCTGATTTTTGGAGTGGTTCACATGATTTTTACAGCCCGTTTTGTTAAACATTCTAAGTTTGAAAGGGTTTTTTGCCTTAAAAAAAAAAAAAAAAATCCAAAGAACAACGCATTACACTTGTAAAAAACCCAACTGTTTCTTCTCCTTACAATTGCTAGCAGGATTACAGTTACCTTTTAACTCAATGAGACTGCCTAAGCCTTTTACAAGTAGATTTTCTTTGCGTATTTCAAATAGATGATGAAGGGTCAATGCTGATTTTGTAGCAACAAATAGAAGCAGAGGAGACGGAACGGCTCTGGGACAGACTTGCCAAACCTCAGCTTGGAGGGAGTCCAGCTAGCGCTGCCCTTTGTGCTCTGGGGACTGACCCCAAAGGGGCCGCACTTGTCAGGGCTGAGGAGTATCCAAATACCAGGGCAATGAAACACTGTGGCAAAAAGTCTTCCCCAGATGTAAAACCTGAGTCTGGGGTCTTTCACCTTCAATTCCCCAAAGTCTGAGGTTGGCATGCTGGGCCACGACTCTATTTCAAAACAGGGTTTTACATTTATGGAAATATGCTCTTGTGTGGAGAAGCTCTTATTTGACTCTGCTTCAGAGAAAAAAACCAGTAGCATATATCTATAAGCATATATGTGTGTGTGTATGTGTGTAGAAACAGGTACTCAAAGTCCCTTCTTGTTTACAAACTAGAAGTAACAATAGGCCAAATTATTTCCTCCCTCAAATAAGACTACCAATGTTGAACGCTAAATTTAAAAGACAAACTAAATAGGTCACCAAAAAATTCAGATAGGTGGTGGACAGAAGATGATCCCAAAGAGGAGCCACAAAATCCCAAATTTAACGTGCTTGGAAAAGAAAAGATGACTTTTAAAAATGGACTAAAGACAGAGAAATCACGCCCCCAAACTTAGCAGCCTGACCAAACCTATCGGCGGACAGCACTCGGACGCCACTCCTCCCAGGACCGTGCGATGCTCTAGGGTTCCTTCCAGGGCTGTTGTGTCGGCAGCAAAGCGGGACAGGCAGCAGTGGGCATGTGCTTTTTTAAAGGTTTTTTTTTTCTCTGCAAAGGGACAATTATTCCTGGATAAGGCAAGATAACTGTGGTTAAGAGAAAAGCAGCCAAATGCAGATCTGCTGAGCTAATGGGGGGAAACTCAGTCAGTCTTCCCCAGCTTCGCAATCAGCTCATCGCAGATTTTCGTTAGTTCCTCGATTTCTTGGTTCTGAAAGACAAATGACATGGTTATATAGGCCACTTTGCATCCTGAGATCAAGGCAATGACAACTAAATAGTCCCAAGGCTGGCTACGCTCTGCCTTGACATCCTAGCTCAGTGGTTCCTAACTTTTCTACATCGGAGACCCTTTAAAGAAAGGGACGCTTCTCCCCTGAAAAATGTTCATGTGTTCACCAAGTCGTGCTTCAGTTGAGTAGGGGATGAGGGTAACCACTGGCCCTCTGCAGCTTGTCCATGAACCTTAGTTCTCAAATGTTCTTATTATCACAGGAATTACCTGCGATACTTGTTACAAACACAGGTATGTGGGACCTCACTCAGCCCATCAGCACCTCCAGGGACCTGGGATCCTGGAGTCTGAGTATGCCAGGGAACACTGCCTGGGCTTAGCAGACCCCAGGATAGAACCCCTTGCTCTAGCTGAAGGGATGCCACAGGCAGGAGTACGTAATTGGAGATACAGTGAGAAAAACATAAGAGGCACACACAAAAATGAAGTCCAAGAATCACTGGACAGTGAGAAATGGGGACCTGATAATTTTATCTCCCTACAGCAGAATTTCTCAACCATGGTACCACTGACATTTTGGGCTGGGTCAATCTTTGTTGTAGGGACTGTTCTGTGCATTGTTAGATGTTTAGTAGCATTTCTGGCCTCTACCAATGAGATGCCAGTCGTGACAAGTAAATGTATCTCCAGACGTTGCCAATGTCCCCAGGAGGGTGAAGTTGCAATGAAGGGGCAAGATGGTGTCACGTTTACATAAAAAAACAAAAAGAAAGAAGAAAAGGTAGCCTCAGAGCTAAGAAGTGTCTGGTCCCCTAAACTTTAGTTAATGCAATTTCCTCCCTGCATCCTGCCCGGGGATATTTCCTACTCATATGCTTGGGAATTAATGGTCTGCCTTGTTTGTGTCGACCTGCATCAGTTCCCAGAGGAGCTGGATCAAAGTGTCTGGGCAAAGAAGACAAGGCTTCTCTTTCATCCAAATCCACCACAAGTCAGCCACTGCCCAGGAGGAAAACCAAGTGTCCCTCCGGTCGTCACACCACACCCCTCTGTGTACCTTCTGCTGAAGGGCTCTTTCCAGGGACTCCACCTTCATCTGTTCCTTCCGGAGTCCGGCATGGAGAGCTGCACTCTCGGCCTTCGCTTTTGTTCGAACCTGAGCGATCTCTTCATTGGCTCTGTTTGTGGTGTTTTGTTTGCAGAATAAAGGGACAAGAAACACCCGGTTAGTCATCAGTCATAGCTAAGGAGTCAAGATACTAACCGCTGACATCTGTGGGACACAGGCTAAAAGCAATGACAGCACGATAAGGGAGACATCAGTGACCTAAAGCATTCAATTTAAATTTATAAATATTCAATTGACACCCAACTGCTAAGGAAATTTCCAAGGTGAAAACCAGTGGCAGAATTAATCTCATAGGCCACAGCGAGTTCAAAATTTATATGTCACTAGAAAATGGAATCATGTGACAGTTTCTACAGCAATCTTAGATTTTTTTTTTTTAACCTAGGACAATAGCAGGCAGGGTCTGTGGGATTGTTACAGGACACTAACCACTGACCTCTATGACACTAGAACTTAAAGTGACTTTATTAAAGAGATACAAAAGAAATTTTAAAAACTATAAATGTCAATTGACAAATAGCCAATTAATTGATGAAAGGAAGCTAAGAACTCATTAGTAGTCAGAGGCATGCAAATTTAAACGATAAACTTTTAAAATTTATCAGATTGGCAAATATTAACCAGGATGCTCTTATTCTATGATGGCCGAGATGCAAGGAAACAGGCTCACCAGCTGATGGGGGAAATGAAAACTGGCGCTGTCTTTGTGGAGGGTGATATGGTTGCAACTATTATGATTTAAAATGAATACATCTTCTGACCCAGCAATTCCCTTAAAGTAACGTATCCGCAGCAATACTCCCACTTTGCACAATTGTGTGCACAAGTATGTTCACTGCAGCGTTGTTTACAATAGAAAAAAGCGTGAAACTATCTAAATGCCCATCGATAAAGGCATGGAATAATCCTACAACCTAATAAAAATAACTAGATGGAACTATATGTTCTGACATGGAAAATGGCCATGATACACTATTAAGTGAAAAAGGAAATTTGTATTTTATAACTCTGATATTATGAAAAAAAAAAAGTCCAAAGCCATTTTGGGTAGTATTTGTAAAGGCACAAAAAAAAAACTGGAAGGACACACAATAAACCTTTGATAGCAGTACCTCTGGGAGTGAAAATGAGAGGGGAACTTGAAATGTTTTACAAATATGATGATAGAAAGCAAAATGTACAAGTAGGTATCACTTTTTAGTTAAAAAATAAAGTTGGGAGCATTCTTCAGACGTTCCTCAGGATAAATTCCAAATGTGCTGGATTTAAGGGTTAAAAAAAATAAAGCCATAAAAGTATTAGAAGGAAAACATGGCAGAATATTTTATATTCAGCCCAGAGAAGATCTATGTCACCACGACAGAAAATCCTGCGTAAAAGAAATGACTGACAAATTTCACTACATAAAAATAAAATTCCTGCATGTCAAAAAACACTAGAAGGCAAAAGACAAATTAGAAAAATCATTCGCAACTCATATCACAAAGGGCTGGCATCCTTAGTGCATAAATATAATAATATATTTATATATATAATATATAAACTGACAATAAAAAACTGGGCAAAGAATAGAATCATTCACGGTAAAGCAAATATGTGTATAGACAGTTGCTAAAATATGTTCAATTTTACTCGTAAGATAAACAAAATCAAAACTACACTGAATAAAATAAATGCTCTATTTGTTTATCAGAAAAAGAAAACCCCAACTAAACTGGAATACCACCTTTATCTACTGGATTTGCAGAAAACCAAAAATTTGGTCTGTTGGCCAAGCTGTGGGGAGAAGAGAAGCTCTCATACTTCATGTAGGGATGAAAGTCGAATGAGGGCAATTTGACAACATTTATCATGATTACAAATTCACATATTCTTTGGCCCAGCAATTCCCTTTCCAGCATACAGATAGCTCCCCAAAATGCACGCCAAATGATAATAATCCAAGGTTCCTTATTGCAGCCCTGTTTGTAGTGGGTGGCAAATAACCCGAGGGTCCCACAGGAGCGGGGTTTGGTTAAATAAATGACACATTTCAACGCTGGAACACCATATGGCTGCTAAGAAAAATAATGGAAGCTCTTCATGGATTGCTATGGAAAGATTTCCAAAATACACCACTAAATGAAAAAAACAAAGTATGCTGTCATCTGCATAACAAAGGGAGAGTCTCACCACAGTAAAAAGAACGGTGATCACATGGTGTGCTGGGGGTGTTAGTTAAGGCTACTGTTGTGTGATATGTAACTGGAGCAAATCAACAGGTCATACACCTTAAACTGCACACTGATTTATGTTAATTTTATCTCCATAAAGCTGGGGGAGGGGGAGAAGGGGAAAAAGTAGATCTGCAAGGACTGGAGGAACTAATGACCAAATTACCTGCGGTGATGAGGAGGGCGGGGAGAAGGAAGGGTATTGGGATGGGAGAGAGATACTGTGTATCTTTTTATTCTTTTTAATGTTTGAACCATGTGAAGATTTTACCTATTCAAAAAATTAAATAATAAAATGTATGCGCGCGCACACACAAACACACAGATACACACACACCCCAGTGCAACCTGGAATTGCCAAACAAGGTTGAGGGTTTTTTCTGGCCTTTTTCAATCTTCCCACCACACCATGAACCGTGAAACAGATTTATTGCGAGTTCTCACTTGTCTAGTTTTTCTTCTGCGTGGATCTTCAGAGCCTGGTATCGCTGTTCCTCTTGTTTAACTCTGGCTAAGTAATCCTGGGCACATTTTTTCAAGGCTTCTTCATTCTGTTCCAAAGTGACAATTTAAAATAAAGAAACTGGTCATTTTATTTTTCTTTTACTAGTGACAAGCCATGTACCAGTTTTTTTGAGAAAACAGGTACAAATAATTCTTGCTGAAGAAATTCTAGATAATTTCTTCATGTATAAATTTTCAAAACACAGTAAGTTTCAGTTATATCAATACACCCAGTTTAGGGAGGCCGTCATTCAAATGTGAGTGGCAGGGGCACCTGGCTGGCTCAGTGAGTAGAGCACATGACTCTTGATCTTGGGGTTGTGAGTTCAAGCCCCATGTTGGGTGTAAAGATTACTTAAAAAATAAATCTTAAAAAAAAAAAAAAAAAGAGTTCAAAAGTGAATGGCAATCTGAGTCTCCTTTTAGGTAAACTGGCCATTCTCATTTTTATTTTACAATAAAAAAAAAAAAGAATGTTCATTACTATAAATGTACCTTATTGATGGTATGCAACTGAGGTGAATCAATATGCCCACTTACACGTAAATTTGAGATTATTACTTATTTTCTTCTAGAATATGTAGCCTGAATTTTTTAGTGCTAAATTTTCCCTTTACTAATATTAAATTGGTGAATTATCAAAACAATTTCTAGAATTCTCCTAAGGTCTGAGGGTTCCACACTTACTATACTCCATGCCACACTCTGGCTGTAGCCTGACCTAGGAGGGGAATGACCAAGACACGCCACCTGGTGGGCCAGATGCCTGAACCACCACAGAAAGAGAAAACAGGAAAGAAAACCTCTACCTTCACTGGAACAGAAGATACAAGGCCAATGATATATGGGTCCTGAGCCCCTATTTAGAAGGCTATCCACACCTCTGGCATGTATGTTTAAAGATCCATTACCAAGAAAATACACTACTAAGGAGACAAAAGGAAAAGGACATGCTACCTTCTTGAACCCTTCCAGAACGCCTTTCAGGTTCTCGTATCTCCTGAAGAGATCAGAAAGGGACCTTTCCACAGAATTAAGGTCAGCCAGGGCCTGCTCCTTCTCCATGGTCAGTTGCTGGAAGCTTTTCTGAGAGGTCATACTTGTCCTCTGTTCATCTTCTGAGAAGCACAATCAAAAGTAAAGGCAGAGTCATACAACAGATGGTTATCAGCTGCCCTCTGTGAGCTAAGCCGTATTCTCGGTGGGGGGGACCCAGCAGTGGACATAACAAAGTTCCTCTCAAGGGAGATTCAGATGGTGACAAGTGATGGGGGAAAACCAAAGCAGAACAAGAGGCGTGGGGTTCCTTTTTCAAATAGGTGGCCTCTCTCAGAGGGATGCAGAGTAGCTGATGCAGCTACCCAGGAGGCTATTCCAGCAGAGGGACAGCTATGGCAAAGGCCCTACGCTGGGAAGGCAGGAGGTGATGTGGACCGTAGAAAATGTCATCTCAGTGCTGAAGTAGAGAAAGACTTGGGCGGTCAGTCCTGACAATACTGGCTGCAGGGTTATTTCTAAATTCAACGCATGCGCACCAACCACTGTTGGTTTGTAAAAGGTACCAGTGCGTCGGACACAGGGAAAAAGTACAACTTGCAGCAGAGTAAAGACACTGCACCCAAAGGAAGACCCCACCCAGGGGTACTGATGATGTGAGTAGGCCATCAACCCTCTGGGTGCCAGGTGGAGGGTTTTTCACAGAATTCAAGCATTTGCTAGCCTCTAAAATGAACCTAACTATGGCTGATGCTCATTATTTGTGGATTGTGTACTTGTGAATTTATCTACTTGCTAAAATTTACTTGTAAACTAAAAATCAGTACTTGGGGTGTATTCCCAGTCATGCGCAGAGGGGCAAAAAAATGTCAAGTCACTTGACATGCACATTCTCAGCTAAGGCTGAACCGGACGACACACTGCCTCCTTGTTTCATACTATAAACAAGTATCCTTTTCAGTCTATTTAGTATCATGATTTTTGCATTTTTGTGCTTTCTGGGTGAGCAAGAAGGCTGTGATGTGCCTTATGGAGAAAATACCTTCGTGAGATCATCTTCATTGAGGCACGAACTACAGCACTGAGGGCCATGAGTTCAATGTTAATGAACTGACATTAAACCAGATGTCTTTAAACAGAAATACACATAAGACAAGGTTATGTATTGACAAAGATGTTGTGACCAGAGGCCCGCAGGAACCTCACCCTGTACTTCCCCTAAAGCAATGGCTCAGTATTTGCTAATTCAGTGTTTGTGGCAACGTTGTGGAATGGAACCACTGCAAACAGTGAGAATCAACTGAATCTAAGTGAGGGACAAGTGGAAGCTCATATTCTGATTTGAAAATCATCTACGGAACCTATGGCTCACACCACAGAAGAAAAAGGCCAGGGGCGCCTGGGTGGCTCAGTCGGCTAAGTGTCCGCCTCTTGGTCATGTCCGGCTCAGGTCGTGAACTCAGGGTTGTGAGATTGAGCCCCAAGTCCAGCTCCCCGCTCAGTGGGAGTCTGCTTGAGAATCTTTCTCCTCCCTCTGCCCCTTCCCCGCTCTCGCGCGCACGCACTCTCTCTCAAATAAACAAGTAAAATCTTAAAAAAAAAAAAAAAAAAAGTCCTTACCAATCATTTGGGCAATGGTCTTTTCATATTCAGCCACAATTTTCCTTAAAAAAAAATTATTATCAGAAGAGAATTTTTAATGGAAGTTGGAGAAATGCTGCCCTAAACAAACACATTAACAAATGAACATTTGAACATTGTATATGATGTTCAATGAATATTTAAATGATGTTCAAATGAACAAATTTACATAACCCAGTTATCTGCTTTGGGGCTTTTTTAATATTAAGGTAAGATTTGTTAAAGTTCAAAAAAGATTTTTCTGAAGACTTTATGTTTAACAAGCCTTTCATTCTATTTATTTTATCTATAGAAACTGCCTTCACTTTCTCTTTGAACCTCATATAAATGACCTCAAGGCAATACATTAACTCTGCCTGGACAAATCAATCTTTTACAAAATAAGTGAATGACATTCTTGGGGTTCTTCCTAAGAAGGCTGATCTGAGTTCAGGCTTTCCTGGCCCTCATCCACCCTTTTGGGCAGTCCGTGCCCTCTGATTCAGTCACAAATTTTATTTTACTGTCCTAGTTCCAAAAGCATTTCAGTTATTCAAAGACTTTAAAGATCACCCTGTCATGTTAACCTTTCTTTTTGGTGAAGTGCAGTGAAGTGTCCCTGACCCTTTCCAGTAAGATGAGTGCTCTTCCCTGTGACCCCTCAGTGAGAAATTACGGTTCCCCTGTCCCTCGCTGGTGGTGCCCATCACTTGGTCCGAGTTTCTTCCGACGGCTACTGTAAGCTAAGGGCAGGGGCCTCCCGTTCGCACACCCAGCACGGGACCTCACACCCAGTAAATGCTCACGAAGCAAGTAATACAAGAGCTACAAATTCAAGTGGGCATAATTAAAATGTTTCTTCATCATTCAAGTGCTGACTGTATGAGTGTATAAATTATGCGTTTTTCTTCTTCTTTGATGCCATCTTTAGTTATTTCACAGCTTCTAACTCTCCTTTCTAGGGAATGAAGAGCAAAAATAAAAAGATCTCAATTTAAGGTCAATTGATTTTGTTTCCTGTTAACATGCTTTTTATAATCTATTTGGTGGTTATGAAATTTGAAGCCATCATGTGTAACTGATCTTAGAAAAGTGTTACAAATTATAATGCCTCCATAACTGAGTATGTCAATAAATCTTATTATTCTGGAGCTTAAGTGGATTTTTTTCGCACAAATTGATGTCTCTTCAAAAGGTAAGAACTATGTGGGTTCTGCTTATTTGTAATGTTCTCAAAAACCCACAAGAAGCTACAGTATTTGAATAACTGGTCAGAAACACTCATGAAAAGACACTGTCAATCACAAATTAAGGTGCAAATATCAATGCCGTCTAGTTTTCAGCAGTTGGTTCTGTGGTAAGCAAATACTTTCATTACTACATTTATATTAAATCTAATAATGCATAAAGGTATCCAACCCCTCCCCCAAACCTCTAGTCTAACCTCATCTCCAAGACTTCTTGTCGGGTTTCTTCGTATTTTTTCTTCCATTCATTTGCTTCAATTTCCTTAGTGATTATCTAAATTATAATAGAGATAAAGCTTGGTTTTACCTACTGAAATCTATTACAGTTTGAATTTAAGATTGGAAACTGAAAACACACAACCAGGTGCATCCCAAGACATTCAAGCTACATTGGGAATATAAAGCCTCAACCTCTGTGTATCATGCTCACAAGCATTTGGAAAAATGTACTCTCTGCCACATAGGATGGTGGAAATGTAGCCACCAAAGTAGAGGGGAAGAGAACATCTCCCAGGAAAGTCCCAAGTGATAATCACAATCTCTGTGAATTTTACCCAGGTCCAGGGTCTGGCTCTTAGCTCTGTAGGCCCAGAACCGTGATTGATTGGGACAGGACACCAAAAGAAGAGCCATCAGCCTGGCAGAGACTCACCTTAATCAAAGTACTAATTTTACTGATGATAAGAAACAGAACTCTGACAGCATCAGGGCATTAGCATGACCAGCATGTTCTCGTTCTACAGAGATTTCTGATGGCTTGGTAAGAATGGAGTCATAACTAGGGGCTCAGAAGTTCAAAACCTCCAGCCAGATGCACCTGTATCTCACTACAGGTGGGATCTTGCCCCTCAGACCAGCACGTGTATCCCTGTTGGGGTGCCCTTAGAAATCGTTACCTCAAACTCCAGGTGCCTGGACAGAGCTTAGAAGGGCATCACTGTTCTCCTTTTATTACACTTCTCTATGCTTCTCTCTTTCTCACTGATAACAACATTCTTTATTTTGGTGCCTTTAATCAGAATCTCAAGAACCTAGCAGCCAGCCCGTCTGCTTCAGGTGATGAGGCACATTCTTGCTCTGCTCCAATAGGCAGTCTTCTCATAGTTTCACTCTCGGGAGGAAGATGAGGTCATTTTTCTTATTGACAAGATTTTGGTAGGGCCTCCTCACCACTGTTCCCAAGTTCTGACAACAGGATCAGCTGACATCCCTCATTATCAACCTAATGCTATTTTGTGAAGCTTTAAAAGACCTATATATCAGGTTCTTAACTACTCTCACTGATAAAAATAACATTGCTACAATAAGGGAATTCCCTTCTTTTAAAAAAAAAAAAAGGAGTGGGATCATCAAGAAACACACAAGCCAAACACATAAAATACAGCATAGAAATATAACGAGAGAGGGTGGTAACTGATTAAGAGCACATGACTGCGTCTTTCATATTCTTCTGATCACCCAGGAAAGGCCTAGCAGGAATCTGTTTTGAACAGAGGCTGTTCAAGAGACACAGGAAAGGAATTTAAGAGTTGATCTGTTTAATTAAAGAATGGATCAAAGTGGGAAGCAATTTTATATTACTGCAAGTCTGTTAAACGAAGGCACTGATTTAGTTACATATGTGGGAAGAGTTGGCAGAATTCAATATTCAAAAAACTTCAAGGCTGAAAGATAATGAAGCGCTGTCAGCTTTTTCCCCAGGACTCCAGCACCAATGAGAGTTTTACAGGGAGCCCTTTCTATGAACTACACAAGCTGCAGGAAGTAAGAACTTCCAGCCAGGAATAACTCAAGCCAAACAGAGATGGGATCTCCCTTCTGGCACATGGGCTTCACAAAGTCAGGGAGTGATAAGTGGACAGAACACGAGGGCCTTTACCTCTTCTCTTATGAGAGTAAGCACGGCTGTCTTATCTGATTCACTGAGGCAGATGCCATCCAGGGGGCTCTCCCCTCCACAGGCCACAGACACGGGGGCCTTCTCCACAGAGGACTCCAACAACAGTCCCTGAGGGGGCAAGAAGTTACACTTAATACCTTCAGTCTTCAGCTTCCCAACCCCAAGCATCCTTCAATAACTTCCTTATTACTCAATGGACTACAATGTTTAAAAACATGTTTGAAGACAAAAACACAGCAGGGGAAGCTTTCAAAAAATAAAATCAAATCTAGTTACGGTACAATCTAAAGGAAAAAGTTCTTTAATGAATATGGGGGTGGGGGGGGAGCAAGTTAACTTCCATTTAACAGACAGCCTAGTGAAGTTTTTTCCTTATCCAAAAAGGAGAAAGTGTGATTATCACAGTGACCGGTCACCAAAGAATCACATGCTTGAAAAGGAAAAATGTCTCATTTTTCAGGGGATTTTTGGGGATAATGCATTCCATGTAACTTTTCCCAAAAAAAGTATCAACTTTCAAACATATTGAAGTACCAACTTTTAAACATATTGATACTTTTGTGTACCTCTTTAGTCACCTTGGATAGAAATGTTTCTAAAATGGACTAGTAACTCTCAGGCTTCAGGAAGCAGAAATGGCACACACAACTGAATGCTGACTCCCCTGCCCCACCCCTGGAACGATTCGGGGCCACCAGGAACTTCAGCTGCTCTGCAGTGACATCCAGCCCTGACCCAGTGATGCTGTCAGGTGGACACCATGAATGGTCCCTGTACAAAGTGGCCAGATCTATGCCTGCACTTTCACTTTTCACTTTTTTGATTCTTTTTGATTCTTCCTTGCTGTTAAGTTTTCAGTTCCCTTCTGATGCGGCAGCTTGCTTTTATAGTAAACTGAGGTTCCAGAAAGCCACGGTAGTGATTTTTTCACATGAACATGGGATTTCATTCTCTGCTCTTTCCTAAAAGGCATTTTTGGGGCTATTTCCTCCCACCTGTGTAAGTAAACTTTTTTGTGTAAATAGGAAAAAAGCTGATCTAATAACATCCAAAATGCCAGCCCAAGGACCTGGCAATAATCTTAACACTCTTAAGAATCTGTATAACCAATCTCTCTGGTATCTTGTTTGAACCAAGACTGAACAGAAAGTCCAGAGTCAGCTTAGACCAGTAGTTTTTAAACTTTTCACGGTGATTGCAACTCACTGTTCCTCTAGAAAATGCTCAAAAATTCACGTATAATTTTGCCTTTAGCTTCACGTAGAAGGGCCTGATACAGAAAACCCTGGCTTAGGCCAGGGAAATGGGGAATGCGAAAGCCACAAGCTGGTAGCGCCCATTTCAAGCAGCATCTGGAGGAAGGCAGCCCACCCTGCTGACAGGAGTCAACAGTCCCCCCAGAAACACTCTCTATCATGGGGTAGATCTATCACTAGAGCCAGAGGCCACTTGTGGGCAGCCTCAAACACAGCCCCCGATGACCCCCACCGTCCTGGTACTCATCCTCTCATGTAATCTCCTCCCCTTGAGTCTAGGCTGGACCTGGGGACTCACTTCTGAAGAGACTATGGTAAAAGCCATGGGATGTCACTTTTGAGATTAGTTTACAAAAAGACTCCAGCTTCCACATTGTGAAGAACTCTCTATGGAGAGGCCCACGTGGCAAGGAATTGATGTCTCTGCCAACAGCTAGTGAGGACCTGAGACATGGTGACAGCCGCGTGAGTGAGCTTGGAAGTGGCTCTACCCCAAGTTGAGCCTGGAGGTGACCGCAGCTCTGGTCAATGCCTTGACTGCAGCCTGTGTAAGGTCAGAGGCACCCAGCAGAACTGCCCCAGGATTCCAGAGCCAGAAAGGAGGACATCAGAAATGTTTCTTGTAGATAATGAATAAACCTCTGGACATCTGAGTCATCAGCCCATTAACTTCCTCTGCCATGCTTCTCCCTCAAGAAACTTTCTCATACTCTTGTTCCCATGTAACTTGCCTACAGGGAGGTAACACCCTAGGTCAAGCTGACACATTTGGTTCACTTTGTTAAATTTCTGATTCTAAGTTAATACATTTTAAAATCAGTCTTTTGTGTTTTTATTAGTTGAAGCCAGAATCACCAAGTCAAATCAATTCTAAGAAACAGCCCTTCTGTGCCTCCCATGACCCTCAAGTTAGCAAGATTTTGGGAAATAAGCCAAAAAGAGTTTTCTTAGTAAGGAAAACATCAACGTCTATTCTAGAAGTCGGCATCTCATTCATTTGTTGAGAGGATACATGAGTTGTCTGCCCACTTGCTCAACAACTTAATGTATCTGGAAGAGGCAACATTCCAAGTGGAAGCAGGTGATCAGACCTTAGATGGGGGCAGATATATCCAGATGAGTGGGCTCTGCGGCCTGCGGCCCTCCCCTGATCACTCCCTTCCACCTGGCCCCGTGCCTCTCCCCTCACGGCTTAAATGCAAAATGCAACAGCTCTTATGAGGAATTTACGGCCATGGCCTATTTTAGCCACCTTTTTCAAGAATCCTAGGATTTAGCTTTTCACCTTCTTTAGTCCTTTATATTGCTTATCAACAGCACAGAAAGCCTACGGAATCTACCATCATAAAGAATTGACCTGACAATCTCATCCTGGGCTGGGTAATCTATTATGTTTAATAAAGATGCTAACCTAAGCAGTCAGTCCCAGCCTTCCAAAGGATCCTGTTTCACATCCCCTAATCCTTTCCCCTATTCCCAAAGCATTCACAACTGAGGGCCAAGAAAGACCTGTCTCTAGACAGTGGAACTCAATGCAGTCTGTTGCAGACTGGCAGTGAGCACGGATGCCACCAAGGAAACCTCTCTGCTCATGTCCTTGCAGTGGGAAAATGAGCACTGTTAGTCTCTCACAGCAAGCGGAGCTCATCCCATCTTCTGTCCTTGAACCCACTGGAGTACTAGCACCCCAGCCACTGAGCTCTAACAGAGACATCCTTGGAAAAACCAAATGAACTCAATTTTTAGAAGTTTAAGCCTTCCTAAAAAAATAAATTGACTACTAACTGAAAAACGCTGCAGACCAATAGCTGATAAGCAAGATGAGACTCACTGCCCACCAGTGAGTGCACTCTGGCCTTAGTCACTTCGCCCCGGCTACCACCAACTGCTGCAACAGGAATGCACTTCCAAGAAACACAGAGAGGCTTAAACAAGTCAATGCTAGATGAACCAGATTTCTTTATTCAATGTTCTGAATACTGCAATTTCCTTATGTGACGCCTATTCCACATTCTAGGAAGTAGAAAGTCATTGATTTCAGGAAGTTCCACTGGGGTTACTTTTAAAAGATCACAACATAGGATATGTTCTTTGGCAGCCAGCTCCAAAGACAAGTATTCCCCACTTTTCTTTCTCGCTCACTCTCCCACCCTCTTCCTGGCAGCATCACCCCACCTGACAGTGGCCTACCACTCTGCAGCTCCCATTTTTGACGTTATCTCTGCCTTTCATCCTCATGACCACCGGACGAGGCCAACAGGTGCTCTCATTTTATGGATGAAGAAGTTGGGAATCCGGAAGTTGAACCAGTCTGTTCCCAACGCTGGGGAAGCCACCTGAACCTGCAGCTGCGCAGACCAAGGCTTGGTCCACTCGACACAACCTGCCCCGATCATCCGTTTGCTATTTTTAAAGACTGAAAATACAAGAAAGCGCTCCCTTAGTACTTAGAAAACTTCCAAAGGAACTGGTTTCCCCAAGTGCATGAGCAGGCTCTTTGGGTAGCGGCGTGTGTAATGTCAGCCTATTGTGGGTGGGGGTGGCAGGCATCCCTCCCTCCCACAGATGAGGAGAGACAGGCCCATGAGTGGCTGTGCTGGGATTAGGTGACCTGGCTCCCAAAAAAGTGATTTTGTCCAGAAACAAATTCACTAATGTGTGAGGCCCTTGTGGGGGGACAATGCTCCTGAGACCCTATGTGCTTTGTGTATGTCTTCCTTCTGCCCACGTTTCCACAGGCTACCCCTTCACCCATCTACCTTCACGTTTGCTCATTCTGTGTCCTCTAGGGAATCACTGTGTGTCTTGGCCTAACAGTGAGTCCTGAAAACAATTTACTGGGACATGCAATCTGCATTAAAAAATGAAATGGAATTTAAAAAATGAAATAGAGGTGCCTGGGTGGCTCAGTCAGTTAAGCGTCTGCTTTTGGCTCAGGTCTTGATCCCAGGGTTCTGGGATTGAGCCCTTAGTCAGGCTCCCGGCTCAGTGGGAAGTCTGTTTCTCACTCTGCCCCTCCCTCTTCCCCTGCTCGTGCTCTCTCATGCTTGCTCTCTCTCTCTCAAATAAATAAAATCTTTTAAAAAATGAAATAGAATAGAAAAATATCAGAGTGAATCACATGAAGAAAGGTAGATACTGTTTTGTGCAATTTGTTTTATAAAAATACAAGTGCATATGTTGTGATGTGTCATTCATATATACATATATATATTAGTCAAGATGCAAAACATATTTTTACTGTGGATTAAGGTAAAGAATGTTTCAATCACAGCTTCATCTAATCCTATAGCTTCAACTATCCTGTGTCCTAAAGACCCTCAAATTTTTTAAAGATTTTATTTATTTTAGAGAGAGAGAAGGGCAGAGGGAAAGGGAGAGAGAGTCTAAAGCAGACTCTATGCTGAACGCGGAGTCCGATGCAGAGCTTGATCTCACAACCCTGAGATCACGACCTGAACTGAAACCAAGAGTCAGAGGCTTAACCCACTGCGTCACCCAGGCACCCCCTGGGTTGGCTTTAATAGATTTAAGGGCTGGGGTGCCTGGGTGGCTTAATGAGTTAAGCCTTCAACTCTTGGTTTTGGCTCTGGTGGTGACCTTGGGTCTGGGGATTTAGGCCCGCATTGGGTTCCGCGTTCAGCGGGGAGTCTGAGGATTCTCTCCCTCTCCCCACCTCGCACACACTCTCTCTCTAAAATAAGTAAATAAATTTTGGGGCGCCTGGGTGGCTCAGTCGGTTAAGCATCTGACTTTGGCTCAGGGCATGATTTTAGGGTCCTGGGATTGAGCCCTACCTGGGGCTCCCTGCTCAGTAGGGAGTCTGCTTGTCCCTCTGCTCCTCCCTCTGCTTGTGCTCTCTCTCTCTCAAATAAATAAATAAAATCTTTTAAAAAATAAAAATCAATCAATCTTTTAAAAAATTGTAAATAAAGCCAACTTTTACTGAACTCATGCTATGTACTTATTAGAACTGCCTCCTGGAAATATGGACTTAGAAACTGGTCCCACAGATGTCTCAAAGCCACAGATCTAAAAATTAACTTCTACAATTCTGCTCCTCTTTCTGTATTCTTACTTTACTGATTCCTGTGTTCAGCAGAATTTATTGTGGTAGGTGCTGAAGTAGCAGCAAACAGACAGTCGTGGTCCCTACCTTCACCAAGCTTACAGTGTTGGAAGGAAGGAAGGGAGAACAAGAAGTGACTCCAAGGGGTAGGTTCACAGAACTGAAAGAACTTCCATGTGGTTCAGAGTCAGATGTGTGAGGGAGAGAGGAGACAGTGGAAGCTGGAGAGAAAGGCAGAGTCCCAGTGCAGAAAGCCACATCCGCCGCCGGAAGAGTCTGAACTTATTCTAAAGACAAGGGAAGCCAACCAAGAGGGTTAAGCAAAGAGTAACAAGATCAGTTTGGTGTTTAAAACATTACCTTGGCTTATGTAAAAGGATGAGAGAACAGCCTAGAAACAGGGAGACTGGTTAGGAAACTACCACCATATTTAAAAAGACTGGTGGTGGCCACAGGCTGGAGAAACATTGGTGGGTTTACAATATATGGTTTCCGGACTTTGAAACAGTAGATTTTGCTTGTGGGAATAAGGGGGAGGGAGAAGCCCCTGGGCACCCCAGGTTTGCGGGGCGGGTTATCAGTAACACTGACCACTTGGACATTCAAGGAAGAAACCTTGGGTGGCTTTCACCAACTTTCTCACCACCACTCCACCCCAGCCACCATGCACATCTCCCAAGTCACCAAACAGTGATGGTTCTACCCGATAAATCTCTCTCAGCCTCCACCCCATCCTTTGAACTCTTACCCATCACGATGCTCCTTACTTAAAACCCCACGATAGTTCCCTACTGCTTCTACCACAAATTTCAAACCTCCTGGCACCATGTCACTAGCCCCTGATGATCTGGCCCTCAGCTACTATATGTGGACTACCCTCTCACACGAGATGACTAACACTTCCACTTCCTCATAGAGCCCATGCTTCTCACTCCTGGCCTTTGTGCAGGCCAACTCTGCTGCCCAGAACACCCTTCACTGCTTTATCTTTCAAACTAAGTTCAAATGGCGGAAGCTAAGACAACACCACCTTAACCAAGTGATCAAAGTTAACTCCACCAATAATGGGACAAGCTGGGATCCACAAGGTCACTTCTGATGGCTTTGTGCCCAAAATGCATAAACTGAATTTAATTAGCAGAAACACTGGACGAACCCAAAATGAAAGATATTCTACAAAACACTGACCTGTATTCTTCAAAAGTGTCAAGGTCAGGAAAGACAAAGACTGAAAAACTATCACAGATTACAGGAGACTGAGAACCCGAGAACTAAATGCAACATGGGATCCTGAGCTGGATCCTGCACCAGAAAGAGGACGTTACTGGGACAACTGACACAATTCAAATACGGCTTCTAGCTTAGTGTTATAATCATACTGTACCAGTGTTCACTGATCTTGATAACTGTACTGTGATTATATAAAATGTTAACATTCAAGGAATATGGGTGAAAGATTTATAGGAATTCTTTGTACTATTTTTCTAAGTCTAAAAAGTATAACATAATTTTGCTTTTAATGAGCTCAAATTCAGCCTCCCCAACACCTGCCGCGCAGGCGGTCAGCCCTGGCTCCCACAGCCCCCGGAACACATTGGATTACAACATTCATACCGTCTCATTAGTTTCCATTTTGTATCCACTACCAGTGCTGTTCAAAAGAATTACAATGCAAGCCACTGGTAATTTAAAATGTTTCGGTAGCCATTTAAAAAGTAAAAAGACACACAAAATTAATTTTAATAATATAGTTCAGTTAACCTAATACATCTAAAATAGGATCATCTCGACATGTAATGAATATAAAAAGTTTGAGACATTTTATTTGCCTTTTTTTTTTTTTTGTCCTAAGTCTTTAAAGACTAGTTATATTTTACTTTTACAAGACATCTCAATTCAGACTAGCTACAGATCAGGTGCTCAGTGGCCACATGAGGCTGATGGCTACTGGATAGATATCAGGATAGACTACGAGCTCCTCAAGTGAAAAAACTTTTATTTATATTTCAGCCCGTCACCAAACACTGACTACAATTTAGTTAATGAATTAATGTGGGCTTTAAAATAAATACTGAAAAAAAAAAAAACCTGAGCCCCACACTTCCCCTGCCCCCCACAAGTGTAGGAACTTACGGTCATGGCAGATCCATCTTTTTCCATCTTCTGGCACGTCTCTTTCTCTATACCTACAACACAGAGAGTCATTTTTATAGTTATCCCAAGAAGTCAGTTCCTGTCTTTCCTGATGAAGACTCTGGAGACCCCAGTGCAGGCCCAGAGTGACATCTATGAACCCAAGAACAGCATTTCCAGATTTTCAAAGGAGCACCGGCACTTTGTTGATGGATGTGTTGTCTGTGTTAAAAGTCCGAAATACTCAGAAGAAAGGGGAGTTGTGCCGTTAGACAGCTATACACACAATCACCATCTTCAGGTGGAAAGAACAGCAAGGCTGCCCCCTTGTGTCCGTAAAAAGTTTTGTAAATAAGTTGTTACTACAACCATGGGACTATGTCAGAAAGAGGAAACCACAATGTGAATGTTATTTTTATTAGCAGGTCTGAGTGAATTTACACTCCAGCCCAGAAGGGTACCCTCAGACTATTTAACGTAGCAGATAAAACAATAAGCTCTAAATTTCAATGCCCGAAAGACTAAATTCATTCTCCTCCCCATACGCTTTCAAACTTGTCTACCACCACCAAAGGCAACATTAAAAAAAAAAAAAAATTATGCTTTTTCTAATTAAAGGAATATGCACTCATTGAAGAAAATTTTAAAATATGAAAAAAACCACAATTCTAAAGCTACAATCCTCCATGTAGCAACAGCGAATTATTATTTTAGTGTACTGTCAACAGTGAATTATTTAAAACACAAATGTGACCATCACCACTCTGCGTACAAATCTTCAATGGCTCCCCTTTACCGACAGGATCAAGTCCAGATTCCTCAGTACAACCTTGTTTTCCCACTTGTCCTGAATTCACAGAGAACTGCTGAGCATTTACTAACACCGCAGGTTCCTTCCCGCCCCTGGGAGAGATTCTCGTTCCCTGGGGCACATCTGTGTGTCTATCTATCAAGACCTGGTGCAAAGGTGACTCTCCCCGGAGAGTCTGATTCCCCTGACAGAGCCAGAACTCCTTTCCCACCTCCACAACGCTTACCACCCCTGCATGACCGTAGCCTTTGCTTGCTCCCAGGACACGGCTATCAGTCCCTGGAGCTGGAGCATTAGCTTTTCACTAACTCTGAGGACAGCACCGTGGCTAACAGAACCCCAGCTCTAGAAATTTCCGTTGGAGGAATTTCCTCTAGTGAGGAAGAATATAATCCATCAAATATCTACATGCCCCTCAAGAAATTTATCAGAGACACCTGTTATAATAAATACATGGAATAGGAGTAGTAAGAAGAAATGCAGTGGGAACATAGTGTGGAAGCCAAGTCTCACTTTTGACAGAAACCTGAAAGGACAGACAGAATTTTTATAGAAGATGGCAAAGAAAGGCATTTTATTTTATTTTTTTTTAAGATTTTTATTTATTTATTTGACAAAGAGAGACACAGCGAGAGAGGGAACACAAGCAGGGGGAGTGGGTGAGGGAGAAGCAGGCTTCCCGCTGAGCAGGGAGCCCAATGCAGGGCTTGATCCCAGGACCCTGGGATCATGACCTGAGCAGAAGGCAGACGCTTAACGACTGAGCCACCCAGGCACCCCAAGAAAGGCATTTTAAATGTAAGAAATAATGTAGGTACAAGAGTACTCAGGATCATCCCTGGGATGATGTCAGAGCAGAAAGCGGCCTGGGAAGAAACGTGGAATAGTGCCTGGCACCTTTACTCTACAGATGGGAGATGGAGATGTGGGCAGTGGGGAGAGGCTGAGGAGAGAACTCTTGCAAAGTCTGGACTTCCACCTGCTTCCCTGGTTTGAGGACATGTTGTGATTTTTAAAATTCTGAGTATAAAAGTCCCCAAATCAACTTACATTGCTGAAAATCTGAGTTTTTAATAATGTTTACGGTAGTCAGGAACATGGTTTCTAAACATCTCACAAGTCAAGTTTAAGGCCACAGATACAACTTGGGACCTGGACAAGGGCCTCAGCTCTAGAATGTTCTTACAAGTTCAACAGTGAGAAGCTTCAGCATAGGTTAGTCTAGTTAGTTCTTTTACTAGAGCATTAAGGATTTTTCAGGATATTAGTCAATTTCAATCTACCACATCGGTGAGCAGGAAAATGTATAATATTCTAGTCATGAAAGCAATCTCTTCCCACATTAGCACTGCGGTTAAAAGACCGTGAAACCAGATTGTTGAGGTTCGAATCCTAGTTCTACCATTTGCTAGTCAAGTGACCTTGGCTGACTGACTTAACTTCTGTCTCACCGTCCTTCTCTGAAAAATGGGGGAAAAAAACAATACCGATCAAGGAGTAATCAATTAATAGATGTCAAGCACTTACAACTGTGCCTGCACACGGTAAGGCACTCTCCGTGTTACTGTTATTTCTCTAAGTTGAACAACAACCACAACATGGCTATAGGCCACTGTATTTTGAGATGTGGTCCCATAAAATAAATTATTCAAAATTCAAGCAGTCTCATACGTCAGCGTCTCCTGTGCATTCTGCCACACTCATCCCTATGTCTCTGGTACTTCAACAAGACACCCTCCTGTGCCTCTTTTCTAGGTAAAGAAGCAAAGCACAGATCTCTCCTCCAAGTGACCCAATTCTCTAATCTCTTTAAAGCGCCTCCTGCATTAGGCTTTCAGGCATTTCTAGGCTTAAGTACATTAGAAAGATGAACATATACTTCCATACCTGCTTCTGAGGATGAAAACGCATGATTTATGGTAGACACGGGAACATTGGAACATTCAAAGTACTCCAGGTCTTCCTCTGGCTCACCTTTCACCTCGGCCCCAGATGATTTCTGACCAGATGAAGTGGACGCCAGTTTCTCCTCATCAGTAGCGTGGCCATCCCTATTAGAAATGTCTGAAATCTGGGCGATCACTGCTCCTTCATCCTGGGAAATGCAACAGATCAGAGGCTACCGTTTAGGAGGACCAACAGTGGGGAAGGCGACGTCTCAGACACCATCCCACACGGGTGTCCGAGAACACTTAACCACAGATTTTGGTACCAGTCAAGGAGGAAGCTGGGGTCTCTCAATCATGAATACTATGCTTTCTAGAACCTAAGTTCTGTTATTCACACATGACCTCTGAAAAATTAACCTTTTCTAGCCTAGATTTATAAGCAAGAATTTTAAGTGGTCCACAGTGGTTTTCAAATATTTTGCTCATATCAATGTTTTGGAATATCAATGTACCCCTTTGTATTTTCAGGTGACTTCCAAAAACTTTTCAGCATAAATATAAAAAAAAATCTGGTATACTTTAAAAACTGTCTTGCTTACTTCAATCCAGTTACTCTAGTGATTTGATGATGCTCTATCATCTCTTTAAAATCAAACATGAACACACACTCTTTAATAATTTTAAGTCAGAAATTTGCATCATTGCTTTTCCCCCTCTGAATTTGTATTTCCCTTCTACTTCCACCAAGAAATTATTCTTAAATAAAGCATTTCTATACTTGAAAGTCATTTAAAGTTCTCCCTATCATTTTTCTCAGTTAAAAAAGTTAAAATTAAAAAAAATTTCTATGACCGTAAGTCTCCAAGTATTAACAGTTTTTCTTCTGGAGAGTTAATCATTGCACATAACTAATGCACAATGTATCCTAAAATTATTACAACTTTTGATAAGTACTATCAAATTCAAAAATTGATACTAAAAACAAGTATCAATTACATTTTGTTGTACCAATTACTTAAAACTTTTGCAGTGTCATATGTGCTATTTTTCTGAATCAAAGGTAAATTTCTCATGGTTCTTGTTGCCTGCTCTAGCAGCATTTGAAAGTGGATACTTTACACATTTGTAACAGATGAAAAAATAAGTGAGAGGGCAAATTTTTTTTTTTAATCTTCAGCCATATACCAAAAGTTGTTGGTCCAAACTGTGTAAAATAAGTTAAATTTAAAATGCATTTTATTAACCAATGAATGTATTTCTGTAATCAGTTATGCTGAAATAAAGTTTTAAAAAGGGTCTCAATCAAATAGGTCTGGATTTTTGTTTCTTTTATGTTTCCCAATTCATACAGTCATGGACAAATATTTATTGCTAGAAGGAAACAAGGGTCCATATGAATTTTAATCCTGTTTTTCATTTTTATAATTATAAATCAATAAGAAGCCTTAGATATTTAAACTTACTTATACAAATAGATGAAAGAGAAAAAAGTTTTGTAATAGAAATATGTCTCTCGATTCTTGGAACCCCTTTCCAAGTTATGTACCAAAAAATTCTATCATCAAAAATTATTTTGGGGGGGCTCCTGGGTGGCTCAGCCAGTTAAGCATCTGACTTTGGCTCAGGTCAAGGTCTCATGGTCCTGGGATAGAGCCCTGCTTCGGGGATTCCTGCTCAGCGGGGAGTCTGTTTGTCCCTCTGTCCCTACCCTGGCTCATGCTCTCTCTCTCAAATACATAGAATCTTTAAAAAAAAATAATTTTTTTACTTAGATATAATTGACATTTAACAGCGTGTCAAGGATAATTTTTAATGATCGATCAGGTGGTAACTCAGGTTCTCCTACTTTGCTAAAAGCAACGAATTGGAAAACCATCTGACTTAAAAAAATTGTTATCCAGTTATTAGAATCAATCACTTTCTAAAACATGCATCAATATTTCAAATCTGCCCTTTGTCTGATGTCCCAGACATTTCATACCCAGTAAAAATGCATCTTAGTAAGATTTAGAATGGGAGGAAACTTTACCCAATAGAAGTGGGAAAAGGGTTAACGTGAGGGGCCTTCCCTGTTCTCAGGAGCCTTCTCAGGTCACTTTAGGAAATTAAGGGTCTGGAAATTGGTTTCCTCAAAGCCAGATACTCAAGACACCTGTTGGAAACTCTTCATTAATCCCCCCTGGCTCCCCCATGCCCCCCAGGAGGATACAAACTCCAGTTTGGGGTACCCTTGGTCTAAGAGACATTCTGGTGATGGGCAGAGACTCACCTGAGAACAGCCATCCAAAGCAAGAGACTGTGTTTCATATTTCTTCACCTTACAGCCACTCCTGGAAAGGAAAAAACAAAAAACAAAAAACAAAAACAGGCCATTTTGGAATCACATTAACAATTTCCAAGCTATGAGATGGAGCAGAGAAAGCAATGTGTGCAGAGAAAAGCCAAAGCATACAGCACCACACACGTTCTACATCTACACACTAGAGAGGGGAACACCTGTCACATCTCTGAATCTTCTCCCAGGAGACAGGGCAAGCAAGGAACTAGAGCTCAGCTCATTCTCTGAAAAGACCTCCTCACGTGCTTCTGTGGGACGTTTAACACCAGTACCCTGACCCCTGCGGTTTCTGCTTACACACCACCAAGCCTTTCAGAGGTACCCTTAGCACCTAGAGACATTCAGTTCATCTGATCCTTACTCACTTGGCTGTGACAATTCATTAGAAAAATTACCACACTGGACCAGATTCTTTAAAAAAGTTCTTTATTGCACTAAAAACCACATAAGTCTGATAAGACAGTTCCAGACCTGTGTGCTAACAGAGAAGAACTATGGTCAACGGAAAGTACAAAAATAAAAATATTTGTGTAAATGGTTACCATTTCTATTAAGCAGTAAGATGGAAAACGAATGTCATGTATTTGTGCAAAGATTGGAACTGGCACATAATTTATGACCTGAAGACTAGTTCAGATTCTGTTCTGTTTTAATGAACTTAAAATTCCCAGTAAAAAAGCCACTCTGCCAAAATAAATAAATTTACAACTTTTTCTTCTTCTTCTGGGGGGAGGGGGAAGGGAGGAGCATATTAAGTTACCAGAATGTGCATGATCACTATCTAGTCTGGATTTTTCTTTTACTAATGCTCTTACTAAATGCCACCCCCTGCTACCAAACCACCAAACTGGAGTTGCCTCTAAAATGTATCCCCTGCTCCAAGCCAGCAACCTTATCCTATCAAAAAAGTCAATTATTTCCAAAACAGCAGAGCAGTCCCTCAGACCACTGTCGGGATGATCTCGGGGCCAAGCCAGCGCTCATTATCAAAGTGCCACGTGAGGCGTGCCAAGCCAGGGAGCGCAAGCTCTTGCACCTAAGGTGGAAGGCTGATCTCCACTCCTTTAGGTACAAATTGCAAGGCTAAGCTGACTCATGAAGTGGCAAATGAAATGCAAAAAATCATCAGAAGGTCAAACTCAGAAACAAGCCAACATGCTATGGAGAGATGGTCTGGGGAGAGGAACTGCCAACGGTCCCAGGGACAAACAGAAACAGCAGAAGTACTTACAACAGAAAACAGAGAAATTTCACTTGTTCAGTAGTCCTGATGCACCAAGAAAATTAGAGACAGAAAAGAGACAGACAGATGGAGAAAAAAATCATGTAAAGCCTGGAATATTTATCTGTAGTCTGGCAGATGTAAAGGCTGCAAAATTCTTTCTATGAGGTGGGATACAAATAAAAATGTCATACTCATGAATGTTATCATTGGTGAGTGAATGATTATCAGGAACCTCTCTCTAACAGAGTAAGAGGAGTAGAAACACTCAGAAATGCCTCATATTCAATTTTATAGATGAAAAGTGAACTTCCAAATATTTGTCAATATATAAAACCAACATTTCACTACTGAGAACATTTACTCATAAATGTCTCGTCATCCAGATTAAAGGCAGTGTGTGAATACAACAATAGTTGACAATGGATCAGATTATAACTACTGTATGTGTGTATCACTAAGAAGCTTACCGTGATTTTACATAATTTATCTTATTTGAGCCATAAAATACCACTCATAGATGGTACAATGTCTCCATTTTACAGAAGAATCTGAGATGCCAATTGCATGCATCTTTTAAAAAGCCCCACAAGTAACCTGCTAACAGAACTTCAAACTTTCCACTTGATCCTCCTTCATAGGTACACCTCCAGCCCTTCCTACCGATGAACGGATTTTCTAAACAAAACCCCAGAGTTACACAAGAGGTGGAGCACCCTCTCTTACAGAAAGAACAAGGAGACAAGAGTTTTGATTGCGTAAGAGTTAGAAAAAAAAATCTGTAAGGTATATTAAATCAAGAAGTTCACTCACCAAGAACAGAACAGGAGGAAAATGCCACCGGGTGAGAGTGGCAGGATCTGAGAGGGTACTTCTTGCTACTGCAAATTAAGTGTAGGATAAACTCCCCTCCCTTTGGTCCAGATTTAATCTGATCTAACATGAATTCACTGGCTACACGGCTTCGACATACAACTGTAGGGAGGCCCCCGATGACTCCTTATCAACCTTGCTAGCCAGAAGCACCCCGTATTTTGGACATCCCACATTATAAAGCACCAAGGCAATGACGGGGCCAACACATACCCGAAGCACTGACTAGAGAAAGGTAACCAGCCTCAGTCACAGAAGAGCACTCTGAGGATGCCCAATCAATATTTTCCAGCAACCACTTAACTGCTCATATATAATCAAAGAACAGATCAAGAACTACTGCTGACATTTCATTCACCTTGGACATTCTGGGGTTGCCGAGGAACTGATTTCTCATGGCTCAAGCTTCTTGGTCCTGATGCTGTCTGCTCTTTAAACTTTTCTAATATAATGCATCATGCCATCTAGCATGCTCTGTCAGGTCACAGTACTGCGGACCATTACTTTCCTGACTCATCTATGGTAACAGCTAGAAATAATGGTACTTCTCATCCTCCCTTTTCACATTTCATCCTCCATGTCATTGGTCCTTCCCTATTATCTCATTTTTAGTAAAATGTCACAGGGTCACAAAGGGATATACTGTCATCAACCCAAGTTCTGGGAAAAGGTAACCCTGTAACAAATTTAAACTGAAACTTTACACGGAATCCAGCTTGATCACTCTGAGAACACCAAGGACCTTGCAAAGGTGGTTATGGAGGTCCCAGAGAGCAGGGGAGGAGGAGGGAGACAACACACAACAAAAGACTAATTCAGTCAGATTTACATGAACGTTCAAAATGTTCTTAATTCTCACTGGACATTTACTGCCTTCCTAATGGAGCCAGAAGCTAAACACGGGGACGTAAGAATTCTTACCAACTTTTAGCGGTAGGTTTGTTTCCAACAAAAATCACAGCTTCCCGTTTTAAGTGAAAGACTTCTAGAAGACCTTTTGGGACCATTCTGCACATGTTACCGATACTAGACAGGTAATCTGGAGGCTTGGAATTTTTGTTTTATCCATAGAGAATCTGAAGGTGGTGGCTAGCACTGACACTTGAATTCTGTAGATAAAGTTAATTCCTGACAGCCCAGATAGGATTTCTGAAAACCATCAAATCTCTACCTATCGTACGCTATTCTTTTTTCTTTTTTTTTTTTTTAATAGGAGAAAAGTACCCAAGGTGTGGAGCTTGAATAAGCTGAGGACTCAGAAACAAGGCAGACGCCTGAAAAGGAAGCCTCTGGTGTTTCTGACCCTACACCAGAGTTAGGCAAGATAGTGAGGACTGCTGCACAAAGCTATGAGCTGTGTGTCTGCCCTGCGGCACCTCAAAGGTAACTTCAGTTGGCCAAAACGAGAGCAGTCGGCTGCCAAACTCAGAGTACACAGAACACAACACCCGCGCCCGTCGTCACTCACGTTATTAAACGCGACTTTGCCTTCTTGGGTGACTCTAAGATTTCATTAATATGATTACCGGCGGGAGAACAAAAGTCACTGCTTGCTAACGTTGTAGTTGGTTTAAAGGGATCCATGGATTCGTCAAAGTGGTAGGAGCCCTTAGAGGAGAGGGGGGGGGAGTTCTGCAGAGTTGAGTGGCCCCCAAAGGGACTGAAGTTGTGGTGATCCCACTGGCTGGGATCCAGCTTGGCAGATGCCTGGGAGGGAGGAGCACTATGTGCAGCGGGGTCTGCAGGCTGGTCCGCACCTTTGGCGCCTACCGGCTTACTAATGCTATCTTTCTGTACCTTGGGAGGCAGTTTGCTACCCAGTTTCCTGCCAACCTTCCTTGGAAGGCCTTTCCTGGGCTCTACATTTTCCAGATCTTCTGTGAAATCAAACTCTAGTTTCAGAGGTGAGTTCCTTGACTCCTCCAGCAGCTCAACTCCTGAGTCGTTGGTGTCACTGCTGGGAGTGCGCGATGTTTCCTTCATATCAGGGGGAGATTTCTGGATCCTGGCACCTCCTAGCAAAGCATTTGTGTTCCCATCCATCTCATCGGGACAGAACTGATAGGAAGCCTGGGGGAGAGGTGTGCCCTCCAGGGCAGTATCAGTTTCTAAGAATTCACCAATTGTCTTCTTCCTCAGAGACACGGGTTTGGGTTTCCTTAGCTTGCTTCTGCTGGGAACAGGCTCTGGACAGGAGCTGCCAGCCTTTAGGTCAGCTTCTGTGGAAGCCTCCAGTGCAACCCCCATGGTGCCTTCTGTCATTGCCTTGTCCAGGATGGCTTCTGGTGTGCTGGAGGGCAAAGCCTCGCCCGAGACCACAGTTACACAGCCATAAGCGGCCTTTGTTCCTAGAGCCGCTGGGATATCCGTGGGATTCTTGGTTTCTATTGAAAATGGCCTCACTACTGAAATTTTGCTACTCTCGTGTTCAGGTTCTTTGAAATCCTTGGCCGTGTAAGAATCAACAGCCTGCTGTGCTACCTCATTTTCTGAGGTTCTAGAACAAGTCTCCGATGAACATTTTTCAACCACTTCTGCTACCAGCTGTTCATCAGCTTCTTGTGATTCTAAAACAAAACACAAAAGCCATCTATTAAAGACTTATCTTTTTGGCATGGATAAATAATCTCTACTAGCTGAATCCACAGAGACAAGCACCAAGTTCCTCCCTCCTTGCTTTTATCAAGCATCTCTAAGATTCAGCAAGGCCAGCAGAGCAGCCTGAAAGGGAACAGCTGGTGCTACCTCTAAAATCAATTTTCCTAGCCCAAACTGTATATGTGTTTCATCCCAGTTATATAAACAATAATTATACCAAACAGAGCTATTGAAGAAAAAGCTAAATAGATCGAGAGACTGTTCTATAGGCTAAAATAACTGGATTGGAAAGAACATTAGATGATGCCAGCTAAGGTAGAGGGGTCAGATCTGGCCGCTGACAGCTTCAGGGTCTGAATGTTAGGCAGGAAGCAGATTTTCATCTTTGGATGGCAAAAACAAGTATTCCCTCTTCCCCAGAATATTGTTTAAATTACTGAACTGTGTTTAAATTACTGAACTGTTTCAAAATTAAATGAAAAATCCACCATGGCCTACCCACCATGGCAACTTCTCTGTAGACTTAAAAAACTAAAAGAATCAGGGGTGCTTGGGCGGCTCAGTCAGTTGGGCGTCTGCCTTCGGATCGGGTCGTGATCCCACAGTCCTGAGATCGAGCCCCGCCCGCATCGGGCTCCCTGCTCAGCGGGGAGTCTGCTTCTCCCTCTCCCTCTTTCCCCGCTCATGCTCTCTCTCTCTCAAATAAAAAAAAATGTGTGTGTGTTTAAAACAAAAACAAAAAAAATTTGAAATTAAAAAAAAACTAATTTGAAAAATCAGATACAGAAATGGCTTTAAAAACAAATAGTCCTGGGGCACCTAGCTGGCTTAGTCGATAGAGCATGCACGTGACTCTTGATCCCAGGGTTGTGAGTTCAAGCCCCACACTGGGCAGAGGGCTTACTCAAAACAGAAAAATCAACTGGATTTAATAAAACTTAAAAAAATACTGATGTCATTTAAAAACAATAACAAATAATCCTTATTTTACTAAGACACAAATCATACAATAATAAAGTTATTTTTTCTTTCAAAGCTCTGTCACTAAGCTGGGCCAGGTAGTCTCTCAAAGCACTTGTGAAAAATAAAGATCCTCTCTAACTTGGGTTTTATTAGAAGAAATGCTGCAATTAGGAAGGTGTACACGAGGGTATTTCTTTCAAGCACAAACTAAGATCGTGCTTTCCTAACTTCGATACCTGAAATAACAATAGAATAGTAGCAGCAAAAACCAAATAAGCTGGCATGATCTTGGTATCTCATGATTTTAAGGGGAACTCCAAGATGACCCTCTAATCCTACTTCCTAACCCTAATCCTAATACAGGATCAAAAAAACTGAGGACCACGGGAAGAGTTTTTTAAAGCACTCAGCTCTATTTTCACATGGCTCCTTTATGACTAGAATCAGGTAGGCAGTGGCTTACAAACTGTTCTGCACAGACGCTTCAGATATTCTACCAATGTCCAACGTCAGTTTTGTTTTCAAATATCCATTTAACTATTATTAATACTGTACTTTTTAAGACGCTCTTAACACATTGTATCTGGGATTTGCTTTAACATACTTCAAGAGAATTTCTTTTTTTTTAAGATTTTATTTATTTATTTGACAGAGAGAGACACAGTGAGAGAGGGAACACAAGCAGGGGGAGTAGGAGAGGGAGAAGCAGGCTTCCCGCGGAGCAGGGAGCCCGATGCGGGGCTCGATCCCAGGACCCTGGGATCATGACCTGAGCTGAAGGCAGACGCTTAATGACTGAGCCACCCAGGCTCCCCCAAAAGAATTTCTTTTTAAAAATAGAAAGTAAAGGGGTGCCTGGGTGGCTCAGTCAGTGCCCGACTCTTGATTTTGGCTCAGGTCAAGATCTCAGGGTTGTGAGATCGAGCCCCATGTTGGGCTCTGCGTTGGGCGTGGAGCCTGCTTAGGATTTTCTCTCCCCCTCTCCCTCTGCCCCTAGGGAGCTTCAGGATGAGGGCTGGTCACCTGAAAGGCCAAGCCAGGATGATGGGGTTGGAACTGTCAGCCCCACCTCACCGTCACCCTCAAGGGAGAAGAGAAGCAGGAAGCGAAGTCTAATCATCAACAGCCAACGATTTAATCAAACATGCCCAAATAATAAAACCTACATAAAAACCCCTAAACAACAGGGTCTGGGGAGCTTACAGGTTGATGACCTCCTCAAAGTGCTGGAAAGGTGGGGCACCAGAGAGGAGAGGGCATGGATTCTCTGCACCTTCACCTCACTTTGTCTTTTGCACCCTGAGTTCTGAGAGTCATCTAAGCAAATTGCCAAACCTGAAGAGGGGGGCTGTGGGAACCCCCAAATTTAAAGCCAGTTGGTCGGAAGTACTGAAAATTGTATTTGCAACTGGCATCTGAATGAAGTGAGGGAGGGGAGGCGCACAGTCTTGTGGGAATGAGCACATGATTTGTGGGGCCTGTGGAAACGATGGATAGTTAGCGTCAGAAGCCACTGAGCTACCGACGCCAAGTTGGTGTCAGAGAATCTGAGAACATACAAAACAAGAAATTTGTCTTGAAACTGAATATTCAAAGGCACCTGCGAGTTTTTAAAATGATGCTGTTAAACACTGCAGTATTATATTTTCCCCCCAAAAAGACTGAAACTCGTGAGGAACCACTTCACATACTTTTTCTAAATTTTACACCTGCAAAATTAAGAAATTAGCCAAATTGTGAGATACTCTCAGTAACTCAGCTTTGAAACAATTTCCTTATGCTCCTCTTTCAGGCTTCCAGGACAGTTGAGCTAAAGTATATTTTCAGGTACTAAGTGTTTCGAATCCTCATTGGTCACTACTGACTTGTACAAATCAAGGTTTTCTCAATAACATATAACAAACGCAACTGAAATACGCTGATTTAGACCAATTTAGTTATTTTGTATTTTTCAATTTCATAAATCCCATTGTTTTAAAAACTGGTGTTTTGAACCTTTACAACTATAATATATATCACTTCCCACGATCTATCCAGTCTTTTAATAAATAGCTCTATTTGTATTATCCAAGTGATACACATAATAAGGAGATGATCTCATCCCAGTGTAAAGTGGCATAACTGAGCACAGAGCAAACGCAATATGGAGAAGAACTGCAAGAGTATCAAAATTCTGGTGGCTTCGGCGAGGGTAATGAATAGAAGAGAAATATAAAATATTTGAGAAAGAAAATGAGGTAAAATCGGTAAGGCTCCGTCTTTGGCTGGCCCGGCCATAGGACTGAAGTTGATGGAGGTATCAAAGATGATTCGTAAGTTTTTAACTTATGGAAAGACAAGATGTATTACCATCCAGTGATATTCAGGAAATACTAGCAAACGAGTTTGGGGGCTGTCGGAGTGGGGCCAGGAGTTTGGCTTGGAGATGCTGAGAGCTGTTTGGGCCTTTGAAGTAGAGATGTTGAGTAGGCAGTAAGCTCAGAGAGATTTGGGATGCAAATAATACTTGACATAACTGAAGCCAAGGAGGTAGATGTGATTCCCTTAAAAGTCACATGGAATACTACATAATTATAAGTTATTTCCATTTTACACTTTCATCGTTGAGCCTCAGCATATTTTAAATCTGAATTTTTAATTTTTTTAAATTTATTTTTATTTTCTTTTTAAGATTTTTATTCATTTATTTGAAAGACAGAGAGGGAGAGACAGAGCATAGGGTGGAAGGCAGAGGGAGAAGCAGGCTCCCAGCTGAGCAGGGAGCCGATGCGGGGCTCAGTCCCAGGACCCTGGAACCATGACCTGAACCGAAGGCAGATGCTTAACTGACTGAGCCACCCAGCTGCCTCAAATCTGAATTTTTTTATAGTTGGTATCTTTTATTAAAAACAACAACAAGAACAACAAAGCGTATCTGAAAGTGATTAATCCAGTTTAAAATAAAACTTCAAGAAAAAAACCAAGCTCATAGATACAGAGAGCAGATTGGTGGTTGCCAGAGGTGGAAGGTGAGTAAAATGGGTCAAAGGTACAAACTTCCAGGTATAAAATATATAAGTCATGGGGTTGTAATGTATGGTGTGGTAACTACAGTTAATAACATGGTACTGCATATTTGAAAGTTGCTAAGACAGATCTTAAAAGTTCTCATTATAAGAAAATAAACTTCAGGGGTGCCTGGGTGGCTCAGATGGTTAAGTGTCTGCCTTCAGCTCAGGTCATGATCTCAGGGTCCTGGGATCGAGTCCCACATCGGGCTCCCTGCTCCTTGGGAGCCTGCTTCTCTCTCTCTCTCTCTGTCTCTCATGAATAAATAAATAAAATCTTTAAAAAAAAAAAAGAAAAGAAACTTGAAGCTATGTATCGTGACAGATGTTAACTGGACTTATTGTGGTGATCACTTTGCAAAATATACAAATATTGAATCATTATGTTATACACCTGAAATTAATGTCAATTATATCTCAATTAAAAAACCTGAATTTTGGGGCACCTGGGTGGCTCAGCCGGTTAAGCGTCTGCCTTCGGCTCAGGTCATGATCCCAGGGTGCTGGGATTGAGCCCCGCATCAGGCTCCTTGCTCAGCGGGGATCCTGCTTCTCCCTCTCCCTCTGCGTGCCACTCTGCCTACTTGTGCTCCCTCTCTATCTCTCTGTCAAATAAATAAATAAAATCTTAAAAAAAAAAAAACAACCCGAATTTTAACCATCTTTATAAATTAAGAGTAATATTATTAATAATGGCATAATAGTTTTATATAATAAAAGTGTCCAAATATTTTAGGGATGCATATTGAAACATATATGACATGATACCTGGAATTTGCTTTAAAAATATTTAAGCAACAAAACAAAAGACAAAGGAAAAATGCTGGAAGCAAGTCCAAGAAAAATCTTGATAATTGTTTCATCTCGGCCCTGGGAATATGGAAGTTCTACTTTTCTGTGTGATGTTGGGAGCTGATCACAATAAAAATTTGTTTCTTTTCTCTCCCAGTGTCTTCTCCTTGCCATTAACTTATAAACATTCACCATCAGTCTCCCTCATGGGATCCCTGGGTCCTCACACCCCCAGTCCTCTGTCCTTTCCTACAGGCTTGAGAGAATGTGAGGGGAGGGCGAGGGTACAGACAGGAGAAGAGTGTGACCCACTTCTTGGAACCTCACCATCAACCCCACGCTTCCCAAAGACCAAGGGGAAACCTCTAAGAGCCACCTCTCACTTCCCTCTCTCCTAGCTTTTGGTTTCGGCCCTAATCTTCTCTATTAGAAAAGGGCAGGGCCTTCCCACCTTCCCTCAGATCTGTGCACTCCTTTTAGATCCTCCCCCCTTGTCCCCATCTCCACCAGCTGCTTTTGCCAAGCTGAGAACCTGAAACTCGAGAGGGAGAGTACGTCACAGCATGAGGGGACAGGGCAGGCAGCCTGAAAGCTGGACAAGGAGGGATGACAAAGGAGCAGGATCTCAGTGTTAAGACAGAAGTTCTAATGCTACCTGGCCCAGTCCCATCCCTGCAGCTCTAGGGATTAAGGAGCTTTGTGGGCTGCATGATAAAGCTTGCCACCCACCCTTGCCACCCACTGGTGGAACAGGGAAGGAAAGCAAATGCCCCTCATCTGAATTCAGCCTGAGCAGACAGGTGGAGGAGCTCTGCCAAGAAGACACCACCCAGGTACCAGGCAGAGTAACCTGCCCAGTCATGCACCCAAGTCACTGAGGACCCCTCCTTGGTCCAGTATCTTCAGTCCCCACTAGAAAGTACTTCCGGTGGGACAGAGCGGGTGGGAGAGGATTGCTCACTGACTTAAGCCAGTTTGGGGAGTTGTGAGAATGTAAAACAAGAAAAGAGACCACAAAACTCAAAAAGATATGTCTGAGTAAGATTTGAATGTTACTGAATCTGAATCTGCCAACTATCCCAGTACCAGCAGGGCCTATATACCTAGTGCCGCCCTAAAACAGAACGTAAACTTCAGGTACCACAGAGCAGAGGTACAATGAATGCCCTTCTTAGCAGGCTCCGGTTCTCGGTCTTCCATCTGTCAGAGCTGCGGCCACAGCCGCCAGCGCTTCCTTTTCATCTGGAAAATTATGTAACTGCCCTACCTCTATTCATCCTTCTATTTTTACAAAAATCCTGTATTCCTTAAAAATCTTCCTCCAGGGTGCTGAAATGCTCTCTCCCTGAAATGAGTTTGATGAGTTTGGACGATTCTGACAAGCACAGCATTGCCTGGCAGCATCCTGAACATAGACGGTTAGAGATTAGATCAGTAGATGAATTCAAAGCAAACACAGAGGAAATCCAAAAATAGACCAACATTTCCACTTCTGCCACATTTGTTGCTGTTAACACAACCCTTCCTTTCAATTATCAGCCTTCTCTAAATCTAAAAGGCTGTGTGAATCATCCAGGGGTGCTTTAAAACATAGATGCTTTTTATGCTTATTCAGGATATAGACTATGCTCATGTGAAAGATCTTCCCTCCATTTTAAAGTATTTTCAAAAGAAAAGGCACAGAATACCAAAATTTTGAAGACGAGGTAACAGTCTTCAGACATTGTGGTTTGCACTCCAGTATGCTGAAGATATACTGAGTTAGAAGACAAGTTTATGAAAAAGCTTGAAAGCCTCAGAAGGGGGGAAATGCTATTAACATGAAGTATTTTTGAAGCTGAGAAGCGTAGTCACTAACATACACAGAGAACCTACTGGGCTAGCTGCTTTCGTATGTACAATTTAAGAGGAAACAGAACAGACCCATCTGGAAAACAATGTATATTAACACTTCCGGTTTGGCATTATTCTCAAATATGCTTGCCTTTTTCCCCTCAGATTTTAATTTTTTGGTGAAACATTGTCTGGAAGCTCCTTTTAGATCTGTCCATCAGTTCCTCTCCTTTAGCTACAGAAAGTCCCTTTCATGCGTTCCTAAATACCTGACGTGTAAAGTGAGAAAGCTGCCAAAATTTGAACAGGCCTCCTGTATCATACAGACATACATACTGGCCTCTTTCTAACCTCAAAATCCAGTCTCCCCCATCTAAGCTGAAGATACAGTCTGACTCTAAGGCCTTAAAACAAAATCTGAGAACCAATACATGAAACGACCTTTATAGAAATTCAGGAAGGGTTTGCAGATAAATTTTCAGAGGGCCCACAAAGCCCCTGAAACTCAAAGACAAATGATGTCAGAGCATTCTCCAGTGGAGAAAATCCAAGTCTTCTTCATAGCGTGGCATTTAGGAATCACTGCTCTTGAACACTGTTATATCTGGACCACTTTTAGGGTCCTCAAAAGGGCTCCTCTCATTACTTTATAGTTATAACTTTAATTCCGCTTCAATCACTACACTGAGGTTTAAAAAGTCTTCAGCTACCGCAGGGAAAAAATCTTAACATCTAAGAATAAAGCTTGTCACCTCTGAGAACGTTCAAAAGGGATGTGTTGCAAGCGCTGTTTTAAGCACTTTTAAGTGTGGACTAAACCTTTGAGAGGGAACATTCACTAAAACATAAATTCAAATAGGTTTCGTTTAAACCCAATTCAGTCCCCTTACTTTGTTCATGTTGACATCAAGACTGGACTGAAGGGACACTAAGCATCAAGTGGGAGTGTGTAGGGGGAAATGGTCTCGCCAGTACCCCGGTGTGGCAGGAACGGAGACTGGACAGACTACCCCGGGGAAGAGAATCAAACCCCAGGAACAAACTGGAGTAAATATTTTCCTTCTCTGGACGGTGGTCAAGGTTTTGTTGTGCAGAGTGCAGGATAAGGTCAAGAGACGCCCAAAATTTGGCCTTAGTCTGCAGACTTCCGCGGAGCTCTTCTCTAATCACTGCAGGATATTTAGAGAACATCAATTTGAAGGGGGATGCACACTGCTGGCCTGCCCCGCGACCCTGACCACTCGGAGGTCAGGTGTTGTGAAGCCCTGGTAGACAGCAGAGAGGCGGCCCCCCACGAGGCCTGGTGTCGAGCGGGAGAACAATGAGAGGGAAGAAAAAGGAGGAAGCGGCGCTGACTACAGTGTCAGGCACCGTGACTGAGCGTTTTACACACAAGAACTCATACAATCAAAAGCAGGATTAAAGAGAACACACAGACAGAATCTCCTGTCTTAAGGAATCTCAGAATGGGAGGCAGCAAGCAGTTTTAGTGAGCAACCAGACCATAAATCCTCCTCCCCATTTCCCACTTAAAAAAAAAAGTACCATCCCTGGTGCTTTCCACTGAACTACTGAAATTAAGAGTAAGTTCTATATGATAAAGGCTACAAGCAAGCAAGCAAGCATTTTTTTTTAAGTGGCCAAAACATTTTTGAAAAATATGCTCACTTTCACACAATTAATAAGCAGGATACCATTTTTAACCCATCCGATTTGTAAAAATTAAAATATTGATACCCAGTAACAGCTGCTAGATAAGAGGGCCAGTAGGCACTCTCCATACATTTCATGGGTAAATCTGTT
Source organism: Halichoerus grypus (assembly GCF_964656455.1). NCBI lineage: Eukaryota > Metazoa > Chordata > Mammalia > Carnivora > Phocidae > Halichoerus > Halichoerus grypus. The sequence goes on from NC_135714.1 coordinate 173,397,168, forward strand.
GGGGGGTCTTTCAGAGTATTTAGCAATACCTATCAGAATCCAAAATGAATAGATTCTTTAATTCATCAATGCCACTGCTAGGAATTTATTTTAATTATGCTCACAAAGAGGGCCATACACACATATGTATAAGGACGAAAATGTTCACTGAAGTGTTGGTTCCTACACACTGATTTTGGGCAATTATAAAGTATCACAGAGGACTGAAAGATCACTAAATATGCAACATTACACCAGAATACTATTGGGTGTTAAACCAAAAAGTAGATCTGTATGTGCTAACGGAATAGGATCTCCAAGACACGTTTATATGGAAAAAGAAAGGGGAAGAACAGTGTTTGAAAAAAGTTATATGGTTATTCAATTAAAACATATAAAGACATAAAACTTATATTCTGAGGCCCAGAATCCTTAGTAAGCACAAAAATCTCTTCTTACCCAAACTTAACCCCCTTTTACCCATTTCTCTTTTGTCTCCATTTCACCATAGGATTCCTATTTCCAACCCCAACCAGCCCCCCTCTCCTTCTCCTCCCAAGACAGAGGGGTGGAATTCATTGTAAAAAGCTATTTTTGAAGCGTCTCCCTCCTGAAAATTTTTTCTTAATTACAATATTGTTGTAACTGCTTGACACTCTAGATATATTACTTTATTTAATTCTCACAACAACCCTGTGACCTATTTTTTTAATCCCATCTCACAGATGAAGAAATCATGGCTCAGAACGGTTAACACACACACACACACCCCCTCGCACAAAGGGAGGTGGAGGGAGAGGGGAAGGCAGTTGGATTCTAGTTTGAGGCACAGGCAGGCCATGGTTCAACCATGCAGACAGTCCCCCAATTAATTTCAGAGCTATCTTCATTATCTAATTTCTCTTCATTCATGGGAAACCCCAAGTGGGATCACAAGCCCAGGAAGGGTCCAGAGTGGGGGTTCAACACAATGGTGGGACAGAAATATATTGATTATGTTGTCAAATCCACTGAGGGGTGGGCATCTGAGAGTCGGGAAGCAGAGGGACAGTCTCTAGTAACAAAGTACAAGTGCCATACTTCTGAGTGCTCAGAAGTGAGATAAAGAATTAATATGACCATGTTGGGATACACATCTCAAATACATGGAACTACTCCTACCTACTGCTCTAGTCTATCCTCATTGGTGGAGACAATCCCACAGTTGTACAATCTCCCATCTCATAACTGGGAAGCCTCAATCTACACAACTATAGAGTAGGACCCCTGGTTACCAAGGCCCTGGCCTGGATTTCTGAACTCAAGCCCAAAATGCAGGTCTTTGCTACTCAGGGCCACATGAATGATATGCAGAGAATAACACAAACTTGGAAGGCCCAGCAATGACAGTGAAGTTTTATAAATGCACAACAGCAACTGACTACAAGCCGCAGGACTAAGATATTCTACATAAAGATCCAAACCAGATGTTCAATGTCACCACTCCCTAATTAATTTAAACCATTTGCTTCATCAGGACTTGAAGCCCTAAAATCAAATCACAAAATATTTTCTAAGATAATCATCTAACCAACTACGCACAGGCCCTTACGACCTGCAGCATACGCTGTACTAGGCATAAAGAGACCACAAGATAAGTGCATGGGGCTTACAATCCAGTTAAGGAAAACATGAGCCACACTCAGAGCCCCTTCAGAGAACAATCACGTGCTGAACAGTGAGGGAAAAACTACCACCTTCTCATACGATGGCCACCCCACATGTTTTACACAGAAAACACCAGTGCTGCTGGACTTCTGATTTTAGAGTGTCAGTTTCTTATATCACCAACTTCTCTTCCCTTTCTAAAGGAGTGATTCCTTCTTTGAATTTGCCTTCATATTCAGAAGAGAGAACTTTCTAGAGCATTATATGAAATAATTCTTTATTTTTAAAAGCTGACTAAGTTGCATTTTAAGAGAACCCTGGCGGGGGGGGGGGCTATAGAGGGAGAGGGGGAGAGAGAGACTCTTAAGCAGGCGTGGGCCCAGCACATGAGCCCGACAGAGGGCCCAATCTCACTACCCTGAGATCATGACCTGAGCCAAAATCAAGAGGTGAACACCTAACCGACTGAGCCACCGAGGCGCCCCAAGAGAACCTTCATTACTGACTTAGACACAAGCTGGGAGGAGGTGGGGTGAACGAATACAGTGCGTCTAAGGTATGGATTACAGGAGAGCTTAGGAAATCAGTGACTGGACCAAGCTTCAGCACTTCCTCGGGAAAGTAAACAGCTGTTCTCAGTGCTGGCTGAGAGGAGAATGGGTCAGAGCCCACAACTGATTTCCTAATGGGGCAGTGATGTCCTCTGACCCTGACAGTGTAGGATCTATTTGTTCTACTACTCCTCAGGAAGCAGGCAGAAATAGGCTCCCAAATCACTTCAAGTCCCCCTCGAACCCAAACTTAGTTCATATTCCTTTGGTAACAAGGGCAGCAATCATTCCCCCTGAAATGCAACTGACAAAGGAGGAACACAGTACAAACTCTAAATTGTAAACAGTGGTAAAACATGGTTATGTTTTCCTAGAACTAAGAATTTAGAACAAATAAAATACTTCTCACTTATTTGATCCTCAAAACATTACCTAACTTGATCCTCAAATCTACCCTGTAAAAAAGGCACAGCAGGGCTTATTAATTCCATTTAAAAATGAGACACTGTATGTTAACAAGTTAGATAACTTAGATAAAGTAGACAAATTCCTAGAAAGACACAAACTACTGAATCTGACTCAAGAGGAAATGGAAAATCTGAATAGATCTAAAGCAGGGACAGAGAATGAATTGGTTAATTAAAAACTCCCTCCACCACACACACACACACACACACACACACACAAAGACTTGGATCAGATTGGTGAATTCTACCAAATATTTAAAGAATTAATATCGGGCACCTGGGTGGCTCAGTCAGTTAAGCGTCTGCCTTCGGCTCAGGTCGTGATCCCAGAGTCCTGGGATTGAGCCCCACATTGGGCTCCCTGCTCAGCAGGGAGTCTGCTTCTCCCTCTGCCCCTCTCCTGGCTCATGCTCTCTCTCTCAAATAAATAAATAAAATCTTTAAAAAAATAAAGAAGAATTAATATCAATTCCTCACAAACTCTTAACGAAAAATACGAGGGGGAAAAACGTCCCAATTCATTCTGTCAGGCCAGTATTACCCTGATACCAAACCCAAAGCTATCACAAGAGAGATAGAAACTACAGACCAATATCTCCTATTGAAAAGAGAAGCAAAAATCCTCAACAAAATACTATCAAACTGATTCCACCAACACATAAGGATTATGCATCATGAACAGTGGGATTTATCTGAGGAATGCAAGGTTGGTTTAACATCTGAAAATCATTTAGGGTAATATATCATAGCAACAGAATGGAAGACAAAACACACATTATCATCTCAACATAGACAGAAAAAGAATTTGACAAAACCCAACATCCTTTCACGACCAAAAACACCCAACAAACTACGCACAGAAGGGAACTTCCTCAACTTGATAAAGAACAACCATGAAAACCTACAACTAATGTCATACTTAATGGTAAAAGATTGATGCTTTCCCCTTAAGATCAAGAACAAGACATGAATATCAGCTTTTGTTATTTCTATTCAAAATTATATGAGGAGGCCTAGCCAGATCAATTAGGCAAGGAAAAGAAATAAAAGGCATCTAGATTGGGAAGGAAAAAGTAAAAACTATCTCTATTTGCAGATGAAATGTGCAACTATTATAACTAATGAATTGAGCAAATTTGCAGAATACAAGATCAATGTGCAAAAATGAATTGTATTTCTACACACATGAAATGAAAAATCCAAAAAAGAAATTAAAAAACAATTCTATTTATCATAGTATCAAAAAGAATAAAATACTTAAAAATAACAAAAGAAGGGTGAGACTTGTCCTCTAAAAACTATAAGACATCATTTGAAGAAATTAAAAATCTTAAATAATGGAAAGACATCCTATATTCATGGATTGGAAAATCTGATATTGTTAACATGACAGTACTCCCCAAATTTATCTACAGATTGAATACAATCTGTATGAAAACCCCAGCTGGCTTCTTTGCAAAAATCAGTAAGATGATCCTAAAATTCAACATGCGAAGAACCCAGAGTAACTAAACAATCAAAAAAATAAAGTTGGAGGACTCATATTTCTTGATGTCAAAACTTACTACAAAGCTACCATAATCAAGACAGTGTAGGATAAACATAAGGAAAGGTATATAGATCAATAAAACAATTAAAAGTTCAGAAACCAACCGTTACATCTATGATCAACTGATTTTTGACAAGGTTTGTACAAGGGTACAAAATTAATTCAAACAGTCTTCAACAAGTGGTGCTGGGACAACTAACTGGACATCTACATGCAAAAGAAAGAAGATGCATCATTTCCTCACAACATATATAAAGATTAACTCAAAATCAATCATAGACCTAAAAGTAAGAGCTTAAACTGTAAAATTCTTAGAAGAAAACATAGGAGTAAATCTTTGTGACCGTGGGTTAAAAGGCAAAGCCTTCTTGGATATGACACAAGGGACAAAAGAAAAAGTAGAAAACTGAATATCAAAATTAAAAACTTTTACACATCAAATGATGCCATCAAAAAAGTGAAAAGAGGGGCTCCTGGGTGGCTCAGTCAGTTAGGCATCCAACTCTGATTTTGGCTCGGGTCATGAGATCAATCGGCATCGGGCATGGAGCCTGCTTAAGATTCTCTCTCTCCCTCTCCCTCTGCCCCTTTGCCCCCCCAAAAAAAGAAAGTGAAAAGACAACCCCCAGAATGGGAGGAACTATTTACAATCACATATCAAACAAGGGACTCATATCTAGAATAAAGTACTCTTACAACTCAATATAAAAAGATAAATAACCCAGTTAAAAAGTAGGCAAAGAATCTGTATAAACATTTTGCTACAGAAGATATACAAACAGCCAACAAGTATATGAAAAGATGCTCAATACTGTTGGGTATTAGGGAAATGCAAATCAAAACCAGGAGAGGCCAGGTATCATACCTAGTAAGATGGCTAAAATCAGACAGATAACAAGTATTGGTGAGGATGTGGAGAAATTGAAACCCTCACACACTCTTGGTAGGAATGTAAAATGGTGCAGCCACTTTGGAAAAGAGTTTGACAGTTCTTCAAAGTGTTAGAAACAGCGTTACCGTATGACCCAGCAACTCGACTTAGCTATATACCCAAGAGAAATGAAAACATATGTCCACACAAAAACCTGAACAGGAAGTGTTCGTAGCAGCATGAATCACAATAGCCCCAAAGTGGAAATAACCCTAATGTCCATCAACTGAACAAAATATGGCATATCCATGTAGGAGTTATTAACTGACAATGAAAACGAATGAAGTACTGATACATGCTACAACATGGATGTGAGCAGAGGAAGGCACAAGACTATACACTGTATAGTTCTATTTATATAAAATGTCCAGAATAAGCAAATCTACTGAGACACAAAGTAGATTATCAGTTGCCTAGGACTAGGGGGTGGAATGGCAAAGGAATGCTAATGGGTTCAGAGTCTTTGGGGGTGATAAAATGTTCTAAAAATTGGAGGGAGGCAATAGCTGTACAACTCTGTTAATATACTAAACATCATTGAATCCTAGACCTTTAAAATGGGTGAACTGTACGGCATGTGAATTAGATCTCAATAAAACTGTTAAAAAAGAAAAAAGGATATAGCTCAAAGGCTCAGAGCAGGAGCACTGTCCTGCAATTCCTAATAAAATGTTCTACTATACCACAGACTTACATTTCAGAAAATGCTTTAAACAGTCTCTATACATATCACTTGTAGGGACACATATTTCAGAGAGGTGGTAGGTCTCACCATCACATCAACTTGGGATTTTAAATTTCTCTTGAGGAAACCTACAGTGTGCTAGATAGATTCTATTTACAGAAAAAGGTGAAAAATGACATCACTCCTCTCGCCTACAACAGATACAGCGCATACAGGAACCATCCTAGAGACAGGACAATTAGCAAGCTCAAAAAAAAAAAATCGCTTTTGGCTTTGTTCTTGTTTGGGGAGGGGAAGTTGTTTTTTTCAATGCTAATTTTTAACATTTGCCTTCTTCCCAAGACCTCCCTCACATATTCCCTCGTTAAAACTATCTCTTTGCTGCTAAAACTTCTGGAGAAGCCAAGGAGGCCAAGAAGCCTGGGAACCAGAAACCAGCTAGCTTCCTCCAGACTGCGCTCTGTGGGGGCCTTACGCCCTAGTCCCCAAAGCAGAACCCGAGCACCCAAAGCAGAGCTGATATTCAATCAGTACCCATCCACTGCTGGGCCAATGTCTGACACATAAAGGACTTCTTTCCCAACTGATTATCTTTTATATACAGAAAAAGTACATATAAGTAGTGGTAAAGCTGTGCAGCTCTAAATCAGCAGCTGTAAAAGATTAACATTTGTTCTTCATTTGACCCTTTCCCTTTGAAGAGCTCTCGTCCCTCAAAGGTATGGCTTGGTCTTGCCCTCCCACCCCCTACTCTCCCCGTTTTTGAATCAGGGCTTCAGGAGGGAAACAAGTGTGATTGTGGCACTTGGGCCACCCCTTCCTGCTAAAGTGATCTGACCTGAGGAGACTGTTAATAAGGTACATATTAGCATTTAGGCAAGTGTCCAAAATTTGAGGGTTTTTTTTTTTTTTTTCAGTTTCACGTCTGAATTCCCAGTCCTTCTGATTACCCCAAAGCTGAAATATATTTTATATATGTACATTCTCAGCCACTTAGTCAAGGGCACAAGCCTTAAAAATGGAGTAGAAGTGGACATGATGTATTGCCCAGGGGAGGGACAACAGTACAAGCAGGCCTTTTCCAGGAACGCTGGGTAGAACCTCAGGATACTGGCAGCAAAGCTCACATTCTCCTGACAACCACTGGGGCCCCAGGTCACCCAGAAGCATGAGAATAAGGAGGGGATTCCAAGTGGGTGAGTCAAGGCAGGAAAATGCAGAACATCCTCTTAGGTATGCCATAACTTTAAGATGTCACTACTTAAAGCAGAAAAACATCAACACCCAACACCCCCCCCACACACCCACCCCTGACCAAACCCAGACAGCAACAAACTGTCCAAACTTCCTCCTCCCTGCCCTCCAAAAAAAAAAAAATTTTTTTTTTTTTTTAACCAAATAAAGCACTACTCACGAGCTGGGAGGAACAGGGAAGGGGGCAGGGGCAAGTTTAGTTGTTTTTTGTTAAGAGCCAAGACGCCAGATGCCATTTCTCCTGAGATAAGCTTCTAACTGCTGACAGAGGCTCACTGCAAAATGTAAGACTCCACAGGTAAAGAATAATCTGGAAAGCCACTTGATAAGCTGAAAAAGCTTATACTGAGGATGAAGAAAATATTTCAAATCTCCAAACCAGCATGTTATGCTATTTTACTTAAAAAGAGACCCAAACCCAGTCCTCTGACGGCCAAGACGGTAAGAGGGAGGGCCCCCCCAATCATGAGGGTCTGCCCACCAAGCAGCCAGACCTTCTCCACAGAAACCCATCCAACAATGAATACGTCTTCTCTTCTCACTCCTGAGATGCCCCGGAGTTTCAGAACCATCTGGATTTGTTTGAGGTTACATTTCAAATACATCAGAAATCCCCCACCACAGACAGAAATTGTAGAAGCTACCCCCCACCCCCGCCACCGTAGGACTTTTCCTCCATCCCCAAAGCCTGCAGCAGGGGGAGCAGAGAGAACAAGCACGTGCTAACAGATGGGACTCCTCTGCAGAGACGTGCAATTGTGTAACTTCACCCCATTGCTGCCAAACAACCATAATGTGCATCTCTTCAGAAATAATTACTGGAGAATTCAAAATACCAACTGCCTCTCTCACAAAGTAGCAACCGCCCACACAGGACCTGGGGGCTTGATGCAGGATGAAGGGGAAGAGAGAGGAGCTCCAGACAGGAACAGCAGCCGATTCACCAGGCACAAGTGATGCCCCCACAACATGACAGGGACCCTGACTGAAGGCCACATGATTTCTCTTGTCTCTTCTGCTCCTGCACTCTAAGAAAAGGGGCAAAAGGAAGGCAGCGAAGAGGTCCCAGAGGAAGAGAGCAATAAAAAAGTTGGAAGTCTTTGAAATTATACCCTTTGGTATAAGTTTTTTTAAAAAGTATAAAACAGTCTTATGCTAGTCAGCCTCCAAGATGGCCCCCAATGAGGGTGCCATTTATCAGATGAGATGAATCCCATCTCCTGGCAATAATGCTGTTGCACTGACCCATGTAACCTTTTTGGTATCTTTTTGATACTGTGGAAATAACAGCGTGACTCCTGAGGCTAAGTCATAAAAGACATTACAATTCCCATCTTTCTCTTGGATCACCCACTCTGTGGCCAGTCAGCTGCCATGCTGGAAGAGCACTCAAGCAACCTCATAGACAGAGAGGTCCGTCCACCTGGTAAAGAACTTGCCAGGCAGGGGTGAGCTACCTGAGGATAAGTTCTTCCAGCCCCAGTCAAGCTCTCAGATGACTACAGTCCCGGCCAACACTGTGACTCATTCTCCCAAGTAACCCTAAGCCAGAACACCCAGCTAAGCTGCTCCCCAAATTCCAGGCCTCTGAAAACTGTGTGAAATAATATTTATTGTTCTAACTTCTAAGCTGCTAATAAGTTTTGGAGTAATTTGTTATGCAGCAATAGATGACTAATACAGGCCTCTTAGAAACTCCTCTTTCTATCCCAAAATAGGTGCAGAGTCCCAGGAGGCTGCATACATTTCCGTGCACACGCCTCTTCTCATCCACATGTGACTCACAGGTGGAGAGAGAAAGCAAAAGCTACTACTGACTAAGTCCCCTCCCTCTTAATTTCTCACTGATGAGCTGAAGTTAAGCATTAAGGGTGCAAAATGTTTTCAACAGAGCTGCTTACCTGGTAATGCTTTTTTTCTTTCCTGCTTCTGGCTCTGTGTCTAAATTTTGCTGCAAACTTCTGATATTCAAAATTGCTGAAGTACATTTTATACTTTACATATTATACATGCCAAGTTAATAAATGTGGAATATATATCCCCAATTGAACTTTTGTTTTAAATTACTATCACCTAACAGGATACTTTAAAGGAGGTTCTCCCTCCATCATACACTCTGTCCCCTTTATTTCCTCTGGTAAGTTTTCTCTTCAATCAGTGAAGAGAGAGAATCACGGATTCCCTGGGGAGAGAAGCTGTATAATATGTCCCATAAAGCTCTGGATGTGCTATCTTAAAAAGCTGAATTTAAGACCCCGCTCTACTACTAGCAGTAAAGATGCTGGCCTTGATTTCCCAATCTTTGGAATGGCGATCACATGTGTCCTATCTCATAGCACCACTGTTCTAAAAATCAAGTAAGATGCTGAAAAGGAAAAAAAAAGGCTACTTGAGTCCAATACATTCAATAAACTCAGCTGACACAGAAAGCCAGGCGGTCGGCTAGGGGAGAGTCTTATGGTAGGGAAAGCTGGAGATCAGCAACTGCCAGATTATGTTTTTTCATTTGTGAAATAATGAAATATCCATTCATCCATTAGCAATCTAACCCCTGGAGATCCGATCATGTTTGTGGAAACTCATAAAATTAGGTTCTCGCACAAGTAAAGGTGAGGGTGAGATCCTAAACTTAACAAGCAGCAATCCCTTTCTAGGCCCAATGCAAACAGTTCTCAGGCAGTTCAGCAACCCTCATTTATCACATCCCCACCCAAGACGGCTGTTTTGTTTTGGGGAGATAAGCCAGGATCTCCCCGTCCCTGACCTGAGGTTAGGAGATTGTGACGAAATGGCTTATGCTGCCAGGACTTCCTATGAAGAGTGTTACTGTCCCATAGAAAAAGACACTATAAGTCCTCTTTAACCTAAATGTTTAAATGGCTTTAGACCACATCTATTTTTTTTAAAACAGAACATTAAATGGCAGCAATATCATTTTGGAAGGGTTGCCCCCAGCCCGACACACACACACACACACGCGCACACACACACACGCGCGCACACACACACACACACACACACACACACCCCTGATGCCTTCAACCACCAGAAATTGTCAAAGTAAGCTAACTCGCTTTGTTTGATGCTCAGGTAAGCCCCAAACTGGGGAGTACAAGCCTGAAATGAGTTTAATCCTTACAACATTTCTCAAGAAGATCTTGAATTTACTATTCATTTTGAAAGAAAAATACTGCTTTATAGTTATTAAAATGTTTACTTCCAGCAGGCATACTTTTCCCCTGCCCCTAAGTTTTTTATTCAGATAGTGTGGTTCTGCACTTTCTGAGGTGTCTGCTGGAAAAATTACACTTTTTCCCCAAGGAAACTTTCTCTTTGGGCAGAACACCATATAGAAGCTCCACATGGCTCATTTACACTGGTATAAACAAAGCAACAAAGAAACATGGCTCTGATCGCACTTACTAACTAGTAGGAATCTCCGAGGTTGAGAGCTAAAAACGTTATCTGGGGGGGAAAAAAAAAGAACTGTACCATGCTGCTGAAGTTTTCAAGCCTTAAATATCTTACAATAATATAATATAAAAAAAAATTTTTTTAAGATTTTATTTATTTATTTGACAGAGAGAGACACACAGAGAGAGGGAACACAAGCAGGGGGAGTGGGAGAGGGAGAAGCAGGCCTCCCGCGGAGCAGGGAGCCCAATGCGGGGCTCGATCCCAGGACCCTGGGATCATGACCTGAGCCGAAGGCAGACGCCTAACGACTGAGCCACCCAAGCACCCCTAAAAATTTTAATTCAACTGTGAAAGAGCCAATTACATCAAAAAATAAAAAATAAAAATGAAAAAGAATAGGATGGCTTCAGATATTGTTGAAGGAGCCATAGGGGTCGAACTATCAGACTAGGTAACATTAAGGGTCCTTATTAGCCCCATTATTTCTAGGAAATTTTAATAAAGCAATCCCTGTGGTAGGGGCAAGGAGAGGATGTTAAACTAAATTCTTAGGAGAGCCATACATGGATTCGACTGGAACACTTCAATAAATACTTAATGAAAAATGTCTATATACTATTCTCTTATACACATAACCCAAAGCCTTAGGATCAAAAACCTAAGGCTTACATTTTAACAAGATTTGCATTCTAGGTCTTAACATACGTACAGTCTGAAACAATCCAATAAATATACCATTTCAACCCTACAACATATGCCAACAATATACCACATCAACCGGCAAATAAATTCTGAAACACCCAATTAAAACCATTAAATGAAATTAAAACCATTAAATTAAAACCATTAAAAAACAGTTAATAGGCAAAAGTTTAAGGTCTATGTATTTGTACTTATATTAAATGATTCCCAAACTATATTCATTCTTCCCTAATTTCCTTTTTTCATAACTCCTTGGATCTTTTAGTTAATTGAAAATCAGGTACACTGACAGACCAATGACATTTGTGTTTTCCAAGGCAGACAAACAGCCAGCCCAAACCAGTCTTATCCCAAAGCTTTACCTGACCACACAGGCCTACACTAATGGCACCCGGCCTCATGCTTCATTGTTAATTAATCATGGCTAGCCTTGCCGCTTTCTTTAAAGTTATCCCAAATTACCTCAGCTTTAGATTTTTATCAAAATTGTCTTAAGTGTATCTAGATCAGCAAACATTTTTGTCAAGAGCCAAAGAGTAAGTATTTTAGGCTTTTGCTGGCCAGTCTCCGTTCCAAGTACTCAGCCTTGCTATTTCAGGGGCGTCTCGCTGGCTCAGTAGATAGAGCATAGGACTCTGAATCGCAGGGTTGTGAGTTCAAGCCCCACAGGGGGTGTGGAGCCCACTTAAAAACAAACAGAAAAACCTTGCTAATTTAGTGTGAAAGGAGCCATATCAGACATCACCCCTAAGTGAACAAGTGGGGCTGCATTCCCACAACACTTTATTTATGGGCCCTAAAATTTGAATTTCATATAATTTTCACACAGCACAATTTTTTTCAACCATTTAAAAATGTAAAAATAATTCTTAGCTCCCAGGCAGAATAATCGGCCACAGCAGGCAGCATGCCACATCTGGTCTCCGAGCCACAGCCTGATTCCGGGTCTAGACTACCAAAAGGGTGTCAACAAACAACCCTGCATTCCCCCCAGGCCTCCAGCAGTAAATATCTGCGGATTGATCCTGTTTATCTTTCCTTCTATTCAGGAGGACTATCCTATGTCTTTGAAATACTGAGGCATCTAATTAACACATCAAACAGCGTAGATTTAACGAGTTGCTCCAAGGGCGTATGAGAGCTTCAGCAAGAATTAAATGAAGGTATGTGTGCGGTAAGGAGGCTTCTAGTAGCAGAGGACATTCACTTTTAAAGTCTAAAACAATGCACAGGCCACCAAAAAAGAAAAAAAAAAAAAGATGAACTTGAGATTGCACCTTCTTCAAAAGTCCTCTCATTGGTGATGTCTCCTCACTGATCATCCCCAAGCAAAGAGAAAGAACAGTAACAGCAGGAGCTTAAACACTCTTTGTTGAGGGAGGCAGACAGAAAACACAGAATTACCATCCCAAATATTACAGCCACTACTCTGGTATTTTCAAGGAACCTCTGTGGCTCAAGTTTTATTTTAGCAGTTAGTCTGAAACCTGTGGCTTAAAAAAATCCCCACAACCTCATCTACCGTTTAATTCCTAGAATGGCATATAACTGTCTCAAAGAAGCATTACAGGGTTCAGATACTGTAAGTTCCCCAGAAAAACTTCCAATAAAAAGAAAATTAACTTCAAATGTTTCCCTGTGTTCTAAGAATTAGATGGAGTTTGGGGTGGGGGCCATGGGTATGGGATATGGGATACAGCCCATACATTGGAGGGCCATTATATACCAGGAAGCCAGGATCTTTTACATATGTTAACTCCAACCCCTTACTAACAACTCATAAATCATCCCTCCAGAAGATATAGTCTTATATAATCTCTACCTGCTGCCCCACCACGTCCTAAAACCACAGAAATATGAAAGACTAACTTTATCAGGAGCCAAATGATCAACAATTCCAGGAGAAAGAGGACCATCCAAGCCCAGAAATTAAGACTTCAACATGAAATGAGTCTCTAGGAATTTTTGTCCACTGATACCTTTCCTGGTCAGACCTGTGCTTTCGTACTAAATACATACTGTGTATGTGTAACAAGGCCATCAACAAGACTCTGGACTAACAGTCTCCTTCTACATGTTGGGCAGGAGTTCTCAAAGGCAGGATACTACCAGGCTGACATGCAATCATCCTACTATTTAAAGACCCTAAATTCAAAGATTTCTTAATACAGAGTGATAATTTCCCAGATTGTACACCACCCCCCCATCCCCTGCCAAAGACATGGCCTTCAACCATGATCTACTCCACAGAGCTTTCCTGGTCTGTGACTCTAAAAAGAAACCTTTTAGGGAGAGTGAGAAAAAGAGTGTGAGCTAGAAGTTACCAAAACATGTAAAAAAGAGTCAGTGGCACAGGAAGGACCAAACGATTGGGTCTCTATGGCTCTGGGGGCCTGAGCCATACAGGCCTCTATGCAATGAATCAGACTACCAACTGATGGAATGGTGAGGAAGGGGCTGCCCAAGCTGAGGGCAATTCAAAGAGACTTTCAAGTAGCTACTTAACATGTCTGGTGAGCATTATTTAAATTTGATGGAAAGCATCAAAATAATTCTTTCCAGGTTTCAAATCTCCTTTCTAATCTGCCAATCTTAAGAGAGGAAAAGGGAAGTTATGAAGAACAAGTGCATCTTATCTTCTGTGCTGTAAAGCTAAGTGACACACTGAGCGCTCTGATACATAACATGCCTGTTCCCATGCGGGTCTCTTCCAAAAACAATGGTGAAAAGCAACCCAGGGTGAGTTGAGAATACGGCCGAATTCTCAGCAGGGGAAGTGCAGTATGAAGCTCCCGATTCAAAGCAAAATCAAATCTCAAAAAGCTGGAATCATTTGAACAATAATTCCAGCTCCCTCATGAAGTCTATCACAGAGCACCTGACTTCCCCAAGCAACCTGTGAGGAAGTTACGAAGCCAAAAAATACGATAACTATTAGTAGAAAAAAGTTATCATCAGGTCAAAAACTAGTTAACAGGATAACTGAAAGCTGGCTCTGTCTGCCATCACAGGGTGACAGTGACAGACACTGGAAAAGAAAAAGCACTCAAAAAGGACATCCATGCTAGAGTCCCTTCTCCAGACAGCAGCCAGGTAGCCTTTGAGAAAAGATGTCAAAGCATGATGGCTCTGCTCAAAGCCCTCTGTTGTGGGTTAAACTGTGTCCCTCAAAAAGATATGCTGAGGGGCGCCGAGGTGGCTCAGTTGGTTAAGTGTCCAACTCTTGATTTCAGCTCAGGTCATAATCTCAGGGTGGCAAGATAGAGCCCTGTGTGTGGGGCTCTGTGCTGGGCGTGGAGCCTGCTTAAGATTCTCTCCCTCTCTCTCTCTGCCCCTTCCCCCCTCTAGCACTCTCCCTCTTAAAAAAAAAAAAAAAAAAGGTACGTTGAATTCCCAACTCCCCATACCTGTGAATGTGACCTTATTTGGAAATAGTACCTTTGCAGATGTAATCAAGTTAAGATGAGGTCATACCGGATTAGAAGGGTCCCTATATCCACTGACTGGTGTCCTTAAAAGAATGTCATGTGAAGGCACAAAGACACACAGGGAGCAGCCTGTCATGTAATGAAGGAGGCAGAGACTGAAGTTATGCTGCCACAAGCCAAGGAACACCAAGAATTACTAGCAACCACCAGAAGCTAGAGAAGACAAGAAAGGATTGTTCACTAGAACCTTTGGCTCTGTGGCTCTGCTGACACCTTGATTTCGGACTTCTAGCCTCCAAATCTGTGAGAGAATACATTTCTGTCATTTTAAACCATTAACAAAATGTTCCAGACTTCCCTTTATCTGGCTAACTTCAGCTCCTACTGTTCCCTCCCTAGTCACTCCACTCAAGTCACACTGGCCTCTTCACTGGTCCTCAAAACCCTCCCACCGCAGGGCCTCACTCCATCCCAGGCTGGTCCTGCTTCAGGCCTTTGCAGATAACCATTCACTCTGCTGAAAGGGTTCCCTCCCCAAGAATCTGCAAGACTGTTCCCTCAATCTTCCCTCAGGGCTCTGCTCAAGTTCCCTTATAGGCAAGGCTCCGCCTAATTACCCTTCAGCATCTCTTATCCCCACCCCACACACCTTATTCCTCCTTCCACGGCTTTATTTTTCTCCATAATACGTAAGACAAGCTGACGTATGTATCCTGCTTAACCTTTAAAAGATCCCTCTCCCTCCATAATGTTAGCTCAGTGAGAGCAAGACTTATTCACTGCTGAATCAGAGCGCACTCTATTGCGTGGATAAACAGATTCTACCAGGACAGGTGAAATTTTACTCAAAACTGGCTGTGTGACAAAAAAGCTTCCTACTAATTAAATGAAACAACAGAAGCTTTTGTAGATGAAGGGCAGGCTCAAGGTTGAGCTCTGAGCGGGGCTAGGAGACAATCTCTGTGCCAGGTTTTCTTAGGTAGACTGTGAAGCTTACCACCATTCCTATGTAGATGAGGGGAGAGGTAAACAATTTTAAAACAGCTTCTTAAGATTCCTTCCTATCTAAATGATCAACTCTTACCTGTAATTTTTGTCTCCAGCTACACACACCCCTGGAGAAAGTGACTTAGCCTGAGAACTATCCAAAGCCAAATTTAAACATTCCTCCCCCCACCTCTGCATTACCACACACATTTTTGTTTTTGGGGGGCTGAGGGGAAGGGCTCAGCAGGAATGTTTGATAATCTCATCCTGCAAATGTACAAACTACTTAGGAAGAAAGCCTCTGACCACCACATTCCTAAAAAACAAACAAAAACAGTTCAAATAAGCCAGGAGCTTTAAAACAGCTCCTTTCTTGGTAAGTACTCAATCCAAAGCTTTTTAAATGGCCCTAAGTTAACACTCTTCCTTCCCTCATTTACATTTTCAAAACTTTAAAACAAAAGAGGCAGAAAATGAAAGTCTTTCTTTACCTTGGGTTTTGGCCCCCTGTCCTGCCAATCCTAGGGATGAATCACAGGATTCCTTGAGAGGCGATCTGATTGGTGTTTCAGCTTCAGGGGTCTCAAAATTACCTTCAGAATCCGAGCTGCCAAGGGGGAAAAATGAGGAATTACCACTTTCAACGGTACTTCCGACACCTTTTACAGTCTATATATCGACAAAGGCTAAAGTCCAGCATTTTTGCCTAACTTTACAACCCACTAGTCCTCAGCAGGGACTGGCCTGTGGGAGCTCACCATGGGGTTTTCTCGCTGGGCCCTCCTCGGCCTTCTGCCTGGCATCCTGTCTCCCTGATATTCCTCCATCCTCCAGAGCTTTTCTCCAGCACCATTTATTTTTGAGGTCATCCTTTCTTCTGATATCCCCCCCAAAGCGCTTTTCAACAGACTCCTTTTCTAACAAGAACCCTTTTTCATAGGCTTAAAAATTAAGATTGCCCCCTCCTCCTAAAAATTAAGTCAGCTCTCGCCATGATGCCTTTTTCTCAAGCAGGCCTCTACCTGTTTGGAACTCACTCGGCCCCAAGCTGAGAATACTGTCACCTGCCTTCCTCAATCACTCGGTGACAGCTCAGCAAAGACCACCATTTCTCACCAGCTGCCAGGGGCCTGTCATCACGCGACCTTCTTTACCAAGGCTGCATTTTCGGGACACAGAGGGACACCAGGAGGGCCTGGGAGCGACTTCTTCCCCCACAGGGAGGGCCCCAAGTTCTACCGGCTGTGATCAATGACACTGTGTGTGTGTAGGGGCGGGGGCTAGGGACTCGAAGCTTAAGGGAAAGTGACTGAAGCAGACCGGGATGCGGAAAGACTGCAGATTCTGGGTTAGGTTCGGAAAGCTCATACTGAAACGGGGGAAACGTAATACCAGACAGAACATCCTGAACTTTCGAATGCACAGCGGGGACCCGGTTTCGGGTAGGGACGGAGGCATTGCGATGATAATGGTTACGCGGGTGAGCGACCACACACACGCACACAGAATGAGCCGCAGATGGATGGATGGCAGCACGTCTGCATCTCGGCAGGGATGCGTGTACTTGCCTGAAACTCAAGGATTTGGTCTCGGCTTGCGAGTCCTCCTCCTCGGGGTCGCCCTCTGGCCCTCCGGCCTCGTCCTCTCCGGCGCCCCCGCCGCGCACCGCGGACCAGGTCCATTTCGCCCACTGCACTGGGGACAGGATCTGCCAAGGGCTGAACGCCATGAGCGCGGCTCCTCCGGCTCCAGGTCCTAAGAGTAGGGGAAGGGGGAGAGCCTTTTTTCCCTTTCAAAATGGAGGGAACGGGTGACAGGCGCCTGTAAGCGTTTCCAGCGGAGGCACGGATGTGGTTAAACGAGCGCCGTCGGGGGCCCGGGTGGAGCGCTTCCTCTCCGCCGGCAAGCAGCGCAGCTTCCTCTTCGTCCTCCTTTCCGAACGGTGCGGCCGCGGCCACCCCCGCGCCGGCGACTCCCGCCGGGAAGATGCCTCTCCTGGGGCCTCCTCAGGGCCCCGGCCCGCGGCGCCGGGCGGCTCGGGTCTCGGGGGTCTCTGGCTCCCGCCTCCCGGCCGGCGGGGCGCGCATCAGCTGCCGCGGGAGCCGCGCCCCAGGAGCCGCCCCCTTGGACCGTACTATTCGCGCGCGCGGGCGGGGGCGGCGGCAGCGCCGGGCCTTTGAAGTCCTCGGCGCGCCCGCCCGATCCCCCCGCCGCGGCGCCACTCTGGTCGCGCCCGGACTGCGGGAAGGGGGCTGCGCTGCTGCGACTCCGGCGGGCAGAGCACCCAGGCGCCCCCAACAGCTCCGTCAGCGGCAGGAGCAGGGAAATCCATTTTCTGGGTCCGTGCACGCTGGACTTTTCCTCCTTCCCTTCTTATTTTCTCATCTTGCTACTGTGACTTAATGGCGTTGTGACATTGGACCGCACAGAAGTGAAGCCCCTTATTTAAAAAACAACTTTGAGGTCGCTGTTGCCTGATGTTTCTCCCCCTCCCTGACACTGACAGCGTGGAAGATTTCAGCCTGCTCACCTCCGACCCTGTCACTCCCAGGATTTGGAAATTCCTCAGCAACGCTACAAGAGTAGCCAAGCACTGGAACTGTAGATGTTTTGTCCCTCCCCAAACCGCACTCGTGGACGCTCTGGGGCCAGGTCTCTGGTAAAGGGTGCCAAATTACCCCGTGAAATTATAGCCTGATCGGTTTCCCATTCTCCTTTTTTTGAGGCTTTCTCTTCATAACTTCTAAGTCTCTGCTTTCCGACTTCGTTTGCTGCTTCAGAAGTATGCCAACAGGCCTGGTGAAGGCGGCCTTCAAAATAAAAACCCTCTTTATGTTGGAAGGCAGAGAAAAATAGCAGAGCTCTCCTCGGATTTTCTTCATTTTCCATATAGGGATTGCTCGCCTCAGAATTTCCAGTGCACCAAGGAAGCCGGCTGCCACAAACCACAAACACCAGGCTTCACGATCTCCTGGCCTGGATAGGGCGTTTCTTGTCCTATTGTAATTTCCCACAGTCGCGGTGAATCTGTGAGGTGACATCAGGTTCTCACAGAAAGGGCAGCTCCAGAATTTAGGAACAAAGTCATGCTGAAACTGCACCAGGCCGACCATCTGCCCTGAAAGGGGGTTGGGACTGTTGAGGAGTCATGACTGTGACTGTCTCACACATTCGATAACAAAAACAGAAGCAAAAATAAGGCAAGATAAGGCCTGGCAAGTAGTCTTACCCTAACAGAAGGGCAGAGGTTTGCCTGAAGTCTAGATAAAAGGGTTGGGTGTGTCAGGATGCTTTAGAACTCATCCAGCTCTTTTCCAGAGATAAACACAACTGTCGTGACTGTTCTGGAGATTATAACAATGGGAGGTAAGCAGGAGTCATTTTTTTTTTTTAACATCCACATGAAATACATCACAATGTTATCCAATTCTTTGTCTTTTTAGGTTTATGGCTCACCATTTAAACCTTCAGGTTGTAAGGTCCCCTAGGTTTCTGGATTTCACACAAGTGTTTTATTGCCTGGAAATATTACCTATGTAAATCAGTAACGGGCATATCCTAGGTCCTGTTCATTCTTCCTCCTGAGTAGTTCTCTAATATTTTCATTCCTCTGCATCCCCATTGTAGCTGACATATAGTTCCCACACTGTCCATTTTTCATAGGTCTACTGTAAATGTCTTCCAACTAGCTCTACCTCTGAGGGTTTTCCCACCTGGGGTCCCCCCACCTGACTAATAGGTGACTTGTGCTCTAGTCTTGCTGTTCCCGCTCCTCTTTACTCCCAGCCCTTTGTATTCCTTGCCATAATCAGTAGAGAATTGGTTCTGAACTTTCAATATGTCCCAGAATTATCTGGGGTGCTTCTTTAAAAATACCAATCCAGATTACCAGCAGGACCTGCCAATCTGTATTTTTACCAAGTATCTTGGGGAATTTTTTTCACAGGATAAATTTGGGAAACAATGACTAGCTTGGACTGACTGCTGCTTCCGGAACAATTTCCCTTTTGCCTGCAGTTTTGCACGTGCCCCTCCCCCTTACCCACACATTGAGCTCCCTGACCTTGACTGCCCAAACTTCCTTCATCACCCAGCTCAAGAGTCTACTCTGGAAAAACAGGCTGATTTCTCCCCCATCTACCATCTCTATACCCCAAACGTTAACAGAAACCTTTACTGTGGCCCTTAGATGGTTTGAAAGGCGGCACTATTAGTAGTTATACCAGACAGCAGGCATAAACCAGGATGTCCCCAAGATATAAGGTCACCCTACTCTTAGCACATGATATATAATGTATTTGCTTACATATCTGTCCCACTTCTATACCATAAGCTTCTAAATGGTAGGGACCACATCATATTTGTGATTTATTTTTGTTTCTCCAGACATTAGGACAGGGCCACACACTTAGTAGGTGTTCAGTAAATGAAAAGAAAAGGAATATTCTAGTTTAGTAATAGATCTTATGAGTTTGGCTAGGATACCATAAATTCCTAAAGCCTGACTCCTCCTGGGGAAATCAAGTTTGGGAACCAGCACAGAGTGGAACCTGGAGCAAGTAATGGCCCCAGTAAGATAAAACCCAACCTATGCAGCAATATCTTGAAACTGGAGAAGCAAGTGCCCAGGTTTCTGAACATCACTCCTCGGCAAGCTCCTGGACTTAATGTGAACAACAATAAAGGAAGTAATTACTCAATAGCTTGAATTTATTTTATTGTCTAGAAGTTCAAGTAACGAGGCTGATATATCAATTTTCCTGTAATTCTGGGAAAGAATGGGCAATGTTTGAAAACAGATATCCTAACCAAAGTAAACCATTTTGCTATGTCCTCAGCATCACAGAGCAGAATGTCTGCAAACACATGACCACGTAGCCAAATGAAATGTATTTGTTTTGGAAATGACCGAAAGCACAGAAAGGGCCCCATCTGCTCTCTTCCCTACTCTGTTGCTTGCCCTTCACAGACGCTTTGGATCAATACGCCATGAAAATCTGAAATGTAACTCCCTTGAAACACCCCGTAATTGTGGTGTGGCCAAGCCAGGCACACCCTTGCCTGTAATGGATGCTCCAGAGGGATCTGCAAGATGGGTCTCTTCAGTTAAAAAAAATAACAAAATAAAATAAAATGAAAGGGTAAGCAAACTCAAACAGGCAAACAACTAACCATTTCATAGCAAAGCTATTCTAGAAAAGCCTGTAGGGATGGGGCAGGAGTTGGGGGCAGATGTAGTTGGGGCCTAACTGGTATGGATCCCATATACCTGGTAAAAAGTTGATTTTTTTTTTTTTTAAAGATTTTATTTATTTATTTGACAGAGAGAGAGAGACAGCGAGAGCAGGAACACAAGCAGGGGGAGTGGGAGAGGGAGAAGCAGGCTTCCCGCCAAGCAGGGAGCCCGATGTGGGACTCGATCCCAGGACCCTGGGATCATGACCTGAGCCGAAGGCAGACGCTTAACGACTGAGCCACCCAGGCGCCCTAAAAAGTTGATTTTAACTCAAGTTGAACTTGATGCTATAATGGGGGGAGCAAACACCAGAACCTCCCCAGGTAACGTAAGGGAGTGACGAGGCCGTAGCAGGAGGTATGCCATCTGGAGAAGCCTGCTGTGGCTAAGAGGCAGCCCTGCCCAGTTCCTGTGCCCAGCATTGCCATCTAACAACCTTCCAAGAGAAACTCAAACTGTGGATTTTATAAGACATCTTCCAATCTTTAATGTTCTTACTAATTTAAATTGTTTTAAACCTTGTGGAGGCCAACATGGTGCTGGGCCAAAACAAAGCCATCAGTGTGTCCAGGGGCCCAGGGAACCTGGATGGGCAGAGGGGAGTCATCAGGCTTTGAGCAAGTAAGTAACATTTCCATTTAGAAAGATCATTCTGGTAGCAACCTGGGGGATGGGAGAGAAGGAGTCAAGATTGGGAGACCCAGAGAACCGCATTTCCCTGCCCCAAACAACCTAGAGAAAGCGGACAGCCTCTGCCCCAGAGGGTAAAGAAGCAGAACTGGAATTTGTGTCCTTAGCTTTCACTCCACTTGTTCGGAAAGCATCAGCGCTGTAAGCAATGCAAGTGTGATGGGAACACTTTTACAGGGGAACGACAGGAAAACCAACTGCTAAGGAAACCAAGTTTCCGACAGCCAGTAAGATGAGAAAGCTTCTGCTCTGAGATGGTGGGAGTGGAGGAGGCAAGGGGTGGGGGCAGGATGGCACGAGGGGATAGGGGCTGAAGCAGCCACAGAGAAAACCGAAAGGTCAGGCAGGCAGGCAGACAAGACCGTCAATGTATCCGTATTCTCACAATTTAGGAATCTGGTGAGCAAGAGATACATGGAATTCAACTAAGATTACATGCCAGATGGATGATGTCACCGAAGTGGCTGGGCAGCTCTGAAGCGTGTAGGAAAAGCACTGGCCCGGAGAACAGCAATGCGGTTGATGTGCCTCAGTGGAACCTCCACAGAATGTCTCCCAGTCCCCCAACCCTGCTTTTTTGAGAGCCATCTGTTCACGGGATGAGGTTTCCAAGACACGATGGGGCATTCCCCGCGCTGGTAACTCCATCACCCTGATCCCTGAATGTTCTCTCCTCACTTACCAAGCTAAACAGCCTCGGGAGGTCCCTAAGACATAATGACTTAACAGTACCTTATTATCAATAAAGTTTCATCCAATCCTTATATTCATTCTCTTCAGTAGTGGGGCAGGTCTTCTCATTCTCAGTTTGCAGGTGAGGTAGCTGAAGCAGAAAGGGCAACCACCTGTCTGAAGTCATACAGCTATTTGGCGCCGGGACTGAATCTAGAACGCTAGTCTGTTGGTACCTTTGGCGCTATATCAGACTGGAAGAAAGCAGAATGTCCTCGAGGCCACTGGGTAGCTTGCCATTCCATCAGCTAGACACTCCTCTCAATAGAGTGCTGCTGCAGTCCCCACTTCCTGCTTAGCTGGCATGAAAGCCACAGCTAAGAATACCTAGCTCTCCGCCCGCCCCCCCCCCCCCCCGCCCCCCGCACCAGCAGAAGGCCTGCTTTCCTGGCCAACCTCAGTCTAACCAGGCAATAACAGGCCGATGTCTGCACAAGACAACATGGCCAATAAGGGCATCTGACCTATTCAAATATGTTAACATTACAGTCTTTGTGAGATCAGATGTGATTCTTACCTATAGGCTACAATCACCTGTAGAATTACAGTCTTCCCTCCACTACCCAAACACACCCAAATCAGAATTTGTACAATGCATTTGCGCTGAAAATTGTATCATAAAGAGAACCTCCTTTCTAATTTTTTAAGAGAAGAGCCAGATTTATGTCCATGGTTAATACTCTTTCAGAGCTCCAGAAAGATTAAAAGGGATCTAGATTGCATCCTTTAAAGACTTGGCCAAGCTCCCCACCGAGGGCCTCTCAGAGACCCTTGTCCAGGCTTTGCTCTGGTGAACAATTCTTGTCAAGTCGACCCTCTGATTTATTTTGTTCTATATCACAAAAGTAAAGTTTGACTTACCCAGAAAGTATGCCATTCAGCCTGGGTTAAGATCAGACTTACAGCAGAACTGCCACATAGCGGAGTTATACTGTTTCAGCTTTCAGTGGGAGGTGGGAAAAAAAATAAATCTATTTTATGATGTTTACACTGAACTAGTGTCATTTAAGAGCCAGTTCTGTGAAGTTCTCTCCCGTCCCCATCAGACACCATGGCTGTATGTTTATTGACTTTATGAGAAAGTTCACTTTAACTCTACCCTGGGATGTAGGAGTATTAGAGAAATAGTTGTTGAGTACGAAGGACAGAAACAGAAATAGGTCAGTCTGTTCATGCTAAGTGAGGAAAATAACCCCAATATTATCCCTAATTCTTCCCACCAACGACCACAAATCCAAAGTTGAAAACAAGCCAAAAATAAACACAAAAGATCCAATTAAAGCAGTGAACTATCTTTAAATTTAGAAATATTTTCCATTCCAGGAGACATAAGTGGTTTTTCCAGCTAAACAGCATTATTGCAATTACAGAGCCTGTTAAGCAGGTAGACGATCTTGTAAAATTATTGTTATTGATTTAGCACATTTTGTGTTCTTCTATTTTTTATTTTAAGATTTTGTTTATTTGAGAGACAGAGAGAGAACGCACAAGCAGGCAGAGGGGCGGTAGGGAGAAACAGACTCATTGCTGAGCAGGGAGCACGATTCCAGGCTCCATCCCAGGACCCTGGGACCATGACCTGAGCTGAAGGCAGACGCTTAACCGACTGAGCCACCCAGGTGCCCTTGTATTTTTCTGTTGAACTTATATTCCTTTTCAGGAGATTAGGCATTAAGAAAAGTGGGCCCTCTGAATCAGGCAGCATTACATGTTAAGCCTCAGACAAGAAAACCATCTGAAACCCTTTCTCAGTTGTTTATGAATTTAAGTTTCTCAGTTGTTTATGAATTTAAGTTTATGAATTACTTAATTTAAGTAATAAGACTATTACTCCAAATTTGAGAGATCGACATTCACCATGGTTAGACAGTGGGTAGAATCTAAGGCTTGAGTTAAAGAGGATGAAAGAATTTAGGAAATTGAAATAGA
This sequence comes from Halichoerus grypus, assembly GCF_964656455.1. Lineage (NCBI taxonomy): Eukaryota > Metazoa > Chordata > Mammalia > Carnivora > Phocidae > Halichoerus > Halichoerus grypus. The sequence continues at coordinate 173,421,352 of NC_135714.1, forward strand.
ATAATACTCCTTTTCCTGCAGCCATTTTATTCCCTCTCCTCTATTCTACCTCCAGAATAAATTTCCCAAATAATACACCTGGAACACTAAAGCAACATTGATCACATGACCCAGGTTTTCTGAGATCATCTTGAGAGCAAATATTCTACCCATTCTATTTATAAATACATGACCCCATTTTCAATTTATGAAATATTGTCACTAAGAACTTGGAAAATAACAGATTGGGATGGCAATTGGAAAGGACAGCAGAGATGGGGGGAGCAGTTAGGAGGGAGGCTTGGGGGGTGGGGAATGTCCACCCAGAGAAAGAATAAAACCACAAAAAGATTTCCAAAATAACTGGGACACCCACTCTACTTAAATCCTCACTTGGGGGGGATTTCATGACAGTAATTCTTCGTGACTGTTAAATCTTCCTGTGTTTGGGTTCTGAAACCACATGTGTGTGAAAATTGAAGGAAAATATTTCCTTTTACTGCTCTATTATAGTACAAAGTGGGGAGAAGGGAAACCTGTCTTTTTAAGTATGTTAAAATTGTTTTAAAACTACAAATGTTAACACATTGCTCATTTTCATCACCAATAAATATCAGCTAACCAACTAGCTGAATAAGCGAAAAGACATTACAACGTTTCAAGTTGGTAAAACTAAATATTTAAAGATGGCAATACTACCCAACTAATTAATAAATCTAATGCAATGTCAATCAAATTCCTAGGATTTTTTTCTTGGGATTTGTCAATATTTTCCAAAAGTTTATTTAGAAAAATAAGCAAGTGAGCATATTTTAGATTCTTTAAAAAAGAGAGAGTCGAGAAGGGGATTAGGTCTACAAGATATTAAGACACATTGATGCCAAAATAGGCATATCCTTGTTCTGTGAAACAAAATGGAAAGCCAAGAAAAAGACACTTATAAAACATAGGAATGTATTATATGATAAAGAAGATGTTATAATACAGTGGGGAGGGGCAGGTTATTTAATAAGTGGTTGGGGAATAAGTGGTTGGCAATGGAGAAAAAGATTAAGTTAAACCTCTACCCCAGAGCATGTACCAAGATAAATTCCAGATGGATTAGAATGCTAAATAATAAGAATCAAGCCAGGGGGAGAAAACAATCCAGAAGCAACAGAATCTGTCAAAGCTCTGTCAGAAGGATGACTGTCCAATCTTTCCAGTAATTAATGAAATCACACACAAAATAAAGATTGCAGATTTGGCTACATAAGAAGAATAAAGCTAATAAATGTTTGCCTTCATATTAAAAGGCAAACGACAGGCTGGGGAAAATAATAGCAACCAAAAGCTAATATTGTTATTACCTAAGGAACTCATGAAAATCGTCAAGATCATCAAAACCCCAGCAGAAATGAGCAATTATAACTGCGTACTATGTGTCAGACACTGTGCTAAGGGCTCTTTACGTGAATTATCTCCTCTAATCTGCACCCTTTGGCCCCACAGTATTGGAGGGTATTATTATGAGGAAGGTATTAGTATGGCCTTTTTTAAACAAAACAGGTCAAGTTGACTACATTTTCAACTTGTAGAGTAGGGGCTTAGCAAGAGGGGTTTCAAAGATTGTGACTGCTCTGAAATTATACGCAAAATTATGTGTTGTGTATTTGCACCCATCTCTCCCCACCTTGTCCCCATATACCATCAAGTTCCACCCCAGAAACAATGCTTTAGGCTGATTAAAAATTAATTTCTGAATCTGAAAGTGGAACCAACAGGTTCTCTTCCTCCAACAGTTACAGGGAAGTTCTAACCGAAAGGGCCCTTACACGGAGAACCCAAACCTGCCAGAGATCAAGACAAGAAGCGGCAAGCTTGGATGACATGCAGCACGGTGGGGCCGTGGGTACTAGTGGGCAGCCTGTGGTCTAATCTAAGTGACACACTCATTCCAAGGAGGCATTTGCCTGGGTAGCCAAGGTGCCATCAAAATATTTTCCCAGGGACTTCCTACTGATACACATGAGCAAGGACATACAAAATTGGGCCAGGATATCAAAGGTGCGCTTTATGTGGAAGGGGCAAAAAAAAATCAGTTCTAATGTCTCTTTGGGATGCTCTCCTTTTGGGGTACTTCCCTTTTAGAGTGGTTTCTTCCAAGAAACCATGTTGATGAGGTACCCCGGACTCCAGGAGTCCTCCCTTAGTCGCCATGTCCCTTTTTGTAATTTCAGTTCCCTGCAATCAACCAGGGTCTGGATGCTGATGATTCTCCTCACACACTGTCAGAAGGTCAAGAGCAGCCTAAAGTGGGGTCCCAATGTGGACCTCATTCACCTTGCTTCTTCTCATCAAGTAGGCATTTTACCATCTCACATCATCACAAGAAGAAGGATGAGTGCAGTACAATAAGACATTTTGAAAGAAAGACCACATTCAATAACTTTCATTACAGTATGGTGTTATAATAGTTCTATTTTATGGTTAATTATTGTTGTTAATCTCTTACTGTACCTAATAGATAAATTAAACCAAATCATAGGTATGTATAGGAAAAAACATAGTGTATATAGGATTTGGTACTATCTGTGGTTTAGGCATCCACTGGGGGTTTATCTCTGGTGGGTAAAGGAGAACTACTATACTAGGTGGGAGCCTCTTCCCATCTGGAAAAAGTGGGAACAGTGGTGGGCTCAGTAGTGGATGGAGGCATGGCACACGTTGCCGAGGCCTGGTTCTGTGCGGCAGGAAGCTTAAGAATCTGGGGAGCTCTCTAAGAAAACTACAAAAGGATCTTGTGAATACAATGCTAGGGCCCTTCTGGAGACCCTGGAGGGGGCCTATCCAAGTGAGGGGTCCTGAAGTTTACGCTGCATTTGCTTCATGGTAAATTCAACTCTGCCCAGAGGGCAAAAGAGATCCTTGTGGCTCTGGAGTGTCCAGCAAAGCCTCAACTTGGTGAGTGAAAATATGGATATATTTAAGGAAGGTGTCGCATTGCCCTCCTCTATCTTCCAAAAGGCAATGAAAAATTTTAACTGTTGGAAGCTTGAAAAAATGTCAAAAGTTGGGGCTCCCGGGTGGTTCAGTCGTTAAGTGTCTGCCTTCGGCTCAGGTCATGATCCCAGGGTCCTGGGATTGAGCCCCACGTCGGGCTCCCTGCTCAGCGGGAAGCCTGCTTCTCCCTCTCCCACTCCCCCTGCTTGTGTTCCCTCTCTCACTGTCTCTCTCTCTGTCAAATAAATAAAATCTTTAAAAAAAAATGTCAAAAGTTATCTCCTATTCAAAGTGTGAAGTATAACTCATGGTTCTTTTGCTTCTGAACAAGTGTAAACACACACACATACAATTTTAATGATGATAAAAAAAAAAAACCTGTAACACTTCTCTAGCATCGTGTGCCTTCTGCACCCTTATTCTTTGGACTTCCACAACCACCACAGCAGAGTCTAACTTCCTCCCATGGCCGTTATTTCCTTATCTCTTCTGGTAAAAGAGCCCCCTGAGTTTCCACTGGGCACATGGCCACCCAGTAGAGGCCACATTTCCCTGCCCTTTCTGCAGGCAGGCGTGGTCTTGTGACTTAGTTCTGGCCTGGGGGAAGTGAGCCAGGTGGCAGGTATGACTTTGGGGTGACGTTTTTTTTCTTGTTTTTGTTTTAAAGATTTTATTTTTATTTATTTGACAGAGACACGGCGAGAGAGGTGGGAGAGGGATAAGCAGGATTCCCGCTGAGCAGGGAGCCCGATGTGGGGCTCGATCCCAGGACCCTGGGATCATGACCTGAGCTGAAGGCAGACGCTTAACAACTGAGCCACCCAGGCGCCCCTAGGGGGTGATGTTTTTAAAAAGAAAACTGCTGTGCTTGCCCCGTGTTGTGGGCTGGTGCTGGGCCAGCTTCTACGGTGTGGATGAGGACCACACTTGGGAGATGGCAGAACAGATGGATGGAGTCACACCCGGCTGACCTCGGGAGCAGAGCGGCCTGCTGCCCTAGACCAACACACCCGAGGACTGTTAGGTAAGAGAGTACTAAAAGTCCACCTTTATGCTGCTGCACCGCCGAGTCCCTTGGTGATAAGCAGCCTCACCTCTTCCTTCACAATACAACTTCTTTTGGGGTGTTTTAGCGTCTTCAATTCCCCTAGATGGCAATATGGGAAGAGCCTGCCTTAAATGTCATTCCACATCATTGTGAGAAAGACGACATTTTGGTTCTTTCAAAAATGCATCTTATATCACAGTGGTGTCTTTTTCTTAAAGCCAGAAAATTGCCCAGCCGTGAGACTCAAGCCTGCCACGTGGATGAGGTGGTCTAACTATTCTGAAAGCAGGACTGAGCCCACCCTTCCCCCAGCTGCAATGACATGAGCTGTAATACTGCCTTTCTGGAAATTAGGCAGTGGTGTCTTTAAAGATGACACGTGTGGATGACAAAGCTGAAGGGAAGAGGGAGTCAATACTCAGTCTTCCAGGCAGAATGGATTTGGATATTGTATGAAGGATATAATCTTCTTTGAGAGAATATTCTCTTCTTGAATTCTTCTCGAATATTTCTTGAAAATAATACGATAAATCCAGAAATACTATATAATAAATATGAGTATTTTGCCAATTCAAAGGCTAAAATCATAATTGACCCACATTCTATAAAGAAATTAATCACTATTGTTCTTTGCCTTTAACACCAACTGGTGTTATTTCCGATACTCACCCATAAGATATTTTTTTAGAAACTGTTTTCATACGGACTCATAGTCAGTCAGTTATTTTGTTGTATTATCTTATAGAAGTGCCATAAGTAAGGTTATCCTTACTGTTCTTCTCAGTACCTCATCATATAAGATGTGGTAATACTGTATGGATTTTCCACTTCCTTTTGCCAAGGCATAGACAACTACTGAGTAGAATGTGTTTGCTTCAAATCATTTTCTGAACAAATGATAAGTCAGTGACTCCAAACCTAAGCATCCACCCGAGATCTCACAGAACCACAGGAATTTTTAGATGGAAAGGACCAAAGATCACTGGGCTGAATATCCTTGTTTTCAGATGACCACATGAGTCCCTGAGACATTAGGGATTGCCCAAGGTGCAGTCAGGCACCAAAGTTTGTATGTCTAGGACTTACACCTTTCTGGCAGGAAGTATAAATTCTAGGCTTTCTCCCCAACCCTAATGGATATACACACCTGGTATGTATAATAGAGATAAAACTCCACCCCTCCCCAACATTTGCCTCATTTTATTTTTATTTTTTATTTTTTTAAGTAGGCTCCATGCCCAACCTGGAGCCCACCACCTCATCCTAAAAAGCAACTTGAACTGTTTTATAAAGCAAAGAATTTCTTTATAAAAAAAACATTGTGCTTTGTCTTAAAAGTATTTTAAATACCTTTAAGGGAAAATAATACACATGTTCATTCTTTCATTCAGTCGTTCCACAGATTTTACAACTGACAAACCAAATACAGTTCTTGTCCACATGGAGCTTGCACATTAGTGAGTTTAGGAAGCAAAGAAATAAATATGTAACTTACAAACTGTGGAGTATGCTTTATCAGAAAAGCGCAGGGGCAACAGCAAAGGCCAAGGGAGGCGGTGGTTAGTGGAGATAAATGGAAGGGGACAGGCTGAGGCCTGAGGGATGGATGTGGGAAGTGTCGGGGGTACAGGATCCTGGCAGAGAGAACAGGAGCCTCTGCTTCAGAGCAAGTGTAGCTAAAGCGAAGCGAGTCAGGGGCAGAACTGTCCAGGTAATGTTGGTGGACTAGAAAAGGCACAGGTTGTCTGGGGGCCCTGCTGGATCATGATCTTTGAAAAGGTGAGTTTTTGATGACACAGAAAAGAACAAAGACGAAGGGAAAACTCACCCATAGTTGTGCTTTTGATAAACAGCCACCGTTAAAATGTTGGTGAACAACATACCCTGTTTTTATCTTTGTCAAAGCACTTTTTACATCTGGCATCAAATTATTTCTATTTTTTCTAATTATTATCTGTCCTTCCCGACTAGAAGTGGCTCCATGAACACAAAGCACCTTGCCTACCTTGCTCTGTCTGCTGATAGTATTTGATGACTGAATAGACAAAAACTTCCAAATACTCCTCTTAAAAATATCCAAGCATGTAATTATGAGCATGGATAGATAGGCAGACAGACAGATAGTTTTTACACAAATGGGATTTAAATATCATACCACCCTCTGCTAGAGGTGAGGACTTAATCCCTACTTCTCCTGTTTTAAGCAGGAGCTCTGCTCCCCAGGGGAGGAAGTGGGGACCAGGATATGAAACCAGTGCCCTTCCTGACCCCGTAGAGCCCAAGTGTTCTGCTCTCTCGCTTACTTGCAGTAATAAGCCTTTCGGTGTCTACCAACATTTACATCATTTGTTCTCCATGGAGGGACATTTAGGGGGTTCACTGTTCCTCATTGTAAGTGAAACTGTGATGAATAACCCTACGCATGCATCTTTTCACACACAATGATTTCTTAAGGGTCTAGAAATGGGATTGTAGTGTCAAAACAAACACATTTTAATATTTGGACACATATAGCAAAACTGCTCTCCAGAAAGGCTGTACTAATTTACCTTTTTAAATGACGGTGTACGAGATAGCTTCTCCCTCAACCTTAATCAACACTGAGTTCAGTGCATCTAAAACTATGGCAAGTAGGTGGAAATGACACACCATTGTTGGTTTTATTTGAACACATTTGATTGCTAAAGGAAGTCTGAACATCCTTTAATGTATTTATTGAACCATTGGCTGACTCCCTTCCTTTCCTTCTTTCTTTGGGAAATGGAGTGTTTAAGTCCTTTGCCTTAAAGTGAACCTACGAATTAGAAACTCTGGGGGGGGGCAGCCTCTGTGTGTCCTCCAGCCACACTGCAGACCCTCACTCTCTACACAGGAAATGTGTCTCTAACCTCCAAACTAGAGACAAAAAAGCTTTTTGATCAACAGCAAATTCCATATTTCCTCCACAAAATGGTATTTGTGGACTGAATTTCACTGTTTCCTTTCATTCAAAATATTCTGAATTACCTCAATAGGACCCGGGAGCCCACTGCATCACCAGTTCCTACCTCACAACGGTACCGCATGATACCTGTAAGAGGTATTCCCTGTTCTTGTCGGCCGAGCCTCGTTAACCCGTTCTCTGAGCAAAAGTCACATTTTCTTTGAGGAGCCACCCCCTCCCACTCTCAGGGCTTGTGGTTTGCGTATCCGGCTCCCAATGCAGGGGTGGGAGAGTGAGTCAGGCCTGACTAAACACTACATTCCACACCCACCTCCCTGACTACCCCCCACACACATACACACTTGGTTCTGCAAAGGCCACATGACCCAAACCCATCCAACTTGCATCTCCTGACAACCTCTCTAAACTTTGTCACCACTACCTCTCCTATTTCCTGTATCAAACCTGGGCCCTCTGACAGGATTCCGAAGAAAATCCAGCATCTTGAGGGAGGGACACAGGCTAAAAGCTGCCCACAGGAGCTCCCTGTAGGAGAAGTGGCCTTTACCATGGTATCTGCAGTGTATTCAGCAGGCATCCCAGGGCGATACCAGCGGACAGTATGTGCACAAATGTGACTCTGCACTGGGATTAGCCAAATGATGGGCATTTTCATTAGTCACTGGCCTCTTGGTTCAACAATCCCTTTATTTAAGAAGCTCTGTAAGCCTCAAGTAATGACAGCTGGTAGACACATTTCCCAGGCTGGTGGGTGCCAGGAATGGATATGAGGAGTTTGTGCGGTAACATTCTTCAGCCTCATTCCAGGGCTCCTGATACATCTGTTGGGTAAAAAGTGGCCTGAGATGTTCCCAGAATTCACTCTCCCTCGCCAGCACCACCGAGGGCCACATTTAAAGAAACTCCCTAACACTCGGATATTATTAAACTGTCTCATGCTGGAATCTGTATTTTCTCCCTGTGGCTGTTGATTTTTTTCCCCTCAAATAAGATATTCAGTATTGTTTTATCTTTAGTACCTACACTTTAATTAAATCCGCTCATTCAAAAACATCTATTGAGTGCCTCTCAGCATGGGCAAGGCAGGCCAAAGGAACTGCTTATTCTCTCTGAGATCGACATACAAAACAGGCACATTACAGACAGCATAATGCAAGGAAAGGATTTGTTTCACACATCCCGAGCCTCAGCCTGATGAAAGTGGAGGAAAGCTCAAGTATGACCAAAAAAGGAAACAACATGATTCAGCTTCCATAGAGGGTTTTCAAATGCGTGAAGAGGAAAAGTGCGGGGGAGAGGAAGAAAAGAGGGAGGGAGGGAGGGAGGGAAACCCGGAGCGTGGTGATGTTACTGATTGCAAAAGAGGAATGTGAGCCCAAGTCTGTGCTCCTCTCAAGATTATTCTGCTCCTGGGGAGCTATTTTCATGCTGACAAATAATGTAGCATCAAAAAACCTCTCTGCTTTGTACAGAACACGAGCAATCTGGGATTTGGTACTGTCAGCTAGAGTATTCCTACATACTCTATTCAAGACACACAGACAGCCCTGAATACAGCTCTTCAGCTCAGCAGGGGGAACCACCATCATCTGACTTCTCTATGTCTGCGACTGTCGCAGCTCTGGGAGGAAGGATGTGTGGGAAAATCAGGGCCGGCTGCACAGGCCCATGTTCGTGTACACACACACACACCTCACACACATGCGTGTGTGCACACACACAGTCACACACAGAGACCCACATACGCCCCCCACACCCCTACACACAGTCATGCGCACCATGTGCCACAGAATCACACACACACACATACTCCCACTCATCGTCCCACACATACCATACATTTTCCCACTCATCGTCCCACACATACCATATTCCCCCCCCACACCTCACACACATATGGTGCACACACAGAGACACACACACGGACACACATACACACATCCCTACACACAGTCATACACACACACGTTCGCGCACATGCATGGGCATACACACTCCTCAAACACCTCAGTCCCGACACAAGCCCCAACCCCACTGACCACTCACTCATACGGGGGTATGGAATCAATCAAACAAAAGACAATCATCAGGGGTATAAAAACAACTTCCACTTAAAAGAAAAAGACCATAAAATTGGGAAAGGACTGCCAAATGAGAAACACAAGGAGAAATTAAAACGTGTAGGCCTAGGGGGGCGCCTGCGTGGCTCAGTCGTTAAGCGTCTGCCTTCTGCTCGGATCGAGCCCCTCATCGGGCTCCCTGTTCCGCGGGAAGCCTGCTTCTCCCTCTCCCACTCCCCCTGCTTGTGTTTCCTCTCTCGCTGTGTCTCTCTCTGTCAAATAAATAAATAAAATCTTAAAAACAACAACAACAACAAAAGTGTAGGCCTAGGGAAACAAAGCCTGAGAAAAAGAGACCAAAGCGCCAGTCAAGTTTGGATTTGGTTTTGTTTGGGTTTTGGTCTCTGAAGAACATGTCTCAAAAGCTGGGCTAACCCACTCTTGTTAGAAGAACTGGTATCCTGCTGGGTGGGGGAAGCACGGGGGTTCCCTTCTCTCTGCGAATAAAACCCTCTACTGTACAGATTTGCCAGCCAGGAGCCACAGCAGCCACCAGGGGGCGCCAGAAGAAGTTCTATCACACATTCAATCAACAAGTATTTTTTAAAGAGAATTTCTGGGGTGCCTGGGTGGCTCAGTCGTTAAGCGTCTGCCTTCGGCTCAGGTCATGATCCCAGAATTCTGGGATCGAGCCCCGCATCGGGCTCCCTGCTCCGCGGGAGGCCTGCTTCTCCTTCTCCCACTCCCCCTGCTTGTGTTCCCTCTCTCACTATCTCTCTCTCTGTCAAATAAATAAAATCTTTAAAAAAAAAAAAGGAGAATTTCTTCAAGGTTTGTATTTCCATAAATACAAAAAGTCACCATGAGTCCCCTCCGCGTCCAACACAGGGTGTTTATCCTGCAATTCAACCCTTGCACACCAATGAACAACACATGAAGAAGGGGGAAGACTTCCAACTTCTCAGAAGCCACAAAAAGTAGGCTCGAAACCATGTGATTTGGGGTGAAGAAAACACACCCATGAGAGGTAGGATCCCAGCCAGCAGAAGGAAAGAGAAGTATCGAAAAATTCAATTTCGATCTCCCTGGTTCCCTGTTTTCCTTTCTCTGACATGTACTGTGAGTTGGTATCAGATGACTCTCATTTTATCCCACCCAGCAAAGGAGTCGCCTGAAGAAATGGTCCACCTCAGACCAACCTCCACCAAGAACTAAGCGGATGGCGGATGGCGCCCCCTAGTGGGAGGACTGGAGAACAGCGCCTTCTACTCGTCCGGAAGCCTGTGAAAGATGCCAGCTCCACACCGTCCTACCTCTCTCTCTCTTCGTCCCCGCTATTGTCAGCTACTTTTGGAAATTTGGACCCATCTATTAGTTCTAATCTTACTCTCAAGGGAACCTGTTAACAACCACTTCAGGTACCAACTGTAAAGGTGGCCCAAGTTCTTCAGAACCTGACTTGTGTTCCCAAATGTCATCACTACGGGCCACTGGACTTGTACTAGGAATCGTGGCTTCACACACGTGGAACCAGTGGATGCACAGGTTTGCGAAAGCAAAGGAAGGGATGGGGGAAGGGACAGGACTCAGAGAAATGCTTAAAAGGTGATGTCTGGCAGGTAAAATGTCAGTCATCTTCCCACCATTACTTCATGTCCAAGCCTTTCTAGTTTTTTCCCCTTAAACCCTATTTAAAACAATTTGGATGTAGCCATAGAAACATAACATTTTGCAGTTGTTAGGAAAGCAAGACTCACAGACAAAAATAATTCTGCAAAGAAACCCAGGAAAAGCATTCTATCTGCTCTACGTAAATGCAATACACTATATGGGTATTTATCACCAGAATGGGCTGGACAATGTTTCTCAAACATTTACTTTGCTGAAACCATGTTATCACTAGGGAACAAGCCATAAAAATTTATTTTCTAGCAGATAAACAGAAGCCTCTGCTGGTTAATGAGTTGCCTATGTGGCCGATTGACTCTGGAAATGACTGGTACTTTTGTTTCTTCTGCTTCAGCCAGATGCATTAGACCTGAATCCCAGCTCTACTATTTACTAGCTCTTAACTTTGTCCAGGTTTCTTAACTTTGTCCAGGCGTCAGTTTATTTATCTGTAAAATTGAGATAATAATATCTACTTCACAGGGTCTAGGAAAGGATTTTTTTAAAAATACTTATTTATTCTAAAGAGGGAGTACACAAAAGCAGGGGGAAGGGCAGAGGGAGAGAGAGAATCTCAAGCAGACTCCCCCTGAGTGTGGAGCCCAACATGGGGCTCGATCCCACGACCCTGAGATCATGATCCCACGACCCTGAAATCATGACCTGAGCTGAAACCAAGAGTCAGACACTCAACTGACTGAGCCACCCAAGTGCCCCAGGTCTAGGAAAAGGTTAAACAAGATAATGCATTGGCTTCAGGATCCCTGACACTCCTAACTTTTATATATATTGTGTGTGTGTGTGTGTGTGTGTGTGTATTTTCATTTGGAAAGAGTCTACATTTTTCATAGACTTACGTTATGTTTTATCATAATTATCAAGGGATCTGTGATCCAAAGGAGTTTTAAGAGCTGGTGCTCTACAGCACAGCATCTTTGTAAGATTCCTAGGGGCTCTCATCCTTACCAGTGACATACCACGCTGTCAGGCTTTCATGGGGACATGCGGTAGGAGACAAATGTATGGGTTATATTAGAAACAGAACTAGCCTGCTTTCAGAAAATAGATATGACTCCAAAGTTTCTATGTAATACCCCTAAATTTAAGCAAGTCAAATATAATTTCTTTTGCCTACAATTGTTATTAATAGCATTTGCAGCAAGCATACCATAAGATTAGCCAAGGCAAAACTGTACTACGTACAGGCAAAAAAAGTTATATCCACAGTATCCTTAACAGTGAGAATTCTGAAAATGAAGAAATGTCAGCATGAGGCAGGCACTCTCTTACTCTCCAGAGTTACCAAGTCTCTACAGGTAGAAGAGCTGGCAGATAAAGGATGAGCAGAGAATAGCGGTTAATCATTTGCCATTCCTTATATAAATCTGCAAGGACTTTATATCATATTATCATGAAATATAAAGTCTAGACTGTCCAAGGAAAGTGTAAGCATGGCAGAGCATGCAGATGACCTGACAGTATTTGAAGGCACCACTGTTTCCATACAGGAAGCTAAACCGTTTAAAATGAAACCTTCAAATGACCCGCAGATTGACCTACGTCAGTGTAAAATCTATGAAAAAAGCTTAATTATGAGTATTCTTTTTTCCCAAGCTCCTCCATTCCCCCTCCATTCCCAAAGTCACCTCCACTCGTCTGATTCTCCGGCAAATGTCTTGCCCCCCAAATTATAAATGAATACTCAGATTTTAAACATTTAAAAATGCTTTTCTCTGCTCATGTAAATTCCTACATAAATAATACATAATATTCACAGGGCCTGAACACAAGAAGGCAGTCAGTTGATATTCGTCGAATGGATAAGAATGGAAAGAGAAAAAACAACAAGTGTTAAACAGAAGGAAAGAGAGGTTATAATACTCAATTTTTTAAAATGCTATTACAATCTGCAGGAAGAGAGGGATTATTTAATGCAGTTTTTCCTTGATTTACAATGGGGTTATGTCCTGATAAACCCATTATAAGTTGAAAATACCAGAAGTCAGAAATGCACTTAATACACCTAACCTACTGGACATCAGGGCTTAGCCTAGCCAACCTTAAACATGCTCCGAACACTTACATTCGCCTACAGTTAGGCAAAATCACCTAACACAAAGCCTGCTTCATAATAAAGCGCTGAACGTCTCCTGTGACTGACTGAACACTGTACTGACAGAAACAGAACGGCTGTCAGTGTATGGGTGTCCACCCTCGAGATCGCGGGGCTGACCGAGGCCTGTGGCGACCTGCCACTCCCCACCAACCCCCGAGAGGAGCGTCCTGCCTACGGCTAGCCCGGGAAAGGACCAAAACTCAAAACTCCAAGTCTGGTTTCTACTGGATGCGTGTGGCTTTCACACCATCCTCAAGTTGAAAAACTGTAAGTCAAACCATAGTAAATCAGGGACTGTCTATACTTAAGACTAGTACTGGATGGGGGCTCCTGGGTGGCTCAGTCGTTAAGCGTCTGCCTTTGGCTCAGGTCATGATCCCAGGATCCTGGGATCGAGCCCCGCATCGGGCTCCCTGCTCGGCAGGAAGCCTGCTTCTCCCTCTCCCACTCCCCCGCTTGTGTTCCTTCTCTCGCTGTGTCTCTCTCTGTCAAATAAATAAATAAAATATTTAAAAAAAAAAAAAGGACTAGTACTGGAGTAACTGGCTAGCTTTTTTGGAAAAAAAAAAAATCAGAGCCTTACCTTACACTACTGTTTCTAGAAATTTCAGATAGAGTAAATGGCTTATTATAAAGAAAAGGAAGTCATAAAACAACTAGAAGAAAAAAGTTATCTCATCCTGGGATAGGGAAGAACTTAACTAAGCATAAAAGCAGAGGAAGAAACCCTAGAGGAAAACATGATAGGTTTATTTATATTAAAAAGTAACAGGACTACTAAATGTAATGTGGTATTCTGGATGGGACTCTGTAACAGAAAAAGGCTATAAGTCCAGATTGCATGCATTCATTCATTCATTCATTCATTCATTTTAAAGATTTTATTTATTTGTAAGAGAGCAAGCGCACAAGCAGGGGGAGCAGCAGTCTTCCTGGTGAGCAAGGGACTCGATCCCAGGATCCTGGGATCATGACCTAAGAGGAAGGCAGACACTTAACTGAATAAGCCACCCAAGCGTCCCCTAGGTTGCTTTTAATAAGTAGATGCCTATTTTGTTACATGCTACATTTTTATTCTTAATCAGCATGAATTACGACATTTTCACACAATAAAAATAATTTATATAAAAAGGAAAAAGGATATCAGATAAAAACTAAGTAAATCTGGATAAAGTATAGACTTCAGTTAATATATCAGTGACAGTTTCGTGAATTGTAACAAATACTATATAATATGAGATGGTGATAATAGGGAGACTGTGTGTGGCATCGACAGGAACTCTCAGTAAGTCTGAATTTTTCTGTAAATCTAAAATTGTTCTAAAATAAAAAGTTAATTTAGAAAATACCTCCCCCTTGGGGCACCTGGGTGGCTCAGCTGGTTAAGCATCAGACTCTTGGTTTTGGCTCAGGTCATGATCTCAGGGTCGTGAGACCCACAGAGTTGGGCTCTATGCTCAGTAGGGAGTCTGCTTGAGATTCTCTCTCTCTCTCTGCCCTGCCCACCCCCATGCGCATGCTCTCTCTCTCTCTCTCTCTCAAATAAACAAATCTTTAAAAAATACCTCCCCTTCAAAAAAACAAAAAAATGGTGGACAAGGGTTATTAGATCTGTATGACACAACAGCTAGGCACATAGGTCTCCAGATTCAGACTGTCTAGGTTTAAATCTCAATTTTGTCACTCATTAGCTGTGAGACCTTGGGCAAGTTGTTTAATCTCTCTGTGCCCATTTCCTCATGTATAAAATAGGAATTTAAAATCGTACCTACTTTATAGGGCTATTTTGAGAATCATATAAGTTAATGTATGTTAAGACATTAACATTTTCCTAGCACGTAGCAAGTGCTCAATAGATGTTAGCTGACCTCATCATATAAAGAGCCCAAATAAATATGAAAAAATTAATATTTCAGTACAAATTGGCCAACAGAAATAAATTAAAAATTACAGTTGGCTAATAATATATGGAAAAAAGTTCACTCTGATAATGGACACAAAAATTAAATCAAGATTATTATTTTTTTTCTTACCAAACTGGCAAAGATTCAAAATGATAGTGCCTAGCATTGGAAAGGATGCTATACTGCTGGGGGGTGGGGGAGGAGTGTAACTGGTACTAGTTTGGGGGGGATAATTTGACAATATGTAGTAATATATATATATATATATATATATATATATATATATATATATATATATAAAAACAAAACATTCAGAATGTTCACATTCTTTTATCCTGTAATTAAACTTCTAGGAAAGTATCCTAAGTTATTAACCAGAGATGTACAAAGAATTATAAGGATATTTATTAACTGTGTTATTTACATGAGCAAGAAGAGTTACCAACCTAAATATAAAACATTTAGGAAAAAATTGAATAAACTATGGTACATGTAGATAATGTACCATCTCAGTATAATGATACAGAGAAATGTTAAAAAACATTAAGTCAAAAAATCAGAATGTACAACATAGTATAACCCCACTTTTGAAAAATATATTTCCTGGAAAAAAAGAGACAGCAATAGAATGTACCAAGATATTAACAGTCATCGCTGGGTAATGAGATTATGAATGATTTATTTTCTTTATAGTCTGGGTTTTCTAAATTTTCAAATTTTTATATACTTCATGATTATAAAAGGAATATATGCCTCTCATAGAAAATTTGGAAAATCATGGGTGGGGGGATGGGGTAACTGGGTGATGGGCATTAAGGAGGATACCTGATATGATGAGCACTGGGTGTTATACACAACTTCGTTGAACATTATATCAAAAACTAATGAATTACTATACATTGGCTAATTGAATTTAGATTAAAAAAATTCTTTGGAAAATCAGAAAAATGGAAATGTTTATATATGCTACTGAATAGCTAATAAATAGAAATGAAGACAAGGTAAGGGGTTGAAAAAGGAAACTCTAGTCCCCTGGATGCGCTGCCTGGGGTAGGCAGTGAGGTGCTGGGGAGAATCATAGGAAGTTGTGGTTTACTGGACCCCCCACCATTTGGTTGAGTTACTCTGCAAGAATACTTCTCTCCAGTTTTGTCCAGGGCTGCCATGGTGTTTTGGCCAACCCCTCAGCTGAAAACTTCCATCTACGGTTCCTAAAATTAAGTCCAAACTCCCACATAGCCACAAAGACCTCATCACCCAGCCTTTATCCAGTTCTCCAGACTCACTGCTTCCCAATCCCCCCCAGTCCACTCCACAACCACCTTACCCCCAAATCCTCACCATTCCCCAGAAATGACAAGCCCCTGACACCACAGGACATGCCTCATACAGGCTTTCCTTTCACCTGGACTGCCCCTTCCCTGACCCCCTCACCTGGCAACTCACTCCTCCTTCAAGACTCCGTCCAGACTCAGTTGCTTCTTGGGGAACAGGTGGGCTCTCTGATGCTCATCTCTCAGGACCTTTAAACTTCACAGTGATTCTACTTTTCTGCCTGCCTCTTGGGGGCTCCTGTCCATATCAAGGTGCTCTTTGGATACTTGGTGCCTAAGTGTCTGGCTCAGGGCAGGTTCTCAGCAGATATCTTGGGGTGAAAAGTCTGGTTGCTGGTGGGGAAGCAGGGAGGGCAGAGAAGGAGCATTTTGGGGACATACTGCCACTTGAAGGCAGTCTAGCATTCTCTCATGCAAGGCTGGCTGACTGTCACCAGCCAAGAAGAAAAAGCCACAGAGAGAGAGAGACAGAGAGAGATTAACACACACATACACACACACACACACACACACACACAAACACACACATACACCCCACCTCAAGAAACCCCAAACAGCCAAAACAGTCTTGAAAAAAAAAACCTGAAGGACTCATACTTCCTGATTTCAAACTTACTACAAAGTTACAGTAATCTAAACAGTGTGGCACTACCATAAGGATAGACATATAGGTGACTCGAACACAATAGAGAGCCCAGAAATAAAACCTCACATATATGGTCAATTGATTTTCAACAAGGGTACCAAAACCATTCAGTGCGGAAAGGATAATCTTTTCAACAAATGGTGCCAGAAAAACTGGACCCACATGCAAAAGAATGAAGGAGGCCTTACCTTACACCAGATGCAAAACTTACTCTCAAAATGGATACAAGACCTAAACTTAAGAGCTAAAACTATAAAACTCCTAGAATAAGACATAGGGCAAATCTTCATGACATTGGGTCTTGCAATAATTTCTTGGATATGACACCAAAAGCACAGGAAACACAATAAAGAGTAGATAAATTGGACTTCATTAAACTTAAGAGCCTTTGTGCATCAAAGGATACTATCAACAGAGTGAAAAGGCAACCCACAGAATGGAAGAAAATATTTGAAACCACAAATCTGATAAGGGATTAATATCCAGGATATCTAAAGAACACCTATAACTCAACAACAAAACAAACAACCTAATCTAAAACTGGGCAAAGCACTTGAATAGACATTCCTCCAAAGGAGACATACAAATGGTGGATAAGCACATGAAAGGACCATCAACATCACTGATCACTAGGGAAGTGCAAATCAAAACAAAATGAGATGCCACTTCACACCCATTAGGCTAGATATTAGTTAAAAAAGAAGCAAAAAAAAAAATGTGTTGGAAGGATAGGGAGAAACTGGAACCCTCATGCATTGCTGGTGGGAATGTAAAATGATGAAGTCCTGGGGAAAACCGTTTGATGGTTCCTCAAAAAGTTAAACATAGAGTCACCATATGACCCAGCAATTCTGCTCCTGGGCATATACCCCAAAGAACTGAAAGTAGAGCCTCAAACAGATACTTGCACACCAACCTGCAGAGCAGAATTATTCACAATAGCCAAAAGGTGGAGGCAACCCAAGTGCCCATCAACAGACGAATGGATAAATAGAATGGGGTGGATACATACACTGGAATAATACCCAGCCATAAAAAGGAATGAATTCCGATACATGCTACAACAGGGATGAACCTTGAGGACATGATGCTGAGTTAAGTAAGCCAGACACCAAAGAACAAATATTGTATGCTTCCAGTTACAGGAGGGACCCAGAATAGGCAGATAGAGACAGAAACCAGAATAAAGGTTACTAGTGGCTAGGGGAGGGGAAGATGAGGAGTTATTGCTTAATGGGTGCAGAGTTTCTGTTTGGGATGCCAAAAAAGTCCTGGAAATGGATATTGTGATGATCATACAACATTGTGAGTGTACTTAATGACACTTCATTTTAAGTATACACTTAAAAATGATTTAAATGGTGAATTTTATGTTATGTGTATTTCACCACAAGAAAAAAAGTAAAAACATCCCACGAGAGTCTGCCTGAGCTTCCTCAGAAGATGGGCCTCCAGGTTCTGTGGCCATTTGGATGCAACCAGTTAATCTCCTGACCTTGGGTTAACATGTATGCCGGGTGCATGAATTTGTTAACTCAAGGTCAGGAGATTAACTGGTTAACTCAGACATTAGATAATCTACTTTGGTAGCTCAGGACACCAGCAGCCATGCTCTGCCTTTTTTCCTTTTCTCTTCTTGATTTTTTAAAGATTTCTTTATTTTATTTTAGAGAGACAGAGAGAGCATGGGCACAGGAAGAGGGGCAGAGGGAGAGACTCTTCAAGCAAACTCCCAGCTGAGCTCAGAGCCCAACTTGGGGCTGGATCCCCAAGATCACGAGCTGAGCCAAAATCAAAAGTTGGACGCTTAACCAACTGAGCCACCCAGGTGCCCCTTCTTTTCTTATACTGAAACATGTACCAGCCGGGAGAAGCTGTGGGGTGGAAGTGGGGGTGAGGCACAGCTGGTCACTGAATCAAAAAGAGGGAAGAAATTATGGCAAAAACTATACCTGAACCTTCTTAAAGTTTCAATCCTTGAGAGAGCAACTACTTTACCTTCTAATGATTTTCAGAGAGGGATTTTTCTTCCCTTATTAACCTTTTTACTATCTGAACTACCCTCATGGTCTAGAAGTTGTGACAGCTAAACTCAACATATATACACAAATAAGCCCCCTGTCTTGCAATTCAAACCATTTCCTTTTGTGCTGCCTTCACCAGAGACGGAGCCATTTAAACATGGGCATTTAAAAAATTTCTATAGCAACTAGGAACTTAAGTGTTTTTAATGACAATAAAAATTGCAATGGGTTTCAGAAATATTATTCCCCAAATTTACTAATTTTGAGTCATGTTTCCCTGTGTCTAAAACCTCAAAGTCAGTGCTTCCTTTTCAGGTCAGGGACATCTGTCCCACAGCGGTTTGCCCATCAAGAGGCACTTGAGTTTAATTGTTGCTGATTTTGCAGTTCACTAGAACCTTGTAGAACCTGCATCTAATTCACATGATAAGAAAAGTACATGGCAAAACCACTCCAGACCTCAGAAACTCCTCCTGACATTGCTACTGTCCTATTCCATTATGATATATTCCAAATGCAAACAAAGATTGGTCTAGAAATTTAATAAGAATTGACAGCAGGTGCATATCTTGCATTCCAGGCAGACAAGCTCAACAAGCTATAGATGAATTAGTTACACACCATATTCCCTAAGGAATAATAGGCTCCGTTTATGTCATTCTTCAAATCTCTCCACAAATTATTTTTTGCTCTTAGAAAACCCACCCTGGACACACTGCCAAAACTAACCACCTAAGGAATCAGTGATTTCAAACATCTCACCAAACTGCCATATTCCCAAACACACGTCCGTCCTCCGGATAGTGCATCTTTCTGGAAAATGTAAATTAACTGAGGAAAAAAAATTAACTCAAAGAAGTTATTGCCTTGCTTCTTCTCTAAGAGGCCTTGCTGAATTAGGACACAAGTCAACCTTCCCTTCAGAAAAGACCCTGCCTTCTTCAAAAATATATATCCCTTGGGGCGCCTGGGTGGCTCAGTCGTTAAGCGTCTGCCTTTGGCTCAGGTCATGATCCCAGCGTCCTGGGATCGAGCCCCACATTGGGCTCCCTGCTCTGAGGGAAGCTTGCTTCTCCCTCTCCTACTCCCCCTGCTTGTGTTCCCTCTCTCGCTGTGTCTCTCTCTGTCAAATAAATGAAATATTAAAAAAAATATATATATATATATATATTCCAAAGAGCCCAGCATAGCATCTGGTTTATAGGTGCATTTACATATAAACATTATAATAACTCAGGTAGTGAGCTGTCGGCAAGTACCACGCCCTGCACTAATATACACCACTTCAAAAAGTAGTTATGACTACTGTTATTTTAGTTATTTAATTATTTATTTTTTAAAGATTTGTTTGCAAGCCCATGCATGCACACAAGCAGGGCCGGCGGTGGGGGGCGGGGGGAGGTGTTGCAGAGGGAGAGAATCTCAAGCCGACTCTGGGCTTGATCTCACAACCCTGAGATCACCACCTGAGCCAAAATCAAGAGTGGCCATTCAACCGACTGAGTCACCCAGGTACCCCACGATTATTGCCATTTTAAAGATGTAGAAATTCTGCCCAACCGAAGAATTAAGTGAGTATTTTCCGAGGCTTCCCGAACTAAGCCAGTAAGCTATCTAACTGGAATGCCAACCCAGGTCTACCTCACTTTGCAGCTTCTGTTCCTAATCACCATATTGTACAGCCTCCCTAAAGAAATGAAGTGAAATTTCCCCTATTTCTTACCAAAGCCAGCAATTTTGTTTCCTTGGGTTTGGGGAAGGTAGACAGCTACGATTTTTAATAATAGTGAGCATTATCTTAAAATCGGACATTTCTTCACCCAGACTGTGCACAGGAACTGGGTAAAAAAAAAAAATCAGACATTTCTTTTCATGTACATCCATACCTCTTTATATTTCACAACAGAGCTCTGCTACGAGAGATTTATCTGGTTAATTTTAGTACTTGATTAAATTATTCTGAAATATAAATTGTGACCATCCTGAAACATAATTTCTCCCTCAAAAGACAAATGAACGTAGTAATGCTTTCCTTGTGAGATTTTCATGTATTTATTTTTTTAAGGAACAATAGATTTTGAAAACGCAACTAAAAAGGCTTGAGTAGGAGAACTTCCTTGAGGTCAGCGTTATCCACAACAGCCATATGTCCGGCAGGAAATCTGCAGTCGGGTGACATTAACAATGAATTCCCCACTTTCTCAGACCCTGGAGAGACTTGTGGCTTCTACATCTAAGTAAGGCAGGGCTTGGATAAAGGGCATACTTTTAGCTTTTCATATTACAGGCGCGGAATCTCATATTTCTAGTCCTTGACCTGGTGCACGCCAAGTGGTTTGTAGGGTTGACTCCGTAAGCAGAGTCTGCACACTCTGAGACCAAATAATCCTATCACTGCCTACAGGAGTTTATGTGCCCCTTAATGTATTCAATTGAGTAGGGAAGGGCGTCTCTGGGCTGTATTCCCAGGTGAAGATCAAAGATGGGCTTTTATGTTGATCATATTTAGGCCAGCTTTGCTGAATGTCTAAGGTCCGTGTAAGAACCTCATTGAGAGAGAGATCCTCTATCTACGGCTAAGCCATTGGTTAATCTAACAACTGGGAATCAAATTCCTCACCCTAACCACTGAACCTTACACGGAAAGCACTGAGTTCAGCATGCTATCAGTGAATGATTCCATATTTACTTTCAAATTACACAGTAAACCCTGCCACATGTTCACAAAGATTAAATAGTCAACTTTTACCCTTGGCTAAAACAATATATTGCTCAGAGATAAAACTGTAACTTGTCTTTCATATATACCCCATCTTATGTCATCTTCAGAACAGCCTGTGAAGTGGACATTGTTTTCACTCCCATTTTACAAATAAGGAAACAGACACAGAGAGGTTAAGGAACAGATAAAAGATCTCCAGCTGTTAAGGAGCAGAGCCTAGAATTAAACCCAGGGCTCTGTGCTTCCAAAACTCCTAACTTCATCTCAATGTTACACTGCTGCTTGTGTTTGCTTTTTAAAAGGTTAAATTGACTTTGGGAATTTCCTCTTAGTAGGTACTAAGCATTGCTAATTCAGATTCCTCCTTTATTCAGGAAGAATTTTAAAAAGTGAGATGTATTCTGCCAGCCGAGACAGAAGTTGGCTTCCTAAGATAGCCCCCAACTCTCCCGTGGGAGGTAGCTGCTGCAAGAGCTCTGGAGTCAGACAACCTGAGTCCACCACTTTCTAGCTGTGTGACCTTGGATAAGTCACTTAATCTCTCTGTCCAGTTTTCTCATCAGTAAAATGAGGGCAATGATAGAAACTACCTCGATATTCTTGGGGATTAAATAAGAGTATTTAAGTGTTTTGCACATTTTACATGCTGGATAATTCTCAGCCTTCCATATGATCAATAAGCTTCCTGAACTAAGTTTAGTGATCATAAACATCAGGAGGCATTACTAACATGCGTATCATTTGGAAATTCAGAAAGCTACTTTGCCTCAAAAAGACGACCAAAAAGCCCTCCCAGGGCCCAGGCTGCTATATGTGAAGCCTAAGTGTATCTTTCTCAAATGAAATAACTTTGTCATTGGCTGAATTAAAATACAGTATGGATCCTCAACATGACCTCACCTCCAAGATACACACACGCTCTAAAATTATTTTAAATTAAAAGCTTAACGATTGTTTGGGTTCTCAAGTAGTTACCAACGCATCCTCTCCGGCGAGAAGCATGGCCACTTCTCAAACCGTGCGGCTAACTTGCTCTAAATCACGTTCTCTAAAAATGTTCCTTCGCAGCTTGCATTTCAGTTACTTGGTGTCCCCAACTGTTGTCGTCCCAGAACAAAAGCCTAATTGCTGCTGCTACAATACAGCCCTTTTTCTGAGATCATCATGAAACCCTCGGAGCAAACAAGAGAGGGAGTTCTTATGAGCAGCAAACACTGCATCCAAATTCCTGCACTCCAAAAGCCAACACGGGCCAAATTACCGGAGACTCGAGCTCCTTTCTAATATCTACACCTCCCTGCAAATAGCTGTCTCGCGAATACTTCAGAGCCCTTTAGGACACGTGTGTTTTCCTGCTTGGACGAGTTCCGGAAAACTCGGGGTCCCCTTCTCCCACCCGCGCAGCGTGAACAGGCGCAGGGCAGCGGCCCCGCCTGGGCGCGACTCTGTCGCGGTGGGGTCGTGGCCGGGCGCCCCGGAGCCCCGCAGGGCCAGGCTCGGAGCGGGACGTCCCACCAGGCCCACCCCGGAGCCCCGGCCCCCGCGGGCGCGGGCGGGAGCCCCGGCTTCCCAGCCCCTGCGGGACAGGCGCCGTGCGCTCGCATCCCGGGCTGGCACGCAAACCCCCGAACGGCGGCCCCGGGGAGGGCTCGGGACTCACGCGCTCTCTCGGGCTGTCGGGGGCCTGTCCCCGGCCGGTTCCCGGCCCCGCGGGCTCTGAGAGTGCGAGCCTCCCATGGCTCGGAGCTCGGCGCCCCGGCTGCGCCCGCCCGTGCTCTGCGGCGCGCCGGCTCGACCCGGACCCTGGGCGGGGAGGAGGCGGCGGGGCGGGGGAGGAAGGGAGGGGCGGAGGGGCGGGCGGGTGGTGGGGAGCCCTGCCTCAGGGTCCCGGCCGCCGGGAAAGCCGGCTAAAGGGCGTTGCTCGAGAAGCCGCCAACTTCGCCGCCAATTGCAGGGCTCGGCCTGCGCCGCGGCCGGGGGGACTCCCGCCCCGGGAGATGCTGAGCGCGCGGCTCCCACCGGGGCCCCGCGATACTGCCGGGGGGCCCGGACCGCGGGCAGCGCACTCCCAGCCGCGAAGTCCCTTGGCGGCGAACGAAAACAGGTGGAGTGGGCGGGAGGCCTGGGCGCACCCCGGGGGCCCCGCGGACGGGGAGCCGTCGCCGTCTGCCCGCACGGCCCGGGGTGGTCGGCAGCGCCTGGGGAGTCCCTGCTCCAGGCTAGAAGGGGAGCGGCTCTGCAGGGAAGCACCGGTAGGGGGCGGGTGTGTGTGTGTGTGTGTGTGTGTGTGTGTGTGTCGGAATGTGTGTGTCGGTGTGTGTGTCGTGTGTGTGTGTCGGGATGTGTGTGTGTGTCGGTGTGTGTGTGTGTTGGGATGTGTGTGTGTCGGTGTGTGTGTGTCGGGATGTGTGTGTGTGTCGGTGTGTGTGTGTGTCGGGATGTGTGTGTCGGTGTGTGTGTGTGTGTGTCGGGATGTGTGTGTCGGTGTGTGTGTCGGGATGTCGGTGTGTGTGTGTCGGGATGTGTGTGTGTGTCGGTGTGTGTGTGTGTCGGGATGTGTGTGTGTGCCGGGATGTGTGTGTGTGCCGGGATGTGTGTGTGTCGGTGTGTGTGTGTCGGGATGTGTGTGTCGGTGTGTGTGTGTGTCGGGATGTGTGTGTCGGTGTGTGTGTGTCGGGATGTGTGTATGTGTGTCGGGATGTGTGTGTGTGTGTCGGGGTGTGTGTGTCGGGGTGTGTGTGTCGGGATGTGTGTGTGTCGGGATGTGTGTGTGTGTGTCGGGGTGTGTGTGTCGGGATGTGTGTGTCGGTGTGTGTGTGTGTGTGTGTCGGGGTGTGTGTGCGCGTGTGTGTCGGGGTGTGTGTGTGTGTGTGTGTCAGGATGTGTGTGTCGGGGTGTGTGTGTGTGTGTGTGTCTCGGGATCCCGAGACCGCGGCTGCCTTTCCAGGCAGCCTCCCCACCGCAGCTTCTCCTGAGAGTGAGGCCAGGGCTGAGCTGTGGAGAAAAACGGATTTGTCCCGGTTCTGCCTCCGACTAGCTGGGTGACTTGGGACTAATTACTTCACCCTCGGCAAGTCTTGTTTTCTTCATCTGTAAAACGAGGGAGTATGTTCATTTTTACCTCTAATGACCCTTCTGGTTCTGACATTCAGTTTGGAATGAATTCTCTTCCAAACTCTGTCTTAGGGAAAAATGTACCCTATCCCTCCCATTGCACCTGTGATCCACCTAATGCTACGCCTAATAAATCCCTTTGCAGAATATTTCATGCCCTTTCTCACCCATTCCCATCTCCTGCATCCCTCCTCTCCAGCCATCTCTCCTCCATCCCACTGTTTGGTTTGGTTTGGTTTTAAACAAAGATTGGAATGCCCTTTTCTGCTAATACCTATTTATCCTTCCAGACCAACTCAGACCTCCCTTCTGGAACACTATCCTGTATCCCGATAGTACATATTTTTTGTTACAGCCTGTCTCTTTCATTAGAATGTAAACTCTGCAAAGACAGGGAATTGTTTTGTTTTCCCTGCTCCCCCAATACTGCCTGGTGAGTAGTAGACACTAATAATTGTCGATAAATGCATGTTATCGTTTTCCTCCCCAAAGTTCCTACACCATATGTTAATTCCTCTAACATGGCACTTACCAATCTTATTTTGTAATTATTTCTTTACTTGTCTATCTTTCCACTAGAATATGAGTTCTATAATGACAAGAATACTTTCTTATCTCTGTGCAAGCTTAGTGCCTGGCACAGTGCCTGTATCCTGCCTTACATACAGTAAGTATTTGCTGAATGAATGAATGAATGAATGAGCCTATGGCAAAGCACACAGAATGGCGCTCAACCTTAACTTCCTTCTTGACTGGAAGCTTTAGGCAATAAAGACGTATGTGCCTACATTTTAACGTTTCCAGAAAGGGTGGGAAAACTCACAATGGAGACTTCTATTTACAACGGATCCTTTTTTATGTGGAATTTTGACTTCCTGTTTATACGTTATCTTTACTCTACCCTAGCCAGAGAGTTCCTAGAGTTCAGGATGCTGCCACGTTGTAGGCATATACAGGCAGAGTATTTGGGGATGGGAAAATAAACAGTAATTAGTAAAAGTGTAGTGAGGCTGGGAACTGAGATTGTGTGGGAAGGATTTCAAAAAGCTGAAGAAAAGTTGACTCTTGGCAGATGATTTTAAAAAAATGCTCACATTCTTCACACATTCTGTCTGGAATACTTTGGTAATGTGATTGAAGTGCCATTGATAATGCAGACATAACCCTGTCAGAGCCATGCTCCCTTTCAGAGGAACACTCAGCCTCTCCTAGTGAGAAAGGTCTTTATTCCCAGTGGATCATTCCAAGGGAAAAATGGGAGGGGAAGCAACAGGAGAGGAGGGGAAGAAGGGGAAAGTTTTCTTCCTACTGGGTAGACAAGATGGGTTGTTGGGGAAAGTTTTATTATTATTAGTGGAGAAAGGCACAGGGTAACATCACTAAAATTGTTGAAAAGAAGGAAAAAAGTGAAACCCACACCCCATTGTGATGCAGAGAAACCAAGACAATGAGGAGAAAAAAAGTCTGCAAAATAATGAGGAAGTTTGGCTATAGGGGGCCAAAGAGCATCTCTGCATAGATACCTGTGTTTACTGGTTTGCCTGCCTTGGCCGGTACAGAGACATGGGCAGCTGGGGCTCCAGACCCAGAGGTGTGAAGACAGTGAAGGAGAGAAGTTTTATCTTTGCAAAGTAAACTTATGAGGGCTTTTCAAGGAAAATGCCCAGGATAGACCTGAAAGACCCAAATAACCCTCTTCCCCCCAATGTATAATGATTGGCCCTTCACATGGAAGCAGAGCCAAGTTCTGTTTCCCCATCTCAGAGACTGGCTGCAGATCTCCAACAAAGGAATAGGCTCTGGGATATCTACAAATCCTCTGCTTAATGTCTCTTGGTTTAAAATCCTTCTGGCTTTTTATATTTCAACTAGAACGCAGCATTTAAAAGCTCAGCATTGCTAATGAAGATACAGAATTGTTACCATGCAATCACAAGTCCTTCTCTGAGGAAAATTATTAAAGAAATGGAACCACCTCCTCTCCCTCAGTGTGGTTCTGCAGTTGTGCGCTCAAAGGCCAGCTATAAGTTGTGGATGACGCTGCTGTCATCTGACCCATTGTCTTACCCAAGTAAGGCCAGTTCTGGGGCTCAGAACTCTTCACGCAGCTGAGGAGTTGTCCTTCAAGAGGAAGGCAGGAGGATAACAGCTGGACACCACTTGCGATTGCATTTGATACGGAATAAAGGGAGAATAGAACCTTCTGACTGTTTTAGGATGTCCTGTAGTTTCTGCCTAAAGCGACCAAAGAAGGAGAAGAAAGGAAAGAGAGGAGGGAGGCAGCCCGCATTTTGCTGTCCCTGGGCAGCGGGCTGCTGAACATGATGGCCAGCAGGGATCAAAGGAGATATATGGCCTGTGATGGAGTCTTGGAGGGGTAGTATTTGATATCCAGTGTTAAGGTTTCCATTTTGCATTATAATTCTGTCAGTAGGCATTTTTTAAACATTGAACAAATAGTAAAGAAAGAAAATTTAAGAAATGGAAATTGATGATTGCCCCCTATATTGCAAAATACACTCGTCAGTGTCAAACCCTACCCCTAGAATGCTCCTTAGGCTCCCTAGAAGGATGAGAGCTAGCATTTAGTAGATACTGGGGGCTTTGCTTGGTGGTTGATGAAAGTAACCACATTTCGTCCTTATAACACAAGGAAATGATAACAACAGTAGCTAACAGTTTTTTGAGTACTTTTTATATGCCAGATTGTTCTAAGTGCTTTAGATTTATTAATTCATTTAATGTCCATTACAGTGTTTATAGGCACTTTAATATCCTCAATTTACAAATGAGTAAAGTGAAGCATGGAAAGGTTAAACATGCCCAAGGCCACACAGCTACAAAATAGCAGAGCTAGGAATAGAATCCAGGCAGGTTAGCTCCAGAGTTATAACACAGAGTTTGGTCTCTGTGCTTTATTTCCTTAATTTTTACACTGTGCACTATTTTAAGAGGAAGAAACTGAGGTTTAGAGAGGTAAGTGGTATATCCAGTATTTAAACCCAGTTCTGTTTTGATCACAAAGCTTATGTTCAACATGGATTTTTTTCCCCCCAGCAATTGTGCCAAATGAGTATTACCCTTCATAGTAGCCATCCTGGGAAATTACATGCTTATCTCAGAGCTGCACCACCTTTCCTTTTGCGAAGTTATTGAAATGCTAATTCATAAGCCAAAAGGATAAAATTAGGTTTACTACACATTGTTAGTAAAGGCCACATATTGTTACTGCAAGAGCCACATATTTTTCTTGAAATTAGGTAGCATAAGTGCTCCAATATTGTTCTTTTTCTGAATAGTTTTAACTATTCTCGGTTCTTTGTCTTCTCATAGAAGGTTTAAAATAAATTTGTAAATTTCTTTTTTTTTTTTTTTAAGATTTTTTATTTATTTTTTGACAGAGAGAGACACAGTGAGAGAGGGAACACAAGCAGGGAGAGTGGGAGAGGAGAAGCAGGCTTCCTGCGGAGCTGGGAACCCAATGCGGGGATCGATTCCAGGACCCTGGGATCATGACCTGAGCCGAAGGCAGATGTTTAATGACTGAGCCACTCAGGCACCCCAATTTGTAAATTTCTTTAAAAAAAAACCTTGTCTGAATTTATTGAATCTATTGACTTACTGAATCTATTGACTAATTTAAGGAGGACTGCTAGTTTAACAACATTGAGACTTCTGATCCATGAACATGGCATAGCTCTATTTATGGAGATCTTGAATTTCCCATAATGTTTTGTCATTTTCAGCCTATAGGTCTTGCACATCTTTTGCTAAATTTATTCCTAAATGTTTGTGCTATGTTTAAATATTTTTTACAGATTCTATTTATCCATTTGAGAGAGAGAGCACGAGCGGTAAGGAGGGGCAAAGGGAGAAGGAGAAGCAGACTCCCCGCTCAGCAGGGAGCCCCATGCGGGGCTCGATCCCAGGACCCTGGGATCATGACCGGAGCCAAAGGCAGATGCTTAACTGACTGAGCCACCCAGGTGCCCCTTTATGCTATTTTAAATGGAGAAATAAAATTGATTATTGTATATTTTATCCTGCAACCTTGCTAAGTTCATTATTACTTCTAATAGTTTTTTGTGTGTGGATTCCTTAGGGTTTTCTGTATGTCACTTGCAAATAAAGACAGTTTTACTTCTTCCTTTATACTCTGTATTCCAGGGCCTAGCACTGGCTCGGTACTTCCATACAATATTAAAGAAAAGTGGTTAGAGCTAACATCTTAGCCTTTTCCCTGATCTTAGGTGGCAAGCACTGAATCCTTCACATTGTAGCATGACATTAGCTGTCATCTTTTGTAGAATGCCTTAACCAAGTTGGGAAGTTTGCTTTTATTCATAATTTGCTGAGTTTTTTTTAATGATAAAAAGGTATTGAATTTCAAAAAATGCTATTTCTGTACTTACTAAAATGTTCATATTATTTTCCTCCTATATTCTATTAATTTGTTGAATTACACTGATTGATTTTTAGATGTCAAGCCAAACTTGCATTGCCCCTTGATTGTAGCATATAATCTTTTTATATGCTGCTAGATTTGATTTGATAATATTTGTTGAGGACTTTTACATTTATATTCATGAGGGCTATTGATCTGTAGTTTTTTTTCTTCAGATGTTTTCAACTGGTTTTGGAATCAGGATAATACTGGCATCATAAAATGAGTTGGAAAGTGTTTCTTCCTCCTTGATTTTCTGGAAGAGTTTTCATAGGATTGGTATTATTTCTTCTTTAAATGTTTGATAGAATTCACCAGTGAAGCCATCTGAGCCAGAAGTTTTCTTTGTCAGAATGTTTTTAAATTCCAAATTTCATTTCTTTGTCAGAAGGCTGTTCAAGCATTCTGTTTCTTCTTGAGTCAGCTTTGTAATTTATTCTTTCCCAGAATGTGTCCATTTCACCTAAATGTTCACATTTAATGGCATAAAGATGCTCATACTAATAATAATGGAGTATTTGGGGTGCCTGGGTGGCACCTCAGTTGGTTGGGCATCTGATTCTTGGTCTCAGCTCAGGTCATGATCTCATGGGTAGTGAGATTGAGCCCAGAGTCAGACTCTGTGCTCAGTAGGAAGTCTGCATGAAGATTCTCTCCCTTTGCCCCTCCCCCACTCTCTCTCGCAAATAAATATTAAATAAGTCTTTTAAAAATTTTAAAAATAATAATGGAGTGTTCTCCTTTTAATGTCTGAAGGATCTGTAATGGAGTGCTCTCTTTCATTACTGATATGGCAATTTCTTATTTTTTTTCTTGGTCAGGTGGGATTGAGATTTATCAATTTTTTTTTTTTTGAAGTGAACATAACCTCAAGATTTTATTGTCTTCATAATATTAACAAAATATGAAGCTTAGAACTGGATCACTTGGCCCTTTCTCTTCTTATCTCCTCCCAGTTCAAAATGCTTGCATCTCTTAGTAGCCAGCATTCTCTTAGATCTGCAATTGGGCTCAACACATTCAAGCCTCAGCACAATCTTCTTTGTAGTTTTAGCCTTTTTCCGGAAAATTGGCTTAGTCTGCCCACCATAGCCACTCTGCTTCCTGTCATAACGCCGCTTTCCCTGGGCATAAAGAGAATCTTTGCCCTTCTTGTACTGTGTCACTTTGTGGGGCTGGTGCTTGCCACACTTCTTGACGAAAGTCCGGCGGGTTTTAGGAACGTTCACCATGTTTGCGGGAGCGCTATCGGCACGGAAAGGAGATTTATCAATTTTATTAGTTTTTTCAAATGACCAGCTTTTGGTTTTATTAATTTTCCCTTTTTTTTTCCTGTTCTCTATTTCATTGATTTCTGTCTTATCTTTATTATTTCCTTCCTTCTGATTGCTTTGGGTTTAATTTGCTTCTTTTTCTAGTTTTTAAAGGTGGAAACTTAGGTGGAAAAGTGGAAAATTGATTTGAGAGCTTTCTTCTTTTATCTTATAGGCATTCAAAGCTATAACTTATTTCCCTCTAGGTACTAATTAGCATATCCCACAAATTTTGATACGTTGTATTTTTATTATCATTCAGTACAAAATATTTGCTAATCTCTTGTAATTTCTTTTTCAACCTATTGAATATTTAAAGTGTTTAGTTTCCAAATATTTATGATTTTCCTAGTTATCTCACTGTTCTTAGTTTCTAATTTAATTTAATTGTGGTCAGAGAACAAATTTAAAATTTACTGAGACTTATTTATGGTCTAGAATATGGTCTAAGGGCGCCTGGGTGGCTCAGTTGGTTGGGTGTCTGCCTTCGGTTCAGGTCATGATCCCAGGATCCTGGGATCGAGCCCTGCATCAGGCTCCCTGCTCGGCGGGGAGCCTGCTTCTCCCTCTCCCTTTGGCCCTCTCCCTGCTTGTGTGCACTCTCTCTCACTCTCTCTGTCAAATAAATAAATAAAATCTTAAAAAAAAAATATGGTCTATCCTGGTAAACATATTATATACACTTGAAAAGAATGTGCATTTTACTGTTCTTGGGTGAAGTGTTCTATAAATATCAATTAGGTCAAGGTGGTTGATAATATTGTTAACATTTTCTATCTTTGCTGATTTTTGTTTGTTTACTCTATCAATTTTTGGGAGACATTATAATCTCCAGTTTTGATTACATATTTCTTCCTTTAATTCTGTCAATTTTTGCTTCATATATTTTGAAGCTGTTATTGAGCGCAGGCAAATTTGCGATTTTCATGTCACCTTGACTAACTAAAATTTTCATTATTCTGAAGTGCCCTTCTTTATCTTTGGTAACACATTTTGTTTAGAAATCTATTTTGTTTGTTACTAATATAGCCACGCCAGCCTTCTTATGCTTACTCTTTACATGATATATCCTTTTCTATCCATCTATTTTTGATCTATCTCTGTCTTTATATTTAAAGTATGTCTATGTGTTTTTTTAAGTAGACTTTAATTTTTAGAGCAGTTTTCAGTCCACAGTTAAACTGAGCAGAAAGTATAGAGAGTTCCCATGTATCCCTGCCCCCAAACACACACACCGTCCCCAGTGTCAACACCGCACACCAGAGTGGTACATATGTTACAACCAACACTGACGTCATCGCCACCCGAAGTCCATAGTTTACATTAGGATTCACACTTGGTATTGTACATTCTATGAGTTTTAACAAACATATAGTAACATGTATCCACCACTGTAGTATCATACAGAATAGTTTCAATCCTCTAAAAACCTGCTGTGTTCTGCCTATTCCTCCTCCCCCCACCCCATTCCCTGGCAATCAGATATTTTTACTGTTTTTGTAGTTTTGCCTTCTCCAGAATGTCATAATAGAATCAAACAGTATGTAGCCTTTCAGACTGGCTTGTCTCATTTAGTAATATGCATTTAAGTTTCCTCCATGTCTTTTTGGTGGCTTAATAACTCAATTCTTTTCAGCCCTGAATAATATTCCTTGTCTGGATGTACCACAGTTTATCCATTCCCCTACTAAAGGACATCTTGGTTATTTGGGGAATTTTTGGCAATTATGAATAAAGCTGCTTTAAACATCATGTGAAGATTTTTGTTTGTACAAAAGTTTTTAACTAATTTGGGCAAATACCAAGGAATGTAATTGCTGGATCATATGGTTTATTTGTAAGAAACCACCAAACTATCTTCCAAAGGGGCTGTACCATTTTGCACTCCTACCAGCAATGGATGAGAGTTCCTGTTATCCACATCCTCACCAGTATTTAGTGTCACTAGTGTTCTGAATCTTTGCCATTGTAATAGGTGTGCAGTGGTATCTCTTTGTTTTAATTTGTAGACTCCTGATGACACATGATGTGGCACATCTTTCATATGTTTATTTGCCATATATATATATATATATATATATGTGTGATTTTATTTATTTATTTGACACAGAGAGAGAGGGAGAGGGAGAAGCAGACTCCCCACTGAGCAGGGAGCCCAATGCGGGGCTCCATCCCAGGACCCTGGGATCATGACCTGAGCCGAGGGCAGATGCTCAACCGACTGAGCCACCTAGGTACCCCTATATATATCTTTTTCACTGAGGTGTTACATTTGGCTTTTTAATCCATTTAAAAATAATCATCAATTTTAGTCTTTTGATTGGAGTGTTTAGGTTATAAACATTTAATGTAATTACTGATATGGTTGGGTTGGGTTCTATCATTTTATTTTAAAGATTTTATTTATTTGACAGAGAGAGAGAAAGAGAGAGAGAGAGTGTACAAGCAGGGGAGTGGCAGGCAGAGGGAGAAGCAGACTCTTGGCTGAGCAGGGAGCCCAACTCGGGGCTTGAACCCAGGACCCTGGGATCGTGACTTGAGCCAAAGGCAGGTGCTTAACTCACTGAGCCACCCAGGCGCCGTGGTTCTATCATTTTATATTTTTGTTTTCTACTTTTCTCTCCTGACATTTACTTCTCCATTTCCCATTTCCTGCCTTTTAAAAAATATTACTTTAATATTTTATAAATTATTCCATTTTTGTTTTATTGATGGCTTTTTAGCTACAGTGTTTACATTTTTATTTCAGCGGTTGACCTATAAATTATAAAATACATCCTTAACTTTTCATAGCCCATTTAAAGTTAATAATGTACTTCTTCATCTAGAGATGAAAAGTGCAATTTCTGAAAAAAATTCAACAGATGGACTTAACTACCAAATGGATGTGTTAAATGAAAGAATAATAAACTTTAAGGTAGAGCAACCAAAATTACTCAAGCTCACACCACACCAGAATCTACTTCCATTTCCTCTTCAGTACCTTCCGGTCGTCACTTTATATATGATGTCCAGGTTTTAGAGTTATTTTCTGCAAGAATGGTCATAATACCCAGAATGGTCCATAATATCCAGAGGTAGAAGCCTGTATATTATTCTTATGAGATGTAATGCTCAGCTTTATCACCCACCTTACTCATCACAGTTGTCCTGAGTGACCCCAGTTCCAAAAATCAAATCCACCTCCACAGGATAAAGACTCATCTAGAATACTGGGAATAATTTGGTATGTGCCCTGAAGACAATTTTAAGGGCATTGAGCAATGGAAGCATAATTGCACTAAATCTGTAATATCTTAAGGTGACAGAGACTAATATTCCATAATATCTGTTTTTCTCTTTTCTCTTAGTAAAACAAACAAAAAAAATCCTGACTTTTAGCTATTATGGATAATAGCTACATTTCCCAGACTGGCCATGTAACTAAGTTTTGGTCAATGGGATAAAAATAAAAGTGCCAAGTTCAACTTATATGAAGTATCATTAATGGGAGGTACTATGGGCTGAATGTTTGTGTCTCCCTCAAATTCATGTGTTGAATAATCCCCAAGAGTGATGGTATTAGGAGATGGAACATTTGGGGAGGGCTTAAATCACGAGGGTGGAGCCCTCATGAATGAGATCAGTGCCCTTATAAAAGAGGCTCCAGAGAGATTCCTTGCCCCTTCCCCCATTTGAGGACAACAGCTAGAAAGCACTGGCTATGAACCTGGAAGAGAGCCCTCACCTTTGCTGGCACACTGATCTTGGACTTTCAGCCTCCAAAACTGTGAGAAATACATGTACAAGCTACACATTCTGTGGTATTTTGTTATAGCAGCCCAAAAAGACTAAGATAGGCGGTGAGCCCTTTTTGGCTCTTTCTTTCCCCTGCCAGCTGGAATGTAGATGGGATAGCTCAGTTCATGCGGCCATACTTCTTGAGGTTGAAGGAGCCTGGATCCATGACACCATGGAGCCCCTAAGTCTGCCCTACAGACCTTTTATGTGAAAGAAAAAATAAACTTACATATTGCTTAACCACTATTATTTTGGATTTCTGAAAAACTCAGCCAAAGCAAATCCTGATTATATTATGGTCATTAAATTACAGAGGAAAAAACGTCCTATTATCTTGTAGTCGAACCATCTATACTGGAAGAATGGTATTACTGAGTGACCCTGCCAGCAATCATCCCACCTACTCTTTAGATAAAGAGTGTGTATAAATTAGGGGCGCCTGGGTGGCTCAGTCGCTTAAGCGTCCAGTTCTTGGTGTCATCTCAAGTCATGATCTCAGGGTTGTGAGATCGAGCTCCGAGAAGGGCTCCACGCTCAGCGCAGTTTCTGCTTGTACTCCTCCCTCGCTCCTCCCCTGATCTCTTTCTCTCTCTCAAATAAATAAATAAAATCTTAAAAAAAAAAACCCTAACCCTAATACATCCCAGGGCTGAAGTATAGTTCCTGCTGAATGTGTCCATAAAATCTACCCCAAGCCATCATTCCACCCATGCAAATCTATGCTCTATTCCAAATAAACTTTCTCCAATTGAATGTTTCCATTCTCTTCTCCCTCAGTCCTGCCCTGAGTGATTCGTTCATTTATGCATTCATTCATTCATTCATTCACTCATTCATTCAGCAGATACACCCAGACACCTACCTTGATGTCTATCTTACTCTGAATTCATCTTGGCAAAAATGTTGCAGAAGTTGAGAGTTGCCTGAGACCAGCCGTCAGCCTCACAATGACCCTGTTGACCCTAATTCCGCCTCACATTATTGTCATGGCGCTGCCTAAATTCAACAAAAAGTCAAAACTAAGAGACTGATTTCTAGAAAAGAGCTGGAAAGGACCTAAGAGGTCATCTACTTCCAGCTTCTTTTATTAATATGAGTGAACCGAGGCCCTGACACACTTGAGACTTGCCCAAGGTTACAGAGTGCCAAAGCTGCAACCAGGACTCAGATTTCCCCACCCCGCCCAGCCCTCTGTTCTTTCCTCCCTTCTTACTTCCTTCATTCACACTTAATCCAAATACAAAGATTACATATCTATTACTTTGATTAGAAAATATGAACATTTTACTTTAAAAACCATCCCAGTTATACTCAGTGTCAAAGAAAGAAATTACCTTTGGTGATTTGTCTTTGAATTTATTCTCAGTTTACCCTGAAGAGTGAACATGCCAGCAACCCAGACCAGGACCTTTGCTCCGACTAGAGCCCTTAGGACTGAAAAAAATTAAGTCAGGTGAAAGTCACATGCTTATTTACAAGGTAGGTTTTCAGTGCAAGTTTCCAGCCAAATGCCTTCTGCCTAAGGCTAATTCTCAGAAATTCCTCTATGGTTCCACCACTCTGTGTATGACTGTCGTCTTACACTTTGTGCTAGTGAAGCTGACTTCTGGTGTGTGCACGTGTGCGCGCACACACACACACACACACACACAGTCTTTGTTCCCCTGATTTAAGGTGATACAACCGTCATCCATAATAAGTGGGCAGTTTCCAGAAGAAAGCTTGTGCTTCAGACCTGTGATTCTGCCCTTCTACTGTGGGAACGGCTGCCAAGTCCACAATTTCAATCTATATTCTCCAGGAGAGCAATGAAAGCATTTAAAACAACAACAACAACAAAACTTCTTTTGTTTTTTATTTCATTTACTTGTCATTTCTATTCCTACATAATGGTTCCGGGACTATACCTTTTGTGTGCTTTCGATTGATTGATTGATTGATTGATTTCTATTGATTTTGTTTTTAAAGCAGGATATTTTTTGTGCCCTGGCCTTGTCTTCAGAGACAGAATCTGCCTATAATTCAAACATCCTCAGTAACCTCAAGTGTCTTCTTGGAACATTAACTCTTGGTACTTTTTTGGGTCTCATCTAACTCAGGGGTAGAGACCTAGAGCAACCTTTGGGTCTTTATTTTTAAGTAATCTCTACATCTAACATGGGGCTCAAGCTCACAACCCTGAGGTCAAGAGTTGCATGCTCTACCGACAGAACCAGCCAGGCGCCCCAACCTTTGGTGCTTAAACATGGATTCCAACCCACTGCCTGGTGCTGAGGGTTGGAGAATAGGGAGAGTATACTGTATTTCTACTCTCTGACCCAGCAGGCTCCAACGTTAGTCATTGCACCAAGAAATGAAAAAGCGGGTAGAAAAAACAGAAAGTTGGCAAGAGTCCTGAGGGCTGGGTTCAAGGAAGTGCTCAAACTTGCGAGCATTAAATTTGGAATTAAAAAATCAGTATGATGGTTCATTGAATCAAAATAGCAGCATAAATACAAAAAAAAAACACTATCGTTTTCTGGCTGGGCAAACCAGCAGGCTGTGTGGAGCCTAAGAATGTTGCAAAGCAGAAGCAAACATTCAAAGGAAATCTCTAAAGACAGACAAAGTAAATATAAAATGTTTTTTGGCTTAGAAGATAAGACTGTCCTTAGAGGGCATGTCGGGACCTTAATTATTTACCTTAGGACATTTGTGAGCCAGCCAGAGCTGCCAAGTTACAAGAATAAAACAGGCTTTTCACCATAAGCAAGATAAATACAAAGAAGATTAAGAGCAGGTGGAACCAAACCTCAGAGCCACCCTTTCCTCAAGCAGTCTCAAAGTCTTCCACATTCCAACAGAGAAAGACCAGAATTGCACTGCAATGATTCCGAACCTGCAGGTGAAAATCCAGGGCTACCCATGGGAGTTAGGATGGAAGAAAATAAAAATATGACACCTTACCAGATGTAGTATGTGCACTGATCAGCAGGGAGTGCTCCTGTTGACCTTTTTCCGTGCTCCAGGGAGGGGTGGTATCAGACCAGGATTTGCTTTGGGTAGCCTTAGTTTTGAATTTTTCAACTTTCTTGCCTGGGCTCACAAGTTATTTTTTATCTGCATTCAACTCCGTGATCCACATGGCTATTGATACTATAACCATTTTTTTGAGCATCTGGGATCCAAAAGGTGTGGGCGGCATAAGTGGAAGCTATAGACTCCATCATTTGGGTCCTCTGCCCCTCCATGAATAGTCCCTGGGAGGAAGGGACTGATCCTACCGCAAGGACTGAACAGGGCATGAGACGGCCATTGCAAGAAGGGAAACAGAGGCTTGAGCAAAGTGGAATGAATGTGAGAAACATAATACCTGGATTGCCTGGTCAAAGCATACTGAGGACAGTCATAGGGCCGAAGAGCTAAAAGGGGCCAACGGGATCATCTGATTCCAAATCCCACCTGATTCAGAATTCCTCTGATTGAGAATTGTGACCAATGGTCAGTCAACCTCTGCTTGCAATATTCAGAGATATTTTTGGCAGGCGAAGAATTGCAGCACTCAGATCCCTTTCCAAGAAAGGACTTAGCAACCCAGCTTCCCTGGAGGTCTGATAACCTCCAGCTGTTAGTGCCTTCAGGGTCCGCCTCAGCTTTTCAATCTTCTCTGGGAGTCCCCAGCCAAAGGCTGAGCAAAGTGGTGGCATAAAGACCTGACCATTTCTGCCCAACAAGGCACTCCTCTTAGTGGATAATGTTTGCTTTGGAGCTCTTCACTGGCCTGGCAGAGACTTAGTCAGAACTACAGTCTGAAGGCTCTCCTGCCCAATCTTGCTTTCTCTCCTGTCCAAGTGTTACACCTCAGTAAGCCTTAATACATGAAGCACAGGGGATTTTTTTTAGAGCATGAGCTATTCCTTTTATATATATATATATATATATATATATATTTTTTTTTTTTTTTTTAATTAAGTAAACTCTATCCACAACGTGGGGCTTAAACTCATGACCCTGAAACTAAGAGTTGCATGCTCTACTGACTGAGCCAGCCTGGGCATAAGCTATTCTTTATGATACTGTAACAGTAGAAACATGACACTACACGTTTGTCAAAACCCATAGAATTTTACAGCACAAAAAGTGAACCTTAATGTATATGCATTAAAGAACAATCACTTAGGAGGTGAGGGGATTCCAGGATGGAATGCAGACTAACAAAACAATCTAACTGTATTACAAATATACAAAACACCTGTACTTGAAGGGGTTGGGGGAAAGGTGCTGACCTAAGTAACTCTGGGAACAGGTGGAGTCTGTAAGACTAATGGCCATTAAACTACACATAAGCACTGTATTCTGGCTGATAAAGTTGTTTCCCACAGGAGCACACGTTCACAATTCTAATAACACTATACATGTATATTGCAATTGAACAATGAAGTAAATGGATGGCAGATGGTGGGAGCCAGCTTTCTCGGCTTAAGTGAGAAGTTACAGGTAAGCAAAGGGAGGTCTAGAAAGAGCCATGTGGTAATAAATCAGAGTTGGAGGCATCAATATGAATCCATGTTTTGTTCCATAAAGATTCAGATGGTTACATATAGAAATATTTATAAATATGTGTATATACCCAGGTTAGTATACACACATATATCTTGCTCTATCAGCTGAGAGGGCATAAAATCAACAGCCCCTCAGTAGCAATAAGCATATATAGCACCCAGAGCTTGGTTTTCAATTCCTTTCTCCAATAAAAGGAACCAGGACTACTTGGAGAAATGGGTGATTCTAGGACTGGGGCAAGAAATATACAAGGTGACCCTGGAGCTTCATATAGTGCCAGAAAGTAAAAAAGTGCTCAAGAAAGAAACAAACACAACACCAAAACCCACATTGATAGAGGTATAACATAGGGACACAGAAGCCAACTGAAAGAGTTCCCGATGGCCAAAGTTGGAACAAGTTGAGAAATGAAATTAACAAATTAGTGTTGGATTATAACCTGAAGTATGAAATAATTACACATAAGTTTCTACAATATAAGTAAATGATTTAACAAATAAATAAATGAAGAGACAAATGTTCCATGAAGAAAAATTCCAAATAACTTGTGTAGATACTCCAATCTCAATGAGGGAATGCTTAACTCTCCACTCCTTAAGCATGGGTGGCACATAGTGGCTTCCTTCCAAAGAGTACCGTATGGAAAGAGGAAAAAAGAGTCACTTTGCAGTGGAGAAATCCGACAAACACTGCTTCAGCCATGTGATCAAGGTAAACACCAGTCGTGATAAGTCATGTTGACAGTATGTGTCCTTTTTTTTTTAAAAGATTTTATTTATTTATTTATTTGCCAGAGAGAGAGTGAGCGCACAAGCAGGGGGAGCGGCAGGCAGAGGGGAAGCAGGCTTCCCGCTGAGCAAGGAGCTGATGCAGGACTCGATCCCAGGACCCTGGGATTATGACCTGAGCTGAAGGCAGACACTTAAGCAACTGAGCCACCCAGGCATCCCAGACAGTATGTATCCTTGATATGATGCAAGGAAACAGTACTTTACTTCTGTGGTTTTCCTTCTAAGAACCCATAACCACAGTATAATTGTGAGAACAACATAAAACAAATTCCAATTGAGACATTTTACAAAATACAGGATCAACGGTCCTCAAAACTTTCCGGGTTGTCAAAAACAAGGAAATCTGAGAAACTGTCAAACTAAAAGTAACCAGAGGAGTTATAACTACTAAATGCAATAAGGCACCCAGGATGGGATCTGGAACAGAAAGAGGACATTAGGTAAAAACTAAAGAAATTAAATAAAGTATGGACTTCAGTTAATAATAATGTATCAATATTGGTTCATTAATTGTGATATATGTACCACACAAATATTAAATGTTAATTACAGGGGATTCTGTATGTGGGTTATATTGGAACACTCTATACTATCTTCATAATTTTTCTGTAAATCTAAAACTGTTGTAAAATGAAAAGGTTGGTTTTTTTTTTTTTTAAGATTTTATTTATTTATTTGACAGAGAGAGACACAGACAGAGAGGGAACACCAGCAGCGGGAGTGGGAGAGGGAGAAGCAGGCTTCCTGCCGAGCAGGGAGCCCGATGCGGGGCTCGATCCCAGGACCCTGGGATCATGACCTGAGCTGAAGGCAGACACTTAATGACTGAGCCACCCAGGCGCCCTGAAAAGGTTGTTTTTAAAAACACTCCCTTATATTGTTAAAACTAACTTTCTCATATTTAGCTAACATCTGCCTGCCAAGAGTCTTTACCACCTTGAGTGATGTTTGATGATCCTCTGCCTGGATCCCTCCTACCCTAGATCTTCATGTGGCTGCCTTTATTGTCATTCAGGACTCAACTCAAACATCACCACCTCAGTGAGGGTGCTTCCAACTACTCAGTCTGAAGAGGCATCTCCTAATCCCCAACCCTATCGTCTTATCTTGTCTTGGTTTCTTCTGAAATTATTTTTATTTTTATGTATCGTCTTATAACCACCCCCACACATGAGGCCCAGAACCTCATTATTCTTGCCCACAGCAATCTTCGCAAGTACCTAGAAAACAGTCTGGAAATACAGAGAACACTCAAGGAGATTTATTAGTTGAATGAACAAATGAAAAAATTGGTCTGCTTTCTTCGACATGATAGTTCTTTGAACATATGGACTTGCATGCCTCCAAGTTTTCTTTACTTCGAGCTGGAAACCTCTAGATTCTTCACATGTTTCTCACTTAACATAGGCCTCTGGTACCGGATGATGATACGGTAGTAATAAAATTATGTATGTATGTATTTATTTATTTATTTAGTGCTTTATCATATACTGTGCGCTGTGGTAAGTAAGCACTTTTAAAACAGCTTCTCTTTTATCCGCACAAAATTTATGCTCTATAAGTCAGGCATTGTTGGATGATTTCTGGAATGTCATTATCCCCCTTAAAAATGGCCCCAGATCTGGACTCTACCAATGAAATACATTCTAGACAAAAGAACTATTGCCTTCTCTGATGTCTTTGTCCATCAACATGACCTATTTGGGGGATAGGTTTGCTTAAGCAGCAGTGAAGCCATGCTTTTACTGCTGTCCTCTGCCAGTGGTCATCACACTGGTCTGTGATGAGATAAGGAGCTTGTAGCAGACTGTAAACCACCCACATCACTAAGGACACTGTTCAGTTCAGCTGGTTTGTTTTTCACAGCAAGACCTTCTCAATGAAGGAAGCTGTGTGTTGGTTTCTAGTCTGACACCAGCTCTTCATCTTGTTGTGGACTGCCTCTCTGAATAGCACTGATCTCAGCCACAATTCTTAGCATTGTTTTCTTATTCTGTGTTGTAACAGACTCAATATTTAGTTCATTCCTGCTGCCAACCAACTTCGAGCAAACGACTCAGGGTAGAAATCCTACAAAGAATACTCAAAGATTGCCCAGAAGGAGGGCAGTTGGTGAGAAAATGTGAGAAGAAGGTGAGAGGGTGGCATAGTGGAGAAGTCCTTAGACTGAGTCCTATGACCTCTAGTTTAGTC
The DNA here is from genome assembly GCF_964656455.1 of Halichoerus grypus. Classification (NCBI taxonomy): domain Eukaryota; kingdom Metazoa; phylum Chordata; class Mammalia; order Carnivora; family Phocidae; genus Halichoerus; species Halichoerus grypus. Next base: position 173,462,956 of record NC_135714.1, read on the forward strand.
CTGGATCTGTCATTCGCCGGCTGTGGGTAGGGAAATTCTCTCCAGTTCTCATTTTCCTCATCTGTGAAAGAAGGTGATGGAGGTAGATAAATTCTTTCAGTTCTTGTGCTCTAGGTTTTAACTCCTTGAGTCAAATGACTTCCACATACTAAATGTCCCTAGGCTGAGCCTTTCCACAACTTGTGTGTCCCCATCACATCTGCCACCATTTTGTTTCCCACAAAGTTTTGCCTGGTGACGACACAACCGGCTTCAGAACAGGAATGTCACAGTGATATCCAGCAGCCAGGCCCAAAGATAAGGGAATTAGAGTCTAGGGGCTGAAAGGCATCTTCAGCAATATGTGTCTCCCAATGATTGAGCAATGCTTTTGTCAAACATAGAGGTATCAATAAATGCATGCCATCAGATTTTTTCTGGAGGTTTCTGGTACTGCATATAAAGGGCTTGAAAGTTACTACTCTGTCCTAAGAGCAAGTAAAAAGCTGAACAGACTGAAAAATCAACAACTCTTCTTGGATCTGTAGGAGAGGGAATGACATCGGACAAACCACTCCACCCAAGATTGGAGAGACCAACAGGTGAGTACAGAAAGTCATTGCTTACCAGAACAGAGATTCATAAGCAGAACCACCATGGAAATAATTTGGATATTGAGAAATTGATTCTAAAGTTTAAATGGAGAGGCAAAAGACCCAGAATGGCCAACACAATTTTGAAGGACAGGAACTAAATTTTAGGACTGACACTACCCAACTTCAAGACTTACTATAAAGCTACAGTACTCAAGACAGTGAGGTACTGGTGAAAGAATGGACAAATAAATCAATGGAACAGAACAGAGAGCACAGAAATAGACCCATCTACAAACAGACCCATATACATTCTGTCAAAGGAGCAAAGGCAAGACAATGGAGCAAAGATAGTCTTTTCCAACAAAAAGAAATAAAAGGCATCCGAATTGGCAAAGAAGAAGTCAAACTCTCACTCTTTGCAAATGATATGATACTTTACGTGGAAAACCCAAAAGACTCCATCCCAAAACTGCTAGAACTCATATAGGAATTCAGTAAAGTGGCAGGATATAAAATCAGTGCACAGAAATCAGTGGCATTTCTATACACCAACAACAAGACAGAAGAAAGAGAAATTAAGGAGTCGATCCTATTTACAATTGCACTCCAAACCACAAGATACCTAGGAATACATCTAACCAAAGAGGCAAAGAATCTGTACTCAGAAAACTATAGAATACTCATGAAAGAAATTGAGGAAGACACAAAGAAATGGAAAAATGTTCCATGCTCATGGATTGGAAGAACAAATATTGTGAAGATGTCCATGCTACCTAGAGCAATCTACACATTTAATGCAATCCCTATCAAAATACCATCAACTTTTACAAAGAAATGGAACAAATAATCCTAAAATTTGTATGGGACCAGAAAAGACCCCGAATAGCCAGAGGAATGTTGAAAAAGAAAAGCAAAGCTGGCAGCATCACAATTCCGGACTTCAAGCTCTATTACAAAGCTGTCATCATCAAGACAGTATGGTACTGGCACAAAAACAGACACATAAATCAATGGAACAGAATAGAGAGCCCAGAAATGGACCCTCAACTCTATGGTCAACTAATCTTTGACAAAGCAGGAAAGAATGTCCAATGGAAAAGACAGTCTCTTCAACAAATAGTGTTGGGAAAATTGGATAGCCACATGCAGAAGAATGAAACTGGACCATTTCCTTACACCACGCACAAAAATACACTCAAAATGGATGAAAGACTTCAATGTGAGACAGGAATCCATCAAAATCCTTGAGGAGAACACAGGCAGCAACCTCTTCGACCTCAGCCGCAGCAACTTCTTCCTAGAAACATCATCAAAGGCAAGGGAAGCAAGGGCAAAAATGAACTATTGGGACTTCATCAAGATAAAAAGCTTTTGCACAGCAAAGGAAACAATCAACAAAACCAAAAGACAACCGACAGAATGGAGAAGATATTTGCAGATGACAGATCAGATAAAGGGCTAGTATCCAAAATCTATAAAGGACTTATCAAACTCAACACCCAAAGAACAACTAATCCAATCGAGAAATGGGCAGAAGACATGAACAGACATTTCTGCAAAGAAGACATCCAAATGCCCAACAGACACATGAAAAAGTGCTCAACGTCACTAGCCATTAGGGAAATACAAATCAAAACCACAATGAGATACGACCTCACACCAGTCATGATGACTAAAATTAACAAGTCAGGAAATGACAGATGTTGGCAAGGATGCAGAGAAAAGGGAACCCTCCTACACTGTTGGTGGGAATGCAAGCTGGTGCAGCCACTCTGGAAAACAGTATGGAGTTTCCTCAAAAAGTTGAAAATAGAGCTACCCTATGACCCAGCAATTGCTCTACTGGGTGTTTACCCCAAAGATACAAATGTAGTGATCTGGAGGGGCACGTGAAGCAATGTTTGTAGCAGCAATGTCCACAATAGCCAAACTATGGAAAGAGCCAAGATGTCCATCAACAGATGAATGGATAAAGAAGATGTTATATATATATATATACAATGGAATATTATGCAGCCTCAAAAAAATGAAATCTTGCCATTTGCAATGATGTGGATGGAACTAGAGGGTATTATGCTAAGCGAAATAAGTCAATCAGATGAAGATAAGTATCATATAATCTCACTGATATGAGGATTTTGAGAAACAAGACAGAGGATCATAGGGGAAAGGAGGGAAAAATGAAACAAGACGAAACCAGAGAGGGAGACAAGCCATTAAGAGACTCTAAATCTCAGGAAACAAACTGAGGGTTGCTGGAGTGGAGGGGGTGGGAGGGATGGGGTGGCTGGGTGATGGACACTGGGGAGGGTATGTACTATGGTGAGCACTGTGAATTGTGTAAGACTGATGAATCACAGACCTATACCCCTGAAACAAATAATACATTATATGTTAATAAAAAATTAAAAAATAAAATAAAATACATTAACCCAATAAAATAGTTAAAATCTAAAAAAAACCAGACACACACACAAAACAAACAAGCAAACAAAAAAGATAGTGTTTTCAACATATGATGCTGGAACAACTGGACCTTATACCCTTCACAGAATTAATTCAAAATCGATCACAGACCTAAATGTGAAATGCAAAACTAGGGGCTCCTGGATGGCTCAGTCGGTTAAGCATCTGACTTCAGCTCAGGTCATGATCCCAGGGTCCTGGGATCGAGCCCCACGTCGGGCTCCCTGCTCAGTGGGGAGTCTGCTTCTCCCTCTGCCCCTCCCCCCTGCTTGTTCTCTCTCTGTCTCTCTTGCTTGCTCACTCTCTCTCAAATAAGTAAGTAAATAAATAAATAAATAAAATCTTAAAATTGTTCTGAAGGGATTCATCAGTGCCTTTGTCACTCTCTGTAGTAAGCTGAACAATGACCCCAAAGATATCAGGTCCCACTCCCTGGAACCTATAAATGTGACCTTACTTAGAAAAATGTTATTTTATTGGCAAATGGAATTAAGGATCTTGAAACGGACAGATTATCTTGGATTATCTGGGTGGGCCCTGAATGCAATCACAAGAGTCCTTATCAAAGGGACGAAGAGGAAGATTTCACACACAGAAGAGGAACAGGCAATGCGACCACAGAGGCAGATACTGAAGTGATGTGCCCACAAGCTGTGGAATAGTGGCAGCCACCAGAAGCTGAAGAAGTCGAGGCGCAGATTCTCTCCTACAGCCTTTGGAGGAGCATGGCCCTGTTGAGACCTCGATTTCTGCCCAGTGACACTGATTCTGGACTTCTGATCTCCAGACCAGTGAAAGAATACATTTCTGCTGTTTGAAGCCACCGAATATGCGGTCATTTGTTGTAGCAGCCACAAGAAACTCATACACCATCTTCCTAAATGTCACCTTCCTTTCATATAGATTTTTCATTCCGTAATGAATAAAGCCACCCACATGTATCAGTCAGGACCCTCTCCAATTTGAGTGTTTAATCCAGGGACTATAGACGAAGGTGTGAGTAGAGTTTGAGAGACCTCAAAGAGTGTCCGTTTCACAGAGCTGACCGGTGGGGGAGACTCCGGCACCACCCCGGGCCTCGCGGGTTAGGGGGACAGAAGCTGTGTGCAGACAGACGGCCGTCTGACAGGAGCTGTGGCCTGCAGTCAGGGGACACATTTGGCCCGCCGCAGAGCAGCAGGGAGAATAAGCACCTCATATCACTCTCTTCCGTGGCTCTGATTTCCTGCTAGTGGCCTCTGGTCACAAATGCAAGGCAGCCATCCAGGTCAGCCTCCTGGACACAGAGAAGAGTGGCGAAGAGTGGAGAGTGGATTTATAAGGGCAGATGGAAATATCTGGCACCCATTTAACTTCAATCCCTTCTCAAGACCGTCCACATAACAGATGGACTTTGTGAGACAGAGGGCCCCCTGGATCCTAGCTCTGTGGCCTTGGGCAAGTCCCTACTTCCCTAGGCTTCCTTCTCCTCATCTGTAAAATGAAGGAACTAGACTAGAAAGTCTTTAAGATCCCTTTCAGCTCTAATGCTCAGGATTTGAGAAGCAGACTAAATGCCTTCCCAGGCTGAGGCTGACCTGTGTCTAGAGTCCTGACAGCTGTTTACTTACGAAAACATAAACAGGCCTCTCTTTTCCATGACGTATCTCTGCACCCGTGCAAGGGTGTGCAGCGCACGCTGGTTATGGAGCTACTCCAAGGGAAGGAGCAGGCTGTGCTCCCTCAACGTGGACATGTCACAGGCATGCTGGAAAAGGGAACGGGGGCCTAGAAGACCAGACCGGGCCCCGGACAGCCAACGGCGTGATGTGAGGAGCAAGCCACTCACCCAACGGCCAGGACGCTGGTCAGTGGGCACGTCTGCTCGTTCCTCAAGAAAACTCTGGGGGGCCTCAGCAGCTGGGCAGCAGCTGGTGCAGCCCTCGGCCCTCGGGCTGGCCCGGCAACTCCACTGGCAGGCCCAGCAGAGGGGTGGCTGCCAGCAACCACACAGATGGTAATAATTAGCCAGAGAGTCAAACTATGGAAAGTTCCAAGGGTCCAGGAGAGCCCCACACTGAACAATGAACATACACCGAGCCTTCCCCTGCTGCCTTGAGACATTTTGTTCTGTATTATGCCTGCCTTTTCAACTTCTCCTGTCTGCTTCTGTCTCTTTGGAACCTCTTTTTCAAAATGGAGGATGAAGCAAAGGAAGAGAATATCTTCATGAGCCCTCCAGGCCTCCAGAAGATGTGAACTACCTGCCCCTCCCCCCCAATCCCCATATACCTTGGGTGGCCTGGGATAAACAACAGATTTCCTCCCTGCCCCTAGCCCCACCCGTCATCATTAACTAGGACCCTCCATAACTCCTGATGGGCCCCACATGAGCACTCGTTTATAAGTATATGACTTGGCGGTGGGGGGCCTAACAAGGACCTCTATCCCTAAATCCTTAGAAACCCTCCCCAAACTGCTGATTCCTAAATTCCATTTTGTTCTCAACAAAACAATTTGACCCTCTTTGTACACACAACCATACTTGGGAAACGTGTGCTTTAAGGTTGCTCAGTGAGTTAAGGGCCCCAAGGTCCTATTGGAGATGAGGAAAGAAGAGGAGTCAGCGTGTGAGAAACTGAGAAGGTGGGTGGAAGCGGGGGTGGGGGGGTGGGGGGGGGAGTGGGGGGGTGGGGGTGGGCCAGGAAGGACAAAAGGACAGAGAGAGAGGGCCCTGGGCACTGATGGATGGCATCACCCACTTCACACCACTGCCTACAGCTGTCCCTGTTGAGTCGGTGCTATAAATGTTTTCTGAAAATTCAGATAAGCAGCTTCTCTATCAAGAAAACAAGAGATAAGAAACAGCACAGAGGACCATAGGGGAAGGGAGGGAAAACGGAATGGGAAGTCATCAGAGAGGGAGACAAACCATTGGAGACTCTTAACTCTAGGAAACAAACTGAGGGTTGCTGGAGGGGAGGTGGGTGGGGGATGGGGTAACTGGGTGAAGGGCATAAAGGAGGGCACGTGATATGATGAGCACCGGGTATTATACGCAACTGATAAATTATTGAACGCTACATCTGAAACCAATGATGTACTTATATGTTGGCTAAGTGAATTAAAAAAAACACACACAAGGGAAGCTTGCACTGTGGACCTCAGACCCTCAGAAAGGAGCTTGCCTTTCCAGCGATGGGGTAGAGTACAACCGCGGAATGTGGTTAGGGGGTGCCTGGGGGGGTCTCCCTCTTCCGAAATGCTTCCCCTATTCATTGCCACCGCGAAATCTAAGTCTCCCACTAGAGCCAAACCTGCATATCAATTCATTTATTAATCACTTCCCAGTGGTTTGCTAACAGTCAAGCACTGGCCAAAGGGAATTCTGATGGACAAGAACTAGGATTAATTTTAGATACAGGGTACTGACGGTGTTAGGTGCAGAGCAGGGCTCAGTGGGAGGCTGCAGCTGGGACCTTCTCTGTCTTGTCAGAAAGTGACCGAGATCCTTGCAGAAGAGGAGGGAGGAATCCCTGGACACCAGGACTCTGGGAGAGCCTGGAGACAGGTTAAGATGGCAATCCGCGCCACAGGGTTACCCACACCGGGCCCTGCCTGACAATATGCTTGCTTAGATGCAGGTGCACCGGACCCCCCCGCCGACCCCCCCATATCAGGCACCCTTTGTATCATCTGCCCCCTGTTCTCCAAAATGCCTGAGTGCTGCACTCAGACCTCATACTGTGGGTGTTCTGCTCCCTCCATCCTCTTCTAAACATGGCACATTTCAAACAGACAGAAATGGACTAAGTCAGGGAGGATTAGATCTACTATAACCGTACTGTAAGCTTTAAGCACCCACAGGCAAACCAGACAGTCCTGAGTTAGCGCCGACCCTAGCGCTTACCAGCTGTATGTGTTTGTGCATATTGTTTCCTCCTCTAGACCTCGGGTTCCTCATTTGTAAACTGGGGATAATAAGAGTTGTCACTCGATGTGCAGTTTTGAGGATTAAACAAATGAGAAAATGCATATGAAGCACTTAGCACAAGGCCTGGCTCCTAGTAAGTGCTCAATAAATGTCAATTATTAATGTATTTCTTGCCTACTTTTACTTCCAGTAAAGTCTAGCAAACTGATGGGCATAACTTTCAGAATCATTGCAAATTTAATCTAGACTTAAGCTAGGCTCACAGATTTGTTCTTTGAAAAAGCCACAAAATTCTTTTGTAATTCATGATCTCCTTACTGGTTTTTTTATCTGCTATATTTAGCTCTTAAATTTTATATCTCAGAAGTCATCCTTCCAAAAATACAAGTGGTTCAGCCAATGGCATTTACTCACTGAAAAAACAAACAAATTTGTTTTTGAAATAACAATAGGTCGGAGGTGGGACTAATTTCCATAACTTCAAAGATAAATAGATTATACCTCATTTCATCCAAGGGTCCAATTTGACAAAGTGACCCTAAAGGCTAGTTGTTTCAGTTCTACCTCTTTAATCTCTGGGAGAACATCTCAGCTCTTTCTCATAGGTCTCTCAGGGTCTCTCTAAGCTGTCTCTCAGGGACGCTGGTCCTTTCTCGCTGGGGTCCAGGAACAACCCTCTCCCCCGAGCTCACAGCTGAAATCACTAGTGTCCATTTTATAGTCTCGAACAGCAGTTACTTATTTCCAGACGGCCGCCGAACTACCTAAGGTTAATCCAACAACCTCTTTTACACATAAAAACATAATTCACTGAGTGTTTACTATGTGCCAGACACAGTTCTAAATGCTTTTTGTGGACTAATTCATTTTATCGTAATAATATCTCTGTGAGAGAGATACTGTCATTATCGTCCCTCTACATGGGATAGCATAACTTGGATAATTTGCCTACGATGACGTAGCTAATACGTGGCAGAACTGGGATTGGAACCCAAGGGGTCTGGCTACAGAGCTGCTTTCCCACTAAACCATACCACCTCTGAGAGAAGAGGCGACGTTTATCGGGGATACTGCTTGAACAAAACTCCTGACTCCACTCTTTCACAGAAGCACCCTTCCTTCCATGGAACATTCTGTCCTGACCCTGTCACTCTGTTCCTTCCAGCCTTTTCTCTGGGGCATCCTTTGCCAAAACTATGAACAAAACACATTCACCACAATATCCCTCTTATCTCTGTCAAACAGGGCTGCAAAAATATTCGAGGCACTGGGGCTCAGACTCAGAGGATGGGGCTCCAAACCCACTATCAGTCGTAACTGGCTGGGTGCCCTTGAGCAAGTCAATTCATGTCTCTACCTTTAGATGCCCTATCCGCAGAGTGGGCAACATGCCTTTGTGAGGATTACATGAGCTAATCCTTGTAATGTGCTCAGCAGAGTGCCTGGCTCAATCAGTAAGCTGTTATCATTACAGAAGATCAATAACAGCTATTATGATTATTGATCATGCAGTCCGTAACTGTGAGCAGAGTTGAGAAGGGCACATTCAGAAAAGACTCAGAGAGCGGCCAGCTTGTAAGCCAGGCTCTCCGGGGCTCTGCCCCTTGCCTGTCCCTGCACGTGAGGACAGGCTGCCTGAGATGGAAGGGCTCATTCCCACACCTGGCTGGCACACAGCTCCACTGGGTGTCCCGGGGCAGGAGATGACCACGAAGTAGGAGGGAGTTGGGGGGCCAAGTGAGTGCTTAGACAGGGGAGCTAGAAATCCCGCTGTGAATCAACTCCATTCCAGAAGCACTTTCAGCCCAGACACGTTACTCTTTCCAGCTTAGCAGTTCTGAGACTGTTTTCAAAACTTTCTTTCAACTGGGCACCCCAACATATAAGTCAGGAAAGAGCTGCTTTGTTGGGAGTGGGAAGAGGAGGCTCCTGGAGCACTTGCAGGCTCCTGGTTGAACTCCTCCCCCAAAAGGACCCTGTGTCCCTTCTAAACAGCAATGATGTCCTCAGACCACAGTTTGAGAAGCGTTTCTTAAGAGAAACAAATGCATATACTACATGAACCCTGCCCTTAGGGAGCTTGGAGTCCAGTGAGCTGGCAGCTGCAGTCCTGCACTGGCTGGCAAGTAAACTCCGACGTCCCTGGTGGAAGGTCAGATCCCAACAGGGCGTCCTTGCTAGCTCCTACAGAACCTTCGGGCTTTGCAGTGGCACGAGATCCTTCTCCATTTACATCACACGCTAAAGGGATGGGGAAGAGCTTGCTCGCCTTGTTCACTTGCTTCAGTAAAATAATCTTTTAAAACTAACTTACCTCTCACAACACCTCGGTGGGGTGGGGTTATAACTATCCCATTTTACAGATGAGGAGACTGAGGCTGAGGACATTTAACTTGTCCAGAGCCACCCAGCCAGGCAATGCTGGAACCATTGCTGCCTGTTTTCAGAGCAGGGCAGCCGGGCCTTGAGACTGAGGCTACCTCAGTGCAGGCCCCATCTCTGCCATGGACCAGTTGTTTCTCCGGCATCAGCGTCCTCATCTGTAAATAAGGCTGATGGCGATGACGCCTACCACCCTTAGAATGGTGGCTGGCACGCAGCCAGTGCCCAACAAGAGCTCATTGCTGTCTTGGGATCACCCACTAATAGGTTATGACGAGTTTGTTCAATTCACCGTCTCATTGATCTGGCCCGTGAAGAGAACAGCGCAGGGCAGTATGCGTGTGGCTAAGGAGCTGTGTGTGGTAGAGGTAAGTGAAAGCCATAGGAGCGCAAACGAAGGGCATTTGAAATGCCTCATTTAGGACTGCTTCCTAAAGTTTTGAGTACTCCTTGTGCAGAAGCCATGCTGAGTCGTTGGTGTCGGTCCAATGTCAGCACGTGCGGTGCCAAGGCTAAGCCTTCCAGCCACTGACTGCCGGGAGCGTGTCCCTAACAAAGCCAAGGGCCCCACGCAGCCTCCCGGCTGGACGGGTTACCTCTGCCACGGTCACCTGGGTCTCGAACTGCACCTGGGCTCTGCCCGGAATCGCCCAGCACTGGTGCTCCAGGGCCCTCGTGCCACATCCCCACGCCTGGAGGGGCAACTCCAGAGTGTGCCCATGGGTGGGAGGGGGAGGGAAGGAGAGAGCCCCGGGAGCCGGCAGGACACATGGTCCCGGTCCTGGCACTTCCCTCATTTCTTCGTCAGTCTCCCCAGAGCTGAAGGTATTTAGGAGAGCTCCTTGACATTCCAGGGACTCAAAAACAAAAAACAAAAAACCACCCCAGAATTGGGGGAACTCTCAGAATTCTGCCACAACACTTTCCATACCAGAACTCAAACAAAACGTGTGCTTCCAGGAGCCCAAGAGTTAAAGTGCAATTCAGAAAGAGAGGGAAAAGAAATGTCTGACCTTATGCCTGAGAGTCTGCCCACCCACCACACACACCCGTGGGCAAGAGAATGCCCTCAGCCCAAGGCTTAAAGGACAAGTCCTCCTTTTGCGCAATAAATGTCAAACGATCGCAAGAATGTCCAGTCCCCCGTGCCTACCTCTCGGGCTGGGGTCCCCAGGGTCGTTTCTCGCCGCCGTTTGCACCACCTGCTACCACGGATCCATCATCCCTCCTTGGGAAGCCAGCGCTTGCCGCTGCTCAGGGAGGGGTTCCGCGGAAGGAAGGGGAGGGCAGGCACTGAGATCACCGACGTGGGAAGGGGATGGTCTCCGAACCAAGCACTTGGTCAGAGGGAAAAGGATGTTTTGTAATTTTTGGCTTGAATTTCCAGAGGCAGAACAGGAAATGTCCACTGGGGCTGGGAGCTCCAGGGAGAAATGGGCTGCAGTCTCCCTTCGGAGGGGAACTTCCCGGGGGGCTCTCAACGGTGCCCTATCTGGAATTTAAAGCTCCGTCTAAATTCTGGTGCCCCTTTCCCCCTTACTCTTTCCCTTAGCACATTTTTTTTTCTTAATGGAACGTCAGCTTCGTTCCTGACATGCTGGAAAAATTTTCCTCTGCCTAAACTTGGCTCAGGAACACTCTCTCCTTGTGAGAAAATTTCTCCTGTTACAAAGTTCAGTTTAAAAAACAAAACAAAAACAAAACAAAACAAAACAAAAAAAAAGAAGGCTATTTGTTTAGCCAACTTTTGTACTAGGGACATTTTTGATGGACTGTTTTTTTTCATCTGAACCTCTGGGTTTCAAGAAATATACACACCCATATTCCTCTTGACTGTTTTCCCCTCCCTTCGAATGGAAAAACAACAACAATAATAACTGGTAAAAGATTATAGTGAAAATGTCCTTAAACTGTGGGTCTAGGTCAGCCTCATCTCTGCTCACATCTCTGCGCACAGTGCAGGGTGTGAGGAGTATAGTAAGAGGCAGAATGCTAGTCTCCAAGACCCTCTCTTAGTTCTAGGTCTTTCTATGATGGGGACACAGGAACTGGCTACCTTTCCCAAAGGGGACTGGGGTCCAGTTCCACGTAACAAACCACGTCCTCAGCCCCTCAGGGATGGGGCTGCAACATTGCTGGTTGTGATTCTTGGAGGCGGTGGGTGGGGGTGCATGGGGTGAAAAGCCATCATAAGATTTAGCTGTTGGTAATTGCCCGGAGGGTGGCATGTCTGTACATTGTCAAATGCCACCACAAATTGGGAAACTTTAGGGTACTTGTTGACCCTTGCAATAAAACTCAGTAGTTCTCATGGTGCTAATTGGGGATTAGTTCACAAACAGGAAATGAGGACATCCCCTCTGCTCTGCTTATTAAAAGAAGGTGAGTAATAAACAAATCAATAGTGTAAGCAAGATAAGAACAAATTTTTTTGCCAATTCATGAGGTTAGAAAATTTTAAATGTTTTAGAAGTCTCCTTCGTTTACAAAAATTATACTGCATACATAATAGGCTGAGGCTAGCAATTTTTAGATTTTTTATTTAATGTATCGATAACATTTTTTTAAAGGATAGTTTACTTTTTATTTTTTATTTTATTTTTATTTTTTTAAATATGTGGGGTTTTTTTTAAGATTTTATTTATTTATTTGACAGAGAGAGAGCACAAGCAGGGGGAGCGGCAGGCAGAGGCAGAGGGAGAAGCAGGCCCACCGAGCAGGGAGCCCGATGCGGGGCTCGATCCCAGGACCCTGGGACCATGACCTGAGCCGAAGGCAGATGCCCAACGACTGAGCTACCCAGGTGCCCCGATAACATTTTTATCTAGTCAGTAAAGCAAGACTGACTTAGGTGAAATTTTTTTTTTTCTAGCTTGAGTTTTGTACCTAAAGTTGAAAGTACTTGAAATGCATTCATATTCTGAAATTTAGAGATTCTGTCATTTCAATTTTGGTTTAGTGTAGAAATAATCCTAATCAACAAAATTTAACCCATCATTAAAGTATTTAACTAGATGCCCATTTTGGTTTTTTTTAAATATATCTTAACATAATAGTATATGTAATATACTATACTCCCTCACTTGGTTTTTGTCCCCAAAGGATCTCAAGAATCACACTCTGAAAAGACGTAGACAAATTGAGTCTATTTTATATCTAAACAACAGACAAACTGTGTTCTAAAAAGATTGATCATGTCCCCAAATGAAGGCAAAAGTCTAATTCCCAGATATAGTGTGTGTAGCTTGGTGGGCACAACTTGCCACAGGGATGGGGGGATGTTGCCAAGCAGAATTGGTGGGGTATTTTTTTTTTAAATAAAATATTTATTTATTTATTTGAGAGAGAAAGAGAGAGAGAGAGTGCAGGACCCAGGGGCAGAGGGAGGGAGAAACTCAAGCAGATTCCGCATTGAGCCTGGACCCACGTGTGGGGCTCGATCTCATGACCCTGAGATCAGACCCAAGCCTAAATCAAGAGTTGGATATTTAACCAACTGTACCCCCAAAGGCACCCTGGTGGGGTGGGGTTTCTAATTCTTCTCCTGAGAGCAAGAGTCACTAGCTTAGTCAGTCATCTTTTTCCACTTGCTAAACTAACTGATTTGATATGAATGTAGACAGAGGCATAACAATTTTATGGGCAGCAAAAGACAGAGCTGAAGGCGAAACGAAAACCCAGTCTTTTTAAGGTTAAAAGGTTTCAAAGCTAGACAAGATTTCACAAAAGGCCAAAGTTTGGATTGGTTTGTAGGTGAGGGACCATACTGAATTTAACCAGTTACACTGTGTTGGTCGAGTGCCTAGTGTGTGTGCCGCTCTATTTGAGGCCTCCTCAGAAGGAAAATGATTTTAACACAACAATTCCATAAGGTATTGTTGCTCTCATTTTACAGAAGGGATGCTGGGGTTCTGCGCAGTATCTTTTGCAATTTTACTTGGCAGTGTCGAGATTGTTCATGATTTAAAAAAAAAGATTGTTCATGATTTGAGTTTTTTGAAAAGATTCATTTTATTCATGTTGCCTGTCTAGTCCCCCAGCTCCCTACCATGTTCCATGTTAGAATTGCAAATATCATCCACTTCTTCATTCCAGTCTATGAACATTTTTTTAAAAATATTTTTATTTATTTATTTTTAAGATTTTATTTATTTATTTATTTGAGAGAGGGAGAGAGAGCACATGGGGGGAGGTCAGAGGGAGAAGCATACTCCCTGCTGAGCAGGGAGCCCGATGCGGGACTTGATCCTGGGACTGCAGGATCATGACCTGAGCTGAAGGCAGCCGCTCAACCAATTGAGCCACCCAGGCGCCCCAGATTTTATTTATTTATTTGACAGAGAGAGAGACAGCAAGAGAGGGAACACAAGCGGGGGGAGTGGGAGAGGGAGAAGCAGGATTCCCGCCGAGCATGTAGCCCGATGCAGGGCTCGATCCCAGGACCCTGGGATTATGCCCTGAGCTGAAGGCAGACGCTTAATGACTGAGCCACCCAGGCGCCCAACAGTCAATGAACATTTAATGAACATCTGTGTACATAGGACTGGGCCAGGAGATGAAGTCCTCAAACTCTGCCCTGGGGATGTTTGTAATCTGGTAGGGAGAGGAAAGAAACATCTCTGTATCACTGGACTTAACAGCTCTACTCCTAGGTATATACCCGAGAGAACTGAAAACGTATGTCCGCACAAAGACCTATACACGAATATTTATAGTAGTACTCTGCATTATAGCTGCTCATGGAAACAACCCAAATGTTCATTAACTGATGAGTCGGTAAACAAAATTGATATAGCCCTAACAATACAATATTACTCAGTCATAAAACGAAATAAGTACCAACACATGCTACAACATGGATGAACTTTGAATACGCCATGCTAAGGGAAAGCAACCGGACATAAAACACTGCCTATTATATGATTTCATTTATGTGAAATATCCAGAATGAGCAAATCTGTAGAGACAGAGAGTAAGTAACTGGTTGCCGAGGGCTGGTGTGGTGGTGAAGCTGGGGTTGATAGTTAAAACCACAGGGTTTCTTTGGGGACTGATGAAAATGTTCTAAAACTGATGGTGGCAACGTATGCACAACTTTGTGAATATACTAAAAACCACTGAATCGTACATTCTAAACAAGTGAATTTACAGTACGTGAATGATATCTAAATAAAGCTACTGCAAAAACAATGCACGTGCATGAAAAAAGTAACTACATCTGTTTAGTGTGTAGCCCACTCCAACTTGCAAAATGCCGCATTCCTTGTTTCCTTGGCTAATTCATTTTGAGGTTTAAGAGACTCAAGGAAAGAATCATTTCTTACAGGAGCAAATTATTCTGCATAGTGTGACTCTTTGATGATCTGCTTTCTTAGGGAGACAGATATCCCCAGGCTCTTTCCATTCTGTCCTCTACCAGAACTCATATTCAGGCAAGGATTTTAAAAGTGTAATTACCCTGAGATTTAGGAACCAATTACTGTATGATTACTGTGTGTGCATTTAATTAATAAGCAAATTTTTGATTGTCTTTAGTTACTGAAATAAATTCACTCTGATTTTTCATCTCTCAAAAACTCCTGCTTATTCTGGGTTCCATGAAAGGTGCAAGAACTGAAAGTCTGGCAGAGGAAGCAAGCAAACCAATGTAGTTGGCAGTTCTAGGCACTATAATGGGAAATACAGGTACGATAAGGACCCCATGGGGGCAACGAGTGTATGGTGTGGGGAATGGCTGGAGTGGTAGGTGTGGTAACAAGGAGGCCTGCGGAATCACTTCTGTAACCGATGGGAGCCGCCAAAAAGTCTGAAGCAAGAGAATGTCATATTTTATTTTATTTTATTTTTTTTTTAAAGATTTTATTTATTTATTTGACAGAGAGAGACACAGCGAGAGAGGGAACACAAGCAGGGGGAGAGGGAGAAGCAGGCTTCCGGCAGAGCAGGGAGCCCGATGCGGGGCTCGATCCCAGGACCCTGGGATCATGACCTGAGCCGAAGGCAGACGCTTAACGACTGAGCCACCCAGGCGCCCCGAGAATGTCATATTTTAGAAGAGGTCTTCTGGAGGTACTGAGAATGGACGCTGGTACTTTCACTCTAGAATTCCTGGCAAATGGGTGAAAAAGGTCTCATTATTTTTGTTGTCCTTTTGTTTTACTTTTAGAATTTTTTTCTTAAGTAGGCTCCAGGCCCAGCATTGAACCCAAGGCAGGGCTTGAACTCATGACCCTGAGATCAACACCTGAGCTCAGATCAAGAGTCGGATGCTTCACTGACTGAGCCACCCAGGCGCCCCTGTTGTTGTTTCATTTTGTTTTATTTGTAAAGATTTTATTTATTAATTTGACACAGAGAGAGAGAGCACAAGCAGGGGGAGTGGCAGGCAAAGGCAGAGGGAGAAGCAGGCTCCCCATAGAGCAGGGGAAGCCTGATGTGGGACTCCATCCCAGAACCCCGGGACCATGACCTGAGCCGAAGGCAGTCCTTAACGAACTGAGCCACCCAGGCGCCCTGTTGTTTTATTTTAAAGGCTGGATTACGTAGGGGTAATGTAGTAGTGGTTTTCTGGTCCCTGAAAAATGATTTACACCGACACAGAAGAGAAAAACAATTCAGCAGCTCTTCTGTAGAATCCACGACCAGCACAACAAACTTCATGTGGGTCAGATGTCATTCTTGCATCTGTCCAGTAGATGGAGGCATTGCTGTTCCAGAAAGAAAACTCTTTCCAAACTCGGTATTGGAGCTAAG
Source organism: Halichoerus grypus (assembly GCF_964656455.1). Classification (NCBI taxonomy): domain Eukaryota; kingdom Metazoa; phylum Chordata; class Mammalia; order Carnivora; family Phocidae; genus Halichoerus; species Halichoerus grypus. Next base: position 173,479,045 of record NC_135714.1, read on the forward strand.
CCCCAGAAGTGGCTGCCATTTACTGCTTTCCATTGGGCAGCAGACAAGACAAACAGCCCAGAACTATGCTTTAGAAAGAGCAGCCATATCCTAATCTGGACTTCTTGCCTTAGTACAGTGACCTTGGGCACGCTGCTTTGTCTCTCTGGACCTCAGTTGCCTCATCCAAAAAGTGAGGGTTTCCCAGGTCCAGAATCTCTTGTCCACATTTCCAAACTCCTACACTCAGAAAACCAGAAGCGTTTCATAACTCACTTGGCAGCAAGACCTGACCTAAACTGACCTGAGGTTATGTATTTTCCTATTTAGTGTGAATGTTCTTACATTTCACTGCAAAAGGGTTTATATATTTGATTACAAGTTGCCTCCCCCCACCCCCCCACGCCACCCACCGGGAGTTTGCTATAATAAAAGGTATAATATGCAGAATTAGCTTTCTCAAATCTGAAAACAATCAGAATCCTGCAGCACACCTGGCTTTTGGGTAAGAGCTCACAGACCTGTGATGCTGATTGCAAGGCTGGGGATGAAAGGCGGTGTCTAAAGCAGTAAAGCACAACATTGCAAAGAGTCCTCCGGGGCTCTCCTCCCTCGCGCCCAAGCCAATCAGATTTGGGGTCTGGCAAATAAGAGAAAACTCAGGGAGAAAAACAAGGCAAAGAATCCCTATTGATGCATTCATATCACTCACTCATCTGACAAAGTTACATTCAGCACCTCCTACATGCTCGTTCTGAAAACAGGACACAGATTTATATGTGCCCCGAGTATGTACGGAGACATGGAGGGTGGGTAAGGATGGCAGCAAGGTGGGGTGGTGGCACCGGGATCACGGCCGTGCAAACATTTCTACCATTACAGATTGATTTCTCTTCTATCTTTAAAAAGTCTTCCTTTAAAATTCAAAGACTTCTGGGTCCCACCTTAAAACAGAGAATTTCTCGAGGCCATAAAGGGATTGAGTGGTAACACCTCAGCTATCTCGTCAAAACCTTGCGCGGGGGGGGGGGGGGGGGGGGGGGGTGATGGGCAACTAGAATGGGACAGCTCTGATGGCAGTAGGCCAGTAAGCCCCAAAGAGACCTGCTGACATGGTGTAAGAAGGGATGCTAATAAATTTCTCCTACCTGGTTAATTTCTCCTCTAGCCTTTATCAGTAATGCAAGCACTTCAACAAAAGCAGAACTTCTGTTCCAAATACAAGGTATTCTCCACCTCCTCATGCCTCTCTCTAGGCGTCCTGCCACCATGCATCAATTGCTCACACCAAAAACCTGGAGATCATTCTCTCCTTCCCCCGTCTCTAAAACTCAATCCTTTGTAAACCCTGTCATCCCTGGTCTGACCACTTCTCACTGGGAGAACTCAGGTCAAAATCATTGTTGTCTTGCTGGAACTAAAGCTTCAGCTTTCTAATTGGGTGCTGGCCTCTATTCCTGTGCCCCTGACATCATTCTCTTTTATGGCAGCCAGAACCAGCTTCTCCAGCTTAAACCCTCCAATGACTTCCCACGGCCACTAGAGGAGGATCCGAACTCCTTACCACATTGCAAGGCCCTGCCCACCTCTCCAACTTTACCTTCCAGGCTGCATCCACGCTGGCCTTTCTGTCCCTCCAACATGCCAAACATTCTGCTGTTTCAGGGCCTTTGAACGTGCTCCTGCCTCTTCCCCCAGATCTTCATACACATGCCCAGCCCTAGCATTAGTGGGGCCCAGGGCAAGGGTACAAATAAATGGGGACCCACCCACCACTAAGAACGGTTATATAAGATATGTTCTCTCCTCTTACAATGACAAATGCCTTCAGCACAACAAAATTGAAAAATATGTGTAAGCGTATGGTTTTCATGACTGTAAATTAGCAAACTATAAAAGACAATTGAATTTAATTATTATACTCATATTTGAGTGTTCTGTTGGCTGGTTGGTGATATTTAAATGAGTAACAAAATAGAGACATACATTATCTTTCTTGTTATATACTTATTCCACAGAATTCACTCTTTGCTTTCATTTAAGTGAAATCACTAATGTAATCATTTCCAAATAATTTGTGTTCTATTGAGATGAATGATATATAAGATTTTTAAAATGTTATTGTTCTCAAAGTGTACAAAAGTTGAATATATTATGATTAAAAACACAGCTAAGGGTCACCTGGGATCGAGCCCTGTGTAGAGCTCCCTGCTCAGGGAGGAGTCTGCTTCTCCCTTTCCCTCCGCCCCCCTCCCCCCCACCCCCCTTATGTTTTCTCTCTTTCCCTCACGTTCTCTCAAATAAATTAATTAAATCTTTTTAATAATGATAAAAAAACACAGCTGAAGGTATATATAAAAAATTAAAAATTAAAATGGTTTTCACACATGCTTTCAAAAAGTTCCCTTTTTTCAAAGATTCAAAATTACCTAAAAGTAAACAAATGCCATATTATAATTAGTGAGTGTGAAATTTTAAAATTAGAATTATTTAAATAGAACTGAAGAAGTTTTTTTGAAAATTTAGCCAAATTACATTAAATATTCTTATTAAAAATATGATTCTCATTATTAGTGTTCAATGTCCATGTGGTTGTTAGGTTAAAGAATTGGTATGCTTCAAGCATCTTGCATCCAGACAAACATATATAGGAATTTAAGAGAAATATGAATTACTTAAAATTGTAAAATGTTCTTCCCAAACCACGTGCAAATGTTGCAAATACTGCTGTAATCCATGAGCATCTCCCAAACACAAAGAGAGAAAAAAAAAGAAAGATGCTCAGAAACTCTGGGAAACAATTCTTTTTTTTTTTTTAAGAGTTTTAAAATTTATTTGAGAGAGAGAGAGAGAGACCGCACGAGCAGGAGGGGCAGAGGGAGAGGGAGAAAGAGAATCTCAAGCAGACTCTATGCTGAGTGCAGAGCCCCATGTGGGGCTCAATCCCAGGACCCCGAGATCATGAGCTGAAGCCAAGAGTCAGTCGTTCAACTGACTGTGCCACCCAGGAGCCCCTGGAAAACAATTCTTTATGCAACAATCTATTGCACTGATGCTATCTGAGAAGCAGGGCTTAACAAATTAATTCATTTGTCCTTTCTCTCACCAAGTATTTCTGCATGCTTACTCTCTCTGTACTAGTTTGCACGTGGGGGCAGAGCTGGAAAAGCATGTCCCTAGGGTCCCGTGTTAAGTAAAGAGAGTGATCAGCGTCCTGGCAGCAGGAGGCCCAGGGCAGGGGCTCCCACTGCCTTACCCCAAAGATAGTACTGTTCATAAGGTCACTTCCTTCTAGATCTCAGCCATAGAAAGGCCTTCCCTGACCACCCTGGCTGACTGCAGTGGTGCCGACTTCCCCACCCCAGCCATCCTCTAACCCGTTGTCTTGGATGCTTTTCTTCATAGCAACGAGCACTGAGATTACATCCTATCTTATTTACTGATTGTTTATTATCTTTCTCCCCCCACCTTGGACTTTGTGGTGTCTACCTTATATACTCAGCAATTACAAGAGAGCATAAGGGAAGAGGGCTTTGAGAGCTCGACACACCGCCTGGAAACAGAAACCCACGCTGAGCAGCCCTGCACATTTCTTCCCCTAGGGGGCAGTGGCTGCACACGCATGGACGCCTGACCCAGCTGGTCCGACACTGGAAGGTGGTGATGAGTGCCCACATCTTCATCTTCACATAGATTTCAGAGGCCCCACAAGACATTCTGATCGCACGGAGGCTGCAATACCAGCTCTGTAGATGTCAGCTTTGTGTGTTTCCAGAGAGGATGGATTCCCTGCCTGTACCCATCTTTGTCCAAGTCGAAAGTTAGAATTGAAAGCCAATGCATCTCTATTCCTTTTTGCTTTTCAGATGCCTTAAGGCCAGGGGTTCTCAATCTCCACGATACTCACATGTTGGACTGGAAATGTTTTGTTGGGGAGGGATGTCCAGGATGTTTAACAGCATCCTGGACGTCTGCACACTGGTCGCCAGCAGTACTCACAACCGCCTCCCCGCACCGCCCCCCTCCTCCCCCCACGGTTGTGACAACCGAAAATGTCTACGGACCTCACCAAATGTCCCCAGGGAAGAGAGGGGTGAAATCACCCCATCGCCCTGGTTTGAGAACCACTGGGTCATTGTAAAACCCAAACCCCAAACTGCCCTTGGAATAGATATCACGGGGTCCCGTTGTGAGTTGTGCTTCGGGGACTGCTGAGCCGGAATTCACAAACGTTCTCAACACAGGATCTCGCGATTTCCGTGGAAACTTTTCTTCCAGTGACATTTAATTTTTTTATCATCTCCAAATGGCAATCATTTGCAAATTAAGTGGTGTTTATCCTCCTGGCTATGAACTCTCAAGGGAGTGCCGGGGATTTGGGTGGTGGTGGTTGTTGCTGTTTTGTCTGCACGGTTCTTAGTCCCTGGGAATCGTTTATCTCCCTGTTACTGTTGCTGCTCCTCGCTTGGCCTCCCCTCCACCAGACAGGCTTAATCACTGGCAATCATCACGTCGCAGGGCAAAGCGCTCGGCAGCCACCCCCGCACCGGGGGAATCAGACGCTTCGCCGAGCTTGTGCTCTCCCGAGCCATTGCTTTTGTTTTGTCAGGCCGACTGCAGTTTTGTCTCTTGGCTCTCCCTGAATGAAGAGAATCTTAAAACATCGTGCGGCTGCAAATGGCTTAGTCTAAGCTGGAAGGAGCAGTAAACAGGAAGTCAACAGCAAAGGAGAAATAAAAGCGATCAGTCAATTAGGCGGTTAGAATGACTTAAATCCCCCCTCCCCACCCCCGTCCCCACCCCGCGCATCTTTGGGCAAAGCCAGGCTGCACAAATCAGGCTTGGGTACACAGGCCCCCAGAGCAGACCGGCAGGGAGGCCTGCAGGGAGCCCACGAGGGCTGCGGGTGCCAAACCACTCTGAGAGCCCAAGATCGGCCAGGAGAGGCAGCACAATGCGGCCCACATGCGTGCGTGGAAATCGTCACAGCCAAGTTGTAGAACTTACATGACAATTTTTTTAATCCTTTCCTGGCCTCGGATGAAAGGCGGCTCTGTGAGTGGGGAGCACCATTGCCCTGGCATCCCGTCCCACATCTGGCCGCTCTTGTTGCACTCCAGACTTGCACGTTCAGAAAGAGGCGCCCCACCGTGTTCTTGAGACACGAGGACACTGAGGCTCCGACTGTGCCTCGGAGTCTGCTTCTGGGGACCCTGGCTGCCCTTCTCAGCCGCCAGCCAGCCGTTTTGGCTTCCGTGCCGGGTATCGCGACTCAGCGGTGCCCCTGTGGAACTGATCGCTGCCACACGGGTGTAGACCCTGATCCGCCCTCCCCAGGACTCTTCCCTGAAAGCAGCATCCCAGAGAATTTGGGGGATGATACAGAGACTTCTTTGACGTCAGTCTTAAAGGGAAGGGATGCCTCCCAAAACTGAGAGAGAAAAAATAGTGATGGAGAGATACCACGGGGTTGGTGTCTTATTTCACAAGGAAGGTCAGATTGTGCAGACAGGGAGTTTAAGGGGCGGGGGAGGGGGGGAGGATATAGGAGGTGGCAAACTAGTTTGAAGTCAAAGGTTAAGAAACATTTTAAAGCCAGTTTCTAAGGCTTCCTGGGGGAAGCAGGGTATGCAACATGTAGACCACTGTGATTAAAAAGTAACCCACTCTTCAATCGCTATCCCCCTAGGTCCCCTTACTCTGTCACAGGCTGTCCTGCAAATGCAAGCATGGAAGTGGCGGGGGGTTGTCTTCCTACCAGCGGTTCCACTGTGGAGAGTGGGGACATTTTCAAGGAGGCCCCCGAGAAGACTCAAGTTCTGCATGAGTAAAACAACAGGATGATGGCAGAGCTCTGCCCTCAGTGTCCCTGAACTAGAGTCGTAATAAGCGAGTTGTTTTCCAAAGGTGCCACCCTTATGACGAGACCGGAGAATAGAGATCCCAACCAGGCGTGGGAAGGTGGTTGGTCTCCAGCTTCTGGTTCAGCAAAGGCCCCCTTCCTGGAGATGCCCCTGCCTTCTGGACTCCGGGCGGCTGTACAACACCACTTTCGGGAAGCACCCACTGCTGCTCTCCCTGCTCGCTGCCCATGGACAGGCCCTGAGGAGGAGCTCATGAAATCCCCCGCCCAGCCTCACACTTCTCAGTTTGATCAGCCTCTGCATCAATGTCTATCTTCTCCTTACACAGACCCAACAGGAATCAAGCAATCACAAATACATAACTTTGCCATAACTTGGACTTGCGGTAGCAGAACACACATTCTGCTGGGGTGGGGAAGGGCTCTCAGTAAAGCCTTCATTTCCCAGATAAACTAGGTGCCACGACTCGACCCAGCCGGTCATCATGGACGACAGATGAATCAGTGGACAAGAGCCTCTGCCATGTGTCCAAGCTGTGTCAGGTCCTGTGGGTCGTATTAAGAGGCCAAAACGGTCCTGGGTTCTGTGAGGCTGTGTTCTAGTTCAATACACAAGACTAATGTGCAAGGCCAAGACCCTAATAGAAGACCACATGGTCATTCTGGCCCTCAGTGAGCTCAAGCCTGAACATTTAGGTAGAGCTTGGGACTTCATTAAAGAATATCTCACATTGGCACTGTGAATTGTACAAGACTGTTGAATCACAGATCTGTACCTCTGAAACAAATAATGCAATATAGGTTAAGGAAAAAAAGGAAAAAAAAAAAGAAGAAGAAGAGAGCAGGAGGGAAAGAATGAAGGGGGGGATATCGGAGGGGGAGACGAACCATGAGAGACAATAGACTCTGAAAAACAAACTGAGGGTTCTAGAGGGGAGGGGGGGGAGGATGGGTTAGCCTGGTGATGGGTATTAAAGAGGGCACGTTCTGCATGGAGCACTGGGTGTTATGCACAAACAATGAATCCTGGAACACTACATCTAAAACTAATGATGTAATGTATGGTGATTAACATAACAATAAAAAATTTTTAAAAAAGAATATCTCACATTGTTATTTAATTTGTCTTGTATCACCCTGGGACTTATAAACCCCTCCAGGGTAGGAACACAACTTACTTAGTGTCTCATCACATACACACGCACATACACACACACACAGCTTCTAGAACAGTGCTGTATACACAGCTCCTCATTACACTGTTACCAGATGCTCCAGTAAGTATGATTGTGTAGAACAGAATACAGTTGCAGCAGGGGTTTGTGTAAGGGAGCAATCTGGGTGGGCAAGAGGAGCTGGAGGAGGGAGACTTCACTGGAGATGCAAGAGGCAGCTGACAGTAAACCTCCTCTGGTTCGTTTTTGTTTTTGCTTTTTTCCTTTTGAAAGTAGTGATTAAAGATAGCATTTAAAAAATTATAAAAGTGTACATATTCATTATAGAAAATTTGTAAAAATAAAAATATAAAGAAGAAAATTTAAACCACAGATAATTTGACTCCCAGACATGTGTAAACATACAGAATATGTAATTATAAACTGCAACAAGCGCTAGGAAGGCATGGATGCATAAGAGAATAATCGAAGACCTGATCTAGAGTAGGGAGGCCTCTCTGCAGCTGTGACATTTACACAGGGACTGAAGGGTGGGCAGGGGTTGGACAGGTGAAGAGACGAGAGAGAGCATAAGAAGCAGGTGTGTGTTAGGGAATATGGTTTTTAAAAAGGTAAATCAGGGGCGCCTGGGTGGCTCAGTCTGTTAAGTGTCTGCCTTCGGCTTAGATCATGATCTCGGGGTCCTGGGATGGAGCCCTGAGTCGGGCTCCCTACAGGGAGCCTGCTTCTCCCTCTCCCTCTGCCCCCTTCCCCCAACTCATGCATGCACACTCTCTCTCTCTCAAATAAATAAATAAAATCTTTTTTAAAAATAAAATAGAGGGCGCCTGGGTGGCTCAGTTGGTTAAGCGACTGCCTTCAGCTCAGGTCATGATCCTGGAGTCCTGGGATCGAGTCCCGCATTGGGCTCCCTGCTCAGCAGGGAGTCTGCTTCTCCCTCTGACACTCCTCCCTCTCATGCTCTCTGTCTCTCATTCTCTCTCTCTCAAATAAATAAATAAAAAAAATCTAAAAAAATAAAAATAAAAAATAAATAAATAAATAAAAATAAAATAGAAAACACATTAAAAGATAAATCACACAAATATAAAATGAACATGTGCCGAAGAGGTTTTTTTAACTCATTAATTAATGAAGGAACCATTAAGATGTTACAACTGTTTCACAGAAAAATTCCAAGTATATATACATAGACGGGCCAAATTGGGTGGAGGAAAATCAGCTGCCCTTCCCCCGGACGGAATTTACTGGCACATGGGAATAATCATTCACACTGCCCTCAGTTATCTACAGCTTCCAGACTTGTAAACTAGCTCACAGAAAATGAAAGAGCGAGATAGCCAGGACGAATAAGGTAATCAGGACACCCATGAAATTTTTTCTCTCCTTTCAAAGTCTTTCACAGTTTTTCCTGACACGTGCAAATGCCCTGGGGAAGGAAAGAGCTTACTAGAACTAAAAAAGAAGAGGAATGTTGCTGGGATGTAATGAGCAAGGAGGAGAGTGGGTTGAGATGGGGGTCATGGCATATGTTCCAGTTTGTAGCCTGCTTTTTTCATTTAACAATATAGGGTGAACGTTTCTCCATATCATCCAATATCCATTTGAAGCATGATTCTTTTTTCTTTTAGGTTTATCTGTTTATTTAAGTAATCTTTACAACCCAGCATGGGGCTTGAACTCATGACCCTGAGATCAAGAGTAGCATGGTCCTCTCCTTGAGTCAGCCAGATGCCCTCAAAGCATGATTCTTAATGGCAGCACCATGTTCCCTTGCAGTGGACTCATGATGTATTTACCAACCATCCCCCTCCCCCTTGGCCACTTAAGTTGTTCTCACTTAATATTCCTGTGTGTGAATGTTTGTTCTCACATATCTCTGATTACTTTGTTAGGACAGATTTTTTTTTTTTTAAGATCATGTTGCTTTAAGATTTATTTCTTTATTTTAGAGCGAGACAGAGACAGAGAGAGAGACTGCGAGCAAGTGCAGTGTGGGGCAGAGGGAGAGGGAGAACAAGAGAAGCATACTCCCCGCTAAGCGGGGAGCCCACCCTGGGGCTTGATCCCAGGGTCTGAGCTGAAATCAAGAGTCGGATGCTTCACTGACTGAGCCACCCAGGTGCCCCCCCTTTTTAAAAAGATTTATTTATTTGAGAGAGAGAGAGAGAGAGAATGGGGGAGGGGCGGAGAGGGAATCTCCAGCTGACTCTCCCATGACCCCAGCTAAAATCAAGAGTTGGACGCCCAACCAACTGAGCCACCCAGGCGCCCCATCCTTAGCATAGATTTCTGTAAGTACAATCTCTAGATCAAAGATTATTTTAAAGGTGTTGATTAACAAAAACTACTTCTTAAAAACATAATCTCTACACCTAACGTGGGAGATGGAGTTGCATGCTCTACTGACTGAGCCAAGTGCCACAACAAAAACTGCTTTTAAATGAAATGGTTTTTTTAAAAGATTTTATTGATTTATAAAAGAGAGAGAGAAGGAGTGGAGGGAGGGGCAAAGGGAGAGGGAGAAGCAGACTCCCTGCTGAGGGGGGAGCCCAATACAGGGCTGATCCCAGCACCCTGGGATCATGACCTGAGCCTAAGAAGACGCTTAACCTTAACCGACTGAGCCATCCAGGTGCCCCTCAATGAAATGTTTTAGGAAAATAATGGGGGAGGAGAGGTAGAAGCTCTGAGATGAGCTAGAAGGCCCAGGTAACAAGGGGGCGTGGGGTGGGAGGAGTCTGACCTAGGGCAAGAGGAAGGAGGGGGAGACAGGGTCGGAGTGAGAGGTGTTCAGAGTGAGAGCTGGTCTGGGGGTGCAGAATGGAAATGGGGGAGGAGTAGTCTTTGGACTTGCATTTGCCCTAGACACCCTTTGGAAATGGGCATGTTTGCAAGAGAAACTGATTTGAGGGATGTGGAGGGTGGGGGATAACCCTAGGAGCATTCGGGAGCACAGGGGCAGGGTTTGGGCTGGGAAGGTAAATTTTGGAGTCACACAGAGATCTGCTAGTTGGAAGCAGGAGCGGGGGGATGCCCAAGTGAAAGGAGCCCTGGCAGAAGCCCCACAATCAGGAGTGTGCTTGGGGACCCAGCAAGTAAGCAAGCAGGAAAGAAGAAGGTAGGGAAGACTGTGCGGGAGGCGGGTAACTAACAACGTTAAATTTTGCCAGGAGGTCACAAAGGATGAGGGGTAAGGAGGAAAACCATTGTGTTTGGCCAGAAGAAAGTCATCGTGACCTTGACAAAAGAAGTTGCAATAGAATTGTGGGGGCGGAAGTCAGCGGTTAAGGGAATAGGAGATGGAGGCATTGAGTGCCGCCGCAATGTGGAAGATTTTGGCAGCAAAAGGGATCCGAAAGTCTGGAAATTAGCTAGAAAGGGGGAGAGTCCAGCATTATTGTGTGTGAATATGTATCTTGTTCATATGCCAACCCAGCAGCTTCCGTCTGCCTTCCCACACCCCCCACCACAGTTTCCTCTACTTATTTTTCAATCCTAAGTATTTTTTCAACCTCAGAGGATATTATGTGGCTTCATGTGACAAGGACTTAACACAGAGCCAGCGCATAGTAAGTGCTCAATATGGGTTAGCTATTGTTATTATTTTTATTAAGATCCTTAGGAACAAAATACGCAAACAAAAAGGAAGGACAGTATGCCAGGGAGGGACAGAGTGAGTGCAGATGAGGTTAAGGACGGGCCACTGTCCTTCGCAGCACATCCTTAGAAACATAATAGGCCCTTTTTCTTTTTGGGGCCTTAATTCTAGATCTCTTGTTGGCTTAATTCTAGACACTGCTTCTATATAAGATGTCCTAAAGGAGCCTGCCTTTTGTCAGTCTGCGACTCTTCTCAAGGATTTCTTTCTGCATTCGCATTCATTGCTGTGGGGTCAGTCTGAGCCATAGGTCTGGCCCTGCCCCTTGGAACAGTGGAAGAGAACACAGGAGAACTTCTCAAGGGACAAGATTTGGGAAGAGGACGTGCAGAGGGGAACTAAGCAAACACCAAATGTGTGAGCAAGTCTCAGGGAGTGCAAGTGAGGGATAGATGAGCCCAAGAGCCCGCGTCTTCAGCAGTGGACTGAGCCATATCACAGCCAGTCATCCACAGGGAGGACCTGGGCCAGAGCAGAAGCCCAGAGGATTCTGTTTCCAGATGAAGGGGTAGGAACAGGGTGGGCTGAGGGACAGAGGGGCCAGTCCCGCTTTTCCTTGTCGTAGGCTGACAGAATCAATCCACACTGCCTCAGGGCTGTGGGGAGAAACTACTTTATTTTGTCTGTAACTTTGCTGGCCTTCCTCCTGGTTAGAAGGCAGAAAAAGTAACTAACTGTCCAACTTAGTTTAAAGCTTCCATAATAAACAGTCCCCTTTGAGTAGAGTCCAGTCCTTCAGGGATAAAAATACTCCTCCTCCTCCATCTTACCCTAAGATAGCATCTGAGTCACAGAGGAAGAGCCCTGTGTGGCTTACAAGGAGGGCCTAAGAGGCGCCCTCAGCATCCTGGGAGGTCCCGCGAACTTTCCTGTGTCTTCCTGGTCGCTACTTGCTCCGATGGCCTTCTCAGGTGAAGTGGGGGCTGTTTAATACATGACCTGGCCTCTCTTGGCTTGACCAGAGCTCAGCACACTCCCAGATACGTTGACTTGGCTTTCCTGGTGCCACAAGCCCCTCAGAGGACCGTCTGACTGCCCTTAGTTCCCAGTGCCAAGATTCAACTCTGCTGGCCTGGCTCCTGGGACCCCCGTGCCAGTGATAATTCTAGTCTTTCTCTCAGCAACTTTGCTGGTCGCATTCCTTTTCGCTAGCAGACGCCCTACTGTTACAAAAGCTGACCGTCGCACTGCTTGATTTTAGAACCGGGCTAAATGTCAGCCTGGGGGTGGGGGTGGGGGCATCTGCTCTTAAGGCTACCCACGGGATGAGACATGAGCCCCCAGAATTCCCCTGCACGGAACGATGCTTCGGACCCAATCGTTTGAACGGACCGGTTACACTAGCATTTGGTGGACACGGCTGTTTTGGGCCAGGCCTGCAAACCTGAGAGTCTTTTATTTCAAACCCTCTAAACTCGGTGCTCAATGAGTATGGAAAGTGTTGCATGTGGAAATTGCTTGGGCGACTGGGGAAACGTTGCCAAAAGAGAAACTTTCCAGTTCTTAGCTTTCGAAGTGTGCACTGTGCCACATGTCATGAGGTAATACGGATTCTCTGAATGGGGGCGCCACAGCCAAGGAAAGCCGGGAGGGGACAGTCAGCAAATGCAGCTCTAGTCACTAATCAGAGGCAAAGGAATTGCCAAGAAAGAGCAAAAGAACAGGCCACGAAGAATCGAAGGAGCACAAGATGGAGGGAAGCTGCCCTTGGGCCCCAAACTTCATTTTGTTTAGGAGGAGAAAATAAGCTCGAAAATGTTCCTGAGGCAGCAGTGTTAACGTTAACAGATACCATCTGGAAATCAACAAAACTCACATTTTGTTTTTACAGATTTGCACCAAAAACCAGTTCCAGCCAGGGACTCTCAAACCTCAGAAGTCTTCAACGGGGCACTAAGATATAAACAACCATTTAGCAAAACTGCCATCACAACGACAGAGGAAGGCTGCTGTCTTGTCCTCTTTACTGAAATCAAGACATGAGGTCAGACGTGACCAAGTGTGTGGAGATGTGATAGTCTGCGGTGGTGCATTTTAAATAATTTTTAATACATAGAGCCCAGCCTCAGAGACAGGCAAAATTTATCTTCGAGACTTCATCCCCCCCCACAAATATCTAGTGCCCTCGTTCTGGCCCCCACACATCTCTGTTCTTGAAAGATAATGACTTAATGGATTCATTGGTCTTTTTCCTCAACTACCCTACTGTTTCCCTATATTGACATTTAATGGGACTTTTTGAAGATATAGGTATCCCCTGCTTTTAGAAAGTTCACCTTACACCACTTCGCTTTTACGAAAAAGACCTGTTTTCACTAAGTGAAAGAAATTCAGAGTATCTTTGCTTTTATGAATGAAGGTGGAAAGTGAAATAAAAAATAGCATTCAGCGCCTGTTTCGAGCGCCCTGAACAAGGAGAGCCGCCCCTCAGAGCTCCCTCCCCAGGAGCCACACCGAACATCTCAGCACCAAGCTGCCAGACCTTGAACCATGTCTACGAACATCTGTGCTTATCTTGATTTATTTTGTGCATTCATTAGTTAGATGTGTCCTAAGGTATCAGAAAAGCCTAAGATAGGTTATTTTCGGGGTCTGGGAATGTTCAAAATTACCAATGGTAATTGGATTTTTAGGGGTTTTTTTGTTTTTTATTTTTTTTGGTTTTTGCTTTACACCCTTTCAGCTTACAAAAGGTTTCATAGGAACACTCTACTTTCAGATAGTGGGGGGAATACCTGTAATACCTCTAAAAGAATTGTCTGAATTGTGGGAATTTCAGACAGCAACCTGGTGGGCTAGAAGGGGCGAGAGTTGCATTTTGGGAGTTGGTACATCTCTCAGTCACCATTCTGCACGGTTGCCTGCACGTGCACATTCCCTGGTTGAGGCTCCTGTAACTTCCTTTGTCTGGGCCTCCCGTGTCCTTCCATCCTGGCTGGTGTGAGCAGGGATATCTGTGACAGTCTTGCACGAATTACTCTATGTTGTTGGTGGAGAACAATGAGTGCAGTTTTCCCTGGGTAACTGGGCCAAAAACAGGCTTCATGTATAATTCCCTGCCTGCGTGTGGCTACTTCCAAACAAATGTTCCGAGCAGAAGACCTCAGCTTCTCAGAGAGCCTCCATGCCTGGCTTCTCTCTCTGGCCCTGCCCTGAACCGGGGATTCAGCAGGACTGCAATTCCATGGCTGCCCAGATGCACTTTGGTGCTTCCTGCTGCTTCACGTTGGGCTGTAGGTCATTCCTGTGCTAGGGAAGGTCACAGCCTTGTTAATTAGAAGGAAAGCAAAGACAGACAGGATACAAATTTTCCTAGAAGGACACCAGCATGTGTGATGTTAGTACCATTTTCAACTTTTAGCGGTGATTATGGCCACCACCCTTTCCTGCTTCCTGAGGGCAACAGTTCAATAGGGCTTCCAGCACAATTAAAGTGGACAGCTTAGACCGAGCCAAGGTTGAGCGGGGTGGAGGCCTTAGACCCACAACGCACTGATTTTTTTCATTTGACGACTCAAGGGGGTGCTCAGGCAAAACCACAACTGGGAACACACACGATTTCCTAGTTTTATTTTTATTTGCATGCGAGGTGTATTTGCATGACATTTTATTTTTGGCAAGCACTTCTACATTCACAATCTCATTTGAGCCTTACCAGAATCATGTGAAATAGGTAAGGTGGGGATTAATCTTCCCCTTTGATAAATAAGGTATCTGAAGCTCAGAGAGCTTCCACAGGTAGTCGTGAAAAGGTAGGACTAATTCCAGGTTTTCTGGCTCCTTGACCCTATTTCTATCATATCAAATCACTATGCATTACAACCCAGAGAGAGCTGTAGGTTGGCCAAATCCCATCAAATCTGCTCAAATGGACCTGGGCTTTTTTTTTTTTTTTCTCCTGCCTGGCTTCCCTTCCTTTGGGAATCCCCCAGCCCCCAATTCTGTAGTATCCATCCACTTCGGCTGTGGTAGAACCCACCATATTCCTAACTGCAGACAGGGAACTATAAAGCCTGGCCAATCAGAGAATCTATTATCCTGGCCACATGATTGGCTCAGGCATGAGCTCATGATCTAAGCTGGCCAATCACAGTCTTTTCTGAGCCTTTTGTTAAAGCTCTTGGGAAAGACATACTCTTTTTCTCTGGGTTCTTGCTGATATGAGGCAAGAGTGTGACTGGGAATGAAGGCAAGCAGAGGCTACCAGAGCTGAGAGCTGAAGAGGGTCCTGATGTTATTATTGGAAACGTTGAGTCCAGCTGTGCCTGAAACTCTCCAGTTAGCCAATAGATTCCTTTTTTTACTTAAGCCAACTGGAGTTGTATTTATGACACTTGCAAATACAAAGAAGTTATTGACTAATAAAACTGTCATTTCTGTCTCAGATTTAGGAAATTACCTCTTTAAAATTGTTTCTTTGCCTGGGTGGCTCAGTCGGTTGAGTGACAGACTCTTGATTTTGGCTCAGTTCATGATCTCGGGGTCATGGGATTGATCCCCCCTCCCCATTTCCTGTTGAGCCCTGCTTCAGGCTCTGCACTCAGCAGGGTGTCTGCTCTAGATTCTCTCTCGCCCTCTGCCCCTCCCCCTACTCACACAGGCTCTCTCTCTCTAAAATAAATAAATCTTTTCTCAAAAAAACCTGTTTAGGGGCGCCTACGTGGCTCAGTCGGTTAAGCGGCTGCCTTCGGCTCAGGTCATGATCCCAGAGTCCTGGGATCAAGCCCCACTTTGGGCTCCTTGCTCCACGGGGAGCCTGCTTCTCTTCTCCTTCTACCTGCTACTCCACTTGCTTGTGCTCTCTCTCTCTCTCTGTCAAATGAATAAATAACATCTTTAAAAAAAAAACAAAAACAAAAACTTGTTTATTTGTAGTATGCTTTATTCCTTTCAACAAAAAAATTCTGAGGCATCTTATAAAAATAAATAGGCAAAATAGGCAAAAAGCCAAAATCAAAAGGTAAGTTTAAATTAAAAAAAAATTTTTTTTTTAGAGACAGAGAGAGAGCCCACCTGAGCACAGGGTGCAGGGAAGGGGCAGAGGGAGAGAGAATCTTAAGCAGGCTCCCCCCCAAGTGCAGAGCCCAACTCGGGCTTGATCTCAGGACTCTGAGATCCTGACCTGAACCAAAATCAAGAGTCCAACGCTTAACTGACTGAGCCACGCAGCCACCCCTCAAAGGTAAGTTTAATATATAAAATACATATCATACATGGGGTGCCTGGGTGGCTCAGTCGGTTTAGTGTCTGCCTTCGGCTCAGGTCATGATCCCAGGGTCCTGGGATCGAGCCCCGCATCGGGCTCCCTGATCAGCGGAGAGCCTGTTTCTCCCTGTACTTGTCTTCTCTATCTCTGTTAAATAAATAAATAAATAAAATTAAAAAAAAAAACATATCATATGTATATGTATAGCACAATCTTTATATTCAATTGACAAAACTATTTTTAAAATTATAATTAATTATAATTATGTTGAAGATGCTAGGAAATGGACACTGTTGGAGAAATTATAAATTGGTGCAAACTTTTTGGAGAGAAATTTGACAACAACAATTCTACTTTTAGGAATGCATCTGAAGGAAATAATTAAATAAAAAAGGATTATGCAAAGATTTAGCTATAGGAATGACTGTTACAATCACCGAAAATTGGAAAATAGCTTGGATATCCAATGACAAGTTATGGGTCAAAAATAGTACGTCTACCCATTGGAATACCATGTATTTATTAAAATAATGATGTGGATTTTTATTTACTGACCTGGAATAATATTCACATGTTGTGGAATGGCTTTGGACTAGCACATCTAAATTCTCCCTAGGCCACAGCAGATCCATATAAATTGTTCACTCTTAATCCCATGCTTTTTAAGAAAACAAAAAAACCTATTCATTGGTTGTGGTAATTAAAATAGGAAAAATATAGAGGTGGCAAAAATTGCCCTTCTATTTTTACAGTTTGGGTATTCTTGTTTGGGTCAAATTTGGTTCTCCATAGATGTGTGGTTAATTATGGGTGCTTGGACCCATGTGCTATCAATACACTCTCCATTTTCAAACACTTCAGTAGTATTGGAGGATTGTTTATTGGCAGTGAGTTGAGTCTCAAGCATCATCTATTCTAGGCCACTGATGACCAAAATGTGTATATGCTCAAAACAAACCCCTGGGTTGTAAGAAAAAATTTTAGTATTTCTATTTATGGATAACTCTTTTTTGTTTTTTATTTTTGTTATGTTTTATAATGTATATAATACAACTGGATAAAATATAACAAATTAGTATACAAAGGTTGCTAAATGGTTTTGATGATAAAGTTGTGTTCTGGTTATCTATTGCTGTGTAACAAACTGGAAACTGAGGGGCTTAAAACACCATTTTATTTTGTTCACAATCTTGTGGATTAGTAATTTGTGAAGGACTCACCTGGGCAGTCTATCTTTGCAAGAAGCAGCATTAGTTGGAACAGCTCAATTGGATCCATAAGATCCACTTCCAAGATGGCTGGCAAGTTGGTGCTCGCTATCACTTGGGAGCTCAGCCAGGGTGATTGGTTAGGGGAGGGGGTGTTTCTCAGTTATTTTCCATATGGCATCTGAATTGGGCTGCTTGTGCTTCCTCACAGAATGGTAGCTGGGTTCTGAGAGGGAATATTTTATTTTATTTTATTATGTATTTATTTATTTTTATTTATTTATTTGAAAGGGTGAGAGCACGAGAGAGAGAGAGAGAGAGTGAGCACGAGTGGGGAGCAGAGGGGCAGAGGGAGAAGCAGACGCCCCACTGAGCAGGGAGCCCGACACAAAGCTTGATCCCAGGACCGTGGAACCATGGCCTGAGCGCAGACACTTAACTGACTGAGCCACCCAGACTCCCCCGAGAGGGAATATTTTAAAAAACAGGAGGTAGAAGGTAGAAGTTGCCAGTCTCTTAAGGCCTGGAGCAAGAAAATACCAAAGTGTCATTTCCATCATATTCTACTAGTAAAAGCTATTCAGGAGTCCATTCAGGATTCAAGGGGAAGAGGCATAGAAACTACCTCTCAGTGAATGGTCTGTCAAGGAGTTTGTGGCCATCTTAATTTACATTTCTCTCTCTCTCTCTCTTTTGTGATTGTCTTTATAAGTAAGCATTCTGTCACTCAAGAATGGAAAACTTAACATGTTCAATTTCACAGCAAGAAAATACAGTTTTTAAAATTAGATGCCGGGGCGCCTGGGTAGCTCAGTCGTTAATCATCTGCCTTCAGCTCAGGTCATGATCCCAGGGTCCTGGGATCGAGCCCCGCACTGGGCTCTCTGCTCTGTGGGGAGCCTGCTTCTCCCTCTCCAGCTCCCCCTTCTTGTGTTCCCTCTCTTGCTGTCTCTCTGTCGAAAAATAAATAAAATCTTTAAAATAAAATAAAATAAAATAAAATTAGATGCGCTTTTAAAATGAAGTATCAGTTTAGCCTACTTTTTAAAACTTCTTATTGAAGTATTATTGACATGGAATATTACATCAGTTTCAGGCATACAACATAATGATTTCATAATTACACACATACATTATGAATTGCTTTTAAGTTTAGTTACCATCTGTTACCTTATAAAATTATTACAATAGTGTTGGCTATATTTCCTATGCAGCATTTTTCATCCCCATGACTTATTTATTTTATAATTGGCTATTTAGTATCTTTTGTGGTTCCATACAAATTTTAGGATTATTTGTTCTAGTTCTGGGAAAAATACTATTAATATTTTCATAGAGATTTCACTGAATCTATAGTTTGCTTTGGGTAGAATGGACATTTTGACAGTGTTAATTCTTCCAATCCAAGCACAGTGGATCTTTCTATTTATTTGTGCTGTCTTCAATTTCTTTCATTAATGGCTTATAGTTTTCAGAGTACAAGTCTTTCATCTCCTTGGTTAAATTTATCCTTCAGTATTTGTGTGGCCATCTTTAATTCACCTTCATCTTTAATTCACCTTCATCTTTAATTCACCGATCATATGGTATGTGATCAAAAATGTCTGAAGACCACTAATTTAGATAAAAAGAATGTGTCCCAGCAGCTCTGCCCCCAGACTGGGACTCAGCTCTCTTACATAAGGAATTCCTGGCCATCAGAACCTGGTCTGCTCCCACTGGTGCACGCCCTCAAAGCTGGTTCATCAGGAATGAGGCTCAGGCTTCCCTCTTAATGGCTTTTTTGATCCAAAAGCACAGACAGAAGAATATATGCAGGACAATGTGGGGAAAGATAGAGTTTAACTCTCATTGGCACCACTGGTGTGTCTTGTTCAATAAAATGGTTTGACTAGGGATGCCTGGGTGACTCAGTGGGTTAAGCGTCTGCCTTCGGCTCAGGTTGTGATCCCAGGGTCCTGGGATCATGTCCCGCATGGGGCTCCTTGCTCAGCGGGGAGCCTGCTTCTCCCTCTGCCTGCCGCTTTCCCTGCTTGTGCTCTCTGTCTCTGATAGATAGATAGATAAATAAATAAATAAATAAATAAAATATTTTAAAAAATTAAATGATTTGACTAATAGAGAAATAAAACGTCTATCTGGTTTGGTTTTGATGACCTTTTAAAAAATGTCTCCTTTACAACAGTATGCTCTAAACCAAAATATATTGAAAATTAACCTAAATATAGGCAGAATGACTTTTATGACTCAAAGGATATGATTGTAACAGTATTCTGCCAGAAATTTCCCAGGTGCACAGGCTGACACCTGTTTTGCCTTTCACATCAATCAAGTAAAATAATAACAAACAGAACTTTAAGATTCCTCCCATAATACATACTCTTAAAGAAAACAAAGTGGGTTACTAAACAATATAAACCCATTTTTGTAAGAAAATATGTGTGAGAGAGACAAGAGTAAAATTTTTCACTATTGATGATCTTAACCTTTACTGTTATAAAGAAAAGATCCTGAGAAGAACATGTTGTTTTCCTGAACAGGGTGATGGGTGAGGGAGCAAATTAGAAAAAGTGAGATAATGAAAATTTGTTTCTCAGGAGAAAAGGAGGAGCTGTTTGAAAGTGGCAGAAGCAGAGAGGAAGAGTAGTTTAAAAGTGTGAGTCGGGGATAATTTTGCTGCGTGGGCTGAGGGGACTTGCCTCCAGGTTATCACAAACCCTCCGGTAAAATCGCACTGATTGACAATTCTTTTTTGGTGTCAAATTGTGTTCTTTGGGGGATGATTCCAGCTAATGTTGGTATAAATGTGTCGAAGGTAGATGCAGGCCAAGAACAAGGGTATAGCCTAAGCAAGTTCAAGTCACTTGTAAGTTACATCTGAATAAGAAAAGTCCAAGATATACATGCATACCCCACATTGTGACAGTGAATACCTTTGGGTAGTGGATTACAAAGGATATTTCTTTCATTCCCTCTTCATTTTTGCATTTTTTAAAAGATTTTATTTATTTATTTGACAGAGAGAGAAAGAGCACAAGCAGGGGGCGCGGCAGGCAGAGGGAGAAGCAGGCTCCCCGATGAGCAGGGAGCCCAAAGCGGGACTCGATCCCAGGACTCGATCATGACCCGAGTCGAAGGCAGACGCTTAACTGACTGAGCCACCCAGGTGCCCCATCATTTTTGTATTTTTAAATTTTGCTATTAGTTGTGTTAAAAGGAAATTATTTTGAAACATACATGTTAAGAGGAAATTATTTTGAAACATACATGGACTTTGTGATCTGACAGATCTATGTTAGACCCCAGCTCCACTTCTTAAATTTGTGATTTTGGACAAGTTCCTTGATTTTTTAAACCTCAGTCTCCTCATTTGTATGAAAAAGATAATAATAAATTGCATCTTACACGTGAGTAGTTGAGATCATGTATGAAATTATGTGCGTAAAGTTCTTCAGACAGTGCCTTAGAACTGAGCAGGCATACAATGGACGGTATAAATTATTATTGTTTTGCTGATAACTAACATCCGATGGTGGTTCTCAGCTCCTGAAAATGACCAGCTTTTCCTGCTCACAGCCAAGAAATTGAGGCAGCACCTTATGGCACTATGTGTCTACATCCTTGAGAGAAGCAGCAGAGTAAATGCAACCCAGTTTTATCCCTACCACACAACATATTACCATCACGAAGAAAAGCCCCTCTGAGTACCTATTGTCTGCAGGTCATTTAAGTTCTCTAGAAGACACATGAAGTGTAGCCTTCATCCCAGAGCCAGGTCAGTTTTGGCCACTCACGCCCAAGTGTCTCAATTCCTAATTAAAAACACTTCAAGGATAGGCTATGCTTAGGACCGGGCCTACATGTTCTTAATTCCCAGTGAAGAACACACATTACATTTCAGGACTTCTACACTCACCAAAGCGTTCGGATGTGGGGTTTGAGTTCCTTGGCGCTGTCATGTGACTGGCTTTTTGATGTGGTTTCTGTTCCAGTAAGTTAAACTCTGGCATCTCCAAACTGGTCCAGCCTGCCACACTCAAGATGAATTCGGAGCACAGACGAAAGCTGAATCCGCGAGCCTGCCGCTCCGTGGGACCACAAACCGCCGTGGCGTTAATTAGCCGGAGGCTTTGCGGTGCTGCGTGGCCCCACTCTTCAGAGTGTTCTCGTTGCTGCCCTGGAGCCTGGTGATCTAAAACGGCGCTCCTCAACATATTTTTGGTCTTTGACCTCATCAATGGGGAAAAAAACCGTCTGAACTTGGCATATTCCTGCTTGAAGCTACAGAAGCCAACTGATGGGGATTTATGAAACATCTCACTGTTCTGGGTGAGATCTCCCCTGGGGTGCCTGGCGTTGTTTAGTCATTACATCAATCAATCATGGCTGAACAAAGTATAAACATTGTGGTAAACATTACTAGTGTGCTCTCCAACATCTGGTTGGCTCTCCCCTCTAGGCGCATAGAAGGCTGGACTGCCCAGCCCTGTGGTGAGACAGTTACGCGACGGGTTTAGGTCAATAGGACATTAGCTGCAATGACATCTCTCACTTCTCGGCCGAAGCGTGGAAGCATTGGGAGCGGTTGAGAAGTCCAGCCTCCTTCTCCCTGCTGAGGAGACCAAAGGAGTCGTGTGTGCTAGATGTTCCAGTTACAGATGGTAGGGCCTCCATCAGCCTGGATCCTTGGGTGACTGCCGGAGCTCCATTTTCCCAGCACACATACCCCCACCCTTGACTTGCGAAGGACATATGCAAGAAATGAATCTTGTTTGTCTCCAACGTTGGGATCTGAAGGTTAATTTGTTTACAGCACAATCTAGCCTATTCTGACTAATGCAATTATCTAGTGAACATTAGTAATACAGAGAGTGGTGTGCCATTCACCTGTCGGACCTGTCACTGGGAGTAGGCCAAGGCTGTCTAGAGTGTAAGAGAGAGGACAAAAGGAATGCAGCAGTTCAAATGACCAAGTTCAAGGGGCCTGGACTACACTCAGTCTACTGTGGGATGCCTGGAGGCAGGGCAGAACTTCCAGGAGAGCTCAGTCTCTGGAGGTGCTCATCCCACGCACACCAGACTCCAGACCCAGCTCATGGAGCGTGGCTGCCCAAGCATTCCCAGTTGACCGTGTACCTTGGCCTTATTGGTTCAGAGCCTCTGTCAGTTGGTGGCGTGTCCGTAGTTTCCTAGAAGGTGAAAGATGCTTCATGGGTCACTCCAGAGTCACAGGATGTTAGACTATGATGAGAACTGATCACCTGGTCTGTATTGTTTTTTTGTTTTTTGTTTTTAGGGTGTTTTTGTTTTTGTTTGTTTGTTTGTTTTTTGCATAGACCCTGAGTGTTTCTGGGTTCTATGCAAAACTACCAGATGGGAGTTAGGACATGCATAGCCACCACATGAGGCTCACCGAAATGCACCATAAACAGTAAGCTAACAACCCTGGTGTGAGGGGAGTCAGTGCTGCACTCTCCATTCCTAAACCTGAAATTGTAGCTGCTCCATCCAAAGCCATGCACAGTTGAGTAAACTGGACAGAGAAGAGCCTGGAAAGGGAATGAGGAGAAGTTTTCTTTCTTGTCATCACTGATCACATGGCTTATAGTGACCAGAAGTCAAAGTTACCATCTCTCCTCTGCCCGACCAGCCTGAAGCGAGCTGGCTTTCAGTTGATAGCAGCAGGATGATGTGCGTTACCTAATTCCTCATGGTGCCCAACTGCCTTCTTAATAGAACGGGAAGAAAAAAGGAACGACGTTGGACGACGTTGGATTAATCTTCTCATGACTCCCTGGGCTGGAATTGCTAAGTGTTTATACTTCTGTGTAAAGCTGTCTTTGTAGAAACCTACCTCTGAATTCACTGGGAATGCAGAGCCAGGAGTCTGGCAACAATGAGATCAAAGTGTTGCCTGGAACCCAATTTTTTTTTTTTTTTTTTTTTTTTTTTTTTGCTCCTTTGCTACTTAGCAGAACTTTTATGCTAAAGTCTCTCAGGGTTTCTAATTTTTATAAGGTAATTATTTTCAAAGTCAAAAAGGTGCAGTTTCCCTTACTGAAAACCTCCTGATGCAAGAGAAATGGGATCTTGTTACAAATTACTTAAGTCACTCTGCTTCCTCTGTCTAAATCCACTCTGCTGGGAAGGCTAGCTGGAAGACTGAAAACCACAGCTTCATTCCCAGGTACACTGCAGTAAAATAATTACATCAGATGTTATTGTGGTGAATCCATTTAATATAAATTCCAAATGCAAATACATTTTTACTTTGAATATAATGCACTTAAAAAAGGAAAATGCCTGAACAGCTTCATGCAGAAGAATGAAACTGGACCATTTTCTCACACCACACACAAAAATAAACTCAAAATGGGTGAAGGACCTAAATGTGAGACCTAAAACCATAAAATTCTAGAAGAGAGCACAGGCAGTACTTTCTCTGACATTGGTCATAGCAACATTTTTCTAGATATGTCTCCTGAGGCAAGGGAAACAAAAGCAAAAATAAAACACTGGGATTAGATCAAAATGAAAAGCTTCTGACAGCAAAGGAAACAATCAACAAAACTAAAGACAACCTATGGAACGGGAGGAAATATTTGCAAATGACATATCTGATAAAGGGTTAGTATCCAAAACATATAAAGAAGTTATACAGCTCAACACCAAAATACCTAAATAATTCAACTTAAAAATGGGAAGAAGACATGAACAGATACTTCTTCAAAGAAGACATCCAGATGGCCAACAGGCACATGAAAAATGCCCTCCATCACTGATCATCAGGAAAATGCAAATCAAAACCACAATGAAATATCACCTCGTACCTGTCAGAATGGCTAAAATCAAAAACACAAGAAATAACAAATGTTGGTGAGGATGTGAAGAAAAAGGAACCTTCGTGCACTGTTGGTGGGAATGCAAACTGATGCAGCCACTGTGGAAAACAGTATGGAGGTTCCTCAAAAACTTAAAAATAGAACTACCATATGATCTGGTAATTCTACCACTGGGTACTTACCCAAAGAATCTGAAAACACTGACTTGAGAAGATATAATCACCCCTATGTTTATCACAGCATTATTTACAATAACCAAACTATGGAAGTGGCCCAGGTCTGTCGATAGATGAATGGATAAAGAAGAGGTGGTCTACACACACACACACACACACACACACACACACACACACACGGGAATATTACTCAGCCATGAAATGGGATGAAATCTTGCCATTTGCAACGACGTGGATGGAGCTAGAGAGTATAATGCTAAGCGAAATATGTCAGAAAGACAAATACCATATGATTTCAGTCATGTGTGGAATTTAAGAAACAAGACACATGAACAAAGAAAAAGAGATAAACCAAGATAACAGACTCTGAACTCTAAAGAACACACTGTTGGTTACCAGAGGGGCGGTGGGTGGGGGATGGGTGAAATAGGTGATGGGGATTAAGAGCACACTTATCATGATGGGCACTGGCAATATATATTGTTGAATCACTATATTGTACTCCCGAAACTAATATAACACTGTGTTAACTATACTGGATTTTTTTTAAAAAGCTGGATAAGAAACTTACATATGATTATATGTGAACCACAAGAATGAACAGATTGTTTGCTTATAATTATATATAGATAATATACATAAAATTCACTTTGGAAAAAAAAAAAAGAAAGTGCCTATGTTTTTAAAAAAGAAGCCAGGTTTTTGACCCCCTGCCCTAACTAAATAAAGGATTTGGAGAGCGTGAATAGTGTCAGTTGAAAAATATTGGCAAGAACCTATGCAGTGGTTCCCTACCTTTTAAAATCCATATCCACAGTACTAAAGTGTACTTCAGTTATGATTTCCAAATCTCACCTAGATACTCTGTGAAGTGAAAGAAAAAGTCCCAGATCTTGGGATGTATCACACTTATTTTTCAGGCGCACTGAGAGTGCTTTATTCCCAGAGGCTGCTTCTACAAAGATTCCCGGGAGCTGGGGGGCAGGCAAAGCCCCTTGCTCAGAACCCCAAGGCCTGAGCCAGACCTGGAGCCAGTTCCGTCTACTATTATTGCCACATGCCAGGAGGAACGAGTGGATGGGCCTCTGTTGACGCAAAAAAAAAAAAAAAAAGAAAACATACTTTTCTTTCACATTGGTCCGTGACTGAGGTAGAGCACCATGACTCTACCAAACGGAGATTCACCCAGAAGTTAGGAGGCGTGTGCCATTTTTGCAATCAACAATTAGAATTTTCCATGCCTAAATAGGACTTATAAGTAAATGAATGATCTCCAAACAATTAAAACTGCACAAACAATGAAAGGAAAGGAGAGAGGAGGTTGTGTTTCTCATATGCCACAGGAAGGTGATGTCGACTCAAGTCTCTGCTTCGTTCTGGTCCAAGGCCATTAGAACTAAGTTCTGGGAAGGAACACAAAGAGACTCTTAACGAGCTCATATAATGAATGGCTGTTCTTGCTGCCTGAAGCATCACACCTGATTGAAGGGCCCTCGAACTCTGCTCCCACCCCGCCAGCCGGGGGAGCTGAGATTGATGTGCAGAGAACACGAACCCTGGGCTTCACAAGCAGTTTGAGGTCAAGTCAGAATTTGTTTCTGTCCTGCCTTTCAAAGCTTTGTTTTTATATGAACCATCCATATTAATGACGCAGCATTGCTGGGCTGGGGAAGTGGGGGGCGGGAACCTTTGAGGAGATGCAATTCAGAATGGACATTCATTAGAAACGAGGGAGGCTGGGGCTTTTCCTAAAAGGATTGATTAGAACTGGAATTCTGTTTAACTGGCTACTCCACCCCATCAAATCCCACCCCCAGGCTGTTGGTTGCCTTAACCAGAATAAATAATAAATGCGTAAAGCTCAACAGGGATTCTATTCAGAGTTATGGCCACCCATTTCCAAAGCCCAGGCCAATGTAAAGTAACCCAAGACTTCACTTCTCTCCGGGAGGCTACCAAACATCCTCTGAGGCAATTGAATCATGGAACCTGTGCAAATAAGATTTGAATGGAATGCTATTTCCAGACATGGTGAAAGCACTTGCAGTGAATTGAGTATTTATTCTGTACATGTACGTGAAGCATAGTTCTTGGACATACTAATGATGGTAACAGCTAATTAATGGCTTTCCTTTGTAAAACTTTTAAGTTCACACAATAGTTTCACAGAAAGCATCTCTTTTATCTTCAGAATAGTATGGCAGGTAGGATGTGCATCATTATTTACATTAAGTGAATAAGGAAGCTGAGAGTTGGAGGTTAAGAGGCTTATCTGGAGTAACAGAGCTAATTGATGTTTTGGACGTAGGATTAGAACAAAGATTCCAGGTCCAATGCTTCTTCCAATCCATCCCACCGTCTCTACTAAACAAACAAACAAATAAATAAAATCTTCCTCTTTCTTGAAAGCTTAGAAACTTACAAATTTAGTATTTATTATTTTGTTTGATGGAAATGAAAAAGTAGCTAATATTTGTTGACTCATTACTCAGTTGAGTCATTGTGTTGACTATCAAGTGCTCAACATAATTTTTCTCATTTATGAGGTAGGTATTAATGTCCCCATTGCTATAGATGAGGAAACTGAGCACAGAGAGGTTTCTGTAATTTGTTCAAATCACACAGCTAGTAAGTAGTGGAGCAAGGATTTGGAAACAGTCAGCATGACTCCCGTGCCTTAAGTACAGTGCTGTGCAGGCTCCTATCCTCACATCCATCCGGTGAGGGAGGCAGGTTTGTGACTTCTTTAACTGATGATCGAAGAACCATAGGTCCAGTTGCTAGGACACAGAACTACCCACTTTGCCAAGATGTTTGGCATCGTTTGAGTCTTTGTTGATTGTTACAGCTGAGGGACCAAGCTGGAACCAATAGACATAACTAAAAACCAATAGATATGAAACAAATAACCAATTGAAACCAATCGTTCTACTCTTAGATTCGGTTCTTCACCTGCCACTCTCCCACCCCATGAGAGCCCTCCTTTCCCATCAGCTATTTTTTTTTTCACAATGGCACCACTTTTCCTCTTATTTCTGATCCTAAAAACCATAAAGTCCCTTCTCCCTCCATTCCCATATCCAGTCAATTATCAGGGATTCCTATTTCCTGGCTGTGTATGCATCTAGACCTTGTTTCTCCCTCTTCTGTCCTACTGCCACTACCATAGTCCAGTTGAATGACCAGACGATGACCTCTCCAGTTTCAGGCACTTTTCACAGTAGAGTCCAGCCTGTCCCCAGCCGTCCTAAAAGCACAGCTGTCCTTACCACGTTGCATGCTATGAAACCACAATGGCACCCAGTTGCCTTACAGCCTGGTCTACTTTTCCAACCAACCCATTCTCTCTCCTTTTTTCTATTGTCAAGAAGTTCTCCTCAAAGTCCCCAACATGTGTATATCTCCTCATCGCTGTGCCTTTGTTGTTATTTTCCCTGTTGTGTTATTTCTCTTCTCTCATGCTTATTCCAATCCAGGTGTCCCTCCAGTCTTCTAGGAAATGTTTTCAGAGTACTCTTCTTCTTGGACTCCTATTGTTCCTATAGAAGGTGCCCCTGAGTTTAGTGTTTGATAATGTTTTCTAATTGTCTCGGTATTAATTTCATCTTTTACAGTAGACTGTCAGTTTAGTTTCCAAGGTCAGGGAACTCCTCAGCTTTTTTCATGATCCTTGTTGGGGGTAACAGAGTACTGAACTCAGAGATGGAACTTCTTAGGTTGACTGATTTCATTTGGTGAAGGTCATTGGCATCAGACCAGAAGGCAAACTAACACAGGTTGATTCAGTAGTTCTGATGAACAATCCAGCGGCCTCACTCTAAGACGGTTACTTCTCCAACACTTGATGCCAACATCAAATTCATTTGAAGGTCAGGAAATGACAAGAAGGCCAATTCACTTTCTGTAGTGGAGTTGTCTGTTTGCCCACCTTCTTGAACAGCTGAGGAACCCACCTTCTCTGATTCCTTTCCCAGGTCCCAGTAACTGTTGTTCTCTAAGGCGGTATGATAATGGAGGGGTGGAGGTGAGGGGAAAATGAGTTATCTGAGTGAAAGACCACAGCAAGTGTAAGCTGATTTATAATCTCCAAAGTAATACATTAGAGAGTGGAAAGTAGCTCAAGGCAGATGTTTTAAAATAATTCATGAAACAGTTTTTACCAGAAGAGAAGTTGCTGGATACAGCTAAGCACTGTTCAGAATCAGCGTGTTAAATGGCCATTCATCAAAGTTAAAGTTGCCCCAGGCAGATTTCTGAGAGACTCGTACTTTGGAAATATAATAATGATAATAATAACGTTAGTATATATGTACACATTTGAAAAGTGTGTCATACTTTCCGAACTATGTTCTCCAGCACCATTAGGAATTAAATCCTTGTGAGTTGGAAGGAGTTCTGAAGGTTATCTGGTTGAAATAGGCTAACATTTTTTTTGAATACGATTTATATAGTTTTCTCTTATTTTGTCAGAGACATAAATCTATCTTTAGATTTCTAGAGCATGAATGCAAAAAAAAAAAAAAAAGTGAATTTTCAGGTTCTCACAACCCAAAGTGGGATTTTTGTAGGAATAATAGTTGTAAAAACCAGGCTTTGTTGAGAGTGTAATGGGATTCTCTAAATTTCTTTAGCTCCCATTTAGCATAGCAAGAACCAAGTCTAGACATGGGACTCAGATCACAGAACTGTTTCCATGTATACAAATACTGATTCTGTCTATGATGGGTAAGTGGGGAGGCTAGGTGGTTTAGGGTAAGAGGAGAATGATGAATTGTAGAGGTAGGAAGCTTGTCCATGTCTGCTCTCAAAGGACCATGAGAAGGAAAAGGGAGACAGACTCTGGAAAGACACATTGGTCTTGACTTTCTGTCTCTGGGCTGCCCAGAGGGAAGGTGTGTTAGTTAAAATCAACACAAGGCCTTTCCCCCATTTAAGACGGCATGGAAACACAGGCTCCCCACACCAATCTGGGAGTGGCTACCTCAGAGTAAACTCAGCTTGGTTAGACAGTGCAAGGGCTAGAATTTAGCTTTCCCAAGCTACCGTCAGTTCCTGTGTGGTGTGGAAGGAACTCAGCATCTCCTGTGTGCCCCCTGGGGGGTGGTGAGGCCCAGATGTTGGTTGGAATCTGGCTAGAAAACATCCCAAAGAGAGATGACCGCGGTGTGGGCAAGATGGCACTGTGGCCAAGGGATGTGAAATAAACTGCCTAGGCCCTGAGCTCACAACCAGACCCAGGGGCCCAAAGCCCGAGGGAGTGCCAAAGGGGGCTACAGTCAGAAGAAAGGAGGCTGGGCTCTGACTCAGCTAAGAGAGAAGAGGAACAACAAGCTACCTGGCCCATAGCCTTCCGCAGCAAACACTGGCCAAATGCCAAGAAGTAGGACAAGCTGGACATCAGTGGTCAGCAGTCCAGGGAGCAGCCCAGACAAGCCACCCTACAGCAGACATGGGAGGATCCAGAGAACACCCTGGCCTCAGGCCTGTCCCCCTTCCACCCATGAAACTACAGCAACCCCCTTATGCACCCAGGCACCTTCTCGGTGAGAGAAGGGAGAGGAGAGAGACATGTGAGACTCTGAGCATTTTGCCAAAACCAACACAAAATAAAAACTGTGTTATCTAAAGAGGACTGCTCCAGAGGCTGGGATTGGACTGAGACTGGAGGGTTGGAGTAACTTTGTTTCCCACACCGCAGTGGGATGGGGGCTCAGTGAACAAATGAGAGCATTTCTACAGTCTTCTGCACTCGACTCTGAGAGTCGGGTGAGTGCTTTAGTGACTCTGCTCCCTCACGTGAACTTCTCTTTTCTGAGCAGGAAAAGGCTCATGTGGACCAGCGGACCAGGGGAGTCAGACGTTACTATATTCATTTTGCACATGTAGAAACCAAGGTCCAGCGATGACATGTCTTATCCATGGTCAAAAGGCTACTGGGCAGCAAATCCACAGCAGGAATCAGACCCCCTGGTCCCAGCCCCAGGCTCCTCGTGCCAAGCTCACGACACTGTAGGAGACACCCAAG
This sequence comes from Halichoerus grypus, assembly GCF_964656455.1. Classification (NCBI taxonomy): domain Eukaryota; kingdom Metazoa; phylum Chordata; class Mammalia; order Carnivora; family Phocidae; genus Halichoerus; species Halichoerus grypus. The sequence continues at coordinate 173,509,180 of NC_135714.1, forward strand.
TAAAGGGGCCAGTAGAACACTGAGGAAAGGGGTTTATGCTCAGAACCACGCCTCCAGTTCCTGTGTTCAGGCCCCGGTCCTACCTTCTCGTCTTCGTTCAGGAGAATCCTAAGGCTGCCAATGTTTCTGGGGCGTATTTACATGTGGGGGCGGCATGATTCTATGTCCCATTCATTATGCCAGAATGGAAGAGAGCTGAGAGGACATTGATTGAACAGAGTGTTTCTTTTTCTTTCTCTCTTGTTTTTTCTCCCAAGTATCACCTAAAATTGAAACCTTTATTGGCTGCGGTTTTTATCCGTCTGCAAAAACATATTAGAAAGAGAAAGAGGTTGGCAACTGACTTCAGGCTTTTCCCCCCAGAGTGTTACTTACCTGACTTTAACCAGATGCTATGTATCAGCCTGTCTCTCTCCTCCATGCTCAGCAGGTAAAAGACAAAAATATGAGGAATAGCTTGTTATGCTATGGACTCTCTCCCCTCTTTCTCTTTCTTTCTTTCCTTTTTTTTTTTTTTTTTTATCCCAGGACCGGATATACAAGTTCCAGAAGAGGAATATACATCCCCAGAGTCTGAAATCAAATCTGGAATTCATATCCTCTGTAAATGTACTTTATTAAAAGCAGGAATCAAGAAAGGTTTTGGAATTATTATATTGGAGAGGTTGATTGTGTAGAGGACTTGGAATTAGGGATAATTTTAGACATGTTTTGCAGGCAGCCAACTCCACGGGCGAATGGAAAAACTGGGCACTTTGGCATCGGTCCTATCCCCAAGGCTTTAAAACCAGCCCTCGGACTGCATTACCAAGGTCAGAACAGAAAGCAGGAGATTACGCTAGAGCCCAGTCATCTATCTTTATTGCAATCAGGTGAGCTGAAATTTCTGCAGGAGCATCAGGCATCATGCTGTCAGCTTGGGGTTAATCTCCATAAAATCTGTTTGCTGCCACGTAAGGGTGTTTCGTGCAACCCCAGACAGGCTGCCAGGGCTGGAAGGCATGAGAGTGTGTGTGTGCGTGTGCGTGGTTGTGCCTGCGTGTACAAGTGTGTGAAGCAGCTGAAAGTATTGGTTGAGCTCCAGAACGAGAACCGGTTGAGGCTGCACGGGGACGAAGCGGGGCGAGTTGTTGGAGTTGCACGGGAACCCGCCTGCAGCCTCTACTGTGGGAGAGAGAACCACGACCTTGTCCGTTGTTCCCATAAGGCCCAGATGGTTTTCCATCAGTGAGCTGTCTCTGAACAATTTTCTCCCCTTGGTTTTGGCAGCACATCCTTCTGAATACCAAGGCAGCTCACGGTATTTCTCTGATGCAAACCACCACATCACAGGGGTCAGCCAACTCAACAGCGAGAGCAAAGTGATTATGGGATTCACATTCCAGTAATAAAGGAGGAGCTAAGCCCCCTAACCGGTCACAGAAAGGTGGGAGCCCCTTGTGAACCAGAAGAGGCCCCTAGAGTCCGAGAGGTCCCGGACAGACACTCGCGAATCCACCCCATCCCCCACCCCGATCCCCCACCCCGCCCTCGGCTCTGCATTCGCATCCAGTATCTCTCCGGTTGCTTTATTTGAAAAGTTCCCTTTTTCAGAACACATGGGGAGGTGCTGTGAACGTTCAGATGGCTAAGGTCCTTGACTTTTCATGTTGGCTGCCTTTCTAAAACTTTTGAGTTATTGTCTTAATTATAGCAGTGATAAAGGAGAATTTGAAATTACCCCTACAGTGGCTCCCAGGAGAAACAGCAGTGGGATCATTTTCCCCGTGTTCCTGTCTTCTGGAGAGAGCTGGATTCCTCCCTGAGCCGCCCCCGCCCCTTTCTTTCTCCCTGCGCAGGGTTCTGGCCTCTGGAGATGAGCGTGGGCCTGGAGTCTCTGTCCCCAGGGTTCTCTGCAGGAAGGGTGGCTGCTCGGATTCCAAGCTTCCTGCCTGGACCAGTGACGATTCTAACACCCCCTCAGGGAGGCGGTTTGTAATGTTTGTCCTGTAAACTCTTAGGTAACTGTTCTGTTCCACCAGAGGAGGTCATGTGGCTTCGAGAGAAAAGATGTGTTTTTCTGTGGGTAGCTAAGGACACTGAGACATGGCCAGGCAACCTCGCGGACAGAAGCCCCTCTCTGAACAGAGAGCACTGTTCGGGGAGCCAATGGGAAATGACGTTCGTTGTCAAGTGCAAATCAGGGTGCTATAAACAGCCCCAGGGAATGGGCTGGTGGCACTTACACATCTGTCTTCAGAAACCTCACTGTAGAAACATCTTTCAGAAGGCACGAATCAGTGAACCGATACACGTTTCATGAGCGACTTTCCAGAATTCTAGGCCCCTCTGCCAGAATGTTCCAGGGCATTTGTTCTTCCACTAGTTAACTTTGTGGCTGTGTTTTTCATTATTACTTCAGCTGTAGTTCTGAGTCTCCCCCTCCTTTCAGTTCAGGTCATCCTGCTTGTCTCTAAAAGCCAAAAACTTTCCCAAAATGCATTGAGAGCAGCAGGTTCTAAGCGACTAGAAATGACTGAAGGATGGGAGAAGGGGACTCTGGCCCCGACCTTCAGGGGGCCTCAGGCTTTTCCCTGTGGTCTCACCTGCCGCCTCCCGCAGGTGCAAACAGAGCCAACCACTCTCAGCTGGGATGTTTTTATCTTTTTGGTTGTTTTGTTTTGTTTTGTTTTTTAATGGAGGTATAATTTACATACGATGAAATGTGCAAATCCTAAGCATTTGTCTATATTTATCAAACTACTACCACCCAAATCAAGAATATAGACCTTTTCCAAGACCCTAGGGAATCTCCTTGTGCCCATCCTGTTACTGCATGTGTAAAGTCCCTCCATGAATATCTTGTGTTATCGGGCTCTCTCCTCACTTGGGAGTGTCTTGACTCATTGCCTCCCTGGCTCCCCACCAGCTCGTTCTCCAATCTTTCCCTCCCCGAGACACCCTCTCGACAACAGGACAGCCAACAGCCAAGACAGCTGGGTGAGGGAGCTGGGGCAGATTCCATTGTCTTCTTTTGAAAAGTTATCAGCTGGAAGCTCAGAGAAGTCAAGCAATTTGCTTCTGGCCACACAGCAGTTAAGGAATGGTTCAATGGCTGGAACCCAGCTCCTGCAGGTTTGCTCTTGGCTCTCTTTGCCTGGGCTTTACTCACTGCACAAATATGGCCATTTTCAGAAGAGCACAAAGCTATGCCCCGCTGCAGTGAGAACGCATCACAATGCAGACCACACACGGGCCACAGGAGCAGGTGCGTGGAGCCCAGCTTCGTCCAGGTTAGACGAAGTCCCGGCTGCCCCTCGCCTGACCGTCAGCCCCGCCTGGGAAGCTGGTGATGTGTGTTCTCTCCTCCCACCCTCTCCCTCCTCTTCAGAGCCCCAACACCAACGAGGAACACACAGGTCCTCAAGCTTTAGTATGCCTAAGAATCATCTGCAAAGTGGGCTGCACATGCCAATTCTCTGGCCTGGGGCAGGGCTCAGGGTTCTGCATCTTTGCCAGGCTTGCTCTCCCCATCCCCCACTCACCCCAGGGCATCTGTGGGACCGAATAAACACCGTGTGAGAGCTGCTCTCTCTATCTCTTCCGCCTCTGTAGCATTCAGCAGTTCCCATGTTCTACCCCTCTCCCACTTGTTCCTCCCTTCCTGGAAGATTTCCCCCATCCTTAACTTCTTCCTTCCCGATCTTTGCCATCTGCCCAGTCCCTAGATTATCGGGTTCCTTTTGATCATGAGTCTATTGTTCAGCCTGTTCACCTAATTTCTAGTTCTTCCCCGAATTGTCCCTTAAACTCCAGAGAGCCTTAATGTTTACGGTGATTTAACCCAGTCCACACACACCACATACACATGCAAACACACCCTCTGCTGAAAACCCTCTTGCAGCTCCACTGAGTCAAGCCCAGACTCCTTCAAGTAGCGCATCAGACCTCTAGGTTCATCATCTGTCCTGCTTCCCTGAGAAATACCCTCTCCATGATTTTCCTGCATGCCTAGGCAAGCTCTCCTCCCTTTGCCTGGAAAAACCCTCCCTTGGGCCCATCTGCTGCACAAACACCTACTTTCCTTTCAGGACTGAGATTGAAGGAGGGTTTCTTCCTTCAGGAAACATCTCAGGCTCTCCCAATACCACCCCCTCACCCCCAGAATGGATTGTTCCTTCTTTTTAGGCAATGTCTTCTCTAACCAAATCAGGAGCCATGTATCCTCAGAACCTGCATGGGGTCTGAGGGCAGAGCCACAATCCAACATGTTCCTGGACAAAGGACTGTGGCCAGTTTTGTGTCAGGGTCGTGTGCTAAAATAATATGCCAGTGATAATGTTGATTGAGTATTTCCTATAAGCTAGGCACGGTTTTAAGTGCCTTCCCCCCCCGCCCCCCGCATTAGGCTTGTTTGTATAAGCTGTTTTTCTCAGATGTTGATTATTTAAAATGATCTCATGTCTGTAGAGTATAATGTCTCAGGTTTCAGAGGATGCAATGTAACTTTTAATTGTAGCATCTAGGAGTCAATAAATGCAATTGTGTCCGGTTGATCTGAGGGTTCCACCCCTATGGGAGGCAAGCTATAAGCTGGGTATCTATGATTCATTCATCTGAGTGGGATTTTTTTTTTCTTTTTTTCTTGTAGGTTTTAAAAATGCTAATTGAATAATTTGAAGGGTGATTTTCTTATGTCAGCCCCATCCCCAATATATCTGAAAATCTGAATAGAAGTCAATTAAGGGGGAAATGATTCAAAATACACAAATGATTCAAAACAAAGAAATTTATTTTAAAACCCACCTCTCTGGACTATCTCTGTTGCTCTCTAGACATTTGAAATGCCACAAGGAAGAGTAGCATTTCTCTAGACAAGGCTTCGCACTCCCCTAGATTTATGATGCAGGATATTGTTGAGGTGTCTCAGTGCAGAAGGGGGAGAGCTGCGACCGAAGCCTAGTGATCACTAGAATGTGCTGGCATTTCCCAGCAGACCGGCAGTTTAAAGCCACCAGAAGGTACTTCTTGATTCATTCATCTCTTCGTTAAGGTGGGAGTGGAGACAGGGAAATCTTTTCAAGATAAGCATGACGTACAATACGACTTTGCCTTCTTATAAAGAGCCATCATTCACATAAATTGCATCCTTCAAACTTTCAAGGGATTAAATGCTACAAGACAGACAGCATCTGGTTCAAACAGCCTCAAATCAAAGCGGGTAACAATACACTGCATGGTGAATAACAGGCAGGCTCCTGTGTCCATACGAGGCCAAGAGCAGAGGGAAAAAGAAACCTGTGAGGGGCACCCTCAGAAAGTGTACACCTGTAGATGTGTTGGGGAAGATAGTGATGACTGTGGGGATAATAAAGCCATTCTTCTAAGGTGACCCTCAGCGGCAGGCGGCCACCCTCCTCCAGGGGGTGGAACACAGCTCTCCTTGACCCAGGGACCAGAAAAGAGAATAGAGGACAGAGATCCTCCCTTCTGAAAGCCACCAGGCAGGGCCATTAATTAATGTGCAGGCTCAAATTGGCTTCTTAAAGGGTTTCTTAAGAGAGCAGAAGGAGAGGCTCCTGGAATTAGAGAAAAAGTTGTGCAAGTTTGACTGCTTTGTCTCGGTCTCCTCTTTCTTCCCCTTCCCCGTCAGGTCTCCCCCCCTTCATCTCCATCTCAGGCTCTCATTACTCTCGTGACCTCTGCCCTTTGACCCTTCTGAGGAAGGATCAGATGCATGCCATTCACACCTCCATGTAAAGTTAATCCTCCCGGCATCTCCCAGGTATTCTGCTTTAGCCATACCCCCCAGTGAAAGGCTCTCCTCTGCTGAAGAATTTCAGATTGACAACGCCATGTGCTTCTCTGACTGGTAAGAAATTCAAATGCTGAAGGTTTTGAGCAAGCCTGCCGTGAGCGTTTCAGGCCACCATTTTCTCGAACTTTTCCTGAGTCCTATTGGGAGTATTAATATTTAAGGATAGCGTGCCCAGAACTATCCTAGGTTTATTTATATATTAATCTCTTTTATAGTTAGTTTTAATTTCTATCAAAGTTGTACACGTACCTTCTTAAACATGCCTGAAATTTAGACTCATCTGGAAAAAAAATGTTTTAAAATCTTCAAGCCTAAACTTCACTCCAGACCAGCTAAGTAAAAATGTGTTGGAGGTATGGCCTAAGTAGGGGGCTTCTGAAGAAGCCAGGTGACCCAGTGTGAGCCCACTGACAGAGGTCTGAGGGGGATCATCCTACCAGGCATATTTAAAACCACCCCAAACCAAACAGCAGCCCTCTCCCCAAGCCTCACCTGTCTTATTTCTCACTTCCCAGAAATAATAGATTCAACTATCTGAGCTGACTCATCTGATATTTACCCTCGTATTTCTAAATTACATGATTATGTTGCTGCTACTTCATTTTCCAACGCTGATCATTTCTTGACTTTCCACCACGGAAAATGGGATTTAGCTCTTTCATACTACCACCACCCACACCTCAAAAGCTCACACTGCCCAGCCCCCAACATCATCACCACGCGGTTATAATTTGGTTATATCAATATTCACACTCTGATTATCTTCTCTGTTTGCTTAGTTTTTATATGTACTTATCTATATAATTCAACCCCACACTCTCCCCAAATTGTTCTCGTCCCAGTTGGTGAAATGTTTTGAGGAAATAAATCACTCCCGCTGCCTTGGGACCTTCAATCTAGACTGCCACTTGGTCAGGCTGCTTCAGGGTGATCCCCCTCACCATCAGCCTGGGGATTCCCACCTTCTCTTGTGTTGGATCCATTGTCTTCATTGTCTTCTTTTTTGGTTTTCTTCCTTATTTTTGTGGAGTCTACCCACCAGGAGCTTCTGGGGAAAGAGTACATAGGAGCAAAGCTTTTGAGACCTTGACTGTCTGAAAATTCATTATTCTCTCCTGGAGTTTGGCTGGAGATAGACTCTTAGGCTGGAAATAATTTTCCCTCAGAATTTGGAAGGCATTGCTCCATTGTCTTCTAACTTCTGGTTGCTATTGAGAAATCCAATGCCATTTTGATACTTGATAATTTGCATGAAATTTTTTCTCTCTTTCTCTTAGAAAGCTTATTGGGTCTTCTCCTTGATCCCAACATTCTGAAATTTCATGACAATGTACTTGGTGTAGCTTTATTTTTTTTATTTTTATTTTTTAAAGATTTTATTTATTCATTTATTTGAGAGAGTGAGAAAGAGAGCACGTGAGAGGGGGGAAGGTCAGAGGGAGAAGCAGACTCCCTGCCGAGCAGGGAGCCTAATGTGGGACTCGATCCCGGGACTCCAGGATCATGACCTGAGCCGAAGGCAGTCGCTTAACCAACTGAGCCACCCAGGCGCCCCAGTGTAGCTTTATTTTCATCCACTCTGCCAGGTACTCAGTGAACCCTTTTAAAAGGCGAAAGATTTATGCGATCTGAAGAGAAACCAGAGTATCAGTGAGCCCTTTTAATCAAGAAAGGCAAGCCCTAGAGTCTGAGAAATGGAATTATTTCATTAACAATTTCCTCTTTCCACTATTCTGTTCACTCTTTTAAAATTTTTTGTTATGGTCACCATGTTATACATTACATCCCCAGGACTTGTTTATCTTATAACTGGAAGTCTCTACCTTTTGACTACCTTCAGCCATTTTGCCCATCCCTCACTCCCACCTCTGCTAACCATCTATCTCGTTAGATTCCACACATAAGTGAGATCATACAGTATTTGTCTTTTCCTGACTGACTTATCTCATTTAGCATAATGCCCTCAGGGTCCATCCATGTTGTCACAAATGGTGGGATTTTCTTCTTTCCCATGCTGAAAAATATTCCATTGTATGTGTATACCACATCTTTATCCATTTGCCCATCTATGGATACTTGGTTGTTTCCATGTCTTGGCTGTTGTACATAATGTTGCAATGAACACAGGGGTGCAGATATCTTTTTGAGATAGTGATTTCATTTCTTTTAGATAAATACCCAGAAGTGGAATTGCTGGATCATATGGTATTTTTATGTTTAATTTTTGAGGAATCTCCATACCATTTTTCATAGTGGCTGCCTCAGTTGACATTCCCAGTGATAGCACACACAGTTTCCCTTTTTTCCACATCCTCACCAACACTTGTCATTTCTTGTCTTTTTTTTTTTTTTTTAAGTAGGCTCCATGCCCAGCTTGGAGCCTAATGCAGCGCTTGAACTCACAACCAAGAGATGGAGACCTGAGCTGAGATGGAGACCTGAGCTGAGATCAAGATTTGGACGCTTAACCAACTGAGCCACCCAGGCACGCCCATTTCTTGTCTTTCTGATACTAGTCATTCTGACAAGGGTGAGGTGATGTCTCATCGTGGTTTTGATTTGCGTTTCCTGTTCTCTCTTTTTGGACCCCTTGTTTAGACATTGAATCCCAAGGATTTGTCCTATAACTTTCTTATTTTTTTTTCTCTTCTATTTTCCAATTCTTTGTCCTTTGGTTTTACTTTCTGGATGAGTTCATCTTTAACTTCCAACTCTTTCATTAAATCTTTCATCTCTGTTATCTTACTTTTAATTTCTAAGGTCTTCTCCTGTTTTCAGGACATCCTGTGTATAGAGCCTTCTCTTGTTTCAAGAGTGCAATATCTTATGTCGTCAAGGATTTTGGAAATCCACAGTCAGCAGGGCAATGTGTGGCTCTGCTTCCTACGTGTAAAACCATCTTTGGGACTCAACAGTTACACACCTGGGCAAAGTGAATAGTGGACCATCTTTAAGAGATGGACGAGAGGTCTTACCAGCATAGTATATGTACAAAAATAGTGCACAAACCCAGAAAGGCACTGTCTCCTAACTATGCAGGAAGTTTCTCATCCATGACTTATTATTGTCCTTGAGGATTAGAGAATAAAGGATAAGTTCTCTTTTGATTGCTTTCGAATGCTATGGAAACATTTGTTCTAATTTATAATCCATTTGTTAAAGATGAAAGCTGTAGTGAACTAAATGTTTAGAATAATCCCTTTTTTCTATAAGCAACTTCTCATTTTACCAAGAGTGTTCACAAACATTGCCCCATTCGGTCCTCATAAAGACTGAGCAGACAAGCAGGTAATTCTTCCATTTCACAAATGAGGAGAGTGCTCTTTCCTCCACATGACACCATGTGGCCGTGTGATCACGCTTTGCCACGGACAAGGATATAGCAAAATGGGAAAAACAGTGGAGTGGAAATCTAGAGACCTAGATTTTAATCCAGACTTTACCACTAATCAGTTAAGTGAACTTGGGCAATTTATTTCTTTTTCACTAACATTTTGGGGGCCCTTCCTATGTACTAGGTATTATGCTAGATGCTGGAGGTACTAAGTTAGATAAGACATGATTCCGGTCTTTAAATTGCTTACAGTTTGAGAAGATGGATATAAACAATAATAAAAAAGCAGTTTTCTAGAATCATTTATGAAAGTAATATACAAATATATGTCTTGAAAGACAATCAGAGGGCATAATTAATTCTATCCAGAGGGGAAAGACAGTGAAGTTTTCAAAGAGAAGGTGAAAAAAATCATCTTTAAAGAAATTGTTTCAAGAAAATTCAAACAAAACATGTGACATAAAAGGTGAAAAAGGGCTATAACTTCCTCCCACCGAAAGATGAATGATACCAGCTTGATGTTGATTAGGAGATGACATTTGATTGATTTTTTTTAATTATTTTTTTAAAAGATTATTTATTTATTTATTTGACAGAGAGAGAGAGAGAGAAAGAGTGAGAGAGCACAAGCAGGGGGTGCGGCAGAGGGAGAGGGAGAAGCAGGCTCCCCACTGAGCCCAGAACTCTGAGATCATGACCTGAGATGAAGGCAGACACTTAACCGACTGAACAACCCAGGCACCACTTGATCGATCAATATTTTAAATGAGGAATGGAAGTTTTCCTGACACAAAAGGTGGCTGAGGTTGGAAAGAGAATTCAAAGCAAAGGAAATATACAAAAAGAGAAGGTAAACGCGAGTGGCAGGTTTGGGGCACAAGCTGTAGTAAGTTGTGTGTGCTCAGGAGGAAATGGTAATAAATAAGGCAGGAGAACAAAGCAGCTATCAGAACATGAATGATCTTCTCTACCATGCTAAGGATTTTGGAGTGTCTGCAGCGATCAGGGAGTATTTTAAGTTGGGAAGTAGACAGGGTCAAGTCTGATCTTTATATACCATCTGGTGGCATTGTGGAAGGTGCATTAGGATGGGATGAGGCAAGACTGAAGTCAAGAGACCAGTAAGGAAGTGTAGGTAAAAGTGATGAGTCTGAACTAAGGCAGGAGAGTGAAGAGAGAAAGGGAGGGATAGATGTGAGAGACTTTTGGGAGGGAGTGTTAATGAGAAACTGGAAGTGAGGATAAATGAAAAGAGGGGCTAGGATGGCTCTCTGATTTCTGGCTTAAATAACTGAGTCATTAATGGTATAATTAACAAAGAGAAAGAATATAGGTTGGAGAGCAGGTTTTTTGGGGGGAGGAGAATGCCTAGAAGACATCTTGGGGAAGATATCCAGGAGGCACTGGTTACAGAAGGTTGGCAATGTCCAGATCCCATGGGTCAATAACAGGTGACTCCTGGCAGGGGTACTGGCTAAGGTAGGGTTAGCTGGACCAGGAAAAAATGATTACTTGGTACAGAAGAAAACACTGAGTATTAATATTAGTACTAGAGGAATAGTATTAAGCTTCTGATCCAAGCAGTGAATATGAAATCATAAAAAGAAAGAAGTCAAGGAATCAGGAAGTTAGGGAATGAGAAATAGCATGGGAGACAGAGTATACATGTATTAAGGCAGAGTATAGGGTGTGGGCTGCAAGAGAGACAAATATGACCGTTCTTTTCTTCATTATTGGTTATGACTGAGGATCTGGGAGCCCACCTCTGGCTTAAAGTGCCCTCCCTGGGTCCAGGTGTGGCAGGCCAGATGTCTCTCGGGTTTGTCCAGTGGAAAGCCCAAGGCCATCTGAGAGAGGAGGGTCATCCTCTCTGTGGTTCTTTCCCTTCCTCTGCACCAAGTGCTAGAGCTGGCTTCAGCTCCAGCTTGCAAGATGAAAAGAATAGGGAAGCTGGCAGGAAAAGGGATACAGTTTCTGAGTCAATGAAAAGACCTAAGAATTGAACTGGGATTTGTATCAGGGTTGTACGTCATGATCACAGGATGCTGGGCCCTCCTCAAGATGGTGTCTCTAAGCTTCAAAAGCAATCATTCCTAATTTGAACCCAAGCGGATGGCCTCCATATGTACATGCCTTACCAGTCTTCTTTTGGCCAAAGAAATGGTTGTACTTACTGTATGGATACCTGGTGGGGGTGGACCAGGAACAGAGGCAGATATAAAAAGGGATTTGAGCCTTTAAAAGAAAGCTGGAAAAGGCAAGATTTCTCCCCTACAGCCTCCAGAGGGAGGGAAATGTGGCCTTGCCAACACAAAGTGACACTGATTTTGGACTTCCGGCCTCTAGAACTTTGAGAAGATAAATTTCTGTTGTTTCAAACCACCAGGTTGGTGCTAATTTGTTATAGCAGCCACAGGAAACCTATACAACTGGTTATGAAGATAGGGTCACAGGGTTCCACAGCACAAGAGGAAAGTTGTTTTGGGTGAGAATAAACATCAACTGGTAGCTAAGTGGTTGCTAAAGGTAGAGTGGAAGTGAAGTGAAATTGAAATAAACTCCATAAGCGCTCACATGAGCTAGGAACTGGCGAGTCATCTGAAGTGCACTATCTCATTTAATTCTTACGGCCACCTCTTAAGGTTGGCTTCTTACGCCATCTTTTTTTGTTGGTGAGAAGATTAAAGTGCAGAGTGATTAGGAACCATGGTGATCAGGGAAATGGAATTTTGAAGTCCCATATCTCCATCTCCAAAGTTGGGTTTCTATCCACACCTGGAGGCTGAGGCTCCTATGGTTACTGGGTGCTTAGTGGACACTGAAGGGGATACAGAAGTTGGAGTGGGGAGAAACACTAAATGTCTTTATTTATTTTAAAGATTTTATTTATTTGAGAAAGAGAGAGAGAGCGCATGAGCAGGCAGAGGGGCAGAAGGACAAGCAGACTCCCCGCTGAATGCAGAGCCCAATGCAGGGCTCGATCCCAGGACCCTGAGATCATGACCTGAGTGGAAGTCAGGCATGTAACTGACTGAGCCCCCCAGGCGCCCCAAGACTAAATGTCTTCAATAAATGCTCAACTCTACCCCTGAGTCCAAGAAGCCTGTGTGCTTTGAAAGGGAGGGAGGGGAGTGTTGGGTCCTTCACTTGAGGGGTTCAGGGACAGTGGTATCATTAGGGCAAAGTCAGGCCAATTAGGACAAGGAAGCAGAGAAGGCACATTCTAGAAAAGGGAGATTTCTTGGCTGTGGAACTGGAAATTGCAGCAGGCACAGTGAAAGTCTTCAGAAAGGGAATCTTAGAGACTCCCTGATCCAGCAAAATAGCCATAGGACAGCATAGAAATCTTCCCATATAAACACTTAGAAATGTCTTATAAAATAAAACTCTTTAAATGTATAATGACAACAACACAACAACCTGATTTAAAAATGGACAGAAGGCTTCAATAGACATTTCTCCAAAGAAGATATGCAAATAGTCAATAAGCCCATGAAAAGATGCTTAACTAATCATTAGAGAAATGCAAACCAAAACCACAATGAGATACCACACCCATTAGGATGTCTGTATAGGAAGACCACATAGGATGGCTGCTATAAAAACAAAAACAAAAACAAAACAACAGAAAATAACAAGTGTTAGCAGGGGTGTGGAAAAATTGGTACAGCCACTGTGGGAAATATATGACAGCTCCTTAAAAAATAGAATTACCATATGATCAGCAATTCCACTTCTGTGTATACACCCAAAAGAATTAAAAGCAGGGTCTTGAAGAGATATTTGCACACCCATGTTCCTAGCAGCATTATTCACAATAATCAAAAGGTGGGGGCAACCCAGCTGTCCACTGATGGATGAATGGATAAACAAAATATGCTATATGCATACAATGGAATATTATATCAGTGTTAAAAATGAAAGAAATTCTTAGGGCGCCTGGGTGGCTCGTTGGTTAAGCATCTGACTCTTGATTTTGGCTCAGGTCATGATCCCGGGGTTGTGAGATAGAGCCTTGCATCGGCACATTCAATGTGGAGCCTGTTTAGATTCTCTCCCTTTCCCTCTGCCCCTCCCCACCCACTAGAGAGCACACTCTCTCACTCTCAAAAAAAAAAAAGAAAGAAAGAAAGAAAGAAATGAAGGAAATTCTAACACATGCTACCAGATGGATAAACTTTGAAGATACGCTAAACAAAATAAGCCAGCCACAAGAGGACAAATATTGTATGATTTCACTGATGTGAGGCAAATTCATAGAGGCAGAAGGTAGGATGGTTGTTGCCAGGGATTGGTGGGCGAGGAATAAAGAGCTATCTTGTCTAATGGGTACAGAGTTTCAGTTCTGCAAGATGAAAAGAGTTCTGTGGATGGATGGTGGTGACGGTTGAGTGATGTGAATGTACTTAATGCCACTGAACTGCGGTACACTTAAAAATGGTTAAGATGGTAAATTTTATGTTATGTGTATTTTACCACAATTTTTATTTTATTTTTTTATTTATTTTTTATTTTTTTAAAGATTTTATTTATTTGAGAGAGAGAGAGCATGAGAGAGGGGAGGGTCAGAGGGAGAAACAGACTCTCCGCCGAGCAGGGAGCCCGATGTGGGACTCGATCCTGGAACCCCAGGATCATGACCTGAGCCGAAGGCAGTCGCCCAACCAACTGAGCCACTCAGGCGCCCTTACCACAATTTTTAAAAAAGAAAATGAAAATAAACAGATAAAGCATGAATGAGCTTGACAGGTAGAAAAGGAAATCTCCAGGTGCTGAAGGGAAAAGAAATAGCTCAAACAGCAGACTCTGGAACTTATGCTGCCATGGCCAAGGGCAGATGATCTGATCTAACAAAGGCTAAGGGCTTGGCTGTTCACACCATGCAGGACAGGATGATGCCTCAAGCCTGGGTTGACGTGAGGGTTATACAGTCCTCTATGTAAAGCTCAGATGCTCTCAGAAAAGCCATCAACCCAGAAGGACATCAAGGAAGCTCATCTCTGCTCTGACTCTAAATGGGAAAAAACAGCCCCCTATGAAAAATCAAAACCCCAGTCATGTGCCTGGCACAAATTTAGAGCCCAACTATCTACTACCTGCATCAGAAGGAAACCCCAAGCCAAGAAATTAACATAAAATTGGTCTTTAGCCAGTGATACCCCTAGGATACCTAGAAGAAGCAAATATAAAACCACTGGAGCTGAACTTCAACACTCCACAACACAGAGAATTCCCACAGGAAAAATAAAGCCCTGCCTACAGTAAAAAATTATAAAAGCAGAGAGAAATAATCTACCATGTACAAAAGTCAGCAGTCAAAATAAACAGTAGGGGTTAAACTCCTCACGACTTTACATTAGTTAAACTATTGGATAGAGACTAAAAAACTAGTATTTTTTTTTTAAAGATTTTATTTATTTATTTGAGAGAGAGAATGAAAGAGAGAGAGCACAAGAGCGGGGAGGGTCAGAGGGAGAAGCAGACTCCCCGCTGAGCAGGGAGCCCGATGCGGGACTCGATCCCGGGACTCCAGGACCATGACCTGAGCTGAAGGCAGTCGCTTAACCAACTGAGCCACCCAGGCACCCAAAAAACTAGTATTTTTAAATGGTCTTAAAATCAAAGGATATGTCGGGGCTCCTGGGTGGCTCAGTCGTTAAGCGTCTGCCTTCGGCTCAGGTCATGATCCCAGGGTCCTAGGATGGAGCCCTGCATCGGGCTCCCTGCTTGGTGGGAAAGCCTGCTTCTCCCTTTCCCACTCCCACTACTTGTGTTTCCTCTCTCGCCATCTCAATCTCTGTCAAATAAATAAATAAATAAATAAATAAATAAGATCTTTAAAAAAAAAATCAAAGGATATGCTTACAAACAGTACAAGACACTATTTTAAAAATAAAAGAAAGATCTCAAATGAGCTGGTGGAAACTTCTAGAAATGAAAAATATGGTTACCGAAACTAAAAGGGCAAGGGGTACGATAAATAGCAGATTAGACACACAGGAGAGAGAATTAGTGAAATGGAGAAGGGATCTGAGGAAATGGTCCAGAATGCTCGAGAGAGACAAAGAGATTAGATATATAAAAGACAGGTTAAAAGAAAGGATAAAAGAAAAGAGCCAACCTATGTCTCATAGGAGTACCAGAAGAAGACAAAAGGAAGAAGAAGAAATAATACTCAAACTCTAATATCAGGGCTCCAAATATGGTCTTGCCAATTACTGTCTTAGCATGCACAAAAAATTTAACCACTTTCTGACCCAGTTTCCCTGATTGTACAACAGCTGGTTATAGGGACCCTGCTGTGAGAATTAAATGAGATGACATGTAGAGCACAGCACAGAAGAAACATGTAAGATATGTGGCTATTACTGTTAATAATGGGAATTATCCCATGTTGATAGAAGATTCAAACAACTGTTGAAAGAATCACATGGAAGATAAATAAAAATAAATCCATACCTAGATGCGCACACCAAACTGCAGAACATCAGAGATTAAAATCTTAAAGCAACAGAAAGGAGAGACAAACGGCCTACAAGGGGACAAAATTAGACTTACAGCAAGGACCCTTCTCAATAGCAACAAAAAAGGCCAGAAGAGAAAAGAAAATGCCTTCAAGGTGCTGAGGGAAAATCACTGTCAACTTAAAATTCAATACCCAGATAAATTGCCATTTACTCTTGAAGGTGAAATAAAGGTATTTTTCAAGGTAAAAAAAAAAAAGAAGAAGAAGAAGGAAACTGATTCCAGAAACTGATTCCAGAAAAATGTCCAGGAAGACATGGTATACAAGAAGCGGCAGTGAGAAAAGGGGTGGGCCTTGTTGGGGTGGGTGGGGGCGGGGAGAAGAGTCTGGGAATCGGTCTGTGGGAGAGGAAAGACAGCCTAGGAGTTTCTGTGGTGGGCGACCATGGTGAACAGCAGAGGAGCTGAGGTAAAGATTATAGAATTATGGACGAGAGATGTGAATGGAAAGCTAATTAGAATTTTGGTGAGGGGAGAGGCACCTGGCTGGCTCAGTAGGCTAAGCCTGGGACTCTTGATTTTGGCTCAGGTCATGATCTAAGGGTCGTGAGATCGAGCCTGGGATGGAGTCTGCTTAAGACTCTCTCCCTCTGCCCCTCCCCGCACTCACGTGTGTGTGTGTGTGTGTGTGTGTACGCGCGTGCAGACGCGCACTCGTGCGCACATTCTCTCAAATAAATAAATTTTTAAAAAAAAAGAATTTTGGTGAGGGGACATGGGGGCCATCCCAGGGGTTTTGAAGGAACTGAGTCACTTTCTGGGCCTCAGTTTCCTCTTCTGCAGCACAGAGTGGGAGCTAATGGTCTCTGATGCTCCTTCTCCTCGGACATTCTACAGTGTTGGATAAAATGGGGGAGACATGAGGCCAGGGCTCTTGAGAATGGAAGAGCTAAGTGTCTGGAGACTTCTGAAACTCTGAGGGCAGCCTCAATCTGGCTCTGAAAACAATTTAGCAGCTGATATTGGACATCGAAAGTTCCTCCCAGAAGGAGGGGAGAGAATGGGCCCAGGAGATGACAGGCGAAGTCCTAAAAAGCCACATCCTGCCTTCCATGCTGCTATTCCCTTCTAAGGGCTCTGAGTTTGACAGAAATCCAAACATGTCTTGTCTTGGGCACTTGCCCCGTTAATTTTCAAATTGATGTATATTTTAAGGGAAATTTAATCCATGTAGCTCTGAATTATGTACAACAATCTCCTTTAAGAGACACGATGCTGGGAGGGTTTTTTTTTTTGTGAATTTAGAACAACTTGTCACAAGATGCTCTTTTTTAACTGACTCTGTTTCCATCTCTCTCTCGACCCAAAGCCCAAGATTTTGGTCAGATGCTAGGAGCCTGCTAAGGTCTCTGTGCTTTCCTTCCTCCTCTTCCTTGGCAGTCAAAAACGTATCCAGGCCAGTGGGCGTCGGGCTTAGCTCTGTCAATGAAACCGTTGTCCTCGACGCCAGCACGAACAGGCCCTGACATCGGTTCTCAGGCACAAAGCCTGCATTTGAGGCAAGGTTGGCAAAAAGGACTCCGGTTTCCAAACCATGTTTCCTTAGGTGGCAAGAAGCACCCCGCCCAACCTCGTTACACAGTGGCAAACCTCACAGTGGCCTGTTGGTGGTTCAGACTCTTCTGCTAAGCAGAGCCTGGTCCCACAGGCTCCAGGAGAGGAAGGGATTCAGCCAGGATGGGCAGCAGGGTATTTTCCTTCAAACGTTCTCAAGTTCTGCTGGCTGAGAGCACATGGTCCCAGCTGACTCCGTGGATTGAGCAGTTCTGTGGTGTAACTCACTTCCAGGAATCTCAGCCAGCCTGGGGTGGGGAGCCTCGTTGCGTATTTACCCACAGACTGGTTCCAAGATGCAGAATCATGCCACTGGAAAGAATTTCCAGTCTGGCTCCCTGCTCAGTGGGGAGCCTGCTTCTCCCTCTCCCACTCCCCCGGCTTACGTTCTCTCTCGCGCTGTGTCTCTCTGTCAAATAAACAAATAAAATCTTTAAAAAAAAAAAAAAGAATTTCCAGTCTCTGACTTCGGGCCCCACCGTTTCTACATTTCCTTAACAACTGGTCATGATATAGGGGTTTAAAGCACATCTTTTCTCATACTTTCACATTCTTACTCATTTCACTTAGCTAACTTTGAGCAGGGGCTGCAAAGACCAATCAAAGGGAAGAGTCAGATCTTGCCACTTAAAAAGCATCATCAGAGCTGAAAACTACCTGAGGGCCGCTTTTCTACATTATCCTCCCCTCCTTTAATGTTGGAATTACTCAAAGGAACTGCTTATGTGGCATAATTTTAGGGGTGACCTTCCCTCGATAATATCCCTCAGTGACATCTGCTATTCCATTCCTAACTGTTATTGGCCATCGAGTCTGTGTTAGGATTGCTGGAGAAAGAAAAGAGAGGAATTTGGAACATACTTGTAAAATGCATATACTCTTAGAAATCAAAGCACACCAAGTCCAAAACACTTGATGTAAATGAGTTAATTAGAGCAGGAAGCCCAGTGAAACAATGTGGTTTAGCAGAAAGAACGCTGTGCTTGGAGTCCAAAACAGAGAGATTGAATTCTCTCTCTACTGCCTTTCTCTGCTTTAATTCCCTCATCTGTAAATTGGTGATAACCATCCCTATCTCATTGTAGGGCAGTGATTAAGATTTGAGTGTGTGTGTATCTATGAACATATTCTGTAATGACTCTATGAACGTCAGCACATTTTGAGATTTTGAGGGCAGGGGCCATGAGAGAGGAGGAAGGAAAGAAGATGGTGCCCTAGGATCTGCCACAGGCTGATGCAGTGCTGCGTGCTAATGAACTCCCCGACCGGGAGCCTCTGAGTCCACCGGGCAGCTTACTGCTGACCAGCCTTCCTCAGGATGATGCTTAAGAATTGAAAAAGGTCTGGGGCTCCTGAGTGGCTCAGTTGGTTAAGCATCTGCCTTCCACTCAGGTCATGATCCCGGGGTCCTAGGATCGAGTCCCGCATCAGGCTCTCTGGTCGGTGGGACAGGGAGCCTGCTTCTCCCTCTACCCCGCCCCCCAACTCATGCTCTCTCTCTCTCTCTCTCATGCTCTCTCTCAAATAAATAAAATCTTTTAAAAAAACAAGAATTGAAAAAGGTCTGAGAGCTTGTTGTTTGTTGGGGTTCCACTCCGGTCCCCCTGGGGCCTGCGTGATGCAGCCCGTCGTTCTGGGGCCCCTCCACCAGCGTGTGCCGGTCTGTTCCCCCATCTTGGCTCTTCAGTGGAAGGCTTAGAGAGCCGGTTGGACAGTTCGAAGCTCCCTGGTGGCATTTTAATGAAGACTGTTATATCTCAGGTATAACTTTTACTGACTCCTAGGGAAGCCTGCTCACCTCTGCTTGGGGCACCTTTACTCTGGCTTCATAAAATATTGTTTATAAGGCCAGGCTCAAATAAAGTTAGAACAGTACAGCAGGGTGGTGGGGGTGGGTTATACGACTCGAGCCCGTTACACAGGCAGATTCCCTGTCGCCCCTGGATCTGCAGGCTGGTGGGTTGCCCCCAAGAGTTATTTTTCTATTCCTTTGGGCAGATTTCCCCCCAAGGCAGGCTCTGGCGCTGCCAAACCGTGGCCATAGGGAGAAACGTGGGGCTGACATGTGAGCCCCAAGCCGCAGCGGGGAAGGGGGGGGCGGTGTTGTTTCGCCGCCGGGCTTGGAAAAGCAGCCTGACTTTTGGGAGGGAGCCTAATTGATTCTACCGGTGGCAGCACTGTGCTGGAGACCCCTGGAAAGAATGATGTTTGGGGCCAGGCTACCAGCGCCGAAGGCGCACACACTTCCTTTAATTAACAGGAGCCCGATGCCAACAAACACACCGGCATATGGGAAGTGAGGGCGGCGAACAGGCAAGCCTCCTGACTTCCTCAGGCAGCACCCTGCCAGCCAGGATTATTCTCTGCTCTTGTTTCCTCACAACCCGCCCCCCCGCCCCCGTGCTTGGTGGAGAGGCCCGCCGCAGGTGCTGGCAGACCCTCAGCCTGGCGGCACCGCCTGAGCTGGTCTCCCGGCCTCTCTGGAGGGGATGTTTTTCCTGAGTGGCTCCTTTGAAGCCTTCAGAAAAGCCAGGGGACCTTCCTGCCTCCTGACTTTAAATGGTCATCTTCTTCTTCTTTTTTTTAAATGTTTATTTTCATTTATTTATTTATTTAAAGATTTTATTTATTTATTTGACAGAGAGAGAAGAGAGCACAAGCAGGGGGAGCAGCAAAGGGAGAGGGAGAAGCAGACTCCCCGCCGAGCAGGGAGCCCAATGCGGGGCTCCATCCCAGGACCCTGGGATCATGACCTGAGCCGAAGGCAGACGCTTACCCTACTGAGCCACCCAGGTGCCCCTTAAATGGTCATCTTCTGCCTCCCTTTTTCGCTGGTTTGGTATCTCAGGGCTGTGGTTATTTCTGCTGATAAACTTCATCTTCTTCTCTCTCCAGATCTCCCACAATCACCACCTAGCCCACCCTGAAGGGTCTGAAATGGTCTCCAGCGCCCGTGAAGCCCACCCATGCGAGGAGTGGGGCTGCCCTGTCTGAGGCTTTTCCCATGCACTAGGTGAGTGCCTCTCTTTTCTAGAGCAGCCTTTCCCAGGATATTATGCTCTATGAGTCTCTTTTGATGATTAGCAATTGCAATCATGGCTTGAGAGACAGGGATTCCTTCAGGATGTGGAATACACCAAGTTGTGTGCCAGGTACTGTGTTGGGTGCTGAGGACTCCAGGTACCTGAGGTCGGACTGCTCTCCAGGTGAGGAGCCAGACATAAGGGCTCTGGGCGTTTGTCCAACGAGCTATAGGTACACAGTGCAAAGATCATCCTGACTGTGCACAGACCATCGGAATCAAAGCAGACTTGTTATAAATGCAGATTCCCAGGTCTCATCCCAGGACTTTCCAAATCAGAGTCTCAGGGAGGGGGGGCCCAAGATGATATACTTTTTTAAAGATTTATTTATTTATTTTAAAGAGAGAAAGAAAGAGAGAGAGAGAGGTGGGGAGGGGCAAAGGAAGAGAGAGAGAGAGAAAGTCTTTTTTTTTTTTTAAAGATTTTATTTATTTGACAGAGAGAGAGAGAGAGATCACAAGTAGGCAGACAGGCAGGCAGAGGGAGAGGGAGAAGCAGGCTCCCTGCTGAGCACAGAGCCCGATGTGGGGCTCCATCCCAGGATCCTGGGATCATGACCTGAGCCGAAGGCAGATGCTTAGCCATCTCAGCCACCCAGGCGTCCCGAGAGAGAGAGAGTCTTAAGCAGACTCCACGATGAGTGTGGAGCCTGACTGCGGGGCTCAGTCTCACAACCCTGTGATAACCACCTGAACCGAAAACCACAGTCGGAAGCTCAACCGCCTGTGCCACCCAAGCACCCCAGGAAGATGTATTTTTAAGGACTTTCTTAGATAATTCTTATTCACCCTAAATTTTGAGAACCATTGTCCAACTTGAGAGCCACTGTTCTGGAAGTAGTTAGGAAGTGACAGCATTTGAGGTTTTTAGAAGGTCTTTTTTTTTAACTTTTAAGTTTTTTTAAGTCTTTAAGTTTTGATTTTCCTTGAAAGACATTATCAAAGGATACCTTATTTTATATATATGTATGTATCCTAGTTTTGTAAAGTAGTAGCTTATAAAATTTGGGTGACCCTTTTTAAAAATTAAAAACAGTTTTAAAAACATGTTTTAATATAGTCACCATGCTGCACATTACATCCCCAGACTTATTTACCTGATAACTGGGAGTCTGTGCCTTTTGACAATTTTCACCCCTTTTTCCTGCTCTCCTCCCCCTTCCTTTGGCAACCTTCTCTGTATCTGTGAGTTCAGTTTTGTTTTTTCAGAGTCTACATATAAGTGAGATCATATAGTATTTGTCTTTTTCTGTGTGATTTATTTCATTTAACATAATGCCTTCAAGGTCCATCCATGTTGTTGCAAACAGCAAGATTTCCTTCTTTTTATGGTTGAACAATATTCCATTGTGTATATACACTGCATCTTCTTTATCCATTCATCTGTTGGTGGACCACTGAGGTTTTTTTCCATGTCTTGCCTCTTGTAAATAATGCTGCAATGAACATGAGGGTACAGATATCTTTTTGAGATGGTAATTTTGTTTTCTTTGGATAAATACCCAGAAGTGGAATTGCTGGATCATATGGTAGTTCTATTTTTAATTTTTTGAAGAAACGCCATCCTGTTTTCCATCCATTGGCTGCACCAATTTACATTCCCACCAACAGGGCACAAGGGTTCCCTTTTCTCCACGTCCTCACCAACATTTGTTATTTCTTGTCTTTTTGTCATCTTGGGATGACATTTGTGGTTTTGTTTTGTTTTTTGACATTTGTGTTTATTTTATTTTATTTTATTTATTTATTTGTCAGAGAGAGAGAGAGACAGCACAAGCAGGGGGAGTGTCAGGAAGAGGGAGAAGCAGCTCAGCAGGGAGCCCAATGCGGGACTCGATGCCAGGATCCTGGGATCACGACCTGAGCCGAAGGCAAATGCTCAACTGATTGAGCCACCCAAGGGCCCAACATTTGTATTTTGAAGGATGAACAGGATGTCTAAAGTGAGGGATGGGGAAGGAGATACCAAGCAGAAGGAATAAAGTAACAAAAGCCCTATAGGGTACAAAGGAGTGAGTGAGAGAGACCAGAGCACATGTGGGCAGGAGGGCAGATGTAGGTCAGGCTGGGAAGGCTCTTACATGTCATTCTAGCACATGTATGTTGACCTCCTGACCATCCAGCATCCATTCACCACTCCTAATAACACCCGAGGTTGGGCACTTGTCATAAGCTAGACCATGCTGGAAATACCAAAATTCCTTCTCTTGGAACTTTGAAGATAGAATGGAGAAAACCAGGAGGAAAACAGAAAGTTTAGAGAGCATTCATTTCCGCATAGTGCCTGGGCAAAATCTCTTTAATTCATTCCCATTTCCTTGAGTTAGCTACAGTTGGTCTTATTGTTTGCAACCCAAAAACATTGTCTGACATACATATGAAAGGAATAAAGTGGGAAGTGGAGTCCTTAATACTTCTTCTGTGCCAGGAACTTACTTACATACATTAGTTTGTTTTCTTCTGCTTTCTGTGATTTTGCAGACATGAAATTTATCTTAGGTGGGGCTGTCGTCACATAATTTTTTCTGCTCTTGGTCTTGGGATTTCTAGAGTCAGAGGAGAGGTTCTATTCACCCGAGGCTTTGCAAGTGGCTTTTGTTTGGCTCATGACCAACAAGAGATGGGGAAAACTTCCTTGCTGAGAGAGAAAGTTCTAAAAAATGACCTGTAGGGATGGATCCAGGATATTTCTATCAAATCACGAGGGCACAAAGAGTGTGTTTACTAATGTTGTAAGAAGAAGAGAAGGGTAGAGAGGCCTGAACAATACCCAGGAGGATAGGCTTCCTTTTCACAAGGATTTCGGTAAACATCTAGGGAAAAAAAAAACCAAAGAAACCAAAAAAAGCTCACAAGGAGCAGGAAGAAAATACTACCTTATGAAGAGAAAGCAAATCAATCAAGGCCAAGATGGAAGAATGAGTGCCGTGCTTGAATATGGATGGAAAGATGGAGGTCAGAGTCTGTAAGAAGTTGTTCAGTAACTGGTAGTGACCCACACATGTGCACACGCACTGACAGGCAGATGGTTACAGTTAAGAAAGAGGGCAGTTTGGGGCACCGGGGTGGCTCAGTTGGTTGGGCGTCTGCCTTCGGCTCAGGTCATGATCCCAGGGTCCTGGGATCGAGCCCCGCATCGGGCTCCCTGCTCAGCGGGGAGTCTGCTTCTCCCTCTTCCTCTGCTCCTCCACCTGCTTGTGCTCTCTCTCTCTTGCTTGCTCTCAAATAAATAAAATCTTTAAAAAAAAAAAGAAAGAGGGCAATTTAATACATCAATTCACTCTCTCCAGCACCACTACCACACATGAGAGAGAATTACAGGTTTATAGAGAATACACGCTCTCATTCAGCGGTTATTCGTGGCATGCCTACTGTGTGCCCGACTCTGCAGCGGGCGAGTCTTATTATCTCATCCTACAAAAGAGGTAATTGAGCCTTAGAAACCTTGATAAGTGGTGGAAGTGAATTCAAGCCAAGCTCCTTATACCATGTGTGCCTATTTTGAGCTATTTCGATTTTTCAGTAAAGGAACTAGAACTCTGCCCCCTTCTCATGCTCTGGAGTTTAGATTACATCCTGTAGACGACAGATGCTGAATGTTTTTGAGCAGAGGTATTACACCAGCAGGTCTTTGGATAGAAAACTCTTGGAAAGTTATCTTGGAGAGAGAACTCTGATCATCAGGTATAAGGCGACTATGATAATCCAGACGAGAAATGACAAAGGCCCAAACTGAGGCAAGTGCACTGGGAATGGAGACTAGGAGAAGAGCTGGAAAATTAGGAGGTCCTCTGCGAGACAGGATGGCTGGACAAGGGGATGGAGATGTGTGGGTGCTTCAAAACAATTCTTTCCCATGGCTTTAGAAAACTGAGTAAGTACTCCCGTCACTGGCCGAGACAGAGAATGCTAGAAGACAGTAACTGCCATCAAGCAAAGTGTCTATGATACTGAACCATTGCTCTTCTCCCTCCCCCACTGTGGTCTACCGGGCTTTCCCAACTTGGTTTTTGCTATCCTCCCAACAGTATGACAAGCCCTGACATAGTCCAGCCACTCAGAGACATCATCAGCTCTCAGCTTTGGCCAAGAGAAAACAGTGGCTTCGTTAAGTGCTTTGCCTACAACAGGATTTCACCATCATGTCTGGGCAGCTTCATGATTCCTGATTCAGACTATTCTCTGAACTGCAGAAGCCACTGAAATGTCTCTGGATGAGCATCTTATGCTCTCATGTCCACTACCGTGGAGACTGGGGGTGGGGGGGGGGATGCTGTTCCTTTGCAGATCTTTTCCCAGCTGTGGCTTTCACAGCAAGTCATGTCTGATTCGCAGACTGAAGACTCGAGCTTGTACAGTACTTACTCAGGGGCACTGTTTGGTGTAACCGCAGCCAGGGGACTCTTTGGCTGCTCCTGGAAACCCAGAGCAGTGGCAGAGACTGATTCAATAATTGGGATAGATTTTGACAGCCTTGAATTTGAAAGAGCTGGTACAAATTTGGTCCCAGGAAGAAGAGCGTTGCAATTAGATGTCCTGGTTCTACTGAGTCTGAACAAAGCACCGTCTGAGCTGAAGACAAGTACAGAGTTGGGGTTGGCCCAGAAGGTGATAGTGCTCAACGATAGTGGCTTAAAACAATAAATATATGGGGTTTTTTTTCCACGTAGTTTCTGTGGGTCAGGAATGCTGGAACAGCTTAGCTGGGTGGTTCTGGCTCAACGTCTCTTGTGTGGTTGCAGTCAAACCATTGGCGGGGGCTACAGTCATCTGAAGACTCAAATGAGGCTGGAGAATCCACTTCCAAGCTCATTCATATGGCTCTTTGTAGAAAGTGTCAGTTCCGTGTCAGAGTACTCCTCTTATTAAAAATGTTTTTATTTGCTAATTTGGATTGGTAGTACCTTTCCATAAAGAACAAAACGGGTACAAAGTAAAAAAAAGAAAAATTCTCTCTCCCACCTATCCCCCAGACACCCAATTTCTCACCACCAAGGGACTGTATATTAACAATTTCTTACATATCCTCCTGGACATGTATATATGACACACGCACAAGCAAATACATACATATCTAGTGTAAGTGTTCTTTCTCTCCTCTGTTGTTACTCAGTTTGCTGTACCTTAATTTTTGTCACTTAACAAAATATCTTGGAGATCTTTCAAAGTATGTACATAAAGAGTATCTTCATTTTTTATGGCTGTATCATATTCCACTATACAGATATGCTATAATTTACTTAAATAATCCCTTATTGATAGATGTCTGGGTTGTTTTCAATCTTTTGATATTAAAGCAATGCTACGATGTATAACCTTATGAACTTGTTATTACCTCCATGCAGGAATAAATCTGTAGGATAAAAAAAAAGTGTCAGTTCCTTGCCATGTGGACCTCTCCATAGGGCTGCTCATGACATGGAAGCTGGCTTTGCCCAGTACACATGACAGAGACAGAGAGAGAGATCACAAGTACAAAAGGAAGCCACAGTGTCTTTTAAACTCTAATCTCAGAAGTGGCATATCATTATGGCTGCCATATTCTATTGGTCACACAGACCAACCCTGGTACAATGGACAGAACCACCCAAGAGTGAATGTCAGAAGCCAGGGGTCACTAGGGTGGCCTCAGAGGATGGCTACCACACTGAAAGTTCTGGTGAACACTCCATCCCATAGTGCACCTGTTAAACAGCCAGAAGGAAAGACAGCTCCACCCATGATACCTCCTCTTCATTTGGTTTTTGCCACCTTATTACAGTGTAGGAAAGCGTGTGAATGTTGTTGCCTGCATTTTGACCTCCAGCATTTCCACCCCATTCCGCCTTAACAGCAGCAGTCCTCTAGACTTCTAGACTCAGACTTGCATCTAGATTTAACACTGTACAGCTCAGCACAGTTCATCAATGTCCGGATTGTTTCATGTGTACTTAGATGGTTTCCTCAACTCGATCGTAGGCTCCTTATGAGAAGGGAACATAGGTCTTCTTTTTATTTGTAAACAGCCGTGGCAGCAAGCCCGATGCAGGACACATGGGAGCTGTTTAATCAAGAGTTATTCACTGTATTGATTGATTCGGATGCCCTTCTCAAAGCCTCCTTTTTATAGTCTGGGAAGTTGAGTCAGCAAGGAAAACACTTGGTCAGATGAGTCATCAGTCAAGTCCAGAGCAGAACTCCATAGGCAGCTGCTCGTCCCAGCTGGAGGAGGAAGCCTGGCTCTTAGTCCGAGGCTCAGAGGCTGCCGGCTGCCTCAAGCTGGGGCTAATGATCACGTCTCTCCTGCACTGATCTCTCCAATAACTCATGAGGCTGTTGGAAGCCTCATTTCTGCACAGCCTGGGCTGCTTGTGTGCAGTTTGCCAGGCAGGCGCTAACACTTCCAGAGGAAATGGCCACTAACCAGCAGAACTTCCTTTTAAATCTCTCCCTGATTTGTGACATGGCTCTGAAATGGGAGGCCGAGCGGAAGGGCCACTTGCCTCACACGATGTCATCGACACACACCAGTGAGTCCTATGGATCTGATTCTAGTCTGCTCCTTAGCACTAGATCATTACGACAGTTGGTGATTTGGACAGGAAGCTGTATTCTGCCCTGTGCTAGTGAGATATATGCAGTGGTGCCAACTGAATGCGCTCTGCGGTTGACATCGCTAAGTGGCAATACCAATGTCTCAGATTAGAATCACAGCGAGGAGAACCCCCCACCACCTGCTTTTCACTTGCCTTGGGTTTACCTGGGTTTAATGGGTCCCTACTAAATGTTTCATTATTCAAAATGGCCTTTGGAAACCACTGCCTTTTGTTCTTTGAGTGAATTCACCTTAGTTCCTGTGTTGTCTGCACCTCAGCTTCTCCTCTCAGTGGTTTTGCATTTGTGGTAACGCTGGGAGAAAGCCTGTGAAAAATGCTTTGTTATATTACATTGCCCCCTGGCTCCAATGAATTGCTCCGTAAATCACGATATTGTTAAAGTGTCCTAGCAAAACTAAACCACTTTCCGGGGCTCAGAGAGCACAAGGATATTAATCAGAGCCAAACATTGCAGAAGGGACATTTAAAAAAAGAAAAAGCAAGAAAGGAAAAAAACACAGTTTTTAATGTGTGAGGTCTGGAGAAGAGCATACATTGGGACTGGGGCCAAACCAGAATATCTTTACTCCTTCATAAATACTCTGATATGGGAATGCATTATCTCTGAACGCTTCAAGCCCATTTAGTTTTATAGCAAAACAATATTGAACACCTGCTGCATCTTAATGAAGTAGTTCAAGCAGCACAGGTGAGAATGGGAGTGGTGGGGGTGGGGATGGGGGCTCCGTACATCAGGATGAACTGTTAATCAGCTTCAGCTGGGACCCACAGCTTTCGCGGGGAGGATGACAGGCACAGGCATCTCACAAATATCCCGAGTGCACCTGTCCTCGACTCGAGCACAACAAAGGCAGTAAACCTAGCTCCTTGAGTCCTAGGCGGTAGGTGCACACCTCAGGGAGGGGCAGCGATAGGTTTCTCAGATTACTGCCTGGGACAACTAGTCAGCCGACCAACAGCCTTTATTGAGAGCCTATAAACCACTCGGCACTAGGGATGGTGGAAAAACACAAGCAAAAAAAAAAAAAAGCGGGGGGTGGGGCCAAATTCTATTTTGGAACTTAAGTCAACAGAATGTTGCTCAAAATAAATGGCACTTGCTTGTCTTTTTGCTGCTTGGATTTCTTGTGACAGCATTTGGTTTCTTCTTTCTCTTTTTCCAGTTTTATTGAGATATAATTGACATACCACATCATGTAAGTTGAAGGTGTACAGCGTGATGACTTGAAACACAATACATTGTGAAATGTTCACCACAATAAGGTTAGTTACCACAGCCTTCACATTCCATCATGGCCACTTTGGTGGTGTTGTTATGGTGAGAACATTAAAATGCTCTACTGTCAGAACAACTTTCAATAAACAGCACAGTACTATGAACCATAGTCACCGCGCAGTAACTTAGATCCCCAGAATTTATTTATCTTGTAACTGAAAATTTCCCTTTGACCAGCATCTCCTCACTTCCCTCACCTTTCAGCCTCTGACAACCACCATTCTCCTCTCTGCTTCGGTGAGTTTGGCTTTTTTAGACTCTGCATGTAAGTGAGATTATGCTGTGTGTATCTTTCTCTGTCTGATTCCTTTCATTTGGCATCATGTCCTCAAGGTCCATCCATGATGTCACAAATACCAGGCTCCCCTATTTTTTAGGACTGAATAATATTCCATTATCACATATTCACAATATCACACATTCTTTATCCATTCATCATGGATTCTTAGGTTGCTTCCAACATAGGTTGGCTATTGTGCATAATGCTGCAGTGAATAAGGGGGTACAGAAATTTCTTCAAGATAGTGATTTCATTTCCTTTGGACTTATACCCAGAAGTGGGATTACTGGATCATAGGGTAGTCCTATTTTTAATTTTTTGAGGAACCTCTGTACTATTTTCCACAGTGGCTGTACCAATTTACATTCCCACCACCAGTGCACAAGTGTTCCCTTTACCCCACATCCTTATCATCACTTATCTCTTGTCTTCTTGATGATGGCCATTCTCACAGGTGTGAGATGACATTTCTTTGTGGTTTCAATTTGCACTTTAGGGTTTGATTTCTAATGGCATCTGACTTAAAGTAGGTGGCTTGTGCCCTGAAGCGATTTATCATCTAATGATAAGTGACAAGCACCAACAAATTACTATCCCTAAACATGTATTAGAGACAAACTTTTTAAATCTCAGACCTCCAAAACAGAATCTAATACATGGGGAAAGGGACAGTTTTCCACGATGAATTGCAAAGAAAACATTGCAACAAAGGTCAACCTCTTCAAATCCCTTCTTAACTCTTCACCCTCTTCTTCATTCCCCAGGCACACAAAGAAAATAAAGGTCATTTGAAATGCCACCGACCTTTTAATATTTTGGCATATAATGATTTTGATTAAGCAGACAGACTCTGAGGTCAGCAGGCCTGGCCTGAGTGTGAATCATGGCTCTCTGTGCCTCTGGTCAATTACATTAACTACCGAGGCCTCAGTTTCTTCACCTGTAAACTGAAAATAATAATAGCACTAACCTTATATAATTGTTGTGAGAATGAATTAAGGCAATCCACATAAGGGGCTCAGAATATTACCAAGTAGTAAATGCTCAATAATGCTATTAATATAAGCATTAGCATATATACATATATCATTACCATATTATTTATGTATACATACAGTCACACACACTCCACTCTTCATGCGCGTGTGTATGTGTATGGAGTTTCAAACATTTATTTCGTAGACCCTCCATTTTTCAATGTGTTTAGGTATAGCCATAAAATGTAATACACAATCAAATTATTTATAGATTTCAGTAACTTTCAAGTCTATCTGCTTACTGATGTCCTTTGACTCTATAAATCATTTTTCACAATGTACGTAAGAAAAACAAGATTCACCAGCTATGACACACTCTTTTTTAAAAAGGGACGTACTTCCCATACTATTTTGGTAATTTTTTAACTTACAATGCATTATGAACATTTTAACACATCATTAGCCTCCCAAAACAACATTTTTAACGGCTGCTACTTTTCTTAAAAAAAAAGATTTTATTGCTCTTTTCCAGCTGGAACCATGGAGGGTACAGAAGAGAAGAAAATGAAGGTTCCTGCTGTGTCAGAAACCCTTAAGAAGAAGCGAAGGAATTTCTCAGAGTTGAAGATCAAGTGTCTGAGGAAGAAGTTTGCTCAAAAGATGCTTCGAAAGGCAAGAAGGAAGCTTATCTATGAAAAAGCTAAGCATTACCACAAGGAATATAGGCAGATGTACAGAACTGAGATTTGAATGGCGAGGATGGCAAGAAAGGCTGGCAACTTCTACATACCTGCGGAACCCAAATTGGCATTTGTCGTCAGGATCAGAGGTATCTATGGTGTGAGCCCAAAGGTTCAAAAGGTGTTGCAGCTTCTTCACCTTTGCCAGATCTTCAATGGCACCTTTGTTAAGCTCAACGAGGCTTCAGTTAACACGCTAAGGATGGTGGAACCGTATATAGCATGGGGGGACCCAGACCTGAAGTCAGTGAATGAATTGATCTACAAGCGTGGTTATGGCAAAAATCAACAAGAAGCGAATTGCCCTGACAGATAACACATTGATTGCCCTATCTCTTGGTAAATATGGCATGATCTGCATGGAGGATCTGATTCACGAGATCTATACTGTTGGAAAGCGTTTCAAAGAAGCAAACAACTTTTTATGGCCCTTCAAATTATCTTCTCCATGAGGGGGAATGAAGAAAAAGACCACCCACTTTGTATAAGGTAGAGATGCTGGTAATAGGGAAGACCAGATCAATAGGCTTATTAGAAGGATGAACTAAGGTATCTACCATGATTATTTTTGTAATCTCATCAGTTAATAAATGACTACTCTCAAATGGAAAAAAAAAAATATTTTATTTATTTTTTTGTCAGAAAGAGAGAGCACAAGCAGGGGGAGTGGCAGGCAGAGAGAGAAGCAGGCTCCCCACTGAGCAAGGAGCCCAATGTGGAACTTGATCTCAGGACCCTGGGATCATGACCTGAGCTGAAGGCAGATGCTTAACCAACTGAGCCACCCAGGTGTCTCCAGTATTTGACATTATAAATATCCAGTGAGGAACCACCCTGTAGAGCTTTCTTATACACATTTTTGGTTGTTGCCTTAGGATGAATTCCCAGAACTAGAACCACTGAATCAAAAGAAATGCAATTAAAACATTCTAAAAAGAATATAAACACATTACAGAAAATAGGGCAAGGAAAAAAAAATACAATTCTACCACATTAATACAATTGCTAATATAATTTGGGTGATTAAGATATTGTGATGTTTTCGTTTTTACTTAGAAGAATAGAAGCTTCAAGTAAAAGATGGGCAGATGTTTATTATTTCTGCTCTCTTCTGAAACCCACTAAAGTGACAATAAATAACTAAAAGAAAAGCATAAACCCATAATGAAAAAGAGAATGGAAGAGGAGATGACAACAGCCAAAAGATGTGGTAAAAATTTTGAGAACTGAAAAGCAGACCAGATGAGTGATAACTGACTTAGTAGATCATAGGAAATGAAAATCCACGCCATGACTTAAATCTATGACTGGCTTTACAAGAAGCAGCCAGACCCTCCAGATCCTGCCTTGACCCTGAAAGGGGACAGAAGATTTACCCTCTAAAGAGGCTGAGCCAGGTAGGTCTGGATCAGGCACATCAGACACTGTGTGTGTGTGTGTGTGTGTGTGTGTGTGTGTGGGAGGGGGGGTAATGGTGAGGCATTTCAGTGAAAGTTGACATACCAACTGAATGGTAAGACTCTCAGACCCCTTTCAATTTCCATTCCCAGAGTGCTGGCAGCCAAGCTCACACACTCTATCCTCTCCCCAACCCCAGAGAAGGGATTGGAGAATTCTTCTACAAGCAATTTGTAGATCCAAGGGAGAAGACTAGGAAAGGACCCCAAAGAGGTCAGTTCTCTGAATAAACTATGGTGAAGTTCAACAACTGACAAGGGCCCCCCTCTGCCCCTGCCCCATGCAGAAAAGGATTACTAGACATCTGACAAAAGCCACTAACATGAAACACACCAAAACAAAACTACCCAAAATGAGGAACTCAGAAAACACAGGGCAGGAAGCAGAAGAAAATCTCTGAAAAAGAGATAACATTACATACATGAAATAAGAACAAGAGGCTATAAAAAAATTAGAAAGCAGGAAAATGCTCTGAATCCTTAAATATGAGAAAAAATATCAAATTTTCTTTTGAAAGATAAAGTTGAAGATATCTCCCAGAAAGTGGAACAACAACAACAAGTTATAGAAGGTGTAAAGTTTAGGAAATTTTGAGACAGAGTTTCTAGAAAGAGAGAACCAAGAAAACAGATGGGAGGAAATCGCTCAGGAATTAATAATACTGGGTCAGACCTAAAGGAGAGTGACACATAGTACAGTGAATAAGAAAAGGCATACCTAGCATACATGATTCTGAAAGTTCATTTTATCACAAATAAAAAGAACATAAAAGTTTCTAAAAAGAAATCTAAAAAGAAAAACAAGTCACTTAAAAAGACTGAGACTCAGAAGAACAATTGAAAACAATGGAGAAATTCTGAGGGAATGATTTTAAACCATAATTCTATACCCAGCCAAACTATACATAAAGTGTACTTTTAAAAACACAGTTTCAGACATGTGAAGTCTCAAAAAATGTATCTTCTTTGCTCAGAAAGCTACTGGTGGATGTGCTTTGCTAAAACTAGGAGAGTAAAGAAAAGGAGAAGAAATGGCAATGAAAAAGCTGACTGCTGGGGCACCTGGGTGGCTCAGTTGGTTAAGCCTCTGACTCGATTTCGGCTCAGGTCATGATCTCAGGGTCGAGATATCAAGCCCTGTGTTAGGCTCTGTGCTGGGTGTGGAGCCTCCTTAAGAATGTAAAAATAAATAAATAAATAAATAAATAAATAAATAAATGCAATTTGAAAAAAAAAGGTTCTCTCTCCCTCTCCCTCTGCCCCTCCCCTCTCTCTCTTAAGAAAAAAAAAGCTGACTGCTGTAATGTGGAAATCTGAAAATAATTTAGTGGCTAATGAAGACATAAGCTTATTTTTTCCTCTCACATAAGAGTCTAAGGTAAACATTCCAGGTCTGCAGGGCAACTCTGCTCCATTTAGTCATTCAGGGAACCAGATTCCTTCTGTCTTGTTTCTCTGCCACCCCTCAGAACAATGGTTATTGAAGTGTAATCTCCTGACTAGCAGCATCATTTGAGAGCTCATTAGAAATGCCAATTCTCAGTCCCAACACCAGGTCTAATGGATCAGAAACTCTAGGGATAGAGCCCGGAAATCTTTTTTAACAGGCCTTCCAGGTAATTCTGATAAGGTTTGAAAACTATTTTAGGGCATTATCCTTTTCTGTATCATCAAAGTTTGACTGCAGCTACTTCCATGTTCCAGGTCACCTAAGGGAAAAGGTGTGAAGGTTTTTATGGGAAGACCAGGAAATGGCATATATTGCTTCCACTTGCATTCACTTGGCAAAACCTGATTACGTGGTAACACTTAGCTTCAAAGGTGAGTTGGGAAATGTAGTCTTCAGCTGGGCAGTCACATACTAGCTACAATTCTATTACTATGGAAGAAGGAAAGAATGAATTTGAGAAGATAACCAGCAGTTTCTACCATATATATAATCCAGGCAACATGAACTGGAATGAGGAAACTGAGGCACATAGCAGTTAAGCAACTTGCATAAGATCACACAATAAGAATTGGACTTGGGATTTAAATTCAGGTAATTTCTGTCCAGAGTCCATGTTCTCAGTTATTATTACGCTACATAGTCTCGCTTTCTGTGGTAGGAAGTCAAAAGACAATACATAAAATCAATAAACAGAGAAATACAGGATAAGCATGTTATTAATAAATAAGGCCATATGGGGTGCCTGGGTGCCTCAGTCATTAAGCCTCTGCCTTTGGCTCAGGTCATGATCCCAGGGTCCTGGAATCGAGCCCCGCGTCGAGCCCCACATGGGGCTCCCTGCTCTGCGGGAAGCCTGCTTCTCCCTCTCCCAGTCCCCCTGTTTGTGTTCCCTCTCTCACTGTCTCTTTCTCTCTGTCAAATAAATAAATAAATAATCTTAAAAAATAAATAAATAAGGACATAAATACCAAGACAAAACAGATAAGCATTTATAGTGATTGCTTCCAGTCAGGGAGTAACTGGCAGTGGTCAAGGAATCGCTCAGCGGTAGGGTCTGCTTGAAGATTTTCTCCTTCTGCCCCTCCCCCCACTCTCTCTCTCTCTCAAATAAATAAATAAATCTTTAAAATAAAATAAACATCACTTTGACCAAAATAAATTTTTAAAAAAGAGAGATGACAGAAAGAATGTGGCTGGCTAAGTAAACTTAGAGAATGGAGTGAGACCCAGAAGAGAAGGTCAAGAGAACCCGAGTGGGTAATTATGCAAGGGAAGCAACTGGGGAAATTATACAAAAAGAGAGAGAGAAATTTCCACAAGAAGTGGAAATAAAAGGATTGTATTCTTGGAGAAACTACAAGCCAAAAGTAAGAGAGCCAGAGAGAATGAGTGGGGAAGAGATCGAATGAGACTGGGCGGAGACATCACTCCTGAACGTTTGTCCATGGACGTTCTGTGGATTGAATCCAGGGAAGCTACTGAGTTAGCACTCCAGTGGCTTTATGCAGAGCTGTTTTGACCTGGGCTAACTCGAGACTCCTTCATCAGCTAAAATAAACAGCTCTGGCCTTAAAACTGAAGGTAGAAGAAATGATGAACTGCAAAGCCATACTGAGATGACTGATTAAAACCTAATTATGTGTCAACCTAAGCCAAACAAAAATCAGTAATAAAACTTCACTTGTTTATCTAATTTGTGGCTTTGGGGCAAGTCACTTAATTTCTCTGAGCCTCAGTTTTTTCTGTTGTGAAAAATTAACATATAACAAATCCTGCATATGTATAGTACATCATACCTTTCAGAGCTACTTTTCATTTTCCATTTCCCCAAGCTAGTTTTTTAGGAGCTAAAACTGAGGTTCAGGGAAATGAAGCGAGTTAACATATAATTACACAACTGGTTAATAGTGGGACACATAGTTCACTTTTGCTTGTAAACACTGTCTCAGTTAAGAGTCACAGAAACTCTGTGGGAAAAAAAAAAAAACACCCAATTTATAGAGAAGAAAATCAGGATATATCTCACATCACCTGGCTGGCTGGCATCGGAACCAGGAACGAAACCCAAAAGCATGGGTAGAGAGAAGCAGCTCAGAAGCATAGCAGGGATAGCTCCTCCCCGACTGCGTAGGGACACAGGTACCCTCCTTCCCAGGAAGTCAGATTCCGAACTGTCTCCTGTTTTCAGAAATATCCATTTGTCCAATTTTTTTCATTCAGAAAATGTGACCATAGAAATAATAACACTGAGGCTTACTACTGCACTATCACTGTGGTGAGCCCAGTTCACTGATTCAGGAGGAGAGAGAGACAGAGGCTAGGAGGGGAGAAAACGGAGTCAAGCTGTTGTGGGAGGGCCCGTGGTTGCCCAGATCTCAGGTCACAGCTTCCCTCCCAGAGCAGCCCTGCGCTCCACTCCCATCCCTGCTGATGGAGGAAAGATTTTAGGGTTCTAAGCCCACAGCCAAGAAAGAATTTTTGAGACATCTTTGGTGAAAAAGTGGTTTTATGAAAGCCCGGGGACAGGACCCGCGGGCAGGAAGAGCGGCACCGGGGTCACAAGGAGTGGCCCATTGTATACTTCCAAGTTGGGAGCGGGTAGAGATAGGGTAAGTCTCAAAGGAATTTTGGAAGCAAGGATTCCAGGACCTTGAGGGGCTAGCTGTTGTTAGGAAAAGGTCATTTATTACTGCCTAATAAAACCGTCTTCAGAGAACCCTTCAGATGTATATCAGTGGGTCATATGCTTGGGGGATGATTGCCAACATGTATCTTGGGGGTGTGGGGGGTAGAGATAAAGGAAGCTTCCAAAGGAATTTTTATATGCTAAAGTAGATTTACAGGATCCTGGAGAGTGGATTAAGATTGCCTTTGCCCTTAGCAAAGTACTCACATCGAGGCGGCAGAGTTCCTAGAGGAAGGTCACTCTGCGTGTTTCAAGGACTTGTCAGTGGGCTATAAGTAGTAAGGAAATCTCATAATTTTTCTTCTGCCTTTGTTTCCCACATCACCCGCCTGCGATGCTCAGGGTGTGGGCCCTGGGCCCATCCAGCCGGCAGAGACACCGAGGCTCTACAGCCTCCTCCGCTAGGGCCCTGGGGAGACCAGAGCCAGGCCTGGCCTTGGCCTCAGGCCCAGATGGGCCCACTTTCACCTCCCTCCAGGTCAGCACTCTGGCCCCCCACCCCGGCCCACAGCAACTGCAAGAGGAAGGAGCCCAGCTCCAGCCCGCCCAGGAGGCCGGGCAAGCCTGGGAGGACCCGAGGAGGCCCGGGAGGCCTGGTCGGGGTCCCCGAGCGAGCCACCCGGGGCAGGACAGCTCCTTGCAGGGGCGCGCTCTGCGGAGGTCTGCCCTCCTGGAGGCTGCCCGCCCCCCCCACCCGGGACCCTCCGCAAGGGTAGGAAAAGCTAGGCCGCCATGGCCGCTGCCTTCCCGTGGCGACCGAGGCTCCACGTCCAAGGCCAGCAAAGCAAATATTTACCCTGGCTGCTCAGAGGCCGCGGCCGGGGCTGGGACCCGCACCCCCTTCCGGGCCTAGCCTTGCCACGGCGCTCCCCAAAGCCCGTCCGGCCCCTCCCCCACCGCCTTTTAACGGGGAATGCTGACAAGCTGAATACAGCGGGAATAACAGCCATTTGTTCTGGTTATCGCTGCCGGTATTGAAGCCAGATGTGTGTGTTGCTGACATTGACATGGTACATCTGGCTGGGTTTTTGGTTTCCATCGTGGAGTTTACCACATCCACCCTAGTCCGCTAGAAGAGAGGAGGCGAACATCTGGAAGTCATTGCAGCTGTCACGCTTCAAGGGGATCCTGTACCACAGAGAGGAGAATTCAATACGTAACTGAGCAAAATTATCCAGCTCGTCTTGTCAGTCCAGATTTCAAACACATGCAGGAAAATGGTAACCGCGTTAGGGCGCCCTCCCTCTCTCCCTCTGTGATGCCCACGGGCACTGAGAGCCCGAGGATCCTTCACCCACCACCCCAGGCGCTGGGGTTGTCCCTATTGTAAGACTTGGGCTCAAGTTCATTGCTGCATGCCTGCATCTTTTGTTCATCCCGGGTAGGCTGGGCTAAGATGGCTCTTTCTTTTTTCTTTTGATCTCAGTTTGCTGGAAGTTTTAAATTAAATATTGCTTAGTCCTTCCACTTCTGCTCACAACCCCCTTTCTCATGGCATTCAATGCTCTAGCCCTACCCTACCTATTCAATTTCATTTCCATTCCTTTAAGGCAAATACTACTTCCTGTCAGAGCTGAAATAAGTTATGCTTATTCTGACCCCAACCTTGCCTTTTGCCTTGAACCTTCTTTCTTTCCCTGTTCTCTTCATACCAGCCCCAAACTTCTTAACCCTTCAAGGTCTACCTCAAGTTTATTTTCATCAATGAAACCCTTTCTGACCACTCAAGGCTCCAGTGATCTTTCCTTCTGTGTGTTTTAATTAAGGGTGAGACTATGGAGAGGAAATATTGGTTTGCATTTTTCTTTAGATCTCCTTCAGCAGCCAGCACTGGATGCGGAAGAATAGTAAGCCCTCCATAAATACCTGTCGAATAAAAGCATGAATCAGTGTTTTCTTATCACCCGTTCTTTCTACTTAACTTCCTTGCCTTCAATTATCCTTTCAATGGCAAGAGTCAATGTCTGTATATAATGTATCTTGAACTTTTTGGAAAGATGGCTGCAAAAATCTAGTAAATGAGAGTTAATAATACCTGAAGAAATCTATCAAGTGGAGACTCCATTAATGTGGAATTCTGCCTGCTAGTGTGCATTGGTAATTGATTTTTAAAAGTGAAGTGCATTGGAAAGAGAGAACAAAGAGCACAAGTCGGGAGATGTGGATCTTATTCCCAAGTTTGCCCCTGACTTGCTTAGTGAGCTTGGGTAGTCGCTTACCTTCTTTATGCCTCCAGTTTCTCTCTGTAAAAAGGGTGGGTTGTGGCCAATGTCCTCTTCCTGGTAATGGACAGAGCAGGGGCCACTTTCCTGAGAAGAGATAGAGTCCTATCAAAGCAGCTTCTTTCTACCACTTTTGATCTGTTCTGGAGTTAGAAGGCAATGAACTCCATCATTCAATGTTTCACCTGCCCAGTGCCAACATGGATGCATAAATGACATGGAGGAAGAGCAGAGTAAGGAAGGGAGGCAAGAATGAGTAGGAGCAAGATTTAGCCCTTGTGAGTGTCCAGCATTTTCTAACTCAAGATAAGCCATTGCAGCAAGTGTTGGGAAAGACTAGGCATCCCAGCCATAGATGGGTCTTGTCCTTCTTGGTGCATTGCTAAGGATGCAAAATACCCTACTCAAGCCTTGCTATCTGGCATGGATGATAGTTTAGGAGAATAAGTAGGATCTAGAAATAAAGGGGATGGATGGAAGGAGGGGACTACCAAAGAAGAAAGAAACTGTGCCTCCCTGGTAGGGCCACCCAGCCCAGGAGTATGGCTTTTCTTAACATGGAAGTTCCAAGATAAGAAGGGAATGGGAATCAGCAGACCCAGGGTTTCAGTGGATATCGGCAGCTCTGTTCTGCGGGTGGGCAGGTGCATTTTCCTCTCTGACTCTCATCTGTAGAATGAAGCACTTAGGTTAATTGATCTCTAAGGTCTGTTAGCTCTTACATTATATAATTCATTTAGAAACCACCAGCCCAAAGCAGCATATCACTTCTGACTAAACTCTAAATCCCAGCCCTACTCTATCCTGAAGTCATGGGGCTTCTAAGACATCCTCATAGAAGGGAAATCTGGGGATTAAATTCCTGAAATCCTTTCCTCCATTCCTTCAAAAGGAAGAAGAAATTTTCTCCCCTTCTCCCAGCGAGGAAACTGTTGCAATAGGAAGATTGCAGATTAATGACCAGAAAATCTTCCTCAAATGGAAATGATACTTAATTAAGTTTCATTAAATCGTAACTCCTGGCTTTTGCGTTTGGCTTCTTGCTCCTGAGTCCAGAATTGAATAATTCTTCCATCCCTGGGGCTGTTGAATTAAAAAGTGCGTAAGCTCTAGGGGATAATCTTCTCACCTCCACTATATCTTCAGCCATCCTCCTTCCTGTCTGAGCACTCAGAAAAAGTCATCACTGGGCATGTTTGACTCCTTCAGGAGAGAGGATGCTCACTTCTAATTTGTCTTAGTTTATGGGCAACTTGACAATTTGACTAACTACTAAAGATCCAGGACTCTATCATCCTCTCATAAAAAGCTAATAAAAAAAGCTATTAATGCAGCCCATTAGTTGGCTGAAAATGAAAGGTTATGCAATCATTGTCTTAGCTGAGAGGAACTAAGCTTTCCAGAAAGAGTTCACTCTACACCCAGAGGCATCAAGAGGAAAGTTCATGTCCCTCTGCTCCCATTTACTAGCCTTGGATATTTAAGCATCTTGCCCCTTTCTTCCCTCCCTGAACTATTCTTCTGTCTCAAGTGGACCTCTTGCTTTCTGTATAAAATGCCTCTCTCCAAATTCACTCCTTCTCCACCGACACTTCCTCTCACATTGCTCTGCTCTGCTCTGCTCTCCTACGGGTGAGGCCCCAGAAACCTTCATTCTCATGGAAAACAAAGCACTGGGCACTGCAGCCTATCCACTCAGGTGGCCTTACATCATCAAGCAATTTGACGGGTTCCAGGAAGACCTTCCCTTCTCAAAAAAAAAAAATGCTCTCCTCGATTCTGCTGTTAGATTCCTTGGGAGCCTTGAAAGAACCTCGACTGGAATTGTGGTGCCATATTCTCTTCTGTGCAAAGGGCTCTCTCCCTTCTCTAAAATCCTAGCAATCGCATGGGTTCTCTGGTACTTTTCATACAGTGACTTCCTCTGTGACCTTGGGCAGATCACCTTTCCTCTCTGGAGTGCAGCTTCCCCCTTTGTCGGACAACTAAGAGAAGAGAAACCCTACCTTGCAGCAGGAAAATCTGGCTAGGCCCAAGGATAAGCTCTGACTGGAAGGACTGGTAGAAGAACAAAGTCTGAACTATCTTTCATTTGATTCCAACTCTGACCACATAGGGTCAAACCACCTTGAGATACATCATCTTTGTGCATCTTGTCTTCCTACATGTGTGTATTGAAGGGATGATGCAGGGAGCATGTTCTTTCTTGGCCCCACCCACTGGCAGAGCATTGTCCAGAGCATGAAAATTAATATGTAATTGATTTAATCTTGTACTCAACCTACTTTTGATATGACTCAAGGTACCTCTAAAGAAGGATACAGTTTATCATCAGTTTAAATGGTCTTCATCTGAAGGAATCAGAAGGAATTGATGGTTTCCAGAACAGAATGTTCTGCTTCTGATATTTTAGCAACAAATTTGGCCTTTGTTTTTCTGGCAGTCAAGGCTTAAGGGGTCATATGAATGGATTGTTCATGCTTGCTGGACAAACGGTGGGTTCAATAAACGTTTTTTTCATTGATTCAACCACCCCTTAGTTAGGAAGGCAAAATACTGATAGAGAAGTCCTAGAAGAAAGGAGAACAAGGTAGGTGGCTAGAGGGGTTTTCCACAAAGGAGAACCCTAAAAACAAGCTTCAACCTTGTTGCCAAGAGGGGGCCTTCCCCAGAAATTCCCAGGCTACACACAGGCCAGCAGTATGGCTTCAGGATGTGAGGCATGCCCGTAACTCCACAGGTTACTGGGTGCATGCCCAGTTGCTTCCTTGTAGTAGTTTCATTTCAGGAGGGAAGCTCCATGTTGATCTGTAAGCCGGACATTTCTTTGAGGAAAATGTAGTATTTTCTCTTTTATCCAAACACACACCTTTGGAAGAGGAAAACAAAACAAAACAAAAAAACCTCTCTACCTGTAGATTCTTAAGCCTGAGTGCTCACCAGCCACAGAGCTATCCCAGAGAACCCCTCATTACATAAAGCTTCTGCACCTGATTCGGGAATGAATCTGTCTGCCGTTGCCCCTCAGAGTCCCAAAGCATGCCCTTGGAATTCATTGTCAAGCCCAAGTTCAGCCCCAGTTGCACTTGCATGAAAGGTTCCTCGGTTTGATTTCTGAAATTCTCTGGGTTTCCCAACAGATGGGGAAGTTCTCTTTATCCTTACTCCTCCTCAGCTGCTACACGCCTGCCCACCTACTCCTTCTCTGCTGTTCCTTTCCTTTCTCAGATTCAGGCTTTTTTCTACTACAGGATCCTCGGAGTTATCTCTGCTTGCTCCAGTGGGGGAGTGAAGCAGGTAAGTCCCCCCAGCCCTGCAGCCTGGCATCCTTACTCCACTCCACCAGTCCTTTCTTATTTGGAAACCTAATTGCCTTGCTCCTGAGATGAACAAAACTTTCTGAGGTCATTGGGTCCCACCTCTTGCTCCTGGATGGGTGACTCTCTGAATCTTACAAAGACAGGTATTCTACCCTATCTTCTGACAATCTTGCTGCTGTTTAATCCCTCTTGTAGGTGAGGAGTTCCTCCTTAACAACCGGAGAGTCGCCTGCCCTCATTGAGGCCCCACTTCTCATCTCCTCCATTGTGTCCGGGACAAATGACGGATGAGCGCTTTCTTTCTGTCCTTCACCTTCTCTTCAGCAGAGAAAGTTTCCCCAGAAATAAAACTCTGATTGTTCTACTCCTTCCTTCCCGCCTGCCTCCTCTAAGCACCCTCTAAATCAGACCCAAGGCTCCGGAGGGAGTAATATCCTTTCTCTCGCAGCTGGTCTGAGTTTGGCCGTCTGGGAGACTGGGCTTAGAACAGCTTGAAGTTAGCACAGAGGCGAATGAAGCTTTAAATCTCCAGCACTTAACAGCTTCTCTGCAGCCTCAGAGGTAACCGCATTTGCTTGCTTCCTCTCGTCTCTCTATATATCTATGTAATCTCTGTTCACTGGAGCCTGACTCTAGCTCTCTGTCTGCACGGCTCTGGTTGTGCTGAAAGAG
The DNA here is from genome assembly GCF_964656455.1 of Halichoerus grypus. NCBI lineage: Eukaryota > Metazoa > Chordata > Mammalia > Carnivora > Phocidae > Halichoerus > Halichoerus grypus. Next base: position 173,551,148 of record NC_135714.1, read on the forward strand.
GAAAGGTTGGGGAAGAAAAATTAATGGACACAGACCCATAAAAATAACAGGCTCTCTAGAGCACACATGAAGAAATAATTAAACGGATTAAACTTGGTGAGTGGGAAGAAAGGGGCAGAGGGCTTAGCAAGCCGATACTGATGCCTCTGACTTCTACCTTTCAAAGAGGCTGTGGTTCAGTGGAGAGGGATCTGGGTGCCTTTTTCTTCATTCTGGTGGGTTGGATTCAAGCTGAATGTTGTTACATCACTAAGCTCTTTAAAGGCTGGGTCGGTGCCTTGTATTTCTTTGTATTCCCTCCATCGGAGCCTCAAACAGAGCCACACCCTCGTGAGAAAAGGAAATTTGATATTTATTGAGGGTTCTTTGTATGCCAGGTACCATGTCATATAGTTTACATCCTGGCTGACGATCGATTGAGTGTATTTCAAAATTGAGAAACGAGTGCAATCTCTTTCCTATGAGCAGGGATCAATCCCAAATAACTACCACCTCAAAAGGTGTGAGCCAAAAATTAGCTTGTACCTACCCCTTACCCTGACTGCCTCCTTCCTTTCCTCCCTTCAAACGGTAGACACTTTTGCTATGATGGCAAGGGAAGGAGGGAGGCTGGTATGTAGAGATCATTTAAATATCTGAAAAGGTGTAGGTCAGTGAGCAGTAATGGCCGAGGACAGTAGGAGGGCTGGGGGATGGAGGGAGCTCCCTCCCTGTTTCAGGGTATGTCCTGTTCCTTCCGCCTCATTCTTTTGGGCTCAAATGAACATCCCCTGAAGGGGCACAATCTTCAACTGTTATTTCTTTGCATCGATACTCTATTATCCTTACTTTCTAACTTTTCAACATTTTGAGGATAAATATGTATGATGTTGTGACTTACCATAGGAATTATATATTTGATGTCTTCTCTGTCCCTGGCACAGAGTTCTTAAACCCCGGGGAATTGTGATGAGTGATGAGAGGTGGAAGATGTCTTTTGTTATATTAATGAAGTCATTTTTGGAAAGCCCCACGTCACCTAAGAATGGCGCTGGTAGCCAAAGGAGCCACTCATGTGATGAGAGGGTTGGAACCTTCAGTCTCATTCCTGCCCACGTACACCTGGAGGTCGAGTTCAAACAGCAATGGCCAATGATTGAATCAATCAGCCTAGTGATGAAGCCTCTATAAAAACTCAAAAGAACAGTGTTCAGAGAATTTCTGAGCTGTGAACAGCTGGACATGGGAGAGTGGCCAGCCCAGGGAAGGCACAGAAGTTGCATGACCCTTTCCCCATACCTTGCTCTTCCGTCTTTTCCATCTGGCTATTCCTGAGTTATATCCTTTTATAATAAGGGTAAAACCCTTTCTCTGGGTTCTGGACCTGCCATTGGCATCTGAAGGGGAATGCAGGAGGAGAAGGGCAGTCTTGTAGGACTGTGGGATGGGATGCTACCCCTGATAGACAGTGTCAGAATTACGTTAAATTGTAGGACCCCCCAGCTGGTGTCTGAGAATTTCTTTTCCCCACACACTGGAATTGGGTGCAGAATCATAACATTAAAAGAGAAGATTCAGAATACAGATACCTCCCCTAGGGAAAGCAGAGCTGAGTGAGCACCAGAATAGTGACTGGCAACAAGAACACAGCATAGAAATGAGACAGATTGGATTCACCTCCAAATTCCACCATTTCCTATGAACGGAAACTGGAGCATTACTTTACTTCTCTGGGCTCCTCACTCTTTTTTTTTTTTTTTTTTTTTTAAATAGGCTATATTTTGACCAGTTTGGGGTTAACAGAAAAGTTGAGCAGACAGTACAGAGTTCCCTGATACACTTTCATCCACCATACCCGATTTTCCCTATGATGAATATCTTCACTCTTGGTATTCTAGATCCTTGGGTTTTAACAAATGTATAATGACATGTATCCACCATTGCTCTGTCACACACAATGTCTCACTGCCCTCAAAATCTTCTGTGCTCCCTCTCTTCATCCCTCCTCCCACCCCAACCCCTGGCAACCACCGATCTATTTACCGTCTCCAGTTTTGCCTCTTCCAGAATGTCATAGAGTTGGAATCCTACAGTGCATAGCCTTTTCAGATTGGCTTCTTTCATTTAGCAGTATATATTTAAGTTTCTTTTGTGTCTTTCTGTGGCTTGGTAGCTAATTTCACTTTATCACTCAATCTCTCAATTTTTTTCTATCAAATCATAACACATATACATTAAAACCCAGTGAATTTTTACAAGGTGAGTCTCCAAATCACTTATGAAAATTACCAGCAGCCCAGCACCCTAGTTTCCCCTCCCAGTTATTATCACACCCCCTAAAAATTACCACTATGCTGACCTCTAACATCATAAATTAATTTAGCCAGTCTTTGAAGCTCAAATAAATGGAACCATCCAGCACATACTCTTTTGTGTCTGTTTGGCTTTTTTCTTTGATATCTAGGTTCATCTGATATCATAGTAATTTGTTCTTTTTAAATTGCATTGCATAAATATACCACAGTTCATTTGTCCATTTTATTGTTGGTGAGCATTTGTGTTATTTCCAGTTTGGGACTATTACAAATATTGCTGCTATAAATATTCTTATACAGGTCTTTTTGGTGAACATATGCTCACATTTCATTTGGGTATATACCCGAGTGGAATTTATGGGCCACAGGGTATCTGTATTTTTAACTCTACTAATAATGCCAGTTTGCCAAAGTACTTGTATCAATTTACACTGCTACAGCTTCTCACCTTCACCAATACCAATACTGTCAATATCTTAATTTTAGACATTTTAGCCCCCTGGTGGTTTGAATTTGCATTTCCCTGACTACTAATGAGGCTGAGTACTGTCTCAGGTCAGGTTCCTTGAGAAAGACCAAGATGGAGATTTATACGCAGGAATTTTATTAGAGAACACCTTGATGAGAATGAAGGCGGCAGGATTGACATCCCGTTGCAGTAAGCGTCAGCTGATCCTGTGGGCAGCTCTGGAGCTGGCCTGACCCTTCCAAGCTGTCCCGCCTTGAGGCAAGGGGCCAGGTGTTTTTACCCAGCACTGACCAATCACTGGATGTGGGCTGTCCCTGGGAAGGAGTATGATTGTGGGTAAAAGTTCTCTTTTGCCAAAGGCAATGCCCAGAGAGGGACAAAGCTGAGAGCAATACTGCCAGGAGCTGGGGAATGAGTGCTCTAGTCCTAAAAGGGATCTGGGCTGGGGCGCCTGGGTGGTGCAGTCACATGAGCGTCTGACTCTTGGTTTCAGCTCAGGTCCTGATCTCGGGTTGTGGGATGGAATCCCACATCCGGCTCCATGCTGAGCTTGAGTTGCCCTCTCTCTCTGTTACTCCCCCCACCACTCTCTAAAATAAATAAATCTTTTTTAAAAAAGGGAGGTGCTCTGGGCTGCACACTTTAGCCTCTCCTGTAAGTACCTTTTCATATGCTTATTGGCTACTTAGAGATCCTCTCCTGTGAATTAGGCATACTGGTCATTCACCAAATTCTTTTTTTCTTGGGTCATCTTTCTTTTTCTTTTTTTTTTTTTTCTTTTCTTTCTTACTGAATTGTCGGAATTCTTTGTATATTTTGAAGATAAATCCCTTGTCAGATGTATGTAACACAAAAACATTAACTTGTCACTCTTTTAATGGTGTTTTTTGAAGAATGGAAATTCTTAATTTTAACAAAGTTTCCTCCTTTTTGACAAGGGTCTCTTGTGTTCTGTTTATAAAACCTTTCCATACCCTAAGGTCACAAAAATGTTCATATATATTCTTCTAGAAGCTTTATTGTTCTGCTCTTCACATTTGTCTATGGTCTGCCCAGAATTGATTCTTGTGTATAACGTGTGGTAGGAATCAAATTTATTTTTTCCAGTTGGACATGTAATGAATCTAGTATCATTTATCATCATCATCATTATCACTCTCTCACCACGTTTCAGGGGTACCTTCACCATAAGCCAGATGACTGCATATATTTGGGTCTATTTCTGAATTCTCATCTGTTCTATTGGTCTGTGTGTCTATCTTTTAATAATTTAATTATTGTAGATCTATAATGAGTCTTTATATCTAATAATACAACTCATCCAACCTTGTTCCTTTTCTTCAAGATTGTTTTTGCTGTGCATAAGCCCATTTCCATGTAGATTGTGAATAAGCTTGTCAGTTTCCACCAACAGCACAACTCTGCCTGGATTTCTATAGGAATTGTATTGAATCTATTGATAATTTTGGGAGAATTGACTCTGTACAGGACAGAGTTTTCCAGTCCCTGAACATGGTATGTTCTATGGTATGTTTAATTATCTTTTCTTGAATATCTCTCAGTAATGTTTTATAATTTTTAGTGAACAGTTCTTGCATATCTTTTGTTAGATTTTATTCCTAAACATTTTAGTTTTTATGTTATTATAAATGGTATCATTTAGAAATGTCATTTACTAAGTGGCTTACAATTGATTTTTGCACATTGCTCTTATATCTAGTGACATTGCTGAACTCGCTTACTAATTCCAAGTTTATCTGAGGGTTCTTTCAGTGTTTCTAAGTATATGGAATCTGTGAGCAATGAGTTTCATTTTTTCCTCTCTAATCTTTTTACTTTTGTTTCTCTTTATTTCCTTTAAAAGTGAGAATTGAAGCATCTATAAAACATTTAATATGGATATATAGCTCCAGGTTGAGTGAATAAATGAATGAATATACATATGAATTGTCTATGCCTAGGCAAAACCCCATTATTTATCAGTATATAATTCATTTATCCATATGGATTCCTAAGCTGCAGTAGGGATGGTCAGAATAAAATAAAAAGAACAGGACATGGGGGAAGAGATTAAAAAGCAAGATGAGGGGCACCTGGCCGGTTCAGTTGGTGGAGCATATGACTCTTGATCTCGGGATTGTGAGTTCAAGCCCCACATTGGGTGTAGAGATTACTTTAAAAAATTTTTTTATATAATAAAAATAAAAAGCAAGATGGAAGGCCATACCATTCATTCATTTAAACAAATATTTATTAAGTAACTACCTAGTGCCAAACTCCTTCTTAGGCAGAATTTGCCTCTCATGGAATTTACATGTGACCAACTAAAAAATGAAAAATGAGATAATTTAATTTTATGATTTGTCTTTGAAGGAAAGGGGTAGCCCTAGATCTTGAGCACATCTATGCACTTTAACAGGGTTTGACTACCTCAGGAGTCAGCGGGGCACTGGCCCCCAGGCTTTCAGGAGCATCTGGCCTTGAGACTGACTTGGCCTTATATGCGTTTTTGAAACTCTACCTCTTTGGAATCTGCTGGAATGTCAGTGAGGGTTGCTCCAACCTCCAGATGGGAGTTCTTTCTTTTTTGCCTCCAGTGGCTCTGGAGGCTGGAGCTCAGAGTTGACCCATCCAGAGCAGACCTCAGATGCTCTGATCAGTGTTATGCAGGAAAAGAGGAGGCCCCTGGAATGGAAGGAGTTGACGAACAAACCCTGGATGATCTCCTCTTCCTGTGTTGAGATGTCTTCTAACTCTCAGTGAGCTCTCTGAGGTCTTAGGTCCTACCAGTCCTACTGAGAGACAGTCCTACTCTCCAAGACAGACCTAACCACTAGCCCCAGAGATGTCTTTTCCATTTCTCACTTATAAAATATTCCTGGTAGCCAGACCTGATTAATCAGATTTTATGAGGCCCCCACTATGACATTAACTTTGAACTCTACCCACATTTATGAATTCCTTATTTATTGATTCCTTATTTACAAAGCACTTGCATTCACCTGGTCTTGTAAAATCACAATCCCAATATACAGATGAGGAAACAAGGTCCGGAAAGGCCCACTGGCCTTCCTATGGTCCCGCCTCTGGTGACCAGGCAGAATGGGCCTTCTGACTCTACATGTAGAGTTCTTTAAAGTGGGAAGGTAGGATGACAAGAAGATAAACTTGGCAGGCATGTTTGCAAATGGCAAGACTTCCTGGCACCCCATGGAGATCTCCTCCAGCTATGAATAAAGCCACTTTCTAAGGCTCTAGTTCTTCTCTTAGGGGACAGGATCTCAACCTCCAGCCAGGGCTCTTAGCCTTTCTATTTCTTCTGCTTTTCCACCAGATAGTTGGAAGCCAAGAGTGTGAAATCTGGAGGCGTTTCAGCGCTGAGGTGCTCATCATGCTGATGAATGGCCGTCTACTTCATCTCCTAGGCTGGATAAGGAGCCAGCTGCCAAGGCAAGCCCAGCGGTAGGCACCCCTTCCCAGCTAGCAGCAGAAATCAGGGCACCCTTTGCCCAGGGTGCAAGGCAGTCTGTCTGCAATGAAGCATCCAGCTTGAACTAATGAGCTGTTGGCGTGGATGGCCAATTATTTTAGCTTTTTAAAAACCTGCCAAACTCTCTTTTTTCACCATGGCATTCCCTTAATGGTCCAGGCCTGAAATCAAATCCTCTGTGTAGAGGGCAGGGCCCTGCCCTAGGACACTCCCCATCCCTTTCATTGCCTTGGGCCATGGGCCCAGGGGTAGAGTGGAGCCAGGATGTTTTCTCCTGGAGCCTAACTCAGACAGACCTTGGCCACCTCAACTCCCCACATGACAGAGGCCAGAGTCCTCAGGAGGGGCTTGGATGGCTTGCTCCATTCCAGGAGGCCCCAGAGTATTCCTGGACCAGAACAAAGGCCAAAGTCTGCCACCCAAGTCCCAGAGTACTCAGAGCTCCTGGCTCCAGGGCAGCCTGAGCTGTCTAGGGGGCCCAGAGGCCTTCAGGATGGGTGTGTTCCTGGCACAACTCCAGCTCCTTCTGGATTTACACTCTGTTCTGTTCTCCCACTCCCCACCAACGGGTGTTCTAGTGGCTCTTTCCCCAGCCATAAGCCACTCTCAAGAGAGAGCCCGAGAACCCCATGTATCCCACCTAACGTACTCCTATCAAAAGGGACATCACTCTGAGCGGGATGCCAGGGAGAAACAATTGTTCCATAACCGCGCACTCTCCAAAATGGCACCATTTTACAGTTCTTGTAGTTAACTGCTAGACGTGACGGCTGTTAGGACAAGGCTGAGCACATGCGGGAGGAAGCCGTGTGAGGCCGGACTGTGTGAGGCAGAGGAGCATTGGTCCAAGGCTAGCCCCTTATGACGGAGCGCGCTCTCCACAGGCCGGACATCCTCCCCACTTGCTGGCCTGCGCACAGCACGACCGACCTCGAGGGATGGAGAGGGCCCCCTCTCTGCTTCCCGGGAATAGTCTCCCGTGCCCCTTTTCTTCAGAATGAGGCAAGGGGATAGTGAGAGCGACCCCGCCCGGAGCACGGGGCCAAAGGGCCCAAGGAATGGCGGTTCCTCTCTCCCACTCTGCTTTCTTCTTCCCTTTCTCCACCCCAGCTCACACCCCAGTTTTCCTCGGCTGCTTTCTCCCCTTGTCGTCCCCTTTTCTGCTCTCCCTTCTTCCCCCTTTCTCTTCCCGTCCCGCCCCCGCCCCCCTTCTGCCGCCGTTGTCTTCAGCCTGGGGGAGCTCTCAGAGCTGAGCCAGGCGGGGGCCGTCCCAGAGCCCCCCGGCTTCTCCTCGCTGCTCCTCGCTGCTGCCGGCCGCCCCCAGCTTGCGCTCGGAAAGGCCCCGGGGCGCGCGGCTGCCACAGCAGGCCAGCCTGGGATGCCCCGACGACTCACTCTCTGTCTCGGTGACTCAGACAAGCTCTTCCAAGCCTCTGTTGGCTCCTTCGTCAAGTTACGTTTCAGTCTCGTTGGGATGGCGCGCTCAGCGCAGTGGGGCGCGCAGCGAGCTCGCCTTACGTGTCCGCAGCCCTGAGGGTGCGGATGAAGACTCAGGTGTGGCTGCTTCCCGCAGGGAGCTCTCCGTCTAGAAAGGGAGGGAACGCAGCAATTCGGGGTAGAAACGGAAATCAGGAAGGCATGATTAAGAACTCTGCGGGGTGAGGGAGAAACTCCCTCTCCTGGGGCGATGAGGACAGGAGTTAGAGGGGCCACAGTGAAGGACAACATTCCCTGTGGAGGAAGCAAAAGGTCCAGAAACAGGAAAGTTGGTGGCTCATTCAGGGAGGAGATTTGTGCACTAGATCGCATCCCCCTTGCCTCAAGGACATCCTTGCAGCAATCCCCCCTTCCTCTCCTGCTTCATTCATGTGTTTCCTTTACTGTGTCATTTCCTGTCCACATACCAACATACTATTATTTCATCTGTCTTAAAACAAAACAGATAAACCTCCTTGACCCCACTGCTCTGCTCCCCTTTGGAGCAAAGTTCCTGGAAGGCTAGGTATGCTCATTGTCCCCAGTTCTTCTCCCCTCAACCTATTCATTCAGGCTTCCATCCCTACCGTCCCAATGAGACTATTCTTGCCAAGGTCACCAATGGCCCCGACATTGTTCAATCCAGTGTTTATCTTTCTCGACCCTCAAGGGCATTTGACATAATCACCCCCTTCACCTGGAGGTACTCACTTTACTTAGCTTCCAGATACCACCCTCTCTTGCTTTTCCTCCTACCTCATTAGATGCTCCTTGTCATCAGCCTTTTCTACTTCCTCCCCAGCTCCCTGATGTCCCTCCGTTCAAGTACCCCAGGGCTCTGACTTGGACTGCCTTGCCCCACCCCCTTTTTTTTGAAGCTAGTGTTTGTTTATTGTAACATTGAAAATATTTTAACTGTGGTAAAATATATACAGCATAAAATTTGCAATCTTAGTCATTTTTAAGGGTACAGTTAAGCACATTCACACTCACATTATCATGTAAGCAATCTCTAGAACTCTAGAGAATCTCTAGAACTATTTTTTTCGTCTTGCAAATCTGAAACTCTATACCCCTTAAACAACAACCCTCCACTCCCCTCCCTACCTAGCCACTGCCAACCCACCATTCCACTTTCTGTCTCTAGGGATTGGACTAATTTAGGTACTTCATATAAGTGGAATTGTGCAGTATTTGTCTTTTTGGGACTGGCTTATTTTACTTATTTTTACTTACTTTATTTTATTTATTTCGTATAATGTCCTGTAGGTTCATCCATGTTGTAACATGTAACAGGATCTCCTTCCCTTTTTAGGCTGAATAATATTCCACTGTATGTATAGTCCACATTTTATTTATCCATTCATTCATCGATGGACACTTGGGTTGTTTCCCCCTCCTGACTATTAGAAATAATGCTACTATGAACACGGGTGTGCAAATATCTCTTCCAGACCCTGCTTTCAATTCTTTTGGGTGTATATCCAGAAGTGGGGTGGCTGATCAAATGGTGCACCTCTTCACTTTTCTCTTCACACCACTGTGATCTCATCCAGTCTCATGACTTAAAATATGTTTGCTAATGGCTTCCAAATTTACCTCTCCAGCTCACACCTCTCCCCTGAACTCTTGACTTAAATACCCAACAGTGTACTTCTGTCCCCATCTGGATATCCAATAGGTATCGAGAACTTATTTCCCCAAACCTAATCCTCTACCAGTCTTCTCCACCTCATTTAATGACAACTCCAGCCTTCTATCTGTTCCATCAAAAAACTTAGAGTCTTCTTGACTCACGCTCCCCATCACATATCACATCCTGTTGGTTCCCCTTCAAAATAAATTCAGATTCTGACCACTTCCCATACCTCCACTGCTACCATCATGGTCTAAGCCATCATCTCTCACCTGGATTATTAGCAGGCAATGACCTGCTAACAGGTCTACCTACTCCCATACTTGCCCCTCTTCTAAGTCTATTCCCCAGGCAACAACCAAAATGATCTTCTTTAAAGATTTGTAAGTCAGATTACATCCCTCCTATCCTTTAAACCCTCCAATGGCTTCCCACCTCCCTCAGGGAAATGCCAAAGGGCTTTAACGACCAACGAACTCAAAATGGTCTGGCTCCCATTAGCCCTGTGTAAGCTTACTAGCCTCCCCTTGGGTATTAGTTATCTATGACTGCATAATAAATTAGCCCCAAACTTAGTGGCTTAAGAGAAGAATCATGTATTATCTCAGTTTCCAGTCAGGAGGCAGGATGTGGCGTAGGTGCGTCTGAGGGCTCTGGGTCTCTCACAGGACTGCAATCAAAGTGTTGCCTGGAACTGTGGCCATCTCAAAGCTCACCTAGGGGCGAATCCGCTTCCAAGCTCACTCACCCTGTTGTCGGCAGGACTCCGTTCCTTGCGGGCCATGTGACTGAGGGCCTCAGCTGCTCAGACTGTTGGCCTCCGGCCTCCCTCTCTTCTGTGTCAGGCAGGCCTCTCCATAAGGCAACTCACAACATGGCAGGTGCAAGCAAATGAGACAGTAGGAGGAGGCACGCAAGGCAGAAGCCAGAGTCTTGGTAACCTATTCCCAGAAATGACGGTCCACCTGTTTTGCTGTATTATGTTTATTGGAAGCAAATCACTAGGTCTAGCCCACACTCAAGGGCAGTGGATTATACAAAAGCATGGATCCCAGGAGACAGAGATCACTGGGAGCCACCGTGAAAGCTTGCCCACCACACGCTGCTTCTTCATCCACACCGGCCTCCTTGTTTTTCAACCCACGAGACAGGCCTTTGTCCCAGCTGGTCCTCAGCCCAGAAGGCACTTCCCACATGGCTCACTCACCCCCCTCAAGTCTTCGCTCGGATGTCACCTCTTCCGTGAGGCTTTGTCTGACTGCCCAATTTAAAATTGCAGTTCTCCACAGCCCCTCTTCCCTCTCTCTGCTTTATTTTTCTCCACAGCACTTAGCACCTTCTGACACCCTCTGCTTTGCTGTTTGTTTGTCTGCCTCCATTAGAATACAAGGTCCTGAGGCCAGGCAGTTTTGTCCACGCGTTTCACTGTTGTCTTCCCAGTACCTAGAACAATGTCTGGTACATAGTAGGTGCTCAATAAGTGCATGAATCCTGTAGACCTATAATTTTCCAACTTCTCAGCATGTAGCCCTGTCTTAAAAAACATTGTAGGGGACTCCAGTATATCAGACACAGAAAAGCACAGCGGGTCTGTTGGACTGAGGCAGGAGGGATGCATGTCTGCCCACCCCCACCCATGCCGTTCCTCCCCTTTGGTGGTGTTGAGAGGGCTCGCAGGCCCCCAGGCTTCTCTCAGAGCACTGTGAGGAGTTATGTTCAAAGCTAAGAAGGAAAGAGCTTGCTGCTCCAGCCCCTCGTGTGGTTCCTGGGTCCTGCTAGAAACCAGCCCGGTGTTTGAAAGGAGGCCTGCAGCCTCACTCCTGTTCCTGCCACAACCTCCAGTGAGCTCCGTGTGTGCACCTAGTTCTCTCAGATTCCAAACTTTGTTCTATTTCTGGCCTCTGACAAGCGAGAAAACATTCAGAGACTCCCAGAGAGTCATTGTTGGAAAAGACTCTAGGTACTGCTTAACACAATTTTCTGCCCTTTGGTTTACAGTCATCAACCCACTCAACAAACATTGAGTACCTGCTGTGTACAGGCCAGGCACTGTATGTAGCCCTGAAAAACAGGACCTTTCTTCCAGCAGCACATGGGGAGATGCCCGGCTCAAAATTCCCTCTGTTTGAACACCTCCAGATCTGGGGGCACCCCTGCCTCCCCAGGCCACACGTTACCCCACCCAATGACACCAGCAGCAACACTGAGCTGCTTTTTATTGAGCCCTGCCTCTGTTTTCTTATAACTCCCACTTTTGGCCTTAATTTTCTCCTCTGGCTCCACACCAAATAAATCTCTCTCTCTTCCAAATGATAGCTTTTAAGTACTTGAAAACAGTAATCAAGTGCCACAGAGAGCTCTCCAAGACTTGTGGCCACTTTGGGGGGACTGTGTTTTGTGGCTGCCCCTAACGAGTAGGGATTTTGGAGCCAGGCCGCGCTGGGTGGCTCCGGATCACGTAGCAGGGCCGCAGTGCTGGGAACTCCCTCTCCGAGGCCGCTGGCCCGGCCGCCCCACCCCAGCGGGAGGGAATTCCAAGTGTTTTTGCTGGAGGGGTGAAGGGTGCAAACCAGAGTCAAGCCCTGGGCTTGGGTTTCCTGCTCCTACCAAACTCCCCTTCCTAGAGGGGCGTCTCATCCTCCAGATGCAGCACTTTGTTTTTATTTTATTTTTATTTTTACTTTTTTTAATTTAAATTCAATTAGCCAACATACAGTACATCATTAGTTTCTGATGTAGTGTTCAATGATTCATCCGTTGCGTATAACACCCAGTGCTCATCACAGCACGTGCCCTCCTTAATGCCCACCACCCAGTTACCCCATCTACCCCCCCACCTCCCCTCCAGCAGCCCTCAGTTTCTTTCGCAGCACTTTGGCCTGCTCATCTGATTTCAAAGCAGCCAAACCCAGGTTCTCTGTGGGCCGTGGGACGCTATGAGGAAGGAGCCAGTGACTTGGGAAAGCAAAACTGCTGTGGGGGGAGGCAGCAACAAGGAATTAAATGATTTCTTTGAGTGTCCTTTGTTTCAACAAAATTTAGTTTTCCGAGTAATTGTTTGCCTGACGCAATAGGGCCTGCTGGGCCTCAGGGTGTAAATCTTCCCGACAAGGGGTCACTTTTCTGTTTTTTCCAGCAAGGCCGAGGCCTAGCAATTTCTATGGGCCAGCCCAGCAGGTCTTGAATTCATTAGTTTGGGCCACTTGGCTGAGTTGTCTCCAGCAGCGCTGCCGGAGCTGTGGGCTGCTTGGCATAATCCTGTCTGCCCTTTCTCGAAGGACGCCAGGCCTGCCCAGGAGAGGAGGAGAGGAAGGGCAGGGGGGTGGAGGAGGAAAAGGAGAGGGAGTAGGCAGTATGGAAGGGCAGCCGGGATGGGAGGGAGAGGAAAGGAATAGAAGAGAGGAGAGGAAAACTGAGAGAACCTTAACTATTTGCTGGCTAGCTGCAAAGCCTCAGAAAAAAGAGAAGACGCTTCAGAAAATCATCTCCGTCTCAGAAAAGGAGCCAGGATGTGGGAGTGACATGTGGGGTCTACCTGCACGGCTGGACAAGGAAGCATGTTCTTGAAAAACATCTTGGGGCACCTGGGGTGGCTCAGTTGTTGAGCATCTGCCTTTGGCTCAGGTCATAAGCCCAGGGTCCTGGGATCGAGCCCCGCATCGGGCTCCCTGCTCCGTGGGAAGCCTGCTTCTCCCTCTCCCACTCCCCCTGTTTGTGTTCCCTCTCTCACTGTGTCTCTCTCTGTCAAATAAATAAATAAAATCTTTAAAAAAAAAAAAATCTTGATTCCTGGCTGCAGAGAGAGGAGGGGAAATAAAAGGCCCATTTTCGAGGGTCTGAAAAGTCTCTATGACATTGCCCCTGCCTCTCTCCCCTTTCTCTTTTTCCCCCCTGCACTTATTCCCATTTAAAATATAAAGACATTTTAAAAAAACATTCTTGTGCTTCCTTTTCCCACTTCTACTTCCTTCATCTTTCACTCCCCACCAATTCCCCCGCCCAGCTCAAATTCCATCCCAACCCCACTTCTTTACATTCACAAGTACCTGAGTAAATGCGACTCTTCACGTGCCTCAAACACTGTCCTTTCTCAGGACCACCTTAATCTCTTTCCCCATAAATCTCCTGATTAAATGAGGTAGAGTGTTGGCATCCTTAGGGACATCCAGGCATCTTAAATGAACAGAGAAGACCAAAGGTCTGTCCTTCCAAGTTCACCAGAATGTCACCTTGTTGCCGACAGGAATACATCGGGTGTCTGGATTAAGCACCCACCACATGGCATCACCCAGACTTTGCCAATCAATCCACATCTACCCTCTATTGACTTCCAATAAACAAGGGTCATTGTGGTCCACAAAGGCCCTTAATCCACCACCCCAAGTAAAAGCTTTGGGCGGAACTACCCAGAGGGTCCTGGTTCCTTCCTGCCAGGTTTGTAAAACCTAGTACCTTAACCATCTCTTGCCTGCCTAGTAAAACATGCCCTGGGGAACTATCTTTAAATGCCACCATTTGTACTTATGTGTGGATTTAAAACCCTGTGTTAGGTTAACCTACAGATATTTGCCTTTCAGTCTTCCCTAATTGCGGGATTAAAGGCTTTAAAATTACCGCAGGCAGCACCCACCCAGGGAAAGGTGTTTAAGGGGGCAAAGTGCTCTTTTCCCCGGTCCTGATGTAGACTGTAGACTTCTTTCCCTCTGAGGCCAGCCTAGAGCCCAATCCCTGGAAGCCAAGTTAAGAGGGCCACAGCCCTGGGGTAGAGAAAGCTATGAGATACCACCAGTGGTGAGTGGGGGCACTTGTGAAATCTCCCTCCTCCCCCGCCCCCGCCCCCCCAAAGGTCTGGAGAGACAGAACTCAGTGTGCTCATTACAATTAGGTTAACTTAGACACATTCCTGCCCGGACACAGAATCCTGGGCTGGAGTTCGTGGGAGCCCCATGATTGTGGGGTTCTCTGTGCTGGAAACAGCAAGAAGCCCCACCCCTTTATTCTAGGGCTCCGATCAGGACGGCAGCACGGCCCGGTGTGTGGTTAGCACAGCAGGAGGATATTTGTCTTGGTCTCTGATGTATATCTTGCCTGAGTTCTTCGGGGAATGATGTTATCGCACCAACATCATCATCGCATTTTTTTTTTTTCGAATTGTCCAGATGTGCATGACACTGTGCTAGGCCGATGAAGCTGGATCATTCTGCAGGGTCTGAAGCTTTCTCTGCAACATGGAGAGCCCCGGTCCATTATGCGCTCATACTCTCATACCGTTGTGCTCTACAGCCCGCCTCTCCTCGTGGAGCCAGTCTAGGGGAAGCAAACATCTCTTCTCTAAAAAGCTGCAGAGGTCTTTGGGGGGATCTTGTGCAGGCTAAACCAGAACCCTTATTTGCTTTGGTTGGTGGTCTCTGCCACAGAGCTAATGAGCTGCAAATACTCCCCTTCAAAAGGAAGGGCTGAGCCTTTGAAGCCTGCAGGGACCCGCCCAGAATACCACAGCCTCCAGCTGCAGGCAGCCTTTCCCGGCACAGCCCTGGAGAGCAACTCGACGGGAATCCGAGAGTGCGTCCCACCAGCCTCCCCTCCCGGGCACACCCAGCCTGGGCCTCCCTGGTGGAAAAGGGGAATGGTTTTGCTTTGCACCCTGCATTTTGGGCACAACACAAAGAGCATAACGAGGACCATTTGTTGAGTAATTAAATATATGCCAGCCCCTGTGCGAAGCACCGTACATGTGTCATTTTCTCTGTTTTTCTCAGACCTTAAACATACAGAAACAAGGGCACAGAGATGTTCTGTCACTAGACCAAAGTCACACAGCTAGTAGGTGGCAGATCCAGGACTTGACCCTAGGTCTAGCTGACTTCCAAGACCATACATCTCAACATATGGTAAATTGGTTTTACTTCAATTGGTTTTATTTCTATAAAACCCTGGAAATGAGCCTTGATCTACATGTGTCTGGGGCCCATGTGCTTAAGACCAAATAGAAATTGGTCTACACCCAAAAGAAATCACACTATCGGGCCAGTGATCATCTCTGAGAGAACATGGAAAAAAGTCTTCTCATTTAGATCTCTTCTTCCCCCACCTTCGGCCAAGGCATCTGTTTGGTGGGAAGATTTCTGAGTATACATACTGTCAACTTCTAGTGAAATTCGGAACAGTAAGGACTGTGGGTGGCATTTGGACAGCTAGAGAGGATTTCTGCTTCCTAATGATTTCTGAGAACTAGCTATAGGTCGCCGACTTGGTCCCCACACAAGAGCAGCTGGTGTTAGTCCAGAAGGCAGACAGTTCAGCAGAAGTGAAGAAAAGCAAGTTCTAGAAGCAGATTGAGAGCAACAGTAACCTAACAAAACGGTATTGAGGATGTACCAAATGCTCAAAGCTCACAGCAATGGGTGAGCATTAAGTGTGTGTGCGTGAGCGCGCGCGTGTGTGTTTGTGTGTGTTGGGCAGGGGTGTTGGGGAAGGGGAAAACCTGAGAAATATAAGACCCTCAAGGCTTTTGCAAACTGATTGAGGAGAAAAAACCAATATCATATATAAAATCACAGCCAAAAGGGTTTGTGTTACAGTGCACATACGTACTAAATTATTCAGAACAGACCATAAGTGCAATAGAAGGCCCGATCAGCAGGACTTAGACGAGTAAGAAGGGTCTTCATGGGGTTTGAAGAAAACTTTAGCTGGCTCTTGCAGGCTGAGGAAGATGCAATCAGGTGCTGAGCAGGGCATTCCTGCTGAGAAGCATCCATATGAAGACTATAAATAAAAACTCAAATCAAGTCTGCATTGTACTTTAAATCACAAGCTGTTAGGGCTCACAGGGTCTTTGGAGGCCATGTAGTTAAGCCCTTCCCTTTGCAGACAAAAAAACAGAGGCTGAGAGAAATCAAGTTGCAGTGGATGAACCCTGTAACCTTCTTGGGCTTTAGTGGATATTGGTCTCCATGGAAGTGGGATTGCTTTGTAGACAAGATCTCAGTTAACCCAATAACATCCTTGGGAACCAGCCAGAGATGGAGATAGTGGCCAGAGCCGGGGTGGTGATTTGATCCTTCATATCATAGCGAGCTGGAAAATAACCAGGTCCCCCACGTCTGCTCTGTCAGACTCTCCAGCTGCAAAGCAATTGGAAAGGGGCGCTGTTTGAAAGGTGGGGGATGAGGAGACACCTCAGCCTCCCAACTGGCCTCCCGGCGCCCACTCTTGCTCCTTTCAGTGTTTTCAACACACTGCAACCAAGTATAATTGTATACAATGAAATTCACCCATTTTAAGTGTAAAGTTTGATGAAAATTGAGTAACCGGACATAGTCCTGTAAACACGACCACTCTCAAGACATAGATTTTTCCAGCACCGTGAAAACTCTCCTGCAACCACCACCGTTGATACCCTTCCCCCGACACTCACCCCAGGAAACCACTGATCTGTTTTCTGTCACTACAGTTTCACCTTTTCTAAAATTCCATATAAATGCAACGAGGCAGCACATAGTCTTTTGTTTTGACTTATTTCACTTACCGTCATGTTTCTGAAATCTGTCCATGTTGCATGGATTCATGTTTCATCCTTTTTGGTGCTGAGTAGCACATGGGTATTCCACAATCTGCTTACCCACTCATCAGTAGATGGACATTTGATTTCTTCCCCAGTTTTAATTATTTTTGAATAGAGCTTCTGTGAGCCTTCAGGTACAAGTCTTTGTGTGGACATATGTGTTCTCTTCTCTTGGGTAAGTACCTGGGAGTGGGATTGCCAGTTCGTAGGGTGAGTGTTTAATTTCATAGGACACTGCCAAACTGTCTTCTGAAGTGGCTGTGCGATCTTGCATTCCCTCTGACAATGCAGAAGAGTTCTGCTTGCTCCACATCCTCACCACCACTTCATTTTATTGGTGTTTTTAACCTGACCTATTTTAGTTGGTGTGCAGAAGTATCTTGTTGGAGCTTACTATGAAGTTACGTCATAACTAGTGACACATCTTTTCATATATTTGCTGGACATTCTTATATCTTCTTTTGAAAAGGATGTGTTCAAATTGCCCATTTTTTACTGGTTGGTTGCTTGTCTTCTTATTGAGTTATAAGAGTTCTCTGTATATTCTGAGTACAAATATATTCTGTATATTCTGAATACAAATCCTATTCATAAGTATGCTTTGGAAGTATTTTTTCTCAGTCAGTGACCTGCTTTTTGTTTTCTTACTTGTGTCTTTTGAAAGGCCAAAGGTTTTAATGTCATTTTTTAAAAGATTTTATTTTTAAGTAATCTCTACACCCAATGTGGGTGCTTGAACTCACAACCCCAAGATCAAGATGCTCTACCAACTGAGCCAGCCAGGTGCCCCAAAATGTTTTAATTTTAGTGAAGCTAATTTTATCAACTGCTGCATACTTTCTGGATCTTTGTGAAATATTTATTTAACCTAATGCAACAAAGATCTTCTTTTATATTTTCTTCTAGTTGTCATTTCATGTTTAGGCCTGTGATTCATTTTGAGTTAATATTTCTGCACGGTTAAAGGTAAGGAACAAGGCTTAATTTTTTCAATACAGATATTTGGTGATCCCAGCACCATATATTGAAAGGACTATTTTTTCCAAGTGTCTTACCTTGCCACCTTTGTCAAAAGTCAGTTGATGATCCTTAAGCAGTGGAGCTATTCTTGATGATACTTAGTGTTGGATACCAGCCACACATTTGTCAAAACCTATAGAATGTACAACACCAAGAGTGAAACCTAATGTAAACTAAGGGCTTTGGATGACAATGATGAGATCAATATAGGTTCATCAGTTATAACAAATGTACCTCTCTCGTGTGGGATGTTGATAGTAGGTCAGGCTGTGTATGTGTCAGAGTAGGATGTGTATGGGAACTTTTTTTTACTATCCACTCACTTTCGCTATGAACCTAAAACTGCTCTAAAAAATAAAGTCTATTAAAAAGAGAAAAAATAGTCTATTTTTATTTTTATTTTTTTTAAGATTTATTTTTCAGAGAGAGAGAGAGCCTGAGCAGGAGGGGCAGAGGGAGAGGGAGAGAGAATCCCAAGCAGACCCTGTGCTGAGTGCAGGGAGTGCACCATGGGGCTGATCCCAGGACCCCAAGATCATGACCTGAGCCAAAGCCAAGAGTTGGACACTTAACCAACTGCACCACCCGAGCGCCCTTAGTCTATTTTTTTTTTTAATCAGTTGACTATATAAGTGTGGGTCTATTTCTGACTCTCTAGTCTGTTCCATTGATCTGTCTATATTTATTTCAATACCATACATCTTGATCACTATAAGTTATGACAAGTTTTAAAATCAGGTAATGTAGGTGATCCAACTTTATCCTTCTTTTTCAAAATTATTTTGGCTATTCTATGGATTTTGTCTTTTTCATATAAATTTTAGATCAGCATGTTAGTTTCTTCAAAAATACCTTCTAGGATTTTCATTAAGATTGCATTGAATCTATAGGTCAGTTTGGGGAGAATTACCATCTTAATTATACTGACTATTCCAATGCATTAACATGTAATCCATTAACATGGAATTCATTTAATTAAGTCTTCCTTTGCAATGTTTTCTAGTTTTCGGCATACAGATCTTACACATCTTTTATTAAATCTATTCCTAAGTATGGAGATTTAAAAAAATTATTTTCTAAATGTTCATTGCTAATATATAAAAATAAGATTGGGGCACCTGGGTGGCTCAGTCGGTTAATCATTCGACTCTTGATTTCAGCTCGGGTCTTGATCTCAGGGTCATGAGTTTGGGCCACTGCATTGGGTTCCACGCTGGGTGTGGAGCCTTCTTAAAAAAAAAAAAAAGATTAATTTCTGTATATTGACCTTGTATCCTGAGATATTTTTAAGTTTATTAATTCTAGCAGCTCTTTTTAGAATCTTTGGGATTTTCCTCATATGCAATTATGTTATCTGCAAATAAGGACAGTTTTACTTCTTCCTGTCCAATATATATGCATTTATTTTTTTCCTTGACGTTTTACACTGGCTAAAACCTCCGGTACAATGCTGAATACAAGTGGTGGGAGAAGGTAGAGAAGGCCTTGTTCCTAATCTAAGGGAGAAATCACTGGGCCTTTCACCTTAGAGTAAAATGTAGGTTTTAGAAGATCCCCTTATGAGAAAGTTCCCTCCTATTCCGAATTTGCTGAGTGTTTTGTTTGTTTTTGTTTTTGTTTTTGTTTTTATGGAAGGGTGTCTAATTTGACAAAAGCTTTTCTGCATCTGTTGAAATGATCATATTGTTTTCCTCCTTTATTCTGTTAATTTGTTGAGTTACATTGATTGATTTTGAAATGTTAAGCCAGTCTTGCATTCCTGGAATAAATCGCACTTGGTCATGATGTATTACCTTTTTTATATGTCACTGGTTTCTATTTGCTAATATTTTATGAAGGATTTTTATGTCTCTATTCATGAGGAATATTGGTCTATAGTTCTTTTTTTTGTAATGTCTTTATCTGGTTTTGGAATCAGGGTTATACCAGCCTCATAAAATAAGTTGGGAAGTGTTACCTCCTCCTCTATTTTCTTAAAGAATTTTTGTGAGGTTAGTGTGATTTTTTTTTTCCTTAAATGTTTAATAGAATTCACCAGTGAAGCCATCTGGACCTGAAGTTATCTTTGTGGATAACGTTTTAACTATGAATTCAATTTCTGTATTTTATATAGGTCTATTAAAGTTTTCTACTTCTTTCTAAATCACTTTTGGCAATTTTGGTCCTTCAAGGAATGTGTCCATTTCATATAGGTAGTCACATTTACCAGCTCAAAGTTGGCCACAATATACCTTTATTATTCTTTTCATGACTGTAGGATCTATAGTAATGTTTTCTCTTTCATTCCTCATATTGTTAATTTGTGCCTTGTCTCTTTTTGTCTTGATCTGTCTGATGAGAGCCCTACAAATTTTACTGACCATTTCAAAGAACCAGCTTTTTAATTTTTATTTTCTTCCTTGTTTGTTCATTTTCTATTTCACTGAGTTCTGGTCTTTATTATTTCCTTCTTTCTATTTACATTGGGTTTAATTTCTCATTTTCTAATATCTAAAGAGATAAACTTAGGTAATTGATTTTAGGGTTTTTTTTTTTCTGATATAAGCATTAAACCTATACATTTCCCTCTATGCACTGCTCTAGGTCCATCCCATAATTTTTTTAATAAATTTTTAATTTTAGAATATTTTTAGATTTACAGAAAAGTGGCGAATATAGTACAGAGTTTCCATATACCCTTCACCCTGTTTCCCCTATTGTTGACATTTCACATTGCTATGGTACATGTCACAACTAAGATATCAACATTAATATATTACTATTAACTGAATCAATACTTTTTTTGGATTTCAGAAGTTTTTCCCTAATGTCCTTTTCATTTTCCAGAATCCTATCCAGATATTCCATTACATTTAGTCATCAGGTCTCTTTAGTGCCCTCTTGACTGTGACCGTTTCTCAGATTCTTTGTTATTGATGACCTTGACTGTTTGAGGAATACCAGTAAGGTATCTTGTAGACTGTCTCTCAGTTTGTCACTCTCAGGTTAGACTGGTGTTATGGGTTTTGAGGAGAAAGACCGTGAAGGTGAAGTGCCATTCTCATCATATCATATAAAGAGTATGTATCAGCATGGCTTATCAATGACAATGTTAATCTTGATCAGTTGTCTGGAGTTGTGTTTGTCACATTTTTCCACTGTAAAGTTACTTCCCATCCTCCTCTCCCCCAATCCCTTTCCATACTTTATTCCACAGCTCATACTCAAGAAGCATTCACATAATTTATCTGGAATTCTTCTGTCCCGAAGACTTGTCTCTTCTCCCACATTTTGTTTATTCAGTCATTGATTTATATCAATATAGATTCATGGATATTTATTTCATATTTTGGGCTATAATCCAATACTGCATTATTGGTTTTGTAACTCAGATTGTCCCAACTTTGGTCATGGAGATTTTTTAGGTTGCTCCTGTATCCCTTCAACATGCCCCTATCCTTTTGATTTTTGAGCATTTCCTTACTCTCTTTCACAAGATGTTCTAGGTTCATCTTGTATATTCCCTGTTGCGGTCCTACAATCAGCACTGCTTTAGCAGCATCCCACAAATTTTGATGTGTTATATTTTCATTATCATTTAATTCAAAATATCTTCTAATCTCCACTATGACTTCTTCTTTAATTGATGGATTATTTAGAAGTGTGGTACCCAATTGCCAAATATATGGAGTTTTCCTAAGTATCTTACTGATTTCTAATTTAATTCCACCATAATCAGAGAAATATTCTCTATGATGTCATTTTTTTTTTTTTTTTTTTTTGGTTGTTAAATGATCCTTTATTGAAAGATTCTCCTTTGTAGTTCTGAACTAGCTGGGCATGCCACTGCACCACTATTGATGTCATCTGTGAGGTCATGAGGGCAGCACCCATTAACATTGCAGCCCACAGACGGGGCAGTCCTCAGAATGTCTTTAAAGCTTCCAGAGAGTTCTCTGGCTAAAGATCAGCGCCACATCTGACAGACAATGTTGACAATCTCATCAAAAGTGACATTTCCACTGTGCTTAATGTTTTTCTGCTTCCTTCTGTCTCTTGATGGTTCCTTGAGGGCTTTGTTAATCAGGGCAGAGGCAGAAGGTACCACTTCAGTCTGGGCTCTCTGTTCTGAATGGTCAGTTTCACTGTAAACCTCAGACCCTTCCAATGTCATCACCAACCTTTTTTGGAGATAGACCCAGGGGGTTGATGTTGGGGGCCAGGGTAGACATGGCACTCACTTCCCTATGAGTGCACCTCAGGTATATGATTTTGATCTGGTTGGGGTTGAACTTAGGTGGCATGGTGGAGGCGGCTGGTGTTAGATGAACCCAGATTTGGGAGGACCGAAGACAGTTGCACCCTCACCTCCTCCCAGCCAAAAGCTAAAAAGCTATGATGTCAATCTTTTCAAATTTAAGACTTGCTTTATGGCCTAGATTATGATCTATCCTGGTAAACACACCATGTGCCCTTGAAAAAAAAAATGTGTGTTCTGTCATCATTCAGGTATAATAGTCTATAAATAACAATTCAGCCAAAGTGATTGACACTGTTGTTCAAAATCAGTTTTTTGTTGATTTTTTTTTTTCGGTTTCATTTTATCAATTGCTGGGGAGAGATGATAAAATCACGAATGATTGTGGAATTGTCTCTTTAATTCCATCAATTTTGTTTCATATATTTTGAAGCTTTGTTATTAGGCATATACATATTTGCAAGTAAAGTCATGGTGAAATGACCCTTTTTATCATTGTGAAATGTTTCCCTTTGGCTCTAGTAATACTCTTTGTCTTGAAGTCTCCTTTTTCTGATATTAATATAGCCACTTCAGCTTTCCTATACTTAGTGTTCACATTGTATTTTTTTTCATCTATTTACTTTCAACATGTCTGTGTCTTTATATCATGTCTCTTGTAGACAACATATAGTTGGATCTTGTTTTCTTCAATAAGACAATCTCTATCTTTTAAATGAAGTATTTTAATCCATTAGTATTTAATGGAATTATTGGTATGGTTGGATTTGGAGCTGCCATTTAGATTTGTTTTTTATATTTTTCCTCTGGTTTTTGTTATGTTTTCTTTTGTTCTACTGTTCCTCCATTCCTATTTTTTTATTGTTTCAACTTTTTCTTAAGATTTAAGTTTAATTTTCCCGTTGGCTTTTTAGCTTTTCTTCTTTGCATTATTTTTAGTGATTGCCCTAAGAATTACAATACACATCCCTAATTTTTTACAAAATTCTTATAGTAAACATGGCTCTATTTCACACAAATTATAAAAACCTTGCAAGGGGCACTTAGGTGGCTCAATCAGTTAGGCTACCAATTCACGGTTTCAGCTCAGGTCATGATCTTGGGGTCGTAGGGTTGGGCTCCAGACTTGGTGCAGAGTCTGCTTGGGATTATCTCCCTCTCCCTCTCCCTTTGCCCCTCCCCCTGCTCACGTGCTCTCTTTCTCTCTCTCTCAAATAAATAAATAAAATCTTAAAAAAAATAAAAACCTCATTATTGTCTTGATCCATATTCCTTCACCCTATCTTATCCTTTATGTTGTAGTTGATATGTAGAAAGAGATTTCCTTTAATATTTCTTTTTTTTTTAAGATTTATTTATTTATTTGAGAGAGATAGTGCACTCACGTGTGTGATCTGCGGGGAGGGGCAGAGGGAGGGAGAGAGAATCCACAAGCAGACTGACTCCCTGCTGAGTGTGGAGCCCAGACCCGGGGTTTGATCCCAGGACTCTGAGATCATGACCTGAGCTGAAACAAAAAGCCAGTTGTTCAACCGGCTGAGACACCCAGGCGCCCCAGTATTTTTTTTTTTTTTAAGATTTATTTATTTGAGAGAGGGAGTGTGTGTGCAGGGGGGAGAGGCAGAGGGGGAGAGAATCTCAAGCAGACTCCATGCTGATTGTGGAGCCTGACACAGGGCTCCATCTCACAACCCCAAAATCACAACCCTGAGATTACAACCTGAGCTGAAACCAAGAGCCAGTAGCTTAACCTACTGAGCTACCCAGGTGCTCCTTCCTTTAGTATTTCTTGTAGTACATGTTTGCTTATGGTGAATTCTCTTTCATTTGAAAATATCTTTATTTAACCTTGACCCTTTTTTAAAAAAATAATATAAGTGCTTTATCAATAATCACAGATCATCCTTGTGGGCCAAGTGGTCAACCAGGCATGCAGGACCCAGCCACAAGTTGAGCTCAGCCTCTGAGCCTCTTGCTCTTACTCCAATAGGGTGAGCATGTGGCCTTACACATAGTGCATTTCACGTTGCAGATGATGGAGCATTTCACGTCATCCATGAACTCCAAACACATGTGTGCATTGTCCCTGCAAGCTGGTCCTGCCCATCACCTTGGTAACCCTGGCCAGCTTGATGGGCTGCACACAGCTTGTGTCCATGATGGCTGCTCAGCAGCAGTCACGTGGAAAGCTAACCTTGATTCTTTTTTTTTTTTTTAAGATTTTATTTATTTATTTATTCATAAGAGACAGAGAGAGAGAGAGAGAGAGAGGCAGAGGGAGAAGCAGGCTCCCCACTGAGCAGGGAGCCCGATGCGGGACTCAATCCCAGGAGTCTGGGATCATGACCTGAGCCGAAGGCAGACGCTTAACCATCTGAGCCACCCAGGTGCCCCTAACCTTGATTCTTGTAGGACATTTTCACTGTAGTGAATTCTGGGTTGACAGTTTTTTTCTTTCTCTACTTTAAAGATATTCTACTCTTCCAACTTCCATGGTTTTTAATGGGAAATGAAATCTAAATTGAATTGTTGTTCCCTTTATGTAATGTACTATTTTTCTTTTGCTGCCTTCAAGATTTACTCTTTATTTTTGACTTTCCACAGTTTGACTATGATGCATTTTTTTATTTTTTTATTTTTTAAAAGATTTTATTTATTTATTTGACAGAGAGAGAGACAGCAAGAGAGGGAACACAAGCAGGGGGAGTGGAGAGGGAGAAGCAGGCTTCCTGCTGAGCAGGGAGCCTGATGAGGGGCTTGATCCCAGGACCCTGGGATCATGACCTGAGCCGAAGGCAGATGCCCAATGACTGAGCCACCCAGGCGCCCCTATTTTTTTTTTTTTTTTTTTTTTTTTTTTTTTTTGCTCTCTGTTCTTCACCTTGGCAAATTTCTATTGCTCCATTTTCAAGTCCACTTACTATTTCCTTTGTCATCTTCACTGGATATTAAGTCCATTGATTTCTGATATTGTACTTTTCAGTACTAAAGTTTCAACTTAGATTTTTTTTCCTTTTTCTAACCACTTAGGTTTTTTAAAAAATCATTTTTCTCTCTCTGCTGAGATTTCCTATCTTTTCATTCATCATGGGCATATTTTCTTTTACTTCATTGAGGATATTTATAGTTGCCATTTTTATGAGACTGACGCGCTGCCCACTGCGCTAAGAAGGCACCTATAGTTGCCATTTTTAAATCCTTGTGTGCTAGTTCTAATATCTGGGTCATCTCAGGGTCATTTTCAGATTTTCTTTTCTCTCAAGAATGTGTTCCAAATTCATGACTTTTTGTATGTCAGATAAATTTGGGTTGTATCCTGGTCATTGTAAATGTTTATGAAATTCTTGATTCTGGTTTTTTGTTTGTTTTTTTTTTTTTCCCTCTGATAAGAACAACTAACTGTTTCTTGGGTAGCAGTACCTGTGTTCCTGTGTCTGTTCAAATATTTTTTCTTTAACTGAATTGCTATCAGTCTGTTCTGTAAATGTATGGTACGAGGGACCACTGAGAGATATGGGTAGTCAGAATTTGGGATCCTCTTTGGCTCTTTCCCTTCTGTGATTCCTCCACTCTCTTCAGCAGCCACAATTTCTCTGGCTTCAGTTTCCTGGTTTCCCAACCCAGAGAGATTCCAGTTTTTCCACAAACGCCCTGCCACCTCACTGCACTTGTCCCCAGGGGAAAAGCCACAAAAATGAGAACTTACTTTGGAAAGAAACTCCCTTCCTCTGAGAGTGTACTTCCATGAAGAGTCTGTCTGCTTCTGTTGATTCTCTGCTGCCTCACGTAGCTACAGTTTTTGCTACTTGTCCAGATTTTTAGTTGATTTTTATAGGAGAGACAGTCTGGTAAGATCTTACTCTGTCATTACTAGAAGCAGAAACCCCAAGATACTTTAAAGAGCAAATATCATGTCACTCCTTTGCTGAAATCTCAGAAACATCTTCTCATTGCCCGTGGAACTAAGTCCAAAGTCCTTAGTGTGACCTTCAGTGAGTCTCCTGAGCAGAAAACAGAAGGCACCCTCAGCTGGAATTTAAAGACAGTTTAATAAAGAGACTGTTTACAGAAGTTAAAGGAACAAAAAGGGAGATTAAGGCACTTGGGACTAGCAAAAGTGGGAAGTCATTGTGACTGCTAGGCTTTAATGGGCAGAGTGAACAAAGGGTGTTACCAAAACTAATAAAATTGGGGCCATAGAAGTGGGGCCACCCAACAGGAACTGTTGTTATAAGATACAGCAATTGCCAGAACCTCAGCACCCAAGCAGGGTGAGAGTAGAATAAATATCATGCCTTCTCTCCCCTATGTTCTCTGATCTCCTACTCATGCTGCTGTTGCCCAGACCCAGCTGGAAGTCAGAGGGCTATGTAGCCCAGGTGATGCAGTTTTTAGTGTTCAGCCTCTGGGGACTGCAGAGCACAGCAGAAAAGGACCTACTCTAGCCCATTCTTACCCCTATTGTTTCCTCCAACACAGCCATACTAGACATCTTTCAGTTCCTCAAATAACTCTCTTCCACCCTTTGTCACACAGTGTTCCCTCTATGAATGTTCTTCCCCCCTCCCCCGCCTCTGCCAACTTCACTGCTGTTCAGCCTCCTGTTGTCAGCTTACACCTAAATTCCTCAGGGAGATCTTTTATGACTTCCTAGACTACATAATGACTCCTTTTTGTATATTCCTAAAGCTCCCTGTACTTCTCTCTTGCAATACCATGTTCATTAGTGACTAATTAGTCATGTGTTATAATTTAATTATTTCTCTAACATCTGCCTTCTTTAAGAAACTGTGGGCTCAAGGAGAGCAGGAGTGATTTCTGTTTTGCTCACCAATCTATCTACTGTACTAGCACAGGATCTGGCCCACGTAGTGCTCAATCAGCATATGTGGATTGAGTAATCAACATGTCTCTCTCTGCTGGAATATGAGTGAGCTGACTGTGTACTATTCATTTCTGAATCCCCATCTCCTAGCACAGTGCCTACCGTATAATATGTCCTCAATAAATGTGATTGTATATATTAATAAGTAAATAAGACCATTTACATTTTAAACCTATACCACACTTGAAAGTAACGAGTCCTATTAACTGAATGCTCACTGTGAAAAGAAGCCTTATCCTTCATTTGTCCTAAAATTGCTTCTTTCAAGCTTTGGAGGCTGTCCTCCTCCTCCCCAGTTTTCAGATTTTCAGATTAGTCTGTGTCTACCTCTCTACCATGTTTTTGCAGACTTTACTTCTCCTCTCACACATGCTTGACTTTCTAGACAAAAAGAGCCTCATCTCTGTAGTCTCTTTATATTGGTCAGACTTCAGCCCCTAGAATACTTTATTCCTTTCTTCTAGAATTTCTCAAACTCTGTCATGTATTATTGATCAGTGAAGATCAGAAATGCCCATAGCACTATGTTCAACTGCTAAGTTCTTGCATCAAAGAAGGATGGGGCTTTCTCTTTCTTTCCAGTCTTTGTCATGATGAGCAATTCAATCAAATCCTTGGAGAGTCAGTTTCTTCATCTATAAAATAGAAGCAATATCTTCTGTGTCAATTACACATCATTGAGTAACAAACCACACAGAAGCTTAGTGGCTTAAAACAACCATTTTATTTGCTCATGATTCTGTGAGTCAGCCATCAGTTTGGGTTCAGTTGGTGGTTCTTCTCCTGTTCTTCCTGGGGTCACTCATGTAGCTGCAATCAGCTGGCAGATCAGCTGGAGGCTGGTTGGTGTAGGACCTCAACTGAGACAACCTGTCTCTGTGATATGAAGTCCCATCCTCCATAGACAGGTCCTGGCTTCTTCACATCATGGTAGAAGAGTTCCCAGCAACAAGAGTAGGCAAAACCCCAATATATAAGTACTTTTGAAGCCTATGTTTGCATCACATTTACTAATATTCCATTGGCTGAAGCAAGTCATAAGGCCAAGCCCAGAATCATTGTCAAAGGGGCTACACAAAGACATAGATACAGGAAGAATGTCTCATTGGGGACCATTACCGTAAGAATCTACCACACTTGTTTACTTCAGAGAGCTAAGTAAGGATCAAACAAAGGAGATTATACTGGCACACCACAATGTCCAATGCAAGTTATTATTTTATCAATGTATGTAATTCCATCATTTTAATTTTATTTGTGTATCTGGGGGTCTTTCTTTTTTTTACTTTTTAAAAAAATATTTTATTTATTTATTTGAGAGGGAGAGAGAGAGAGCGGGCAATCGAGAGCACAAGAGCAGGGGGAGGGAGAAGCAGACTCCCTTAATGCAGGGCTTAATCCCAGGACACTGGGATTATGACCTGAGCCGAAGGCAGCCACTTAACCAACTGAGCCACCCAGGCATCCCTCTGGGGGTCTTTCAATGCCCCCAATGAAATTCAAGTCCTTTTGGAATGGGGTTAAGGGTTAAATTGGATTGTCCCAAAAAGATATGTTGAAGTTCTAATCCCCCAGTACCTCAGAATGGGACCTTATTTGGAATAGGGTCATTGCAGATGTAATTAGTTAAGATGAGATCATACTGGAGTAAAGTAGGCCCTTACAAGGGCCTTGTCTTATGTCAAGATGGACATGTAAAGACACGGAAATAAATACACAAGGAGAGTACCAGGTAAAGACAAAGGTAGAGATTAGAATTATGGTGCCACAAGCCAAAGAACATCTAGGGCTACCAGACACTTGAAAGAGGCAGGAAGAGTCCTCCCTGTGGAGGGTTCGGAAGGAACATGGCCCCCTCAGCACCTTGATTTTGGACTTCTGGCCTCCAGAACCCGTGAGATCAAAAAATTCCTATTGTTTTAAGACACTCAGTTTGTGGTACTTTGTTACCACTGTCCTGGGAAACTAATACAGATGGTAAATATCTTTAACCCCCATCAGCTTCATCCAAAGAAGCATGAGATAGAATGAACCAAGAGTCTCTGAGAGTCAAAAGTGCAGGCCACTCATCACCTGCTGAACTTGAACAAGTGCCTAAACCTCTCTGGGCCTTAGTTTCCATATGAATGTTCACAATGAATGTTCAGAGAGAGTTTTGCAGTAGATCCATGTTTGTAAAAGTATGATATGGGTATACCATGGTAAGGTACTTGGGATAATTTTACATGGGTACAAGGGGAAACATTTTTTTTAAAGAAACCTGGTTTTTTAAAGTTATTTATTTATTTGAGAGAGAGAGAGAGGAAGGGAGGGAGGGGGGAAGAGCAGAGGGAGAGAGAGAATCCCAAGCAGACTCCTGACTGAGTGTGGAACCTGATGCAAGGCTCAATCTCATGACCCTGAGATCATGACCTGAGCCGAAATCAAGAGTCTGACACAACAGACTGAGCCACCCAGGTGCCCCAAGGGGAAACATTTTTTCATTTTAATGGTTAATACTAATTATGGTTATCTTGAATGCATGCAAGTAAGGCTGGTTTTCCATTTATGTTGGTAATATAAAAACGTGTAGGTTTTTAAAGTCCCAATTTAAATAAAGCTATGAGTAAATAATAGAACAGTTGGCATATGTATTTGTCAAAAACTGTGAAAGTGGTGTGTGAAAGACTGACATTTGGGGAAACACTGAATTACATATTCTCAAAGGATCCTTCCAGATGGAAAATGCTAGGATTTTGTAGATCCATAAAGATGCCCATTGGAGTACAGCACAGATGAGACTCTAGAGGAAGACAGGTGGGCAGTTAATGGAGAGATGAAAAAGGCATAGGCACTTCTGAAAGAACCCAAGAGGGGCAGGGGACCCCTTGGTTCTCTTGAGAAGCATCTGATTCAGGACCTGTTTGCTCCATATCCATCATATATCCTTACCCCAAAGCCACCATCTAACTAGGTATCTTTGCCAGGATATCTGACCCTTTTTAAGTTTATGTGACTGGAAGTCCCAGGCCCTGAGACACAAACCACTTCCTCACTCAAGAGGCAAATGGTAACAACTATCAGGTTGAGAATCTGGAGAACCTCACAGTTGGACTTGGCTTTGTGCTGTGTTCTGTTTTTCTACTCAGACATAATATGGGGTCACATTTGACTACAAGTGGCTGCTGGCAGCTGAAGAAAGGGCAAGGAGCATAAAGAGGCATGAGTCATAGCCTTGTAGGAGACCCTTAGTTCTGGAAGGGACCTTGGAAGTCATCTAGCCTCTAGTGTATCCCCATGGGATGTCACCCAGCTTCTACTGAACACAACCATTGACACGATACCCTTTCCATTGTCAAATGGCACTTAGGGTTAGAAGTGTTCTTCTCTGTGATAGGCTGCAGTCTCCCTCCTTATAACTTAGATTAATGGATCTTTGAGTAAGAAGGACCCTCAAACAATCATCTGGTTAGTCCCTGCCTTTTATCAGAGTGGGTGTTATTATCCATACTTTTCACAGGAGACAATGGAGACCTAGAGAGGTTAATGGCAGAGAGGAGGCTCCCCTTTTCCAGTTCAGTAATGTCCCATTATGCCACAATGTTTCATGTACCTCCCAAAAACCCTATCTCCAAAGAGTCACATTGGGGTTGGGGTTTCAACATGAATTTTGGGCAGACACAATTTAGTTCACAGCAATAGGATGTTGGAGATAACCTACTCAAACCATTTATCCAGATAAGGAAACTGTGGCCCTAAAATGCTGAGGCAACATCTTGCCCACTCACCTCCTGACAAGCCCTCACATAAGGGCTGCCAATGCCACCCTGGAATGGAGCTGGGCTCCAACCAAAAAAGCCTACATACATCTAGTAGCTCAGTTCTTCCTGCTGGAGACTCATCTCCAAATTTCAAGACCAAAGACCCTCCTTCCAATTTACCCTGTGGTCTGGTAGACCCTGGAAAATGACCACAGTGGCCATATGTTGGAAGAACTTGCCATTTTTCCAAGAACCCGTCCATCAATTCTGTACTTACTGAGCCCATCCCAGGATGCAACTGGGTTGTGCTAAGTGATGACAACAAGCTGGTAAGACAGAGCTAACTTTCATGCAACTATTAGAGAAAAATTAAGTGCTAACAGCATGTGTGGGACTAACTCCAGGATGTCAAGGGTTCAAAGAAGTGAGGAATCAAGGAGTGGGAGAAGGCTTCATGGAAGTCATGGGACTCCAGTCAGGTCTAGAAGGATTCATGGGACCTAGACAAGCAGAGAGGAGGAAGGAGGTGGTGGCAGCAAGGGTGGTGGTGGTGGAGGGGGGTGACGGTGCATTACGAACAAAGGACTGAATCCAGGTCAACGCCAGGAATGGGGTTGGGAGGGTGATGAGGGGTCCAACTTTGGTGCTGAGGATGGGTGAGAAAAGTACTGGGAGAGACAATCTCTTTTGCCAAATTAAATTCTTTCATTCTTTCCTCCCTCTCCCCCAGCCCCCCAACAGCCAGGGCAGAAAGGCCCGGAGATTCCCCAACAGGAGCCTTCCCAAGCACATTTACCAACAGCAGACCTTTTATTTTTCCATTAGACCAGGCAGCTCCTCACATTTTCTTACTGTCCTCCTCACCCAGGTTTTTCCTCCAGTTTTGTAGGGGGGAGCTAGTTTTGTGTGTGGGGGAAGCTCCAGCTTACTAACTTGAGCAGAGCCCAAGTTCTTGGGGTCTGAGGTGCAGTGGGGTAAAGGGTTTGGCCAGTAGGTCTTTCCCTCTTGGATTTGACAAGAAATGGGCAGGTCATAGGCAGCTGTGCTGAGTATTTATGTTACACAAAAGGCCGAGTCAGCCCTCCTTCCTGCCAAGGTCAGCAAGCTGCATTCCCCGTGGTTTGGGTGTGTGGGTGTCTTCTGGACCAGCAGGAAAGTCAGCCAAGAGCCCAGGCCTTAGCTTGTGCAGACCCACAGAGGCTGGGGAGTTTCTATTCCCCAAATGCAGCACCAGCTAGCCTTTAGATCTCTTCTTTCATCCCCTGACCTTCCACCCTCTTTTCACCAAGCATTTTGTTCACCAGGGAACGGGACTTGGGGGGAGGGCATGGAAAAGGGGACCCAGGCCTGGGCTCAGTTAGGGTGAGGGGCGTTGTGAAGAGGACAGGAGGTTCCGGGGGGCAGACTGACCACAGTGATACATTTGCTGACAAAACTTCAGTCAAAGTTCCAGGGGGATGTTGCCTCCCCACCCCCCACCACAGCCATCATCAGCCACACGCACACACATTCTCACTTTATACTGCTGAAGCCAGACTAAAATGGACATCACTGAAAGGCAGAAACAGGTAGGGACAGGACAATCTGATTGCTGAATATGGGAAGGGAGCAGGGTTGCTCTGACTGTTCCCTTTAGGAATTAGCGGTACTAGATAAGTTTGGGAACCAAGGATTTCTAATGTGCAGTTAAACCTCCCATTTTATTTAAAATGTGCAAGGCAGCTATTTCCTTGTGCCCCGGGCTTCCTTTCTGCCTCCACAAATCCTTACCAATCCCTCAGGATGCAGCTCCGGGTCCAGCTTCTCTGGCACCCATCCCTCATGAGCTGGGACCTAATGTTAATTCATGGTCTGCCTGGTACTCAGCTGGGTCTCTCTAAATGAGTCCCCACCCATGGGTTCCTTGGAGAAGCCCAAATGGGGGGATTCTACCACTCTGAATTTCCCTGGATTCCTGAATACCTCAACCAACCCAATTTATTGTGAAGACAAGAGATGCTCATAACAAATACAAAAGAGTGGTACAAATAGCAAGGACAGTGGCAAGAGAAGGACCAGAATGATCCAAGAGGCCATCAGATGTTTTTCTTTAAAGCTCTGTTAGAATCAAAGCTCAGGGCCCGCCACAAGGATCAACCTGGATCACATCCTCTGCAGCCCATTGTGAAGGCAAGCCAGGAATCCCTGAGCTGGGTGTCCCTGCAGGTGGCATTCAAAAGTGTGACCAGCGGGTGGGGCCTGAAAGGCAGAATCTGGTGCTGAGCTCTTTGTAAGTGAGACCCAGGAGTCCCAGTTTAATTAGAATTCCTGCCTGGGATGAAGGCTGACGGCTGCCAGCCCAGGCCTTGAGCCATTGGTCACGGCCCATAAAGGCCACACACGAGTCATGGAGCCAGGGCGGGGCCTGCTTCCCTTGTAGGGGGAGCTTTAGAAGTTTCTGTGATCCCTGCCTGCAACTCTGGGCTCCCCAGGACTCCATCAAAAGGCTCTTCTCTGCAGACCACATGTGTAATGACACCTGATGAGGACCTGGACCTCTCTTGTCCACTCAGTGGGGTCTCTGTTCTCTCCCCACATCTTCCAAGAGGCCATTCCTGTTGCTAGCACACCCCCACCCCTGCCTTTGATCCCAGCTGCAGGGACTGCCATTCCAAGTCCCATGTGTCCAGGACGGCTGCACGGTTGGCACGAGGACCAAGCCAACATGCTCCATGAGGGTGAGTAGTTTGAGAAGATTGACATCAGACACACACTTTTAAAACTGTGAAATAGACTATAAACTTTATACCAGGTTTTCTAACGATGAAGTTGGTGGTGGCTGGCAGCTCCTCTGCTCTACAGTGCTCCCAGGGGCTCCCGCGGAGCCCATGAACACAAACCTGCAGCCAGGGCGGGGGCAAGGCTGAGGCTCTGTGCAGCTCCAGCCTCTGGGCAACTGTGCCCCCAAATGAGAAAGCATTTGCCTGCCCTCCAGCCTGCAGAGTGAGACCCGGAAGCAATCAAATACCCACAACAAATGTTCCAGAAGTTGCTTCGGATTCCATCATTAAAGCTTCATCCTTTCAGTTCAACATTCTGGATCCTGCTAAAAAGTTTCCCGGAGAGGGGTAGTCTTTTAACAGATTCTCAGTCATTTACACTTTAGTGTGAATGAGGGATCTGGAACCAGATTAATTTAGAAAATTAGGAAGCAGGAGCCTAGGGTATCAGGGTTCTGAGGGGGAGGAAAGTCGTGAACTGAGCCCAAAACAAACTAAATCATTTTAAGTCAGGGGAAGTTCTACTCCCTCATCGATGGCACTGTGGTTGAGGGCAAGTCACTGAGGTCAGATTGCTGAGGTTTGACTTCTAGAGCTGCCACTTACCAGCCACTAACAAGCTTCCCTAACCCTAACGAGCTTGGGCAAGTTACTTCACCACTGTGTGCCTCAGTTGCCTCAACTTTAAAAGAAGGAAACTCTTGGCACCATCCTCCTATGTTGTTGCAAGGATTAAGTAAGTCAACGCATGTGTAAAGCATTTGAGAACAGAGTCCAACACAGAAACTGTAAGTAAGCAACATATACGTGTTGCAATTATTATCTACAAAACGAGGGAGGAAGAAGGGCGGTCTTGGCATTCTGTTGGTAAAGTGTGCGGCACTCCTGAAGGCGGGGTTTGAGAATGGTCTCGGCGCCCTCTTGGCGCCCCCCCAACAAAGTCTCTTGGAGTGGGTGAGCAGGTTAAAGTCCAAAGAAATCCTCAGAGAGGCCATCCCAGTGGCCCTGAACTCTCCATCCCTCTGCCTACAAAACCCCACTCTGGGTTACTACCAACTTTCTGACGCATGCAAATGTGCTGCCACGCTAATAAATCAATTCCCAACCATTAAGAGCCTGTAATAATCCTTTTCACTCGGTCCTTCAAGCCTGTTTTACTCGGCACCTAATTAACTAATAGCCGAGATTTGGGGCTTCTTTCTCCCGGGAGACTCCTCACTGAATCCTTTCCCCCCGAGTAGCTTCCCTGTTGCCCTTGGTTGTCTTGCTGATAGAGCCTGTCTCACAAGGTGGATTGACCCAGCCAGGAGATGCTCACACAACTAGAATGTGGGAATATGGGGCCACTATACTAGGATGAAGGATAAATAAATACATTTAATTTCATTAACTAAACAATCAATCATTACTCAAACATAAAGTCCTCCCGTAAGGTCTGAATCTAATGTTTCTGTTAAGAAAGCTCAATAAATCATAATGTTAATCTATGAGGGAGGCTCTCAGCTCACTCCCTCTTCTCACTTACAGATTTTCAAAATATTCATATTCTTCAAGATCTAGCCCTAACTCATCCATTGGCTATTCATCTTTTTCACAAAATTATTTATTGAACACCTACTGCATGCTAGGCCCTGAGCTAGGCACAGAGGTACAAATATGAACCGAGAGCAGAGGTCTCCAAAAAGGGTACACACACCTGGAGAGGGGCACTGGGTGAGTTAGGGGTCAGTAAGAAAATATTACAAGTTCTGTTGGTATTTAATTTTAAGTTTGCTTTCTGTTGATGAAAGTCTTTATGATGACTATTTAATAACAGGAGTATATGTGTATGATTTTAAAATAAATATCCAAACATCAAGGATACTACTTAAAATTTTTTAGCCATGGGATGCCTGATCGAAAAAGTTTAGAGATGACAGGTATAGCACAGTGGCTCTCAAAAAGATCCATGGGAAGCGGGGAAGAGAATCAGAATGCCCTGGAGAGAAGTTTTTCAAAATACATTCATCTATCCTCCTGCCCGGAACCATCACAAGTTCAAGAGAAGATGAGATGGAAACCTGTTACAATTTTTTAAACCTCCAGGGATTTCTGGTACTGCTCCTATCCCCACTCCGAGTCCCAGATGAGAAGGGCCCATCTCTGACTCCTTCCACCAAGCTCTCCTTAACCCCCTTCCCCAGCCTACACTGCCATGTCCTGGGGTCTCCATGTCTACGCATAGGCTTGGTATCACACTTAGCACTGCTGGGTTTTTCCTCCTGCTGCCTCTTTTCAGAAGGTGGAATGAGGGGCTGGGGGCACCAGAGCCGGGGCAAGGAGAAGATGGGAACTTCTGGGAGACCGCCTTAAGTTATTCATCTCACAGGCATGGTGGAAGGGGGATTCCTGGGATTTTGTTACCTTGAAAGAGCCTGTGGTCTCACCCTTCTGTGCAGGACAAAAAGAGCTAGGTTGGTCACCACATGGGCCTCACCACCCTTTCTGTAGACCTCTCTCACCCCGTTCAGCAACCCCTTCTCCCACCAGCACCCACTGTTCTGTTGCCTCTCCTGTCTCCCGAGGAACTTAACACTGAGAGAAATTACAGCCTTAGCCTAATCAGAGGGCTGACTTAGGATGGGGAAGAGAAGTTAGGGAGGGACAGATAGATGGTTGTGAAATAAACACTTAAGCTAAATGTGTCAGCTACAAACTGCCAAGCCCACTCTGGCCTGTCAGCTCGGTCTGCCTGCCTCTCGGGGGGTGGGAGGGGGGCCGCGAAGCTAAGCTGCTCTTTGTCCAGGCCTGGCCTATAACGGGACCAGAGTTGGACACCTGACCCCAGGGCATCCCACCCACAGGCCAGCTGGCAACCCTTGAGGCAGCCTGAAGTAAAGAATTCAGCCTATTGGACCAGCTTCCTTCACGTGCGATGTAGACAAAAAGGGAAGGTTGGGAAGCTAGTCAGAAATGAGACCCACAAAAAGAAGGGAGCGCACCACCACAGGGAGACCACATGCCTGAGGGAGCACTGTGGGGAGCCACTTCCTAGAGCCTCCGGGCAACTACAGCTGTCTGGTTCTAGTTCTGAGGCAGCATGAGCCAGGTGGTTCTCCAGGTGATTCCTTGCAAACCATAGAGCCAAGCAAAACCAGACCTTAGCTTAACTGACTTCTTTCCAGATGGTTCCTCAGATATGGAATGGGGGGCAGATATGTGGACAAGGCCACCCCACATCCATTGCCTCAGAGTAGCCAACTTGGCCTGCTCTGGCCCCCACAGGACATCAGTATCTGTCTCCATGGTCTTCAGGGTAACCCAGACAAGAGAGAGATCTGGGGTTCAGCAAACCATTAGCCCCACTCTGTGAAAAGCAGGCAGCCCCTCAGAGACGAATGTGGGGAAGGCATGGGTGGAAAACTGATTCCACTAGTGACATTTCCTTTCCTCATCTACTAGAACCAAGGCAAGGCTTGAGGCTTGGCTCTCCCCATCTCCACACCCATCTCGGGCTTCACCCTGGATTGTGATCCTTTCTACTTTCAGTTCTGCCCTGGATAGTCACAGTAGTGGGATTTCCTCACTAAAAAAATATTGATTGAGAGATTCCAATTTCCCCTCAGAGATGGTCTAAGACCCAGCCCTCCCTGGAGGTTGCCTAGGTGAGCATCATTCTGAGGCAACAGAGATCTTGGGAATTTATCTCTGTCTTCATACGCTTTCTTCTTAGAAAGGCATCTGCTCTCTCACCCTAGAGAACCAGAAGCAGTCAGTCTCATGTCTTAGCCCACTTGGACTCCTTTGGTAAAGCAAAGGGTCTGCGCTAAATGAGGGAACAAGATGTTGAATGGGGCTCTTCCGAGTTTTCGAGGATTACAGCCACGACCTAACATGAGGGCAAGAAAGGCAAACTACAGTTAGGACCTCACATTCTATGTTCAAGGTTACCAATCAGGTCACATAGGACAGGCTGAGAGGAGCCAAAACCAGCTCCTAGTCCATATAAGAAGGGTCCAAGGACAAGAAGCAGGGTCACTGGACTTCAGAAGCCTGTAGTAATCATGAAGGGGCTGCCTGTGCCCAAAAGAGGAGTGAGGGGGACTCCAAGAGAAGCACTCATAAAAGTTAGAGATGTCTGAAAGAAGGAAAGACCGTCATCTCATCCCCCCTACTAGATAATGGCTGAGCTATAGAACCCGTTGGATCGCAAGGAGATGAGAAACTGCAGAGAACATTCTGGGAGCCTAGCAGCAGAGTGCAATGGCATTTTGGTTCCCCTCCACCTACAGAGACCAAAAGAGGGTGCTTGGTATTCCTTTATATTTGGAAACCCTTGTGAGCAGACACTCTATTAATTTCCAAGGGCTGCCATAACAAAGAACCACAGAGTGGCTTAAAACAGCAGATATTTGTTGTCTCACAGTTCTGGAGATCAGAAGCCCAAAATCAAGGTGTTGGCAGGGCCATGCTGTCTCTGAAACCTATAGGGGACAATCATTCCTTGGCTCTGCCTAGCTTCTGGTGGTCTGTCAGCATTCCTCAGTCTTCCTTGGCTTGTAACTATAGCACTTCAGTCTCTTCCTCTGTCACCGAATGGCACTCTCCCTGTGTGTGTGTCTTCACATGGTCATCTTCTTGTAAGGACATCAGTCAGATTAGATTAGGGGTCCACGCTACTCCAGTATGACTTCATCTTAACTAATTACATCTGCAATGACCCTATTTCCAAATATGGTGGCATTCTGAGATGCTAGAGGTTAGGATTCAACATATCTTTGGGGAGGGGCACAATTCAACCCATAACAGATACTGTTGGTATATTGTTTTGGGACCAGATATTTCTGAAAGTGGGAGAGTGGGAGGCTCACTGGGTTGGGCAGTGTCAGCTGGACTTGAAGGGACTGTAGCCTAGAGTGTCTAAAAGGACGGTGGGTAACTCCCATCTATCTATTCTAGTGCTACATGGCTTCCAGAGGATATGAAGGAAACCCAGGGATTCCTGTGGTTGTGCATGAAGGAACGTGTGGTTAGCGGAGAGACAGGAACCAGGGGCTCCAGGGTAGCCACAGAGCTGAATAATAGGACATCGAAACCAGAAGTGGGGTATGCTCCACTGGACAGCCCAAAGGGAAACTGCTGCCCTCCTGAAAATTATTCCTCACCTTGAAGGGGGCCACAGGCTTGGAACACCTCCCCACATTGACACCGGGCTGCTAAGGTAAGGAAATCCCCACTTCCTCTACCCCTCCTTCCGGCCCCCCAATCCCTTCAGGGAGAAAGAAAAGAAGGAAGGGTCTCAGAAACAGACTACACCCCCTCCCCCTGCTCTAAGCAGCTGGGAGCCAAAAGTCTTGCCAGCCCAGCAGCAGGGAGGAGATAAGTACTGCATTGTGCTTAAGATTGAAGTTTTGAAAAGTAAACAGGATTGAGTCTTAAATGCTGGAACGAGAAAGTGCAAATGACTCAAAGTGCCAGAAAAGACAGCACCCACCCAAGGAGTCATTAAGGGATGTGCTAACCAGCAGGACATAAGGTCTACACTGTATAAATAACAGCAGTGATGGGGAAAAAATCGTGCCATTTCAAGATAACACT
Organism: Halichoerus grypus; assembly: GCF_964656455.1. Taxonomy (NCBI): domain Eukaryota; kingdom Metazoa; phylum Chordata; class Mammalia; order Carnivora; family Phocidae; genus Halichoerus; species Halichoerus grypus. Next base: position 173,590,298 of record NC_135714.1, read on the forward strand.
TCAACAGAGATTCCTCCATCTACCAGCTACACTGAGTTTCTCTGAACCTGATTTGTAAAAGTATAGCATACAGTCTGCTGCCGCCACCAGATAGACCGTGCCCTTCATCATGCGCTTGGGACCTGAGTTCAGACAGCTGTCTTCCTGCAACAGCGATGTGCCAAAATGAGACAGGTCCCAGCCCTCATCACTCCAAAGCCAGACACCAACTGACACTGGGGCAGCACCCAAGAGGTCTTTGTTGGCCTCCATCCTCAGAGGATCTCAATACTCCTTTCCTCAGATTGCAAGTGTCAGAAATCAAGAAATTTATCCAAAGAGGCACGGCTAAATAAGGGCTGCTGGGCTACCAAGAAGCCAGCTCCACCATGTATTTCACAGAACCAGGTGTTATTTTTTCTCTTTTGTTTTAGAGTAGGCTCCATGCCCATTGTGGGGCTCAAACTCAGGACCCTGAGATCAAGAGTCACATGTTCCACTGACTGAGCTAGCCAGGCACCCCCAGAACCAAGCTTTTTAGAATGACATAGACCAGGGAGGAAAAATTGCTATGGGCAAATGACTTCTTCTTGAGCTTATTACTCCTCCAGGGCAGGTGTGAAAAAGGCATTCTGATAGATGCTGCACTAAGGAAATGTGGTGGGAGAAGGAGTAGGAGGAACTTGCTTACTGCTGGCAGTCAGCAACAGCAAAATAAAAACTGCAGGAGTATGTGGTCAAATGATTCAATTAGAATCAATTCATCAAATATTTATCAAGAACCCAATGTGTAAGGCATAATGTTTGGCACAGTTGAGAATACAAAGATGAGTAAGGTCTCTGCTTTCAAGCTTGAAATCCAGAAAAAGATGCTAGAAAAAGTCTGTAAGTAACTAAAAAACAGGGCAGGCTATAACGTATGTCTAACAGATAAAAATTAACGGCATGAGATTTTCAAGGGAAGGAGAAATCTGCTTGGGAGAGTCAGGAAATGCTTAAGGGAGGAGATAGTATTTGGACAATGGATAACAAGATTTTTTTTTCATTCAAGACACATTTATTGAGTCCTACTGTTAGTAGATGCTGAGCTAGGCATTGGGCATTCAGAAATAAAGCATGATCCTTGCTCTTGTAAAGAGCATTCTATTTTGAGATGTTTAAAACCATGATCCTTCCATTCCCATAAATCATGTTGCCTCTGGCTTCTCATTTAATGGCTTTTCATTTTTTTTAAATGTTTTATTTATTTATTCATGAAAGTCAGAGAGAGAGAGAGAGAGGCAGAGGCAGAGGGAGAAGCAGGCTCCCCACCTAGCAGGGAGCCCGATGCAGGACTCGATCCCAGGACCCTAGGATCATGACCTGAGCCACAGGCAGACGCTTAACCATCTGAGCCACCCAGGCGCCCTGGCTTTTCATTTTTGAAAGAAGTCAAAGATCTACCTTTTAATTGATGATACATGCACACATTTTTTTTTAATTCCAAAAAAATAATCCTTAATGGTGAGAAATTCTAAATTTTTCCTCTAAGATCAGGTACAAGGCATGGATGTCCCCTGTCACCACTCCTTTTCAACATTGTAATGGAAGTTCTAGCTAATGCAATAAGATAAAATAAGGAACCAAAAGGTGTATACATGGGAAAGAAGAAATAAAAAGGCCTTTGTTCACAGATTACATGATCGTCTATTAAAAATCTGGAAGAGGGTCATTTGGCTGGTTCAGTTGGAAGAGCATGTGACTTTTGATCTTGGGGTCATGAATTCAAACCCCACGTTGGGTGTAGAGATGACTTAAATAAATAAATAAAAACTCTAAAGAAAAAAACAGAAAATCTGAAAGAACAAACAAAACAACTCTTGAAACTAATAAGTGATTGATTACAGCAAGATTGTAGAATACAAAGCTAATGTACAAAAATCAATTGCTTTCCTATATACCAGCAATGAACAAGTGGAATTTGAAACTGAAAGCAAAATACCATTTATTTACATTGTCACCTCCCAAAATTTAAATACTTAATTATAAATCTAACAGAATACATACAAGATCTATATGAAGAAAACTACAAAACTCTATTGAATAAAATCAAAGAAGAGCTAAATAAATGGAGAGATACTCCGTATTCATGGACAGGAAGACTCAATATTGTCAAGATATCAGTTCTTCTGAACTTGACCTACAGATTCAATGCAATCCCAATCAAAATCCCAGCAAGTTAGGGCCACCTGGCTGGCTCAGTCAGTAAAGCATGTGATTCTTGATCTCAGGGTTGTGAGCACTCCATGTTGAGGGTAGAGTTTACTTAAAAATCCCAACGAATTATTTTATGAATACTGACAAACTAATTCTAAAGTTGATATAGATAAGCAAAAGACTCAGAATGGCCAACACAATATTGAAGGAGAAGAACAAAACTGGAGGACAGACTCTACCTAACTTCAAGACTTATGATTAAACTACAATATCAAGACAGTGTAGTGTCAGTGGGAGAATAGATATATAAATCAATGGAATAGAATGGAAAGCTAAAAATAGACCCACATAAATATAGTCAACTGATCTTTTTTTTTTTTTTAAGATTTTCTTTATTTATTTGACAGAGAGAGACACAGCGAGAGAGAGAGAGCACAAGCAGATGGAGGAGCAGAGGAAGAGGGAGAAGCAGGCTTCCCGCTGAGCAGGGAGCCTGATGTGAGGCTCGATCCCAGGACCCTGGAATCATGACCTGAGCAGAAGGCAGACGCTTAAGGACTGAGCCACCCAGGCGCCCGAATCAACTGATCTTTGACAAAGGAGCAAAAGCAATACAATAGAGCAAAGATAGTCTTCAACAAATGGTGCTGAACAACTAGACATCTGCATGTGAAGGAAAAAAAAGAGAGAGAGGATCTAGACACAGAGCTTCTACCCCTCACAAAATTAACTCAAAATAGATTGAAGACCTAAACATGAAACACAAAACTATAAAACAGCTAGAAAACAATATCAGAGTTAATAAACTGGACTCATTAAAATTAAAATTTTCTGCTATGCAAAAGACATTGTCAAGAGCATGAGAAGACAAGACACAGACTGGCAGAAAACATTTGCAAAAGACACATCTGATAAGGGACCATTACCTAAAATTTCCAAAGAATGCTTACAACTCAACAATAAAAAAAACCACAAACAACCCAATTAAAAATTGAGCCAACCTCAATATCATAAAAGCCATCTATGAAAAACCTACAGCGAATATCATTCTCAATGGGGAAAAACTGAGAGCTTTCCCCCTAAGGTCAGGAACGTGGCAGGGATGTCCACTATCACCACTGCTATTCAACATAGTATTGGAAGTCCTAGCCACAGCAATCAGACAACAAAAAGAAATCAAAGGCATCCAAATTGGCAAGGAAGAAGTCAAACTCTCACTCTTTGCAGATGATATGATACTTTATGTGGAAAATCCCAAAGACTCCACCCCAAAACTGCTAGAACTCATACAGGAATTCAGTAAAGTGGCAGGATATAAAATCAATGCACAGAAGTCAGTGGCATTCCTATACACCAACAACAAGTCAGAAGAAAGAGAAATTAAGGAGTCGATCCCATTTACAGTTGCACCCAAAACCATAAGATACCTAGGAATAAATCTAACCAAAGAGGCAAAGGATCTGTACTCAGAAAACTATAAAATACTCATGAAAGAAATTGAGGAAGACACAAAGAAATGGAAAAACGTTCCATGCTCATGGATTGGAAGAACAAATATTGTGAAGATGTCAATCCTACCTAGAGCAATCTACACATTCAATGTAATCCCCATCAAAATACCATCCACTTTCTTCAAAGAAATGGAACAAATAATCCTAAAATTTGTATGGAACCAGAAAAGACCCCGCATAGCCAGAGGAATGTTGAAAAAGAAAAGCAAAGCTGGCGGCATCACAATTCCAGACTTCCAGCTCTACTACAAAGCTGTCATCATCAAGACAGTATGGTACTGGCACAAAAACAGACACATAGATCAATGGAACAGAATAGAGAGCCCAGAAATGGACCCTCAACTCTATGGTCAACTAATCTTTGACAAAGCAGGAAAGAATGTCCAATGGAAAAAAGACAGTCTCTTCAACAAATGGTGTTGGGAAAATTGGACAGCCACATGCAGAAGAATGAAACTGGACCATTTCCTTACACCACACACAAAAATAGACTCCAAATGGTTGAAAGACCTAAATGTGAGACAGGAGTCCATCAAAATCCTAAAGGAGAACACAGGCAGCAACCTCTTCGACCTCAGCCGCAGCAACTTCTTCCTAGAAACATCGCCAAAGGCAAGGGAAGCAAGGGCAAAAATGAACTATTGGGACTTCATCAAGATAAAAAGCTTTTGCACAGCAAAAGAAACAGTCAACAAAACCAAAAGACAACCGACAGAATGGGAGAAGATATTAGCAAATGACATCTCAGATAAAGGGCTAGCATCCAAAATCTATAAAGAACTTATCAAACTCAACACCCAAAGAACAAATGATCCAATCAAGAAATGGGCAGAAGACATGAACAGACATTTTTCCAAAGAAGACATCCAAATGGCCAACAGACACATGAAGAAGTGCTCAACATCACTCGGCATCAGGGAAATCCAAATCAAAACCTCAATGAGATATCACCTCACACTAGTCAGAATGGCTAAAATTAACAAGTCAGGAAAGGACAGATGTTGGCGGGGATGTGGAGAAAGGGGAACCCTCCTACACTGTTGGTGGGAATGCAAGCTGGTGCAACCACTCTGGAAAACAGTATGGAGGTTCCTCAAAAAGTTGAAGATAGAGCTACCATATGGTCCAGCAATTGCACTACTGGGTATTTACCCCAAAGGTACAAATGTAGGGATCCGAAGGGGTACGTGCACCCTGATGTTTATAGCAGCAATGTCCACAATAGCCAAACTGTGGAAAGAGCCAAGATGTCCATCGACAGATGAATGGATAAAGAAGAGGTGGTATATATATACAATGGAATATTATGCAGCCATCAAAAGGAATGAGATCTTGCCATTTGCAACGACGTGGATGGAACTGGAGGGTGTTATGCTGAGCGAAATAAGTCAATCAGAGAAAGACATGTATCATGTCACCTCACCGATATGAGGAATTCTTAATCTCAGGAAACAAACTGAGGGTTGCTGGAGTGGGGGTTGGGGTGGGAAGGATGGGATGGCTGGGTGATAGACACTGGGGAGGGTATGTGCTATGGTGAGCGCTATGAATTGTGCAAGACTGTTGAATCACAGATCTGTACCTCTGAAACAAATAATACATTATATGTTAAGAAAAAAAAAAGAAGAAGATAGCAGGAGGGGAAGAATGAAGGGGGGGAAATTGGAGGGGGAGACGAACCATGAGAGACGATGGACTCTGAAAAACAAACTGAGGGTTCTGGGGTGGGGGGGGAGAATGGGTTAGCCTGGTGATGGGTATTAAAGAGGGCACGTTCTGCATGGAGCACTGGGTGTTATGCACAAACAATGAATCATGGAACACTACATCAAAAACTAATGATGTAATGTATGGTGATTAACATAACAATAAAAAAATTTTTTAAAATTTTTGAGCCAAAGACCTTAAGAGACACCTCACCAAAGAAGACATACAGATGGCAAATAAGCATTTGGAAAGATGTTCCACATTGTATGTCATTGGGGAAATGCAAATTAAAAAACAATGAGGCACTATCAAGAATGAGAAGTAAACATAAAGCAGGTGAGGAAGTACAGCAGTGGAAGGTGAGACTGGAAAAGTAAATTGAATCACACGATCAGAAGAAATAGGCTAATTAAAGGCCTGAGATGCCCACATGTCTGTGGATGGAATATAGTCCATCAGAAGGGAATCGGCAGTTTAAGTCAAGAAGACAATGAGGTAGGACCCAGATTTGCAGCATTGCAAAAGAACATACACCTGTTCAAAAGAAATAGATCTTTTTCTAAATCAAAGGGCAGTTCACTATTTTTGTGTCAAGAAAGGCTATACCTATTTTGGAAATCCATGATTCTGAGATAAAAGCAAAGTGATAGAAGTGATAGTAACCAAAGAAACAAGTGATATGATTATAACAGCCCACGGAGAAAATAGACTCCAGGACTCTCTGTCAGACAGTTAGTTAGCAGTGGAAAACATAGTATGGAATCTGGAGGAATGTATCTCAGAAACTGGAGTTTCTCCTTGATAAGTTCCAACATGCATTCTGTCACTTGGTTTCCATGGGTGAGACAATGACTTCTCAGCCCTCCTGGAAGATGTTCATGACTCCCTTTGGAACATCCTGATTTAGCTGGTCTCTTTCAGCTGGAAGGAACAGAAACTTAATTCTGACTACATCGAGTAATGAAGGGTTATTGTAAGTTTAGAGGAGTCACATAAGGGAGATAAGATCTTTTAAAAAAATCCAGCAAGAGTTCCTGGATCTCCCCTGAAGATTTGTGTTAATAATGAAACTCAGTTACTCTTCACATGCCTCTTTCTCCCTGAGTATACATGATCCTCCTCCTGATACTGGCTGATTACCTTGCCTTCTATGCAAGTCCGTGTCAATTTTTGTAAGTATTTTATGTGTGCCCAAAAAGAAAGTGTCCATGAGATCAAGCTTTAAAATTGTATTATCCAAATCTTCTATACTGTTACTAATTTCTTGGTCTGATTAATCTATTATCAAAAGAGAAATGTAAAAAGCTACCACTATTATTATAAAATTACCATTTTCTTGAGTCAGTCCATTTTTCTTTATATATTTTGAGGCTAGATTATTGATGCATACATGTTCAGAATTGCTGTTTTCCCAAGGATTTGTACCTTATTGTTATGTATCTTTACCCTGATCATTTTTCTTTTTGCCTTGAATCCCATTTTGTTAGTCATCAATATAGCTTCACCAGCTCTCCTTAGATGGTATTGTCCTTTACATTCAACTTTTCCTGCAGATTAATATTTTAGGTGTGCTCATTATGAGCATATCAGTGGATTTTGCTTTTTTCCCCTTAAAACAATCTGTTTTTTAATTGGCAAGTGATCCAATTATAGTTAATATGATTACTGCTGTATTTAGATTTATCTCTACCATGTTAATTATGTTTCTAGTTCACTGATTTTTTTTCTCCATATCAATTTAATGTTCTTCCTCTCCACTGTTTTAGAAGTTATATTGTATATTTCTACTTTTTGAGTGGTTCTCTAAAATTTGTAGTGTGTCACAAGCTTGGGTTCTCCAGGAAATGCTGAGATGGAATTAGATACGCAACAGGATGTGGGGGATGTAGCACAGCAAAAGAGAAGAGCAAGAAGCAGAATGGGCAAGGAGAAGTCTTTGGACTGTGAAGCAGTTTCGACAAAGTCTCTATCAGTCCCACGTGGAGCTGGGGAGTCCCAGAACAGGCAGAAATAGACATGCTCTTGTTCCACCCACCTTAGCTCCTATCACTTTGCTCAGTCATTGGCCAGAGGCTGCTCTGAGAATAGCGGGAGTCTGTATTGACAGCTGAGGTAGATCCTAAGGGAGCTAGGATGAAGGCTGTCAGGTATCCTAGCAGCTGGGCAGCAAGTCTTTTCTAGAAGGAAGTGTTAGGCTGTACATTTCCATGTCTGCCATGGCATGCATATTTGCCTTCCTCAATATCTCTATCCCCTTCCTAAATAATATTAGGATTTTAGCATTCTAACGCCAGTAATTTCCACCCACCTTTTATGTAAATGTCCAGTAATTACCCTTTATTACACCCCCCCAAATGAATCACTGTGATTGTTTTATATTGTCAATGCTTGTTTAGATTTTTTGTACACATTTAATAATGTCTTTGTCCATCACTTTTTCTTCTTGAACGTTAATTCTTCCTTCCTTCCTTTTCAATTTTACTCTTCTTGAGGTACATCTAAGTCTTTCAATGACAGTGTATTAGTGTCTCTCGGTCTTTGTTCTGAAAATGTTATTTTGCCCTCATTCCTGAATGATAGTTTAGGCAGGTATAAAAATTTTTACCAGCATTCTGAAATTTCACTGCATGATTTGCAGGCTTTTGTCATTACTGTTGTGAAATCGGGTGACAGTCTAATTGTTCTTCCTTTGTGGATTGCTCTGGTCGCTTTTAATACTTCCTTTTAGTCTCCAAAGTTCTGCATTTTTACCATAATGTGTCCAGTTGTGGAGTTAGTTTATTTTATTCTGCCTGGAGCTCATGTGGTTTAAGAATCTATGATTCATGTCTCTCATCAACTCTGGAAAATTATCAGTCATTGCCCCCCCTTAAACATTGAGTCTCTTTCATTCTTTTATTTATTTTTTTCCTAGAACTTCTGTTCAATATATATTGAAATTTTTTAGCCTACCCTCCATGTCTCTTAACATCTTTTTAATATTTTATATCTCTTTCACACTTTGCAATGAATTCTGGACAATTTTTTCATCTCTAGCTTTTAATGTATTTATTCTTTTGTATAAATTTGTTGTTTTGTATAATTATCAGGTTTTAATTTCAGTGCCTATATTTTTCATTTCATATGCCTATATTTTTGTCATATCTTTTCTTTTCTTGCATTTTTTTATTATTTTACTTATGTCTTTAATCATTTTAAGCACACATTTTTAAGAATTTCTATCTAATAATTACATTTTCCAAAATTCTTAGTCATGTCCACTGACACATTGATGATGGATTGTTTCCTCGTGAGTTTTTAATTTTGAGCCCATATTCAGCAGAACTCCATCTGTGGAAGTCCTGTAAAGCTTGGGATTGGGGTGTGTCCTTCCAGTGGGATTTTGTGTTTACTTTTACCAGTCTCCCCAGAGGTATCATCAGCCTTGGGCCACTTGAGTGTTAATGTCATAACTTGAGGATTCCTGGACCACCCAGATAGTATAAATTAGAACCAAATTCAGGCAAGGTACAGGCTGTGACTACAAATTCTCAAGGGGTATTTTTCCCATCCAGACCCAAGCCAAAGCAGACAAGTGTCTTTACTGGCTCCTTCTGATAATGAGTGGACATCTCTTAATCCATTATTTCACTAAACATTTAGCCTATAAATGATCCCAGCTTTGGGCACGAGCCCCAGTTGCAAGCCCTCTGTGTGATGCAGCCTCCAGGCTTTGTCTCCTCGAAGGTTCAGATCCAACCTGGAGCCATTTCCAGGTCTGACAATAGGCCATCCTCCTCCTGAGGCTGCCACGGTCCTCGAACATATACTTACCAGTCTGGTTTTCAGTTTGCTCTTCGGTTTTGGCTCTGTGGGTTTCTTTCACTTTTTTACAAGCTCAGTTTTGTGTTTAAAAGGGTGTTTTGTAGCAAAAGCTTTCCCAAATCATACTAGTTCTAATCCTCCCCATTGTTTGCTTATTCAGATACTTTATAACTTCCATTTCAATACTTTTATTGTCTCTCTGGGCAATATGTCAACCTCAGCTCCTCCCGCTAAATTCCTGACCTCTCTACTGTTCTTTATTCAAACCCTGGGAATTGGTCTTTGACTGAACCAACTCAACCGGTGTAGGCAGCTCTCTTCACTCCAAGACTCACACAGACTATGGGCAGCCCATGACTTGGTTGCTTCCGAGCCAGGTCCAATTGGATACCACTGGAGGAGGAGTGGGGTCTCATGGTATAAAATACTATTGCTTTCTGCTGCCTCAAGGAGGATAATTTCCTTAGAAGGGCCTATGGATACAGCGGGCCACAGATGTTTCTAACACACCTCCTTCCAGTACATCCAGAACAAGATACCATCATCACTGAATAGCATTTTACCCAGGAACAAATGAATAAATAGACAAATAGCTAGTTGCAGACCTCATGGCCGACTGTGATGGTTAATATAAGTTCAATTTGCAAGGCTGTCTCTAATGGGCTGCTGGTCAACATTTTTGTCAGCATTTTAGAAATAGAGATCAAAGTCAGTTTATAAATTCGATGCATGACACAAAGTTGAAAGAGACAGATAACACATTCCAGAAACGAGGTTCAAATGGTTTCAACTGATTAGAATAAACAAGAAAAAATTTAATAAGGATTAGGTAAAGCCCTGAAGTTAGGTCCAAAATACCAATTGTGAAGCAGAGGATCACTGTGCCCAGGCTTGGCAGCAATCCATGGACAAAGAACCTGGGGGTTTTAGTGACCGTAATTTCAACCTAACCCCAGCTGGTCCTGCTCAATTCCTACCCACACCCTCCTGGCTTTGAGGAGACACACAGGGCCCAGAGAAAAAGAACTCCCCAGTGGTCTCGCACCCATGGGCTCCATCCTAAATAACTTTGCCTCATCAGCCCCACATTTACTCTGACCTCTGTCCATTCTCTTCTAGACCCCAACCTAACCCCTCTCATTTTATGCACAACTTGGTTGCCTGGACCATCCCTTCACAGCTCTGCTCCTTAGTCATTTCACTTGTAATCTTTTGGGTCTCCGAAAACCACGTCATGCTAGGAACTTCGGGAGGAACAAAGGAAACATTTCCTCCTAGAGAGGAGCCTATGGAAGCGTAATGGGCATCTCCAAATGAAAGAGGGAGCCCCCATGTCCTGTGTTGCTCCAGGCAGCTGTATTAGAACTGAGCAGAGAGTCGCAAGGATCAGATGTCTGTTCAATACAAGGCATCAGTGTTTCAATTCATGTGTATAAGCACTTATCAACAAAGGGAGAGTTGCCTTGGGCCATCCCAAGGAAAGACTTTCCAACAAATACAAATAATTCCATCGAGTTGTAGTGTTGGAGGGGGATCCCTGACCTCTTATCCGGAATACAACAGAGTTGATTCCTGCACTGAGGAAGGGTACAGACTCTGACCTGTAAGGCCCTATCTGAAAATTCTGGTTCTAGAATACTAGAATTTCAAGACAGGCCAATTCTCTCAGAAAAGCACTGACAAGACCTAATCCTTTTGAATGCAGAAAAGGTGACAGACCATAACCTGTCACTCCAAAGCCATCAGAATGACCCACAAAAACACCTGCAAAGCCTTCTCTACCTCCCCACTTCTCTTTTGGCCCTTTAAGTTAGCCCAACCCACCCCCAGGCTGCACCTGCAGGAGATAAAGGCCAGCTGGAAATAGCCACGGGTATTCCCAGTCAGTCCTCAGAATCTCCATTCTCTGACTTGGCTCAGATTCCATCCCACTCTCCTCCAATCTCTTGGCTCTGACTTCACCTCAGTTATTCGAACCTTGGCTTTACTTTTCCCAAAGACCAGAGAGGTTTGCAAACCTTAGCAAGCATCAGAATCACCAAGAGGACTCGTTAAAACAGATTACTGGTCTCCATCCCCAGAATTTCGAATTAAATAGGTCTGGGGTGGGGTCCAAGGATTTGCATTGCTATCAAGTTCCCAGGTGACATTGCTGTGGCTGGCCCAGGAACCACATTGCTCTAGGTGTATCACAGCTCTCCCCTCTGCAAGAACTCCAGTCTAACTCAGGAAATCCTAGTTCTGTCTCCTAAGCTACTGGGGCCCCAGCCATCCCTCCAGTACCAGTGGCGACAACAGAGGGAGGCCTAAAATTCCCTAGCATTGCATTCCGGAACTTCAGGCTTTCTTGATCTATTATAATGCAAATGTTTCAGAAGGTATTTTGCCACAGTTTTGTAGAGATAATTAATTAATAAATACTGGAGACACCAGGGTGGCTCAGTTGGTTAAGCGTCTGCCTTCGGCTCAGGTCATGATCCCAGGGTCCTGGGATCCAGGCCGCCTCGGGCTCCCTGCTCAGCTGGGAGCCTGCTTCTCCCTCTCCCTCTGCCCCTCCCCCCTGCTCATGCTCTCTCTCACTCTCTCTCTCTCTCTCAAATAAATAAATAAAATCTTTAAATCAATCAATCAATCCTGTGGGAATGGTGTTGGTTACTTGAAAGTGAGCATGTTAAAGACAACTAACTCCCCCAAATCTTCCTAAATTGGGTGAGAATCAGCTGGTGGCCTCATACAGGAGTACCTGAGCAAACAGCTGAAGGCAAACAGTAGAGGCCAAATATTAATAACTAACATAACACTTATCATCTGCCCCGCTGTGTCATAAGCATTTTGCATATATTTATTATTTCATCCCTTATAACAAACCTATAAGGAAGATATTATTATCCTCATTTCACTGATGAGAAAACCGAGGCACAGAAAGGTCAGGTAACTTACTTTAGGTCACACAGCTAGAATGTGACAGAGCCTGGATCGACCCCTAGCGTGGGGCCCCAAAGTTTGCACTCCCTACTGCACTGCATGCCGTGGGGTGACTTGCACAGACTCTGAATCAGTGTTCTGGGTTCAACCACCTTTTTTTCCTGAAACTTTTCCCCCCAGTCGGGTGCCAATTTTCAGGTCTTCTGCTTCCTCCTCATCACCCCCATTCACCTTGAGACGTGTTCCCTTGCCTAGAAACATAATTTCAGCCTTCAGAAGCACAGAGATTTGGGGCAGTCAATGTGGAGGGCCTATGACCATTCCAGGCAGACCCAGCTGACCATGAACATATACCCGACTTTAATTGAGGTCTTGACTTCTTGACTGTTTTTCAATAGCTGAGGTGGGAAAGCTAGGAACACAGGGTTCTCAAGGGCTGTCTCCTAGATGGTAGGCCTTTCTGGAAGTCAGGGTAGGTCTGGGCAGCTTTGAGGTTTTGAAGATATCTCCAAAAGAGGAGCTTATCATAAATGTTGACATTAAGCAAGCAGACACATTTAATGCCCAAATAAACATACAGTTCAATATCATTGTGAAATTCACAAGATGATAGATTACAGGATTTATTGAAACGCGCCTGGGTGGCTCAGTCGGTTAAGCATCTGACTTCGACTCAGGTCATGATCCCAAGGTCCTGGGATCGAGCCCCGTGTCGGGCTCCCTGCTCAGCGGGGAGTCTGCTTCTCCCCCTCCTTCCCGTTCATGCTCTCTCTCACTATCTCTGTCTCTCTCAAATAAATAAATAAATAAAATATTTTTAAAAATATTAAAAAAGAAAAAGAAAAACTCCAGTGATTTCGGTGCTCCGCTGAGTGCGTGGCTAACGGTCTGCCACGTGAGGGTTGAGTGCCACGCCTGTCTGGTGGCTCGGTGCCTGTGTGTGAAACCTCATCGGCAGAGAACATCCACCAATCTAATGCTGGGGCCCTGCCTCTGGTTCAGACGACCGTCCCTCCCATCTGTGACAGGCCTTGCTGGAGGTCCCAGCTCCCTTGAGACGCTGGCCGAGGCTCCAGCTGCAAAAGGGCTTCATCCCCACTTTCTCCCGCAGCCCTGAGCAGCGCGCCCCAGAACCTTCGGTCTGGCACCTGTCTTCTCCAGACCTTCTCCCTTCCAATCCCCATTGTACTTCTCCCAACCCCATGCACGACTGCCCTAAAACTGAAAAGTCATGATGTTCTGGCCCAGTATTTTCACTGGCATCTAATGGTTCTTTTGTTTCTAAAGATCCCTCGCCTCGAATCCAGGAACACATCCCTAAGCCTCTACATTATTTCCACCTCTGGTTGTGAAACTTGACCAAATAAACAGAGTCCTTGGCCTGCCTCTTCTTTACTAACAGAAGGGGCACTATTTTGTATGAATTTGCTGTCTGGACTTTGAAAGGGGCTGCATTTCCACACAGACCCTGTTCTTATCTAGTATCTGCTTACAAGAAAACTGTAATAGCAACATTTGGTTGCTTGGGCTCCATTTGACTGCTGGCCCAACAGCTAAATGTTTTCAGGAGAGGGTGTCCCTCAGCATACTGAGAGGGTTGGCAGATTCAAATACAGGATGAATTTCACAGAAACAATGAACACATTTTTAGTATAAGTCAATCCCATGCAATACTGAAAACCTACTTATACTTTTAAAGTACTGGTTGTTTATTGGAAATTCACATTTTATTTTTTTTAAGATTTTATTTATTTATTTGAGAGAGAAAGAGTGAGGGGGGAGAGAGAGAGAGAGTGCTTGCGCGCACGAGTGGGGGGAGGGGCAGAGGGAGAAATAGACTCCCCGGCTGAGCAAGGAGCCTGACTACAATGCCAGGCAAGGAGCTCGATGTGGGGCTCGATCTCAGGACCCTGGGATCATGACCTGAGCCAAAGGCAGATGCTTAACTGACTGAGCCACCCAGGCGCCCCTGAAATTCACATGTTATTGAGTGTACTGTGCTTTATTTACTAAACTTGGCAAAACTAAGAAGATATCAAATAGTCCGGTTAAATAAGAGTTCTATGAGAATATTAAAATATTACTCAGAAGTACAAGCATCCAGCTGGCCCAGCAAAGCTCGTGCACCTGCCCCTTGGTCAGAAGCAGGAAGGCATCTGATTAACCATCGCAAGGGATCCAGTGCAGGAGAGTTAATTTTCCAAAAGGACATTGCGATGTTACTCAGATTTTCAGAAAGAAAAAGATAAAATGGAAACTACTCCTAAATGGACAGCTAACAAGGTCTACCAATTCCCAAACGTCTGAAGGACGGCATGGGGTGGGTGAGAAGAAGGGTTTAGAACAAGGACAAAGATAAATCTCTCTTGCAACATCATTTCCCCAAAGGCACTTTCCTAAGAAAAGCCAGGGGAGATTCTGGAGGTGTGGGTCCTTTCCCCTGCTCCAGGACTGACCGCTGCATGATTTCCAGCAACCTCCTCACAGCCTGGATTTCATCCCAGATGCAAAACTCAAAGTTTCTCCTGGATACAGAAATCATCTTAGGAAGGTCCTCAGTAGAAAAAGTGTAGGATATGGTCAATGAAGCCTTCTGCCATTTAAATAAGCGGCAGCAGTGAGGTAATTGCCCTGCTGATGAAAAGGGTAGAAAATTGCCTCATTAGGAAACATTTTTTGGGGGCGCCTGGGTGGCTCAGACGGTTAAGCGTCTGCCTTCAGCTCAGGTCACGATCCCAGGGTCCTGGGATCGAGCCCCGCATTGAGCCCCGCATCGGGCTCCCTGCTCAGCGGGAAGCCTGCTTCTCCCTCTCCCTCTGCCTGCTGCTTCCCCTGCTTGTACACTCTCTCTCTCGGTCAAAAATAAATAAAATCTTTAAAAAAAATTTTTTTTTTCAATTTAAAAAAAATGTTATCAGAAACATTCACAAAAGGATCTTAGTCAAATGATGCAATAGTTTTAAGGCAATAATAACCATACTTTTGAAAGCCAGTGCTGATTACCAGGTGTATTAAAAATGGCCTTGGGGGAAATCTCTGCACAAATATTTCTCTTTTAGTTTAATTTCAAAGATAACAGGAAAAAGGGAGGATGTCTGAAGTAGTAAAGTAGCAGTCATTTGCACCTGGGCAGCCTATGTTTCATCCCAGAATCTGGAGCATTTTGTGCCCAGATGAGAGAGCCCGTGTGTGCACAGGGAGCTGTGGGGGCCAGGAAGGGCACGGTAGAGAGAAAAGGTGCCTCCGCCAAGGTCACATGGAAACACAGGTGGATTTGAGAGAGCCGCTCCCACCTGATTACAATCACGCAGCCTCTCTGCTCTGAAGAGAGTTGTGCTATGGGAGGTCCCTAAGAGCTTCAAGATCACAGACTGTGTGGCTAAAGATAAGCCAATGAGGCTATGGCTGAGTTTACAGAGCCCCTGCTGCATGCACAGCACTGTAAGGCATCGGCAGGGAGGAAGAGGGTGGGTAAGACCCAGGTCTACCAACAAGCATGAGACTAACTCACAAGGCTCTGTAGAGACGACATCTGTCAGCGAGGGTGTGAGGTCATCTATAGATCTTCCCCTGGGTCTCCAAGGGTAAGAGGGATTTAGATAAAAACATGGAGCATTGCACAATGTGTCAGGACACCCCATATTCTAACCAACTTCTTTCTCGATCTGAGAACTAGAGAATTCCTGCCTACCCCCCCCCCCCCCCGCCCCCATGAAAAGCAAAGTAAGCTTACGGCTGGCCTCCAAGCTGTTTGCTAAAAACCAGACACTTGCGGTCTCCTCCAAGAAGTTCAGAGAGATTCTGGTTAATGTGTCCCCATTCTGTTCGTGTTTTGCTGGTTTCTCACCCCACCCAGAACTTTTTCCAACCCCTCTTTTCTTTTTTTTCCTTCCCGCAGAAGGAAAACTTATGATTAGACGTCAAGACGAGAGCAGAGAAGCTCCTGGATTCTCACGCATCTCACTGAACTCTTGGGGCAACAAGGGCTCATGTTAGGGCTGAGCCAGAGCCTGTGCAGGGAGGAGGGTCCGACCGACCAGGACAGGACCCCAGGCAGACACGTCCACCCCTGACCCTCTAAAGGCTTACTAAACAAAGGCTTAGACAAAGGTTGGACCAGGGGGACCTGTCATTCCTCACTACCACCATCACGGCCACCAGGCAGGCTGGGTGTTCTAGGACAGTTCCAGTTCAAACGTCATGTTAACCCCATAAAAAATCCAAACAGCCTGGAAATGGTAATATTTCAATGTCCAAACCTCAGTTTCCAAACTGCGTCCTCGCACTTGGAATTGGTAAAAAAGTGTTTATCAGCCCAAATGTCCCGGCTGGGTTTCAGAAGCTCTGATCATTGGAGCTAGAGGCTGACTGGAAAGAAGGCGTGTTTGGTCTTCATAATGTCCCCCTGCCCATTTTCAGCAACTTGCTGCCGCTCGCTGCCCACCCCCCTCCATCCTCTCTCTGCCTCCCCTTTGATGAAAACCCCCAGTTAGGACCTGGCGAGCACACCCAGAAGCTAAATGGCTGAAGACCATGTCAGGCTATTTGCATTTTCACATTAGGGTCAAATCCTAATAAGGAACTGGTGGGTTTAGCAAACTGTAAGAGAATATGGGGAAAGGAGAATGAAGCTGAGTGGCCCCTATCTGCCTTCTGCTGGAGGCCTTCCGCCTCTGAATTGGGGGTGGGGTGGGGGGAGAAAACTGCAGTTGCCACAGTCAGAGGGAATAATTGAGATCAAGCAGGTATGAGCATCTTTCAATAATGGCCAAAGTGGGACACCCTGCCTGGCAGCTGCACGCCACCCTGATGACCTGGCCCAAAGACCACTGGGCACTGGCTGCAAGTCCAAAGGTGAATCTGAAAACTGCACAGTGGCTGATATCAGAAGTACTCAGTAATGGTCTACCCACTGGTAATGGTCTCCAGGTCACAGGAGTCACAGCTTCTGGGGCCTTGGGTCACATCTCAGCCCAAGACCATGGAAGCAGAGGTCTGCTATGGCCCATCTGTAGAACGTGACTCCTGAACCCTGCCCAGACCACAGTCTCACCCAGCAGGTGAGTCTCGCCAGGACCCACTGACCTAAAGGCATACCACACGCTGCCCAAGGTTGGCGGTCTAGAGCATGAGCAGCCCACCTCCCCTGTGCTCACTTCTTCTCACTCTGCTTGCTCCCTGATGAGAGTTGTCTCGCTTCTATACCTCCAGCACCCGGAGAGGGCCCAACTGGTGCCTTCTTGTTCTAATGTTGTGATTCCATCCTCTTGGCTTTCGTGTTCCTTGCCTATTACTGTGCTAATTCCGTGGAAAGATCTAATTGCCATGACCTGCACATTTTACAAGCCCTAGGACATGTTGTCCCTGTGTAGAGTCCCCACAGGGAGGTGTGTGGGGTGAGCCAGAAGAGCAACCAAGGATAGAAAGAAAAAAAGAAGAAGAAGAATGTAGCAGGAGGGGAAGAATGAAGGGGGGGAAATCGGAGGGGGAGAAGAACCATGAGAGACGATGGACTCTGAAAAACAAACTGGGGGTTCTAGAGGGGAGGGGGTTGGGAGGATGGGTTAGCCTGGTGATGGGTATTGAGGAGGGCACGTTCTGCATGGAGCACTGGGTGTTATGCACAAACAATGAATCATGGAACACTATATCTAAAACTAATGATGTAATGTATGGGGATTAACATAACAATAAAAAAAATTTAAAAAAAAAAAAAAAAAAAAAAGAAGAGCAACCAAGGAAAATATCTCCTTTCTTTGTGCTTCTTTCCACCAGAGTGGAATTCAACCTTTTCCAATCCATACCCTGGTACGACAGAATGCATGACGGTCTTTGGAGAAAATCACCACAGAAAGCTGTCTCACCTTCAATTCTTTCTCTGGTTTCTCCTCCTATGGCCAGATAGTTCCATTATTAGAAATTAACTTGCAGGCGCCCGGGTGGCTCAGTCGGTTAAGCATCTGCCTTCGGCTCAGGTCATGATCCTGGGGTCCTGGGATCGAGTCCCACATCGGGCTCCTTACTCGGTAGGGAGCCTGCTTCTCTCTCTCCCTCTGCCTGCTCCCCTTGCTTGTACTCTCTCTCTCTCTGTCAGATAAATAAACAAAATATTTAAAAAAAGAAAAGAAATTAGCTTGTTGGCCCTTTTTTCTATTAAAATGCTAATAGGCAGGGAGAAGGTAACAGCAGGAATTTGTGTTTCAGGACAAACGTGCTTACTCTGAGAACACACTTTGATAGAGAAAGAATTGAAGAGAAATAATCTGAGAGTAAGGGAGTTGGGAGTAGTTAAGAGAATCCTCAAAGAAGGAGAGACAACTGCAGAATAGAAAGAGGGACCAGAGCTCAAGCCACACTTCCCCTGTCCCAGAGTTTTGCACAGGCCGAGTGAATCTGAGCCAGGTCTCAAATTAGCAAGAGGGGAAAGGGGAGCGATCTACTAGAGCAAGTTCAGGCCTTGAACTCAAGGGCCTCCTTGAGTCCACGGACAATGTAGGCACCAAGGATGCAAAGACCCAGCCCCCTGCCCTCAAGGAGCTCACAGTCTAGTTGGCAAAAATGCAAGGATATCAGTGTTCATGATACAGTGCTTCACACAGAAGAGGGGCACAGTGAACGGTGGGGACCTGATGCAGCCTGGGGGAGGGGAAGGATTGGTCACACAGGCTAATTAATTAAGAGACAAGTAAGGACTCTAGCAGGCCAGGGAAGGGGACCAGCCTATGCTAAGGCTCATGAGAAAGCAAAGTTCTCCGTAGCTGGAGTATAGGGTCCTTAAGGTGATATGTTGGGAGATGAGGCTGGAATCTGGCAGTCGGATGCTGAAGGTCATGCCCAGACATTTAAGCTTTCTTAGGAGAGCAACGAGGAGCTACTGATGGGTTTTAAGCAGGGGACTACGTGGCAGTGTGTATCTGGATCCTTTGCTCTGAAGGCAGCAGATGATGGAGCAGAGGCAATGAGATCAGACATGGGGAGGCCAGTGAGGAGGTGACGGTAATAGATGAGAGAGGAAGGACTGGCCCAAAGCAGGGGCAGAGGGCACAGAGAAAGACTGGGAAGTGGCATCCATGAGACCTGAGGACCGATGACCACGATGAGGTAGGGGCTGAGTGAATGTAAGGGGATGAAGACAATGCCTGGATTTCCCGCAGGGCCACTGGTGAATGGTTAACTATCTACTGATAAAGAGAATGCTGGGGAGTCCTGCAGGGCTTAGGCTTCAAAGACTGCAGGTAAGTAAAATCTCCTTTGGTCAATGTTCTATTTGAAAATCCTTTGGATTGCCCATAAAGTCCAGTTGCTTTGGTTGAATTAGAGGAAGTTCCAGGGCCATGTTATACATGATCTTTCAACCCCAGAACCACCTGATGAGAATTTTGTTTTTTAAAGACAATACTTGGCCTGCTGGCTTCCTGCTAGTCCCATCGAGCCATAACTGGCTGCCCCTGTCCATGCGGGCGGCCTGCGGTGACCTCCCCGGAGCCGGCTCACCCAGCTCCCTCCAGCACCACGCCCCCAGGGGCTGCAGTTCTGGCTGGGACCCGGGCTGGGATGGAGGGGCGGGGCACAGCAGTGAGGAATGTACTGGCGAGCCCCCCACCATGCTCCTCATGCCCCCTAACCCCACACCCCTTCCCATGCAATAAACAACAGCCTTGGCGGTCAGCCGGAACACACACACACACACACACACACACACACACACACACAACCAGAATCACACTCAGCACGGACATCTGCTCCCTGCCTGAGAAACACAAGGAACCAGGCCCCCTGCAGGAGTCAAAGAGTCCTGCCCTCCGTCTCGTCCTCATTCCAGGGCGAAATTTCAGTTGGAGGTGGAACGGAGAGCAGAAACGCCAAGCACCATTTAAGTCAGAGGTTCTCAACCTAACAGAATCACCTGGGGGAGAGACAACAGATACCTGCGCCGTCCCCCCAGCTCCCTCAGGTTCTGATTTAACCCTCTGCAGTGCAGCCTGGGTAAGGTGCCAAGGTGCAGACAAGGTCTTGAATCTCTGGTTTAAAGTGTTCTCTTTCCTTCCCCATGCATCACTTGAACTCCTATGAGTTAAAGGGCAACAACCGAGTTCAGTTTGGGGCTCTGGGTGATTGTCAGAGGTTCAAACAGAGACATCCTCTGCCCCCTGCTAATGATCCGTCCGGATCTTATAAATGTTTATCCCGGCAGCCCCGGGTCCAACAGTGGCTCCTGATTGCTGGGTTCACTTGCTGGGATGGGGAAGAGAATCTTCCAGACAGTAGTTCCAGACAGCTTGACTCTGAAACACAAACAAACAGAAAATAGTCCCTCTGCCTCCCAACCTGTTCAGCACTGGGGAGGTGGCGGGGCGGGGATCAGGGGAAGATTTCAAACAAGGGCAACATTTACTAGGCTTTTCCAACCTGCACAAGAATAGTTATTACCGCAAATAGCCATTTTGGCTGCTACGAGTCTGTAATTTCAACTTCTGAAGTAACATGTTCTCAGAGCTTCTGGTATCTCTTTTTGTTGATGCAATGAGGAAAATCCAGGGACAGGACTTAAGGCAAGTTCTCACCCCGCAGCTGTTGGTGCCCTAGTGATTACCAAGCTCTTCAAAATCAAGCTCCAAGATTTTATAAGGAAGATACTTTGGAGCCCAAGTTAGGGCTTAATTATTCTTTTTCTTGGCATATTTGTAATCTGCACACCCTCCCCTTAAAGTGCTCATTGTTTCTCTGGGCACCTTCCTCGGAGCATCCTTGAAACTCAAACCCAGTGAATCCTGACCCCTCAGAGGCAATGAAAACTCAGTTTATCCATGAGTCTAGCTCCAGCAACCAGAGCAGAAGCGCCACACTTGTCCAGAGTGGGGGCCTGCAAGCATAGCAGGGACCCTATCAGCCACTCCATTCTAGATATGGGCAGGGTCTCCCCATGACGGCCCTGGGGGAAGTTGAAGTGTACACCAGTCTCAGCCTTTTTGGGGGGAAAAAGGGTATATACCTGTCCCAGCCATTTGTACATTCAAATCCAACCAGTGTTCATCAAGCCCAAGTTGGGAAGCCCAACACACCAAACAAAAACCCAAACCCCAAGGGGAGACCCCAGGTTGGCCCTGAATCCTAGGGGTGAAGCTTTTCCCACTATGATGGCAGCTCTTTTGTGGAAGCCCGCCCAGCCAGCCCACCAGTGACCCAGGGCAGGAGCTTCTGCCGGGAGCAGCTCAGGCCCAGGCACACAGCCACCTGAGTCTGTGTTCCTTTGCCGTGGTCCTTGCCTTGCTCCACCCTATGGACAGCAGGTAACACTGAGAAGCATCTTCTAGGGATGCCTGGGTGACTCAGTTGGTTAAGTGTCTGCCTTTGGCTCAGGTCATGATCCCACAGTCTTATATCAAGTCCCACATCAGGCTCCCTGCTCCGCAGGGAGCCTGCTTCTCCCTCTGTCTGCTGCTCCCCCTGCTTGTGCTCTCTCTCACTGACAAATAAATAAATAAAATCTTTTAAAAAGAGGGAGAGAGAAGCATCTTCTAACTCAAGGATGAGGAACAAGGATTCTCATCTTCATATTTTGGATTCTCCAGATCTCCAATGGCTTCCGTGGGTGGCTGTGGAACTCTCACAACAAAAGCAATTTTTTAAAAGATTTTATTTTTTTATTTGAGAGAGAGAGAGTGAGCAAGAGGGAGAGAGAGAGAGATTAAGAGCAAGAGTGGGGAGAGGGAGAGGGAGAAGCAGACTCCCCGCTGAGCAGGGAGCCCAATGCAGGACTCAGGCCCAGGACCCTGGGATCATGACCTGAGCCGAAGGCAGATGCTTAACGACTGAGCCACCCAGGCGCCCCAAAACAAAAACAATTTGAATTCATTTTCATTAAAAGAATTAATACAAATTTATAGAATGTTTTGGGGAACGAAGAAAAAGGGAAAATGTCACAAAATTGACAAATTCATATCATTCATTCATTCAGCAAACACCCACCAAGTGCCAAGTGCTGTCCTATGTCTGGGAGGTACAAGTAAGAATCAGGCAGGGCCCTGGCCTCGGCAAGGTCTCTGTTTGGTTTAAGAGGCAGAGGATTGTCCCAGTGTGTGACTATAGTGTATGTGTGTGAAGGGCCGTAACAGAGCGGCTGTGGCTGTCCTCGGGGGGGAAAGCTGTGGGAAGACCAGTAGGAATTCACCAGGACCTAAGAACAAGAAGTGTAGGGATTGATGGTGTGTGCAAAGCTGCAGAGCTGTGTAAAAAGGTGGCACCTTCAAGAATAAGCTCCCACACTGGGGCGCCTGGGTGGCTCAGACGGTTAAGCGTCTGCCTTCGGCTCAGGTTGTAACCCCAGGGTCCTGGGATCGAGCCCCACGGCGTTGGGCTCCCTGCTCAGCGGGGAGCCTGCTTCTGCCTCTGCCCCTTCTTCCCCACCCGTGCTCGTGCTCGCTCTCTGTCCGAAAGAAATAAATAAAATCTTGAAAAAACAAGTAAATAAAATTAAAAATTTTTAACAAAGAAGAAACTCCACAGGCTGGGACCTCCACCTGCATGTCCAGCTGGGCAAAGCGGAGAAGGCTTGTGCTGTGCCTGGTCCAGAAGGAGACCCCTTTCCTGGCACGATGCTCCCGGAGGCTCCTGACTGCACACGGCCTCTGTGCGCCTGTCTGGTAAGCGCCGAGCAGCTCGGGTGGCCTTGAAAGTCCCATACGTCATCCTATGCAGAATGCTAAAAATAACCTACCCATCTGCTGCCAGCCGTCTCACCTGCCCAGACCGAAGTTAGCCAGGTGGGCCGGGTCAGAAAGCAGGAACTGGCGGAGGAGGCCTTTGGCAGCTTTGCGGTTTGCGTAACTATCCCCTGGTTTCCAAGTGTATCAGCAGGCACGAGAGTTTTGCCACATAAAGACACTGGTCTCAGAGAATCCTCAAAAGGGGAGGGAAGCAAGTGTGTCCAGAGAATCAGTCAGACCATGGGTCCGTTGCTTCGAGAATGTTCCATTTACAGAGGAAACTGCGGCTCACAGGTCCGAAGCCGACCGCAACCCCGTGCCCACACCTGCCTGCACACACCCGCCCTCCCGGCACCTCCCTGGAGGCAGCCCCCCCTCCTCCAGCCAAACCAAGGGCTCGCGCTGCTCCTCGCCGGCCACCCCGCCCCCACCCCGGCCGCGGGGTGTGGCGGCCGAGCTCTTTCCCTTCCGCACAACCGCTCCAGCAGGGAGTCGTCAGCGCCAGGGCGGGCAGGCCAGCCTCGGAGCAGGCGTCCGCGCACTTCCCGAACACTCTTCCTTCAGTGAAGATAAGATATGGATCCCCGAACAGGCAGCGCTTTGGTGTGTTGTTTTCCTAGAGAGGTCCTTGCCCGCGTGACATCAGAGAAAAGGAGTATGTGACAGAAGACACAGAAGAAAAGAAAAAAAAATCAGGTTTGGACATTAAATCCTCACAAGTTTAAGCAGTGAAAATAATACATTCCCGACGCCTCATTCCACACACAAATATCCCATGTAGCCCTAGAGTGTGGGGCCCCCCAATGATAGGGACATGACGTCGTGGCACTCCGGCCTCGTCCCCACTTCAGAGCCTCTAACTGTCCGTTGGTCTGTTGAGTAGGCCCCTTCTCTGTGCCTGGTTCCCCCGGCCCAGGGTTGGACAAGACGCCTGCTCTTCCTTCTCTAATTCTGGCCCACCCAGTCTCTCCCAAGCCGAGGCAACAGGGAGCTCTTCAGACTGGTCCTCCAGACTCCTGCCCCATTTCTCCCGAACCTTCCATCCCAGAGAAGCCATTGTTCCTCTGCTTTTCAGACGCTGCCCCTGCTGAGTCGCCTCTCCCTTCCCACTCCTCCTGCCTGATTCCTCCTGACCCTTCTCTCTGGGCTTGTAATTATGCCCGTTCAAGGACGTTAGAGTTCAGTCTTGTCTCTCAACAAAACGTGAAGGAGGGGGAATGAGCCAAGACCGTGTGTGGTTACACGCAGAGGGCAGTGGGGTAGACCGGACAGTCAGGAGGATCTGGACGAATCGGGGTAGGTGTAACGAGGAGGCTGGGAGGGGAGGCTGATAGGGAGGGAAGAGCTTAAGCTTTGGAGTTAGACCTCACTTTTCCCCCTTAGCTTCAGTTTCCCTTTCTGTAAAATGGGTATGATCATACCTAACCAGAAAAGCTATTAAAAAACTAACTTCATGTGTAGTGTTTTACTTACATGTTCCCACATTATTATTCCTTTTTTTTTTTCTCAACAAGTGAAAAATTTGAGTTTAAAAATTAAGTCACTTGCCCAAAGTCACACGGTTAGTAAACAGCAGACCCAGGATCCAAACCCAAGTTAGCCCTCCTTTTGATGAGCCACCACACAGTGCTCTCACTCTCAGGGGACCATGCCTCACCTCAGAAATCACAGCAACTGCCTCTCAGGCAGGGAGTCTACACCTCCCAATCTTCATTGCCTCCAGCATAGACATCCTTACTCACTTGACCATTCCCTCTCCTTGATCCCTTAATGTACCAGTTAGTCAAAAACCTGCCAGGTGAATCCCTACTCTAATACTGCCCACTCTTGCTGATGCCCTAGAAGGGGGTAGTTACAGGCTCCTTGAGAGCAAGAACTCTTTTTTCTCTTCAGATCTAACTCCTCAGCTCAGTGGGACGTGAACTAAGGTCCCAACTAAATACATATGATATATGGCCAAGACAAGGACTGGCAAAGGATCGGAAGTAATCACATTTCTCATGAGCCTCCTTAGTTCCCTGTAAAATCCTGCCCTCTTGAAATGTGTCACCAGCAGAAAGGGCCACTGAGCACCACCCAAGTCCCAGATCCCATTCAACCCCTCTCTCTGCCAAATAAATAAATAAAATCTTAAAATATATATATATATAATTGATATTGATTTGAATTATGCCAACCCTTGAGACATCTCTTCTACTGTAACTCTTTGTCACATTGTTTACTCTCAAATCAACTACTTCAAGGCATTTACTAATTTCTTCCCCTTTCAAGCCCACAAAAAAAGGCACAAAGATTTTTTTCTTCAAATCTGAAAAAATGTTTTTCTTATGATAAAAGTGAATCATGGTTAAAAATTCATAAAATGCAGAAGTATTACGGCAAATACCGAACATCTATCTACTCATAATCCCTTTCCCAAAGATTACCACTATAATAGGTTGGTTTATAACTTTCTCAGTTTTAATGCATATATAAATATAGATATAATTTGTACCAATGCGATCATCCAAATATGTTCTACTGAAACCTGCTTTTTTCTTTAACATTCTATCATAGATAGCTTTCAGTGACCAAACATATAGATGTACAACATAACTTTTAATAACTGCTTAATATTCTATTGAATAGATAACTCCCCAGTTTTATTAGCCAACAGCATGGTAATGGATATTTAAGCTGTTTTCATGCTTTTGCTATTTGAAACAAGACTACAATGGACATTCCTTGAGATAAATTCCCAGGAGAAGAAATGCCGGACCAACAGAGTTGTGCATTTTATATTTTGATGTATATTCCTAGATCACTTCTAGAAAGGAAGCTAATTATGAAGATCCTATGTGAGGAAGCATTTTCCCTGTTTGAGTATCAAGAGCCAGGGGGATGGCAAAGGGCTCCATTCGGCTGTCCAGTCACTTCCCACCAGGAGGCAGATGGGAACGTCACATCTTCGCACACCTTCTTGTGTCTTCGCACAGGTGGAAACCAGGCAAATCCCCAAAGGACTATGTTTTAAATTCCAAGATTCCAAGGGCTTCCCCTTTCAATTTCTAATAACCTCTTTGCTGATACAGTCCAAAGACTTCACGGTTCTTTTCATATTTAGACAAAATGCAAAAGTCTGAAAACAATATTTCTGCATTATGTGAATGTGTACGGTGCTCACAGAGAGCACAGCACGCAAGTACCAGCGTGACAATGACTTGGTAGAGCCAGCGAGAGCGAAAGGGATAACCCTCCAGGATTCCAAAAGGTCACTTATTTTTTTGTTTTCTTTGACTCCAGGAAAAGCTCATTTTCTGAACCTGGCATTGAAGACCTCACATAGTCTAGCCCCATCATAAAATGTAAAGCCTTATATCCCCCTAAGTAAACCCCATTTTTCTCTAGTGAAACAGAAGTAGTTGCCTCGCCCTCAAACATGTTGTGTTTTCCTGCTTTGTGTCTTCGTAGTGAATATAAAAAGTTGTCGGGGCACCTGGGTGGGTCAGGCAGCTGCCTTTGTCTCAGGTCATGATCCCAGGGTCCTGCTCAGCCAGGAGTCTACTCATCCCCCTCCCTCTGCCCCTCGCCCACCTCTGTCCCTCCCCACCCCTCACCTCGCTCCCCCCTCACGCTCCCTCCAGCTCACAGTTCATGCTTGCTCTCTCTCTCTCACATGCAAATTTGAACAGGAAAAAGAGAGAGAGAGAAAGAGAGCACGAGCCGAGCCGTGGGGAGTGGGAGAGGGAGAAGCAGACTCCCCGCTGAACAAGGAGCCCGATGTGGGACTCAATCCCAGGACTCTGGGATCATGACCTGAGCCGAAGGCAGATGCTTAACTGACTGAGCCACCCACGTGTCACCATTTCTTAAGCATCTATTATATGCCAAGCATCCAGCTAAGGGCTTTTGGGGGATATTGTGGGCAATCCTTAAACAGCAAATCTGTGAGGTAGGTACTATTTCTCCCCATCATACATATGGAAGAAGGAAGCTCAGAAAGGTGAAATCAAGGGCAGAGCTCTAGGGAGGACTTGGTAGCCCTGGGACAGAGGCTGGAGCCCGCGGCATCATGAACAAATCTAGAGAACTGCATTTCAGTCAGAGCCTGGTAAGACGACAACTGCCACTTGGTGATAGTCCAAAATGTGTTCCAGTGACTCAGCAAATTTTTTAAAAAGAAAGGTTAAGTGATTTACCCAAAGCCACACAGCTGGTCAAAGGTGAGCCAGGATTGGAAACCATGTCATTCCAGCGCTCCTGCTCTCAATCCCTACCCTGCGCCTGACACCCCCATTCTCTCCAGCCCCCAACATTCTGAATCCATCCAGGTGCAGCCCCAATCCCATCTCTTCTGGCAGCTCCCCACCTTCAACCAAACGAGTCATCTGACATCATTCTGAATCCTTACTGTCAGAACTCTGGAGAGCTTATTGTCCTTGCTGTAGTTCACAGCTACTTTTCAATATCATTCATTCATTCATTCATTCAGCCAACCAGCCTTTTTCCAGCACCTTCTGTGGGCCAGGACCTGCCAGACGCCCAATCCCCAGCCCCAGTCCTCAAGGTGGGGATGCCTTGGTGTGTCTCCAACTAGATTGTGAACTCATTGGAGGCAGGGACCTAAAGGACACATTTCCATAGCTCCCCCAGCCCCCAACCCCTCACTGGCAACCCGGGAGCCCTACAGCAAATATCTCTGGATTACCTTCCGAGTTGCATGGTTGGCAGGGAGGGATGCTTTTCTCCCCCACAATCAGTGCCACTGACTCTTTGCCTGTACCCTATGACCCGCACGAGCTGTAAATTCATCTTCCTGCTCTGAGGCATTTCTCCTCCCACCGGGAAGGCCGCTCTGCCAGGTGATTTATCTTGATGTCCTGTCTTCTTGGGAGAGGGACGTGCAGCACAGCAGGTGCCTGGTAACAAGCCCATTAAACCTCCATCTCTGCTCTCAGCGCCAGCTCCTGGGCACTTGGCAGTATTTGTCTTCCCTACCTAGCAGCTGCGCGCGTGACGAGGCTCCCCCTCAGCCCTCGGAAAGCAGGAGACTCCACCTGGAGCCAGGACAACAGGAACTTCATCCCTAGAGCCTCACCTCCCCGCCCCAGGGAACAGGGTTGGGCCGAGGTTCATAGAAACCCAGACCCCAATTATATACAGCCAGTCCTTGTTGAAATCACTCCCCTGCCTCCAACAGCTCCCCAATACACACACACCCCCTACAGATATAGTCACGCCCTCCTTCCCGGGCCCCCTGACATGAAAACTCAGAACACAGGTGAAAGGAAAAGCCAAGGAAAGTACCTTTCATGAGGGAGTTGGGGTGGGTGGTCCCGGGTCCCCACGATGCCATTTGGGAGTATCGGCAGGACTAACTCCTCTGCCACCTGTCACCAGGGCCTGAAACTTCTCATTTAGAGTTGTTTTCTGAGATGGCCCAAAAGTCTCCCTTTGAGAAGCAACTGTTGGACAGCCAGAGCTGGCTTTCTGGCACTTAGGAGGGCCCCGCGCCTGGTTTAATGCTCTGCCATTGAGATTCTTCATAATTTTTGAGTGAGAGACCCTGCGTTTTCATTGTGTGCTGGGCCCTGCAATCAGGTTGTCCTGGGGATCCGAGGCGAGCAAGATTCTTCAGGAACAAGATACAGGACAGGACAGGCTCTCGATGGGGTAGAGGTAGCAGGGGGCTGTCAGGGCTGACAGGGCTGTCCCTGAGAAAAGACTAGCTTCACTGGCCTCCGCTCAGGCTATGAAACACAAGATGCCACAGCCCACAGCAGCTCGGGGAAACTGCTGGAGGCCTTTTTCAAGTCACCAAAGCCAGAGAGCACTGAGCTGAGAGCTTCTGAGTCTCCCTGTGCCCCTGGGAGGACGTCAGAAAGTGTCCCTCCCCCCAGCCCTGGGTGTGCACCCGGAGAGCCGGGGCGGCTCACGCCCGGGCTAACACGCTTCTGTCCATCCACCCGGCCTGCGCTAGGCCTGCAGCCCGAGCCATCACAAAGCCAACTCTCAGGAAAGTGCTGCTGCTGGCTGGGTGCCTTCAGCCACAGCAAGCCGGGACTGGGACCCCCGTTTGCCAGCGCTGAGGCCACCCCGGAGGGAGCCCATGTAAGGCTCTGTGTGATCCAGAGAAATCCCTGCCAGCCTCATTCCCAGCAGAAGCGCTGCTCCTCCTCTGGGAAAACCAGCCCTTTATTAAAGCAGGGAGTCTGGCGTGGAGGGAGAGGGAGGGCTTCTTTAAGGCAAGAACCAGGTCTTAGACCGCTTTGCAACCCAATGTTAAGCCGGGGGCCTAGCCCAAAGTAAGCCCTAGAAGGAAGCAGGAAGGGAGGGAAGAGGAAAGAAGGAACAGAGGGAGGGAGGGAGGAGAGAGACCCTTTTCTCTTTTAATCTCCTTCAAAACAACCAGTCAGATTCCATCAATATTATTTCATTTCTTCAAGAGCTCTAATGAAATTCAAGCATCCCTGGAAATGGTAATTCTGGGAGCTTTCTTCCAGGGAGCTAAAGGGTGGTGCTTGGAGCCTGGTGAAGGCAGAAGGAAAGCAGGGAGGAGGGAGGCAGGGTGCGGAGCAGTGCGGCGGAGGGGGGCCCTGGGCGGGAACACAGCAGCAGCAGCAGTGGGGAGGGCCCCGTGGGTCCTGTGGCTACACAGCCGTTGGACGCTGCTCCACGTGGCTTCTGAACCGCTGCTTGCTGAGCTCTGCTTGTCCTAAACGGCTTCCCGGCCCGCATCCCCCTCTCACCGCCAGTGCCGGCAAAGAGCAGGGCCCCCCCACCACCAAAGGAGGGTCCGAACCAAAATTCACAGTGGGTGGGAGGGGACGACGGGGTGCTGAAGCTGCAAGATGTCGGAGGCCAGGGCGCCCTGCGGCCTCTCCTCCCAGCGCCCTGCCGGGCTGCGCTGTCTCCCGCCGCATCCCTACTGCCGAAGGGGGACCCAGGGGCGGGCCTGGAGGGAGGGAGGGGCTCGCCAACTCTCACTGGAAGTCCTGTCCCACTCCACAGAACGCGACCTCATTAAGACGGCCTGCTGGAAAGACGATGAGGTATCATAGTGAGTTCCCATCATGTGGTTGTTCACCATCATTCAGAACTCGCAGTCCAGAACAGGTGCCCTCTCGCCCGCCGCAGCTGCCCTGGGATCAGCTGACCGGCGTCAGGCTCCCCCATACCTACCTTCCCACTTGGAATCTGCAAGCTTGCAGGTTCAAGTGCTCAGGCCTCAGGACCTGCCTGAAAGAGGAACAGAGTGTCCCCGCCCCCAGAAGGGTGGCTCATGTGCTGGTGGTCCAGGAAGGCCTCAGGAGAGAGGTGGCCAGAGCTGGGTCTGGCAGAATGAGGGCAGGGCACTTGAATGAGGTGGGGGGGGGGGAGCAGCCAAAGCAGCCAGAGACTCTCTGTCCCCCTTAAGCCTATGCCTCTGCTCCCCCACCTGGTACTCCGCAGCAGCCTGGAAGATTCTCTGGATCTGCCCCAAAAGCGGCAAAAAGGACTTTCCTGGAAATTCTGGGTATCAAAGTGGTCTTAACCGTCCCTAGAATTCCCTCCTAGGCCCCGGGGGGAGGGGGGGTTGAGGTTAAAACATCTCCATTCCCCTTCACACCTGCTGCCATCTGTCAGATGGCTGACCTCCAGGGTGCTCCACCCTCCCCCTCCTGCTCCAGCCTGGGATGGTCTCCTGTGATGACCTAAGCACGGGGGACAATTCAGCCTCAGGGAGTACCTTAGGAGGAGAAGCCACAGGAGAAACTCATCTCAGGGCTGAATGGGGTTGCTGTCCTCACAAACAAGGACAGCGCGGCAGGTGGTGGGCTCCTGGGGCAGAGCTCCAAGGCGCAAGCTCCCGGCCCACTCACTCATTCATTTGTTCAGTTACTGGCTTTCTGGACAGCTACTGAGGACTCACTAAAGGCCAAGTGCTTTGTCTTCACTTTGCTCACGGCCAGAGGTGGGAGCTAAGGAGCAGGTATTGGGATATAGGTCATCAGTTGTATATGAGGCGCTGTAGGAAGGGCTGGGAGTTCATGTTCTAGCCCTCAAGGAGCTTACAGTCTCAAAGCTGGGCAACGTGACAAGGCTGAGGAGTCAGCATGGAAGGCTCCTAGACACAGCAGTTAACAGCTAGCCTGGGGGCTGCAAGCCGGGGGGTGAGGGGGGTAGACCCCCTGAAGAACAGTAAAAGTTTAGGGAAAGGAGAGCGGGGAGGGTGAGAGCTAAAGACAAGGGAAGAGCCATAGGCAAAGGGCCAGAAGACCCAGAATCTTCCAGAAGATAGGAAGGCCTAGAACAGTGATGGTTCTGGGAGCTGGAGCTTAGATGGGAAAGGAGAACACCTCTGCTTTGGGCAGAGTGCAGGCATGGTCAGGTTAACATTTTAGACAGTGGCGAGAGGTGCAGGACCCTGCCTGTGTCTGGTGAGAGGTGATGGACAGCTGAAGTACAGCAATGCAGGTGAGGACAGGACAGAAGGGGCAGATCGGGTGGACCTCAGGGGGGAGAATGGACAGGACACGGTGACTAAGCAGATGTGAGGATATGCAAGAAGGGAGATGACACCCAGCTTCCAGCTTGATCAGCAGG